>NC_141536.1:66812498-67441248 GCF_021556685.1 Rattus norvegicus
AAGAGTCTTAAGGATTGTTTTACAAAGAAACATTGCTTGGTCCTCCTTGTGTCAAGTTACAAATCAATGACAGATATAAAAAGAAATTCAAATGGACAGCTATTGAACATATCATGCCATCCTACTAAAGTCTATCTTTAAGATTTTATGATGTTTTTTAGGGGTTGGGGATTTAGCTCAGTGGTAGAGCGCTTGCCTAGGAAGCGCAAGGCCCTGGGTTCGGTCCCCAGCTCTGAAAAAAAAAGGAAAAAAAAGATTCTATGAGTTTTTTATTAAATAGAACCTCATTATTCTGAAACTACCCTCATGTCAACATAAATTTCAAAGTAGAATGACTGTAAGATAATGTTGTATTGGCATACTATTTTCTTCTTTCATCTCATGCCATCTCTCCAGTGACTAAATTAGCTGCACAGTCTTGTAGTTCTAGATCTCGGAAGTCTAAGAGATATAGGGAATTAAAATCAAAGTGTTGGCAGCATTGTCTTGCTTTCAGAAGTATTGAATAATACCCTATTCTCTTGCCTTTTTCATTTTTAAAGTACGATTTAAAGTGTCAATTATTTGTTCCCTGACAATTTTCATGACAGATTTACATTCATGGAAATACAACATGTGATCATCTCCTTTGGGAAGACACTTTATTCACAAACATACTCAGATGGGCACATGTACATAATTTAATTTTTTTTTAAAAGCAATGGTATAACCCTCAGTTACAATGTTACATCCCTCTATCTTTCTTTCATAGGAACAACACAAACATGTGGCATGCATATGTCCCTAATGTGACTTTTGTAAATATATACCTTTATTTTTGAGTTCTAATTCTTTAAATAATGTTTTGATACAGGTGATTTGTATGTAACATTTTATTTGTTAAAACATCATGTTATTTGCCAAATGGATAATAGATGGAAAGTGGACATAATACAATATGTAATGATTTCAAATGAAACATAATTTTCTACTCTCTTCTCAGCCTTTGGAAACAGGATGTGATAAGACAGGTGTGATGATTTTAAGCTTATGATCAAATTAACACTCTGTGTTAAAATTCTAAACAAGCATCATTTCTGTTCAGTTGAATGCCACTGCACGGACCAGGAAAAACTATATTAATTCTAGCTGTTATTAAAACCCATGTGATAGGGCTTGCTGTGACATGTTATAAATAAAAGCACATGGAAGCCATAACAGCTGTGTTACCATGAGCAATTGGGAGATAGCATGATTTCTGGAAGAAGACTGCACACTCTAGAAGGGAAGAAAGTAAAAGAAAAATAGGTCACCAGGACAATAACCTGAAACGTTTGGAACCTGAGGAGCTGAAGAGACGAATCGAACATTAAATGAGGAAAAAGAATACCCTTGGCAGGGAAGGGAGAGGCAAAGATTAAAACAGAGACTGAAGGAACACCCATTCAGAGCCTGCCCCACATGTGGCCCATACATATACAGCCACCCAATTAGACAAGATGGATGAAGCAAAGAAGTGCAGACCGACAGGAGCCGGATGTAGATCGCTCCTGAGAGACACAGCCAGAATACAGCAAATACAGAGGCGAATGCCAGCAGCAAACCACTGAACTGAGAATAGGTCCCCTGTTGAAGGAATCAGAGAAAGAACTGGAAGAGCTTGAAGGGGCTCGAGACCCCAAAAGTACAACAATGTCAAGCAACCAGAGCTTCCAGGGACTAAGCCACTACCTAAAGACTATACATGGACTGACCCTGGACTCTGACCCCATATGTAGCAATGAATATCCTAGTAAGAGCACCAGTGGAAGGGGAAGCCCTGGGTCCTGCTAAGACTGAACCCCCAGTGAACTAGTCTATGGGGGGAGGGCGGCAATGGGGGGAGGGTTGGGAGGGGAACACCCATAAGGAAAGGGAGGGGGGAGGGGGATGTTTGCCCGGAAACCGGGAAAGGGAATAACATTCGAAATGTATATAAGAAATACTCAAGTTAATAAAAAAAAAAAAGATAAAGGATAAGAGATACCACATTTGTGGCAAAGCAGGGAACTTCATTACATAATGTATACAAACACTTCTAACCTCTTAATTATTTATGTATATGCATCTGACATACATTTGTAGATACAATACTTAAATAAATTGTTCTCAAATATGTGCAATTCAGAAAAGGTGTAAATCACATTAGTGGTTCACAAATAATTCATTTTCTGCTAAGATTTCCCAGACCAACACCTGGTGAGGCAGAGCAGTATGAACACTTCTGGGTGATGTACTATAATCTAACTCTTTCCATTGTGTTGCAAGAAAAAGCCATGCATTTGTTTGTATTATTTTCTTTTATTGGATGTTTTCTTTATTTACCTTTCAAATGTTATCTCCTTTCCCAGTTTCGCCTCCAGAAGCCCCCTATCTCATCCCCCTGGTTCTATGAGGGTGTTCTCCCATCCACACACCCACCCCACCCCTCCCCAGCTTTCCCCTATACTGGAGCATAAGTCTTCACAGGGCCAAGGGCCTCTCCTCCCATTTATGTCCAACAAGGCCATCCTCTGCTACATATGAGGCTGGGAGCACAGGGGATCTGGTTGGTTGATATTGTTGCTCTTGCTATGGGGATGAGCAACCCCCTTCACCTCCTTCAGTCCTTTCTCTAACTCCTCAATTGGGTGCCCCATTCTCAGTCGAATGCTTGGCTATGAGCATCCGCCTCTGTATTTGTCCGTTTCTGGCAGAGTCTCTCAGGAGACAGCTATATCAGGCTCCTGTCATTATACACTTCTTGGCATCCACAACAGTGTCTGGGTTTAGTTGACTGGGTTTATAAGATGAATTCCCGTGTATGGCTGTCTCTGGATGGCCTTTCCTTCAGTCTCTGCTCCACACTGTCCTCACATTGCCTCCTGGAAATATTTTGTTCCCCTTTCTAAAAAGGACTGAAGAGCTATACTTTGGTCTTCCCTCTTCTTGAGCTCCATGTGGTCTGTAATCTGTATCTTGGATATTCCAAATTTTGGGGCTAATATTCACTTATCAGTGAGTGCATACCATGTGTGCTCTTTTGTGATTGGGTCACCTCACTCAGAATGATAGTCTCTAGTTCCATCTATTTGCTTAAGAATTTCATGAAGTCGTTGTTTTTAATAGCTGAATAGTACTAAATTGTGCAAATGTACCATATTTTCTTTATGCCTTCCTCTTTTCAAGGATATCTGGCTTCTTTTCAGCCTCTGGATGTTATAAATAAGGCTGCTATGAACACAGTGGAGCATGTATCTTGTTACATGTTGGAGCATCTTTTGGGTATATGCCCAGGAGTGGTATAGCTGGGTCCTCAGGTAGTCCTATGTGCAATTTTCTGAGGAACTGTCAGACTGATTTCCAGAGTGTATATATCACCTTGCAATCCCACCAACAAAGGAGGAGTGTTCCTCTTTCTCCACATCCTTGTCAGCTTCTGTTATCATCTGAACTTTGTCCTTGGTCATTCTGACTGGTGTGAGTTGGAATATCAAGGTTGTTTTGATTTGCATTTCCTTGATGAATAAGGATGTTGAACATTTCTTTAGGTGCTTCTTGGCCATTAAAATTTCCTAAGTTGTGAATTTTTGTTTAGCTCTGTACCCCATTTTTAATAGGGTCATTTGATTCTCTGACTTCTAACTTCTTGAGTTCTTTGTACATGTTGGATATTAGCCCTCCATTGGATGTAGGATTGGTAAAGTTCTTTTCCCAATCTAATTTTTGCTGTTTTGTCCTATTGATAGTGTCCTTTGCCTTACAGAAGCTTTATAATTTTCTGAGGTCCCATTTGTCTATTGTTGATCTTAGAGTATAAGCCATTTATGTTTTGTTCAGGAAATTTTCCCCAGGGTCCAAGTGTTTGAGGCAGTTCCCTACTTTTTCTTCTATTAGCTTCAGAGCATCTGGTTTTATGTGGAGGTTTTTGATCCATTTTACTTGAGCTTTGTACAAGGCACTGAAAATTGATCAATTTACATTCTTCTACATTCTCACCTCCAGTTGAACCAGCACCATTTGTTGAAAATGTTGTCTTTTTTCAACTGGATGGTTTAACTCCTTTGTCAAAGATCAAGTGACTATAGCTGTGTGGGATTATGTCTGGGTCTTCAGGTCTATTCCATTAATCTACCAGCCTGTCTCTGTACCAATACCATACATTTTTTAATACTATTGCTCTGTAGTACAGCTTGAGGTTAGGGATTGTAATTCTTTCAAAAGTTTTTTATTGTTGAGAATAGTTGTGCTATCCTATTTATTATTATTATTATTATTATTATTATTATTATTATTGTTGTTGTTGTTGTTGTTATTATTATTATTATTCCAAATAAATTCGCAAATTGCTCTTTCTAGCTCTATGAAGAATGGAATTGGAATTTTGATGGGGATTTCATTGAATCTGTAGATTGCTTTTGGCAAGATAGCATTTTCACTATATTGATTCTGCCAATCCGTGAGCATGGGAGAGCTTTCTATCTTCTGAAATCTTCATCAATTTCTTTCTTCAGAGATTTGAAGTTATTGTCATACAGCTCTTTCACTTTCTTGGTTAGAGTCACACCAAAGTATTTTATATTATTTGTGACTATTGTGAGGATTGTCAATTCCCTCATTTCTTCCTGCTCCTATATTCTGCCGTTACCAATGAGGAGCCTCTAGAAGGCAACAGTTTCAATGCATGCTTCCAGGACAAATTAGGTAAAGGCTTTACCAACCTTCATCCTGAACTCCAAATAACTATGAACACTGAGCCATGTAAAACATAAAAAAATTCATTTTTGTTATAAGAAATTGTGAAATGTTATTTCTGGGTGTATATATTGTACCTATGTGTGCAAGATTTGGAAGGTGTGCATGTAGGTACATGTGCAATTGTAATCACATGCATGAGGAAGTCAATGTTCAATGCTCTCTACCTTGCTTTATCACTCTCCACTTTATTTTGAGACAGAACTTCACCACTAAACCTTCATCCCTACATTTCAGTTAGACTAACAAGCTAGCTAATGAGCTCTAAGACTGCTTGTTTCTCATGCTCAAGAGTTTAGGCTTTAGATACACACAGGGGAACCCTAGAGAGTTATCAGAAACCTATACCTAAGTTCTAATTGTTGCACGACAAGCACTTTAACCATTGAACCAGTTTAACAGCCCTAAAAGTTTTTGTTTGGTTTGGTTTTGTTATAAGCAGTAATAAAAATTCCAAACTATTACCAGATTTGTAAAGCACATATCTCATTTGCCCAATTTTATAGCATTTCATTTTTCTAAACTCCCTACCCTAACATTTGAGTTAAATTGTTGAAAGATCATTGATTTTCTCCTAATTATGTTTCTCTTCTCTTGAGTTACTTTGATCTTTTATAGATTTATGTTTTTGTTGTTGTTGTTGTTTTACATTCCTGCCACATTGCACAGCACGCCAGAATTCTACTGAATGTGATCATATTTTAGAGTCTCATTGGGACATTCTCATCAAAAAGACAAAAGTGAAACAGTAGATGGTTAATTAATTTTCAACAATGATACATCATCTTTGTTATTATATTACTGGGGGAGAGAAAAAAATCAGTGTTTTTAATATGATGATGGAAATAACAAATTAATTTATGTATCTGTCTCTTGCAACTCAAAGGCAAAGGTAAAAGGTTCAACTACAAATTTTGTTTTATTACTTTCTACTTTTCCCAAATCAATGTTTTTATAACCAAATACATGTTGCTTACTCTGGAAAAGAACACTTGCCTTTAATAGAACATTTTGTGAAGCAGCAGCCTTTATTTTCTAATTAAAATGGGCTCTCAAGTACTTAGCAATGCAAAAGCCATACAGACTTACACAAAGTGTGTGTGTGTGTGTGTGTGTGTGTGTGTGTGTGTGTGTGTGTGCGCGCGCACAGAGATTATCATTTCTTAGAATTGATTTAGAATAGGTTCAAATTGCTGAATTCAGCTTTAAGGAGCCTCCTATATAAGCTATAGTGCCAAGTGACCTGGTTATGGACTTTATTAAAATGTGCAGAAAATGGCCACAGCAGTTCACTAAATTCCCTAGGGCTTTGTCTCATTTAAAAACTGAATTGGGACAAGTACAGAGCAGCAAGGGAAAGAGAGACAAAAGTTGATTTTTAAAACTTATTCATTTTCCCTTTTAAGATTATAATACATTGGATAAACTGCCTTTCCTCTCTTCAAAGCTTCCCATAAATCACTCTTTTATCAAGATAAGGCTTTCTTTTTTCATTAATTGTTCACACACTCACAGATACAATCTCTCTCTCTCTCTCTCTCTCTCTCTCTCTCTCAATAAATAAATAAATGTAGCCAGCTTATTTTTAATTGGTGTGATCTCATGTGAAGTCATACAAACAAACTATTATGAGTGATTGTCCTTGGGTATCTCTTGAGAAGGAAATGATAGGCAAGTTCTTGCAGTATTCACAGACATCCTTAAGGATGGTCAGAAAGGATATCTGGGTGACACTGGACACTCCAAATACCGTGAAAGAGGAACATGATCTTACCCACTCTCCAAAATGTCAGGGAGAAAAATGAGCGGAATGTGTATGTTGTGGGTACTATAAAAGGGCATTGTTAGGAGAACTTATAAAGTAAAACAAGTAAAGAAGAGACTGAAGACTTATTAACAATGATTTTTAATTTTTTAAAGAAATAGGAATAAGAGCAGCAAGTTTGTTATTTTTTGAAGTAGACAGTCTATGAAAATGGCTTGCAAATATCAAGAGGTCAAACATCAGTATGAGGGTGTTATTACTTAGTATCTTAAAACAGAAGATTCCTTATAGTCTTTAAATAATGGTGGGAAGGAATGGCACCAAGATGAGCAAATGATTGCATAGGTGCAAGTAGGAGAGAGGAAAGTCTCCAGAGAGCATTTATAACTTATCTTCAATCAGCCTCATAATATATGAGGCTAGCTGCAAAGTTTAGTCTTTAGCCCTAACCCACCCTAAAGGTTTCATAGACACCAGTGCTTAACAGTCACCTCTCTGAGCTGACCGTAGAAGCCACATCTCTCACTCTAATATACCTGGTTTAAATTTCAACCCTGAATCTGTGATGGCCTGGCAGGCATTTCTATTTCAAATCCAACACATCTAAAAACTGGCTTTTCATTCTTCTGGGAAAAAAAAAAAAACAATAGAACCTTGCTTCCTGAGTCCTGTTTCTACAAATTGAAATGTAACACTGCATTTCCAACTATTCCCTCCTCCTCATCCCTTAATACAGCACTCAAATATTGTATCACCCCTAAACTGAACACTATTTGATTAATCACTAAACACACAGAATGTTTTCTTATCTGTTTGGAGTACATGACCTTTAAATTCTCTTCCAAAACTAATTCTGCCTGATGCTAGACACTGATATAAATATAAAGCTGACTAGAAACATTGCAGTGAAGATTGTCTGATTCTGTAGGACTACTTTATGAATGTTTTCTTTAAAAAAAAAGGTAATTAAACTGGCAACAGATTTTTCCGTCAGGGAATTTAAAAATAAAATTCATTTCCTTTTCCATGTACCTCTTCAGAGTTGTTAGGTATGCTACATATAGATTACATTTAATACAAAAAATTCCCACTTATAACTTACCCATGTAAGCCCAGAGAAGTCAGTTAATCATGCACAGTATGTTCCCTCAAGGACAAGTTTCCTGCTGAATTAAATCGTTTAATAAAGTATCCTAAAGCAATTAAAATAACTATGATGAAACTATGAAGTTAGTAGAGATTATAATGAAAAAGACCTCAAAGCGCTTTTCACTTAATTAAGAAAAGACGGTTTGTTAATTATGTGAGCAATGGGGTAAAAATACGGCCTGGCCCCTGCAGTCCATTCCAGGCAACAACTTGTTGCTTGATAGTCCCCTGAAATACAAGACTGAATGTTCAATTGTCAACACTTGTCAGCATATTATTATAGAAGTAAATTGATCATCCTGTTTGTGTTGGTCTAAGCTCTTTTAACACTCAGGTGTGTGAACTAATAATATAAGATCACCTACCGATGGAAAGAATAGAAAAAGTTAAATGAGCATAGTGACCATATCCATCTTCACTGAGGTTCACTTCAATAACGCCTCCCATCTCTGGTCCTTGGCTTTCCCCTACATGGGGCGGGAAGGAGTTAGGGGTGGGAGGTAGGATGTGGGGTGTGGGAATGTTGGGGGTTGGGGAGTGGGTAGGTGGGGGTGGGGGGTCTCAGGGGGCATTGAGACTTCACTAGGCTAAGGGGCTATCCTTTCATTGACGCCCAATAAGGCCATCCTCTGCTACACATGTGGATGGAGCCATGGGTCGCTCCATGTGTACTCTTTGGTTGGTGGTTTAGTCCCTGGGAGCTCTCGGTGGTCTGGTTGGTTGATACTGTTGCTCGTCCTGTAGGGTTGAAAAGAGATTGGTTTTTAGTTGTCAGTATTCTCCTGTAAAAAGGATGCTTTCATAGATTTCAGTACAATACATGTATTATGAAAAGCTATATCGGCACGGTAGGCAGGGACATTTTTTTGAACAGGATACATTCAACACTATTTGCTGAAAACTGTTTGAAACTCTTGTTGCTAATAATGCAGCAATCTTTACAAGTTAAATCAGAATTCTTCATTGTGAGACAAGATCTATATTTATGTGTTCCATAAACAAGAATTAAGCTTCTTAAGAATTCTAGGTAAAAATGTTGATTTTTATTCATTAACATATTATCCATTCTTCTTTCTTTTTTTAATCCTACTAAATAGTAGAAACTCTGTTATCTACTAGTTATATTTATGCACAGTTTTTGATATAATATAGAATATGTTTTCTAAGATACCTTTTAAATAAATAATAATATATACATCATATCAAAACTTTAAAATCCCATGTGATATATACATATATATATAATCTAAATTAATTCAAACTTTTACTAAGTATTTATATAATTAGATTTTTTTCTTATCATAAATGGAAAAATAATGAACTACATATTTGATTCCTTAAATTTATATTCTAGAGGGAAGAGAAATAAATACAATCATAAGAGGATTTGTACTTACTGTCACATGATACATAATAATTATTGGGTATAATGTTATGCCTTGCCTATGTACTGCTTTCTATTTAACAAAGAGAAAAACACAAATTAGCACAGACAGGTAAGATGGAGAGTAATGTTCCTCCAAAAGCAATGTACAATTTGGAAGTAATAAATGCCTAAAAGCAGAAAAAAAGTTTGTCTCACTTAAGAAGAATCAGTTAGTTCAGGTTCTTCCTTTATGTATAACCCAGAAAAGATAAGAATGGCTTTTGTAGAATTACCTCTTTTTATAAAAAATATTTTTATAAATAATATTTTATTGACTTTTCAAATATTCCAGGGAGAGGTGAACAATTTCATACATGTACACACGTATCCAGTCCCAATAATGTCTTGCCCTTCCCAGGACCCATAGAATCAACTCTCCTGTAACTTCATTTCATCATCATCATCATCATCATCATCATCATCATCATCATCATCACCACCACCACCACCATCACCACCACCACAATGATGATGACAATGATGATGATGAGGAGGAGGACGATGACAATGATGACACCAGAATCAAATAATGATCAGCTCCAATTCTCCTCATTGGGTTATTAGAACTATCTGTTAATGTTTTGTCTCAAAGTGAATTTTAAAGGAAAATTAGTAAGATAAAGACAAAAAGGAGAAGAAATAGAAGGAAAGAAATAAAGAAAGAAGAGAGGAATAGAGAGAGAGAGGAGGAGTCCCGCTACAGTGGATTAGGAAGGGCAGTAGATAAGAATGCCTCTGACCTTTTCCTGTTCAAACCTGAATATCAGAAGTATTTGTCCTCAACATCCATGTCATTAATTCAGGACACTTTCCTGGAAGAAGTTTCTTGATCAGTCCTATTACTCTCCTTTTGAACTATGGTTGCTTAGAAAAAAATCCTTTCAAAAATGTGAGATGCCTATGGTAGTGTTTGGGATTTAAATCTTCTTGATAAAGTAGTTCAAAGCTGTGTATGACTTGGCAGTGTATCAACTGTTAAAAACACTGAGTGAGTTGCTGTGCATTCTGTTACATGGGATCAATGTATACAAACATTAAAGTAAAATAGAAGTGAGAGTAATAACATGATGTAACATTAATATAATTGAAACAATACATAATGAACACACACACACACACACACACACACAAACACACACACATACACCTGAGTCAGGTTCAGTAGAGAAACGGATTACATTTTTTGTGTGCTATGGTGATTCTAATAACTACCCAGAGTGAAATGTGATTTTTTTTATTATTAACTTGAGTATTTCTTATATACATTTCGAGTGTTATTCCCTTTCCCGGTTTCCGGGAAAACATCCCCCTCCCCCCTCCCCTTCTTTATGGATGTTCCCCTCCCCCACCCTCCCCCCATTGCCGCCCTCCCCCCAACAATCTAGTTCACTGGGGGTTGAGTCTTAGCAGGACCCAGGGCTTCCCCTTCCACTGGTGCTCTTACTAGGATATCTACATCCGGCTCCTGTCGGTCTGCACTTCTTTGCTTCATCCATCTTGTCTAATTGGGTGGCTGTATATGTATGGGCCACATGTGGGGCAGGCTCTGAATGGGTGTTCCTTCAGTCTCTGTTTTAATCTTTGCCTCTCTATTCCCTGCCAAGGGTATTCTTGTTCCCCTTTTAGAGAAGGAGTGAAGCATTCACATTTTGATCATCCGTCTTGAGTTTCATTTGTTCTAGGCATCTAGGGTAATTCAAGCATTTGGGCTAATAGCCACTTATCAATGAGTGCATACCATGTGTGTTTTTCTGTGATTGGGTTAGCTCACTCAGGATGATATTTTCCAGTTCCAAACATTTGCCTACGAACTTCATAAAGTCATTGTTTTTGATAGCTGAGTAATATTCCATTGTGTAGATGTACCACATTTTCTGTATCCATTCCTCTGTTGAAGGGCATCTGGGTTCTTTCCAGCTTCTGGCTATTATAAATAAGGCTGCGATGAACATAGTGGAGCACGTGTCTTTTTTATATGTTGAGGCATCTTTTGGGTATATGCCCAAGAGAGGTATAGCTGGATCCTCAGGCAGTTCAATGTCCAATTTTCTGAGGAACCTCCAGACTGATTTCCAGAATGACTGTACCAGTCTGCAATCCCACCAACAATGGAGGAGTGTTCCTCTTTCTCAGCATCCTTGCCAGCATTTGCTGTCACCTGAGTTTTTGATCTTAGCCATTCTCACTGGTGTGAGGTGAAATCTCAGGGTTGTTTTGATTTGCAGTGAAATGTGATTTTTAACAATGCGTTTAAAACTATATTTGAACCAAGACCTGTGACAGCATCATCTAAGTACAATAAAAAAATAAACTTCTCCTTATGCAAAAACCAACCAAAAGTCAATGTTTAGACTTAAGAATATGCATCAATTATTGTTCTACTTGATAAAAATTTGAAATGCTTTTGAATACAAGCATATTGGTCCATTTAGAAACACTCTTAGGAAGGGGGCAGGGTGTATTCTGTAAGAGCAGTAAACATGAAAATAAATGAAGAGATTATTAATAGTAATTTATTTTTATAAGAGGTTTATTAAATAGATTATTTCTTCTGATCTACTTTAAAGATAATCCTCAAGTATGTGCCTTCTAAATCAATATCTCCCACTTTTAAAGAGTCGAGTGCTTCTAATGAAGGCAGGAATTAGATGTAGCTCCTATGTATATTCAGTTAATTTGGTCTCACTATTGACGTTTGAAACCCTTTGAACAATTTTCAGTTCTCTCTTTCATCTTGTTAATCATGTTTACTCCCGAAAAAAGAAACAACAACAATCTAAAATAATCTATTCAAACAGAAACCTGTCGTGACGAGCCTCTACAAGGTAATATGGTGTTGCACACTTGATTACAATTTTACCCTACATAAATGTTTGCCTAAGACCTAAATTTTGTAAGAGAAATCATGCTAGAATCTGGGTTCTACCCCATGCATTGGTATGCTCCACTATGAACTGATGATAGCATGTCATAAATTAATTAAATGTGGTAATGCTACTAATGAGGATCAGGATGTTTTGTTTAAATTATGAAAACTTTTATTTATTTGTTTATTTATTTATTTATTTATTTATTTTATTACCTTTAAAAATTACCAGTCCATAAAAGCACCTTCACAATTGGACATTATGATAAATAAAAACCTTGCTTCCCTTGTAAAATATTTTTCTCATATATCAACCAACACTATAAAACTTTTTTATTTATATCTGTTTTAGAGTAAAACAACAAAAGGCTTAGCTTCACTTCGGACCAATCAGATTTCATGTTTTACCTTGTCACCTTTTACCTGCATGACAGTGACTACTGGTAACCTAATCCTGCTTTTCATATAATTAAAATTTTGACCATTACAGTCATCATATTCCCTGGGGGATAAAATTTCTAAGTTTCCATCATAACAAGAAGTTTGGGAATAGCTTAGGTATGAAATACATTAATATTCCATAATCATCATTTCTCATTAATGAATAGATTTATTATTTAGTAAGAAATCACTTTTTTAAATGTATTCAGAAACTAGGACTAAATGATTGGTGGTTGAGTTCTAAATTAGGTCTACTTGTTTGAAATAATTTATCCTTAAGAATTCAGATATAACTCACGAAATCTAAATTGCTTCTTTTGTCACCTGTAGACATAAAAATATAATTAGAGTAACTTTTGAGTATTTCTCTTTTCTTGTCATTTATCATCAAAGTATATGTAAGTATAATTAATTGCACATTCCTCATCTGGGTAAGAAACTGGAGACACCTAGTGTATGTCAGAAACATTGCAGAAGTTTTTGCTGTCAATATCATGAGTTCTATTTCTTGTATTTTGGATTTACTAGGTCCAACAAATTCATATCAACACTTAAACAGACGGTATTATACTTCACGAAAATTGAAACCACATTAAGTTTTCCAGCACACAGCTAACTCTTAGACGAAACGATCTTCTCAGACTCCAGCACTTAAGCTCACACACACACACACACACACACACACACACACACACACACACACTTTTTCTAAGATCCGTTAAAGAGTGTGTGCTTAAGTGAAAGATAATTATTTTTAAAATTACGTGCTTAACAAGATTCCTTTGGTTGCAAACAGTAAGGTCTCTGCTTCTGTTACCCTTCTGCCCTACAAGGTCAATGAATAGCCAACTGGGTTCTGGGTTCTGTGGACTGGGGTCAGCGCAAGTCCACAAACAAATCCCACAGAATTGAAGGAGTTGCAAATTCTTAGAAAATTGAAATACTAATCATATAAAAGTAATATGATGGATATGTTTAATGTATAAAGAGAGATTATTGATTAAAATTAAGATAAAACAAAATAAATAGAAGACACATAAAATTCAAAGATTTGTTTAATGATATCTTAATTATGAACTGCACAATGTACAAAGGAATATCCTTCAACCAAAGTTAAAATACAAGATAGAAGTTTAAAATTATTATAAAGAAAAAAATGCGTAGTGATATGAATGCCTATAAAAGAAAGTCTTCTGATGTGAATCTAAAAATGTTGGTGGGGTTAACATAAGTATAATGTTAACATAAGTATCATATGTAAAAGCAGAAAAGTATAAAAAAGGACAAAGAAAATTTGCTTTGTTCTTTGAAAGTATTATTATTGTAAGTTACAATTAACTGATTCAGTGAACACTAGATTATTAATATAATCACCAATGTCTTAATGCATATATACATATTTGCACACATACATATAGCAAAAGAGGCAATCAGTGACATAAACTTAAGGAATTTAAAGGTATTAATTTTGATACGACATAGAAAGAGAAAGAAGAAACGTGGAAAGGGAAACAATAGGGAGAATGTGGGAAGTGGCCATCAGTGGGAGGAGACAATATGGAAGGAAAGGGCCTTTTACTCACTATTAGAAAAAGGTGGGTTAGCCAGTATGATTCTTGCTCAAAACGTTACAAAGTATAGCTTTCATACACATCCATTACACTGATGGGTACATAGCTAAAAGAATAAAGTCCACTCATAAAAGAAACCACTGCTGATGCCTGTTAAGTTAGTGTAATTCACCATCGCTGGTGATGAAGTCAGCCTATTATAAATCACACATGAATAAATATATTTTGAGAAAGGAAGGATTTTCTCAATTGTAAATAACACAATATTTTTGCTATTAAGAAAATGCAACTGGAAGGGACCACACTAAGCAAAATAGCTTCAGGAAGCCCAGCGGCATGTGAGTTTTGTTTTTCTCTATGTGTGCGCTGCCTAAGTAAATAGTGTGTACAAGTAAAAAGTAAAACAAAACAACAACAACAATAAAGAATATTCAGGACAAGGGGGAGGGAAGGATGGAAATAAGAAAAAGTGGTAAGGAGTGAGTTGCACAGTAATTTTCCCTAAATAGAAACATGGTCCAGTTGTCTTCTGGAGAGAGAAGGCAGGTTCATAGGACTCAGGACATGAGCAAAATTTAAAACTTCTGGAAGCCTTACAATTATGCAATGTCCCTCCAGAAGGTTACAGATGTAGTGACTCAGGGTTATGGAAAGGAAAGTCTCTGAGCTGTGCAATGGACAAGCTGCCAGCATGTCATGCCAGGAGCTCTACACACAAAGCTTTAGGGAGTCATCACACATACTGGGATGGGCTTTCCAGGGAGGCAGCTTCCAGTTACTTACTCATGCTCCTGTAAGTAACCTCAATAAACTCCTGGCTCACTGAGCTGGACTTTAGGGAAACTAATTTGTCTGTAAGAGGTGCACTATTGGGGGTAAGTAACCATTTGCTTTTGTTTCTCCAAATCACACAAGAAAGTGATTTATATGTGCTGATGGATAGTCTGAATGAAATTTCTTATATTGTACATTAATGTGTGATAATGAAAACAAAATAAGATGGTAATGTATTTTTAAAAGATAACCTTGAAGGAAAAGTGTTGTAAAGTTAATCACACACCAGAGAGACATGCAAACTTACCCAACACTGTTACTCTTGCAGGAAATGAGGATTGACACTAGACATATAGTCAAAACCTAATGCTTTATACTTCTTTGTAAGAGAAGTGAAATTTCTTTTTATACTTGTGTGATGTGTCTATATAGTGATTAGGAATCTAGCTGATGGCTTTATGCAAATAAAACATAGTATCTCAATGAAAATGTTTATTAGTGTAATCTATAATAATAGGATGAAGCCAAATCCTTAAAATAGTGTTTCCTAGTGCTGCACTCTACTTTTATGGCAAATTTAGTGTTAAAGAAAGAAGGCAAATAATTTTCCCATCAATTTAAGCCAGAAGGAACTCTGGTAATGTCATGGAGACGTCTCTACATGCATATGTGCTCGGCAATATGAAAAAGTCCTGATGAATGTTCTCTGGGCCATATTAATCAAATCCCTCTGTGTTTTAGCTCAGTCACACTGTTATGAAAAATAAGAGTAATAAAAAATCTGAATGTTATATGCACTGTTTCACTCGAAAGGCAGAGGGAAAAGAATCTGTTATCAACGTTGATGTGAGAGAAACCAAGACATCCAGAAGCCACGTTGTATCATCAAGAAGTCCAGACGTATAGTTCTGAGAATTAAATAACCTCTTATTTAAAATTATGTGAGTATTGAAGTGGATCAAGCAGCTTTTAAAAGTGCTATACAATCATGGTGGTGAACTCAAGTTTAAATCTCTAAGGCCTGTGTAAAAGACTGTTATCTACAAGGCCAACATTCATACTGGGGAATTAAAGATTGAGAGAGAAAATCTATTGAAGTCTGGGGCTCACTTAGCCCGATATATTTTGAGGAAGAACAACAGAGACTCTGTCTGAAACCAATGACAGTTAAGGACTAAGCCCTAAGCTTGCCTCTAGACTTTCACATGTACACTGTAGCACACATGCACCCATACTTTAATAAACAATTACACACAGAGAGAGAAAGAGATAGAAAAACATGAATCATAACACAAAGTATCCAGTTTTAGAAAATTTCCATCAAATTCCATTGTCTACTCTGATCCTTCCCAAACAGGGAAGTTATTTAGATACATACAGGTCTGGTATCTTTGAAAGGAAGACAGGATAATCATTGCATTAACTAAATAAAGCTTGAAATAAAATTGAGAGAAAAATAATGTGATCTCTTACCACAAATTATTTAGAGACGCAGTTTTAGTAGGATTCGTGGAATTTCCAACTGTTTTCATGTCACTTCTCAAAAACAGACTGTTGACTGGATTTACTCATTAACAGAATTCTCCACAGGCCAGTGCCACACAATGATAAATATGCAGAGGAGAAAAGAGTGGGAGTGTAAATTGAGTTTAAAACTTTAATGATATGCATATCAAAATTAAGAGATAGTTACCCATATGTCCAAAAACAACCCTGTGTTTCATGACAACATTAATAATATCACACTCATTCAACATCTCATTGAAATAATCACTGTGTCTGTCTTTTCTTTGCATCATTATATTTTAGAGTTTATAATAATATCCTCATTATGGTCCTTATAATATATACTACATTATGATGAGCAGGCTAAATGACAAAGGACAGCGTACCACGCACCAGCCACTATCTCTAAGTTTCATTGTTAAGATTACCCTGGAAGGGTAAATTACTAGGATTACTTTTTTTGACTTTTGTCAAATGTCTGTCATATTGGTTTAGCTTCTCCAATTACAAGCATTATTTCAATGCATATGAAAAATACTCACAGTGCAAATTATTAATTCTCCTTGAGATAGAGTCTACAACTGCGAATCTTAATCCTTCCTAATGTCAATAATACCCCAGTCAGCCTAGGCAATATGAAAGTATTATCATAAAATGTAAATAAGGTGATTTCCTGAAATTTTGTGTCACTTTTTGCCCGTGAGTTAACACAGGAATACACTAGGCATGTTATGCCTTTTATTTGTATCTATGCTTTGCTATGTTCCCAAATGCAAACCGGAATAAATTTCCTGCTGCCGGAGACTCACCACACTCAGCTAGCATCTTGCATACTAGAACTAGTAACCCTGAAAGAATCAATCCCAACTGCCTTTTTCATTATCCAAGTCAGCCTCAGGAAGTATATGATCTCAGCCATGTTTTAAAGGAAAATAGAAGAAAATAGCTCTGGCAAATGCATGTGCAAAAGAATATTGCTCTACACATTTGAAATGTATCGAATCTAAAAGGGATATTCACCTGGTAATGCATAATATTTTTTCAAAAATTACATTGTGAACATCCAGATCTCATGATATATTTTAGAGCTATAGTGTTAAAAAAAATAAGGTGATGACACAAAAACAGAAGTATGGACAGTAGAGCAAAATAAAGGGTGCAGTCACAACCTGTAACTGGAGTCACTTAATACTTGACAAAAATTCAAAACACATACATTGGATAAAATACAGCATCTGCAATCAGTTATGATGAGAAAACTGGATATTCAGATGCAGAAGGATATTCAGCCTATATGTAACACCCTGTACAAAAATTAGCTCATATGAAGGACTTCAATTCGAAACCTGAAGTGCTATATTTTCTAGAATAAAAAAGAAGAGGACAGTGCCCTACAAGATACAGATGTAGGAAAGAATTTTATGAATTGGGCTCCATTTGCCCAGGAGTGAGGGCCAACAATTAACATAAAAATTCAAAATCATGTACAGCTAAGAACACAGTCACTCGAATAAAGAAGAAATCTACAGAATGAGAGAAAAATCCTTGCTGGCTGTCCATCTGGGAGGGTTAATATCCACAACTAAAAGAATCAAATAAACAAATGACCCCAAATGATAAGAATGAAGACTTCTCAATAATGCCTAAGAAACACCTCAGAAAGTGTCCATCTTCCTTAGCAATGAGGAGCATTCAAATAGAAACAACGTTGAGATGTCACATCATCCCTGTCTGCATGTCTAAGGTCAACGAAACAACTGTCAACAAGTGCCATAGAGGCTGTGAGGACAGGATAATTGCAGTTATTTTAGCTGTAAGCTATAGCTTTAAGTATATTGCTAGTAAAACCAGTAAAAACTTTTAACCATGTTTATGTGTATACTTTTGTTTGTCTCTCTCTCCCTTCCCCCCCCCTCTCTCTTGCTCTCTCTCCCCTTCTCTTTCTCTCCCTCCCTCCCTCTCCCTCCCCCCACCTCTCTGTGTTTGTGTGTGTGTGTGTGTGTGTGTGTGTGTGTGTGTGTGTGTATCCATGAATGTCATGTGTGCACAGTTGCAATCAGGAGACAACCTCTGAGAAATAGATCTTTCCTTCCAGTATACAGGTTTCTGGGTATTGAAGCTCACCATACTTGGCAGCAACCAGTTTTTCCTGTTGACTCATATGACTGGCTTCTGATCTCCATCATTTACAAGTGTAAGTAGTGACAGGTAGGGAGACTAAGATGACCTTCCAAAATATTGACACTAGTGTATCTCTTTGGGTACTGAGTTGAGTTTAGTGTATAGTTCTCCTTTGTACTGTGTGTTGACAATTTTTGCTATGTTTCTAATGTATTTCACATTGCATAATTAAAAAAAAACTTGATGTCATATATAAAACCCCCTGTAACTTCCCTGGCTCGAATTATATTGTGTCCCTTATACAGTTATTCCCTCTGAAAATATCTTTTCACATTTATAAACATATATTTTTATCTACAAGAAGTTATGACACCCTCATGACATCCTGTGTTTACCTAATTCCAGGTCTAGGTTTATATTTGCCTAATCACATACTATGCCCCCCAAAGAGGTAAAAGGTTTTTATCATGACTTAGAAGCTAAAGACTTTAATAGTATTCAAGCTCATATAAAATCATCTACATCTTATATTTTTTATAAAACGACAGTCTAATTAGATCTCCACAAAGAACTGGAAAATCCCTTATGTCTTAGAATAGCTTATGTTTCAGCCTCCAGCAAGTTTATAAACATCCTCTGAATATTTTCACACTATGTAATTGTGTTATGTGGGAAAAGCAGTTCCTTTTACCCTTAATTGTCTTCATATGTATGTGAACCATATGGTAAGCTGCTGAGGATCACTAAACAGTGCTGCTAATGTTCTTTTATTTATATACTTCTCCTGGAGAGTAAAACAAAGTAGTCTCAATATTTTGGAGTAGTTTTCTGTTTAGTACCCTCAGTTCAGAAGAAGGCCTAAGGACCTACTGGCCAATGGAAGATCAGCTCCTAACTTAGTGCCATAAAGAAAGGCTTCTTAGAACAGAGGCTGAAGCACAAGGTATATATCCAGTTTCTTGTCTGATTTGGGTGAGTCATTCTGTCAGAGGGCCTGTTTGAAAACAGTTCAAATCTGTGCAATGTCTCATCATTGTGGCACTCAGTGTAAGGAGCTTGTCAAAATGAGCTTTGATAAGTGGGTGGACTTGAGCAGTTGAATAGAATACAAATCTAGGAGATCTACAGCAATCTGGTTGATTCCCACGTCCTTCTTAGAAACATGTCATTTGTAACTTCATTTCCAGGAAGCATACACTGTTAGTGAATCATTTTTAATTACTAGACTTACAAATACCACAGAGTTTTAGTTCTTAAATTCTTAAGAACTATGCATTGAGGAATAATCTGACCAATTATTGAAGTCATAACAGATTTTCACTCATAAAAATCATAATTGGTTCTAGAACTTGCAAATTTGTGAGATGAAAAGCAATATAAAACAGTTCCTTAGATAATTAGGTAGAGCCATAATTTGAAGGCAAATATATTAAAAAGGATCTAAGTGTCAACAAAGGGAAAGAGAAAAGCCAGCAAGATCTTCCTTATACAGAATTCCACAAGTGTCTTCTTTCAACATTTCAGAATTTATTCCACATAAATCTTAACAGACCTCTCTTCTGACTGATTTCTTTAACTGTAAAGACTGTTGTCTGTATATTGCCCATTTATGCAGAATGTTTCCATACTGTTCTCCTAACAGCAATGCATATGACAAGTGATAATATTTCACATCTTGATTTATATTCTCTCTCTCTTTTTCTCTCTCTCTCTCGTGCATTTGTGCATGTGTGCGTGCATGTGTGTGTGTGTGTGTGTGTGTGTGTGTGTGTGTGTGTGTGTGGTGTGCACATGCACAATGATCAGAGCAGCAGCAGCAGTCAAAGGACAGAATGTTGGGTGACTTCCAGTTTCTCTGGCTCCCATTTTTTGACTTGGCCCTAAATAGACAATGGAATAATGAATTTTACAGCATCTAGCTTTATGTAGCTCTTCTTCAGATCTGAAATCAGGTCATCAGGCTTGCCTGGTAAGAATTTCATCTTTTGATGAATCTTCTCAACCATGATAGAATTTTGAAATTATTGTTAATCTAGTGGTATGTATGAAAACTTTTATACTCCCAACAATGTCTATGATACTAAATTTGTGGAAAAAGCATATTATTTTAATAATAATAAATATTTAAATGCTCAGAATTAGATATTTTTGGAGAAAAATTTGAGATTACTAACTTCTAATTTGTAGATATGGAATTTCATATATAAATTACACTTCAATAGTTCAAAATATATTACTACCATGTATTTACAAATTAAAATTAAACATTATTGGGTTGGGGATTTAGCTCAGTGGTAGAGCGCTTGCCTAGCAAGCGCAAGGCCCTGGGTTTGATCCCCAGCCCCGAAAAAAAGAAAAGAAAAAAGAAAAAAAATTAAACATTATTCAAAAAAGTTAGAACATAAATAATTTATTACAAATAAAGTGACTTTCAATTTTAAATTCTCTTATTAACTTTGTCTACAGTTTTAATAGACTATGTTAGTGTTGTATCCTAGACTACTGAATATATTTTCAAATTACACACTTAAAGATGTTTTAATGTTAAAGGACTCATATTTAATTTCATATTGCTGAGAAGTTATAATTTCTAAACTTTCTATCAAGAAATTATCATTCAAATTTTACTTTTCAAATTTATACACACACACACACACACACACATATATATATATATATATATACATATATATATATATATATATTTCCTGTGCACTTGGTAACTCTTGCATCCATCCTTCAGTTGAAGAAGTAGGCACTTTAAGTCAAAGAACTTAAATACATCTATGAGAAGGGAAAATGCCTACCTTATTTCTCTTACATGTGTGCTCTGCATCTACCTAAAGATGTCTCTCCAATATCCACAAAAAAGGCTCTTATACATGATCAAATTCCTGTCATAGCATTTCATGCTACTTTAGCTAGGTCTTACCCATTTATACTAGTTTTCATAATATTTATGTTCAAGTATAAAAGTAAGGTTTCACCATCTTCTCTCATATGAAGCCACTTTTGCCTTTTAATTATATTTATTGGTGTATTATTAGTATTATATGGTTGTTCTCAATTTTTATGTTGATTTCCTTGTGACTTATCAGTGCTCTTAAATTTCATAAAAAGATTAACTAAAGAATTTTATGATCCAGAGGAGTTGAGGATACCAGGAGAACATGGACTACAGAATCAACTAAGTAGGACTTACCGGAGCTCACAGACTCAAGTGGTACTCATGGAACCTACATGAGTCTGCACTAGGTCTTTGCATATATGTTATGGTTGTTTGGGGTTTTGTGAGATTACCAATAGTGAGAGTGGGAGTGTCTCTGTTTAACCCATTCTTGGGTACCTTTTCCTCCTACTGTGTGATCTCATCCAGTTTTAATATGAGGGTTTATGCCTACTTATATTGCATCTTGTTATGCTGTGCTCATCGATATTTTGGGAGTCCTCCTCTTTTCTGAAGAGAAATAGGCAAGCAGTAGTTCTATGTGAGAAGGGAGGTTGAGGCAGTACAAGGAGTTGGTGAAGGCAAGGCTAAGCTCTGAAGAATTGGGGAAAGCAAGACAGACTTTTGGTAATGGGTAGAGAAAGTCACTGGATCTTTTTCCTCTTTGAATGGATTCACACAGAATAAAGCTTCTTCTGCCTAAAAAAGAAAATGAAAAAAGAAAAAATCTCTATAAATATCACATGTAAATAATGTACATTTTTTAATTTTATGTTTGAGTGTTTGGTCACATAAGTTTATTTATACTACAAATGTGCCTATTGCCCGTGTATGTAAGAATGAGTTGTTGGATGACCTGGGCTGGAGTTGTATGGCTTTGATTCTTTGATTCATGAGTATTGCAAACAGAGCTGAGGTCTTTTGCAAGAGCAACAAGTACTCTAAAATAGTGATTGATCTCTTCAATGCCTACTAATAATATATTTTAAAAAATTCTTTTATTTTTTAACATAATATTTTCCCTTCCTTTTAACCTGTGTAAGCTCTAAACTCTCCCTTATACCTGTGCTTTTCTCCATCAAGCTCCTGGCCCCTATTATTCATTAATTGTTGTTATCTTTACATCTGTGAATATCCTTAACAAAGTGATCTACTGTTTTCTCTGTTTATAACAGTCTGATGCGAATAGTCTACCCAATCTTTTCTAGACACAGTGTCTCACTGTATGGCTTAGTAGTCATGACTCAAAGCAACTTAGGAACTACTTTATGCAATCCAGGGCCATGTGAAACTGAAATCAATCCAGCTTCTGTTTTAAGCTTCTGCCTTGGACTACAACATGGAAACTAAAATAAACCCACCCTTAAGCTTTATTGAGTCATGGTCTTTGTCACAGCCACATGCAACAATTAGAACAGGAAGTGATTGCATTGCGAAAGCTGTGAGTTCATCAATGGATTAATCCATTGAAAGATACATAGTTTGCTGGAACTATGTGGAAGTCATAGTATTTAAAGGGGTGAAGATGGATAGGCACAAATATGTCTGATCTTGTAATGGCACAATTGTTTCTGGACAGCACATGTCTCTCTGTCTTCTCTTTTCCAATACAAGCTGAGCCACTCTGATCTACTACCCTGATGCTCTGCCTCACAGTATATGGCTCCACAAACAATGGAGTCACATGAACACTGACGTAAGCCTCTGAAAATGTGAGGGAAATCAAGCATTTCTTCTCCCACATTGTTTATTCATGCATTGGTCAATGTGAATAGCCACTAACACAGTAATGCCTAACCTTTGTATTTTTCAAAAATGCACTATCAAGACCATGGAGAGATTATTACAGGGGTTTTTCCAAACTGGTTATCTCTCTTCACCACAGTTTACATGCTACTGTATGGAAAGTTGCTTATATTGTTGCTATTTGGTTGCTCTCAAATTACACAACATCAAACTGTGTGCAGCCATCTAGGAAAAAGATATACAATGTATTTCAGCATATATTTCCTATATTCTTCCAACTCAAGTTTTCTTATCTGTTCCATTCAATAAACATCCTTAAACACTGCAGTCATGTTACTTTTACATAACACAGAGTAGTTTGTCTCAGTCTTGGGACAGGACAAGCAAATCCATTCAATCCTTCACTTGCTATCTCACTTGAGAGTAAATGTGTTGCTATCTCACATGATATAAATGTGTTGAGTGATGGTTATGTGACTGGAGTCACAGTATATTCTGATGATCAATGGTCAGAAAAATAGTCAAAGAAACATTCATTACAAGAAAAATGTGCAGGTCAGTATACTCACCAATGGACTCAAGTAGTAAATAATAACTATGATAAGTAAAAGATAATTGCTAAAAAATTGTAAGAGGTTGAATTGTAACTACTTGGGATGAAAGTCTGAGGACACAGAGGACATAGATTGAAATATTAAGTAGAATATTCAGAAAAATGTGACAATGGAAATAAGACATGAAAAAATGGAGAAGAAAATGAAGGTTTTAGCAATAGGGAGAACAAGACAATTTTTTAGGTAGAAGCATTCTTGACAGTCACAAAAATTAGATGGAGACAGGTATGGATGACGTTAAACAAATTCTATAGAGTTTTAAGTTTAAAGGTGAGTTGGAAAGGAAGACATGCAAATCCTATAGGCAGTGAGTAAAATAAGGACAAAGGAATAGTTTGTCCAGAAGACCAGCATAAACACTGTATGGTTCAAGGAATCTGAAGGCATCTGTGTGATTCCTTTGGATAAAGGAGAAGTCAAAGGAAGCAAATTTGGAGCATTTATGATTTATTATCATTTCTATCAACTAAATTCATTCCACCACTGTGAAAAAGAAAGATTTTCTTTTCAACTGGATAGTGTATGTACATCCATTTCAAATGTTATTTCCTTTCCCAGTTTCTCCTTCAGAAACTTCCTATCCCATCCATCCTCCCACTGCTTCTATGAGGGTACTCCTCCTTCTACCCACCCACTCCCACCTCACCACCCAGGCACTCCCCTACACTGGGGAATAAAGTCCTTCACAGGATCGAGAGCCTCTCCTATTGATCCCAGACAATGTCATCCTCTGCTACATATGCACCTGGAACCACAGGTTCCTTCATATGTACTCTTTGGATGGTAGTTTAGTCCCTGGAAGCTCTGGGTGTGGGGGGTCTGGTTGGTTGATACTGTTGTTCTTCCTATGGAGTTGCAATCCCCTTCAGCTCCTCAGACCTTTCTCTAACTCCTCCATTGAAGACCCTCTGCTCAGTCCAATGGTTGGTTGTGAGCATCTGCCTCTGTATTCATCAGGCTCTGGAAGAAACTCTCAGGAGACAGCTATAACAAGCCTGTCAGCAGGCACTTCTTGAGATCCATAATAGTGTCTAGGTTTGGCATTTTTATATGGGTTGGATCTCCAGGTAGGGCAGTCTCTGGATGGTCTTTCCCTCAATCTCTGCTCCACACTTTGTCTCTGCATTTCCTTTAGACAGGATCCATTCTGGGTCAAAAAATTGGAGATGTGTGGGTGGCCCCATTCCCCAACCAGGGGCCTTGCCTGACCTCTGGATATGATCTCTACAGGTTTCCCTTCCACTTTGTTGGGCATTTCAGTTCCTGGGAGCCTCTTGCTTTCCTGGCATCTGGGACTTGCTAGTGGCTACCCCCAGTTCCCCATCCTCCATTGCTACACACCTCTGTTCATATTCCTGACCCTCTGTATATCATCCCTGTCTCCTCCCATATCTGATCCTGCCTCCCTTTTCCCCCCTCTCCATCCTCTCTTCCTAACAAGTCTCTCCCATTCTCTATCTCCCATGAGTATGTTGTCCCTCCTTCTAAGAAAGACTGAAGCATCTACATTTTGGTCTTCCTTCCTCTTGAGCTTCATATGGTCTGTGAATTGTATCTTTGGTATTCGAAGTATTTGAGCCAATATCCACTTATCAGTGAGTGCATACAATGTGTGTTCTTTTGTGATGAGGGTTACCTCACTCTGGATGATATTTTCTAGTTCCATCCATTTGTCTGTAAATTTCATAAGTCATCATTTTTAATAGCTTAGTAGTACTTCATTGTGTAAGTATACCATCTTTTCTGTATGCATTCTTCTGTTGAACAACATCTGAATTATTTCCAGCTTCTGGCTATTATAAATAAGGCTGTTATGAATGTAGTGTAGTATGTGTTCTTGTTATATGTTAGATCATCTTTTGGTGTATATGCCCAAGAATGGTATAGCTGGGTCCACAGATAGTACTATGTCCAATTTTCTGAGGAACCTCCAGACTGATTTCCAGAATGGTTGTACCAGCTTGCAATCCCACCAACAAAGGAGGAGTGTTCCTCTTTCTCCACATCCTCCCCAGCATCTGCTGTCACCTGAGTTTTTTATCTTAGCCATTCTGACTATTGTGATGTGGTATCTGTACATTATGTGTGTGAGTGTACATACATATATCATATACTCACATACATTCTTACAAACATACATACACAGAAGTAGAAACTTGTCTTGAGAAGCAAAGAAAGAACAGAGAAAAAAGGGAAAATATTGGAGCAGAAGACGAGAATGGTGCTTTCTTAAGCCCACTAACATAAAGACACAAGAGCACTTTGCTGTTTCTTCCCTTCCTTCCTCCCTCTCTCACACTTTACTTCAATTTCCAAAAACCATTTCCCTCTATAGAACATAGTGGCCTAAAGTGCTAAGAAACTATCCAGTTCCTAACTATTCTTTTGCTGCCTTAATTCTAAATTTCATATGAATGGATGCCTCCAAATTAGTTGAAATTCATAGCTGTACATTATGCTCTTTCACACAACATAAGCTCACATAAATGACTCTGGGCTCCCAGCTTGAGGCTGTCAGCCTGGTGACTTCAATGTCATGTCCCTTAAAATGGAGAGTTCTATCCTAAGCATTTGTGTTTCTCAACAGGTACTGAAATTGCTGTCTAAATGTGAAGAAACATCTAGTACAAAGTATAGGTTTCAATCCTAGTTTTGACAATGATAAATGGCATCAAGTTTAGAAATCCGTTCTTTTGTACTGCAAATTTCAAAATTTGTGATTTTTCAAACCTGTCTTAGGGAGTGAGTCCTAGTCAAATGGGTATTCATAAAAATTTCATGATTGTTTATGAAGTCTACACTTTTCTCTAGACTGATATAAAAATGCCTACATGGTATTATATATTATGACCTGCACTGTTCAAGTAAGTATAAAAATTTATCACCTAATAAGTAGATGCTATATGTACATGCAGAGCTTAGAAACACACAAGTGTTCATGAAGACTAATACATTAAGACAGTAAGGACTTCCTGCTCCCAGTTGTGAAAGCAAATTCTCTAAGCTTGTCTCACCAGAAATATGTAATCTTGTGATCTATTTTATATTATGAATACTTTAGTATTAACTTGGAAGATTTTAACTGAGTGTCTCAAAATGAGATGATTGTAAAACACTTGACTTCAAGTATAACCTTTATTGTCTTACATCACCAGTACTTTTCGGATGAGAACCTGTGTTTTTGTTACTCTCCTTAGAACATCTTTCATGCTTCAAGATGTTCTTACTTATATTAGAATATATAAATTCTGAGTTTGAAATATTTACATGTCTGTTGCTTTACAAGTTTGCAGTTTCTTTGAACTCAAATTCTTTGCAAAAGCATATCCTCCTCGTGGGTATTATAATCACTATGTTGTCAAAGTCAATGATTTAAAAAATCTCACTGCAGAGTTGTGAAGATACAATTTACAATTTAAAAATTCTTTATAAATAGTAGAAAATCTTTTCCATGAAATCCTAAAAGGTTTTCCATGATTAATTATAATAGTTGGGAGGAGGAGCGATGGTACTTAGCCAAAGAAAATGAAAATTAAATAAATTGAAAATAATTAGATAGAACAATTATAAAATGTAGTCTAGGATAACTTTTGAATTCTTGGATTACTTGTTAATTACAAGTCCTGGCTATTATTGCCACTATTTCTGTAGAAGCAGCAATCTTTAAGCACCTGAGACAAGGAACTGACAAGAGACCAAAGTATACAGATACCACTGAAGTCAAACTTGTTGTATCAATGAGTTTTTTGGAATTACTTACAGGAATATGTATGAGGAATTATTTACAAATTTATGTAAAAACAGCTCTACGACTTAGCACCATTCTAGTGTGGATGGCACTTCACAAAAGCTGAAAACTTATAGTGCCATACCCAACCTGAAGGAAACCCAACAGCTTAGTAAGAGTTCTCTCCATGTATGTCAGTGAGTTTGAGCTCTTTCTAGGCAGATACCTTGTCTCTTGTATTTACAGGCAACTTGTTTCCAAGTATCTCTAAGGCATCACATTGCTCATATCTACTTGTGGATAAAGGTGAACCTAGTGAATTTGATCCATTTCAATGACTTCCTGCAGCTATTGAGTTGTTTAGTTTTCTGCTGAAAAAACCCTTAGGTAGTCTCCCTGGTTAAACGCCTGGGGTGTGTGGTGAAATCTCTCGACTTGGAGCATCCTGCTCTTTCACCCTCTTTTTACTACCTTGTATCTTAGTATGGCTTCCTTATAAAACAGAGGAGGCTTTTTCTAATAATTTGAAATTATATTTCCCCTGCTTCCTTTCTTCCCTCCTTACCGTCCTGTATGCTCCTTGTTCCTCTCTTGTCACTTCATGACCTCATTTTTTTGTTAGTTTCAAAATGGAAGGTTTTAATCTCTAAAGAAAGTGGTGCACAATCGTACACCAAGAGCACTTATTGGGGACATTGTTTTAGAAGACTCATAATAGTGCATTGGTCCTCTCTCTCTTTGAGAAATAAATCCTTTAGAAGTTTCTTGATGGTCTATAATGAGAATAATTTCCATACAATTTGTGAGATAAAGGAGCCATCCATAAGGAGAAAAGTATATATTGCCCTTAGAGAAACATGATTAGCAAATATAGAGGATGTCCAGCCATGTAGTACAAACTTTTGGAAACTTCTGAACCCTTTTGTTTCAACTACATCAAATTCATTAGTATGGCTTTTCTCTAATTGCAACTATGCTGAGAAAATGTCTTCAGTTTCTCTCCAGTTTTATACTTGATAATTTTGCTTTATAAATTCAAAAATATTTTCTTGTTATCAGTGAAATAAATTAAAAACAGGAAACATTGTCTCAGGTTGTCAATGAAATACTATATTTTGGCTTATATTAAGATTTTAAAGACAAAGAAATAATAACCAAGGGAGACTATGTTAGGATTTTCTGGGCACAGGGCATCATGCAATTAGGAACCAAGGAGTATCATGAAGTCATACCATGCATCAAAACTCACAAAAGGCATGTACCCAGAAGAATAGGATCACAACTACCTCTAAACAGGAAGAAAGAAACCAGAGAATTAAGTGGATGAGAGAGCCTTTAGGATCATTCTTATTCAAACCACATTTGCCAAAGGAATGGTGCTCATAGATTGGACTAAGATGTTCACAAGAGTTTTATGAATTTAGTAAGATTCTGTTGTACTGAGTCTTTCACAAAAAAAAAAAAAAATCTACCTGGACTAGTGACATGATCCAGAGTCATGATCCGACCTTGATAGAGCACTCCCTCAGTTCAGCCCCCTATCAGCCATCTTGAATTGGCCCTTGGGATAGGAACACTTCAACTAACCCATCATAACTGCCCAGATTAGCCCAGACTGATTAGGTAGACTGGCAGTTATTAAACAGAGACATGAAAAATGACTGTTTAATGTGGTGTGCCAGTGAGACTTTGAGGTGGTTGGTTACAAAACAGAAGTTAATGAATCCAGCAAGTCTTAATGATCAAAATTAGTGAAGTGACTCAAGACTCCTAAGGGAAGAATTTTAGATGCAAACAATGTGCCTATAAGAACCGTATATAAATGACTCTGAATGTGATATCATAGACGTACTGTCAAGCTAAGCTCTGGTAAGAAAACATCCCGTGAAAAACTTGTAAACACTCAAGGCAAACTACAGACATTGTGCCAAAAGAGTTCCAGAGAGAGGTTACTGTATTTAACTGAAGAACCTATTCAAAAAGTAAAGTGATGTAAATTAAAAATAGAATGTAGACATTTACATATTGGTAGTATTTAACTGATATGTAAAAAGTAAGAAAATGAGGGAATAAAAAAAATCATAATGCCTAATCAAACACCCGAGTCAAAGCTGATATGTGGTGCAAATCTAAGCTTATTTGAGAATATAAAAGAAAAAATGTTAGGTATTGAACTTACTTTCTGGCTTTTAGTGTGAGGAACTTTGGGTGTGCTAACCTTAACTCTAAAGGTATGGATTACTCTCTCCTCTTGGCTCACACTTTCTTAGGTTACTGTTTCCAAGGGCCAGCATTGGTGTCGAAAGGGGTTCCGAGAGAAGGGATGTCTAGGAGCAGTGAAAAGAATGACTCAGAAGGTGAATGCTTCACTCCTTCTTTAAAGGGGGAACAAGAATACCCTTGGCATGGAATAGAGAGGCAAAGATTAAAACAGACACAGAAGGAACACCCATTCAGAGCCTGCCCCACATGTGGCCCATACATATACAGCCATCCAATTAGACAAGATGGATGAAGCAAAGAAGTGCAGGCAGATAGGAGCCGGATGTACATCGCTCCTGAGTACACAGCCAGAATACAGCAAATACATAGGTGAATGCCAGCAGCAAACCACTAAACTGAGAACGGGACCCCCGTTGAAGGAATCAGAGATAGAACTGGAAGAGCTTGAAGGGGCTTGAGACCCCATATGTACAACAATGCCAAGCAACCAGAGCTTCCAGGGACTAAGCCACTACCTAAAGACTATACATGGACTAACCCTGGACTCTGACCTCATAGGTAGCAATGAATATCCTAGTAAGATCACCAGTGGAAGGGGAAGCCCTGGGTCCTGCTAAGACTGAACCCCCAGTGAACTAGATTGTTGGGGGGAGGGCGGCAATGGGGGGAGGATGGGGAGGGGAACACCGATAGAGAAGGGGAGGGGGAGGGATTAGGGGGATGTTTGCCCGGAAACCGGGAAAGGGAATAACACTCGAAATGTATATAAGAAATACTCAAGTTAATAAAATAAAAAAAAATATATATATAGGCACAGGATTACCTTTTTATCTTGTTCTCCCATTAAATAAGCCTCAAGTATAACAGCTTTAGGTCACCTCTACAATCGATGGCACTAAGTATTATTTGAAGTATATAAAAATATGAAGGTCCTACAACAACAACAACAACAAAAAAAAGAATGACTCAGAGATCCAAGCTGTGTTTTGCTTGCTATATTTCTAAAAGATCTCTCTATCTGTGTCCTTCTTGTTGTTTGTGTGTGTGTGTGTGTGTGTGTGTGTGTGTGTGTGTGTGTGTTTGTGAGTGTCTGTGTGTGTGTGTGTTCTCTGAGCAGTTCTCTTCTTTTTATCCTAAAAAGTTCTTCAGATAGTTCCTGCAGAACACAGGTCCAGTCTTTTATTTTACATATCAACCCAGTCATTTACTCCAGGTTTCCTTTTAATTATCTCATGAATCAGCACCCCAGCTGTTTGATGTTTAAGAGACAGCAAGCATCCATTTTTTTCCTTAATATTGCAAAATAACTCAGAGATCTATCTACCTTTGGTAAGCACAGTTGATAAACAAGTTGGATGGGACCCTGCCTGAAATTAGCATTACTACCATACCTGGGCCTAATCTTTATACTAGTCTGATCTTGAACTCAGGAATCTGCCTGCCTTTGTATCTTTCTGACTTACTGGCTCATAGTGTACCTTTCTTTTCTCTTTTGATTCATTTAATTCATATTGTGTCCTTAGCTTTTGCATAATTGAGTAAACATATATATATATATATACATGCATATATATGTATATATATATATATATTTCAAACACACATATTTAGAGCTCTTTCCCATAGCCTTAAGGGCGGCCCTGAAGGTGCCAGTATTTACTATTTTGCTGAGACATAGGCCACACCTTTGCCTCCTGGACTCAGCTGCTGTCTTAGATTATCATGGAGTCATTAAAGATAACAGGGAGGACAGTCCTCCGAGGAATTTAAAATACATATTTTATTATATAAACAAGCTTTATGTCCAGGCCAGCCATTGGCATTAAAGGAGTCTCACAAATGGGTCCTGTTCTAGGGGCAGGAACCATGTCACTCTGTGCCTACCAGGGCTACTGTCTTCTCCAATCATTGCCATGATGACTAGCTTTCTGATGAAACACTATGGTAAGACCTTTCCTGTTCACCAATAGTGTCTGCTTTGGGTTTCAGAGTACTATCAACACCGTGGGTCTGGAACAAAGCCACAGGGTAGTCACTCATCGACAGTGGCAGTGTGTGGAGGAGGTACATTGCTAGGGAGTTGAGTGCTGGTGAATCTGGTGAATTTCTCATCCAGCTTGTTGGGCTGGGCACTATTGCTCACAGGAAATATACACTACCTTGTTAGCCCTTCCCAACCTTCCACTCTTGTTCTGTGGGTTTGTGAAAAAAAAAAGACAGCATGAAACAACTTTTCTCTGTGGTCTGGAGTAAACCTAACGCCAAAAGGAAAGGGCATAGGACGTGAAGAACAGAGAGAGAAAGAAAAACAAAGCAAACAAAGCAAAACAAACAAAAACTTAGGAAATAAAAGCAGGCTTTAAAACAAATATATAGAACTAAAGACCAGAGTAAATTTTTAGCATGTCATTTATTTTTACAGGAAAATATCATCACTGCTTCTACTACCATAGTTGTTGCTCGCATTTACAATGTTTGGTGTCAGCTGGTATACAAAAAAAAAAAAAAACAGAGTCGCTTCCCACCCAGTTTTATGGACCTACTGAATTGCATCCATTGGCTCTTCAGCCATAAAATCCCTTGTATACTCACTTTTTGATGTTTATAGAAAACTAACTCATATGCTTATATCAATTTAATCCTACATAGGAATGAGCACTAAGAATTCCAATGCATTTTAATATAAAAATTTTATATATTTGATCTTTTTAAGGTCACTGATGACAAATAAAAATCCATCTATGTAATTTGCTAAGTGTATAGATCTATAAGACCTATTCAAGAAAAGTATGATCACTTTTTATTTACGGAGGAGTGAACTATTCCAAACGAATTGAAGTTCTACTTGAAGTCAGCTGATTCATGTGTAGAAAGCTGACTCATACACAGTTGGCAGCATTTCTCGTCTGAACAGAGTAAATCTCACATTGTAGATAATGAATGTAATTATTATAATGCTCAGTTTACATATAAAACAGAGAGTATGGAGTGGATGACTGAAACAAAACTACTTATTGCCTGAGTAGGCTGTGATACCTACTTACAGAAGAAGACTGAAGGAGGGTTTGTGTTTTTTTTTTCTTAGCAGATGGATGGATGCCTTTGTCACCACATGCTCTTGTAGCTGGCCCTTTAGTGTCTCTTCTAAGAAACATGTCAGTTGCATCAAATCAGAGCTTCTTGTATATGACTTGTTTCAGACATCCCCATACAGTCAAACCGAGGATTGGGCACCAATACACCCATACATGCTACTGCATATACTCTTTAAGCCTTATTTCTAATCTAAGTGATTTAACCATTCTACACATTTTCACAAGTAAATGAAAGAAGGAATTTATCAAAGTGGTTGTTCATTGAGCCCACTGAAACTGAGGAAAAAGCATAGTCACTGATCTAAAGAAAAATAAAGTTGCAATTCTTTGTGAAATAAGAAATCTTCATAGAACCAAAAGGATGGCTCTAATTTTTTTATTAACCTCATGTGACAGACAAGGGTATCTCAACTGTTATGCACTAAACAAAAAATGAAGTTAGTGTTGGAGAGAATCCATAAATTTCTGTGGGCCTGCCCAAGTGCTACTAAGAAAAAAAGAAAACCCTTGATTAATATGAAGTATAGTTTGATGGATATCAAATATGCTAAGTATTAATACATGTAAATATGTCTTAAGCTGATACACCAAAATGGATAAACAATACAATACCTACATTTTTGAAAGATTTATAGAACTAGTCATACTTAAAAGCAGACAACCAAAGTGTTCTGAAGTGAACATTTCTAGTTTTGTTTTATTTATTTATTTTTTTTTGGAGACACAGTTTTGTCATGTTTTATTTTTCTAGAAACTGTCTTATGAGAATGTTTTTGATGAAGCAGACATGTGGGAGGATGCTTGCTGAAAACAGAAATGTGGTGAGTTTTTTGGGTGTTTGTTTGTTTGTTTGTTTGATTTTGGATGTTGCCTAGAAAAGGGACATTTTTTGCTAGAGCAGATGTTTGAGAGAACAAATGATGTTTGGAAAGGGTATAGATATAACCTGACAGTGGATAACATTGTATGGCATTAGTTCTCTTTGCCATTCTTTGCTGGTCTTCATTGGGCTTTGCTGATCCTGGTCTTTGCTGATGATACTGTGTGGTGATATGGTGCACCTTGCCTTCTTTGTTGATAATCGTTTATTGTGACTTTGTGGAGAGAAATGCACCAAAGAACTTCTGGTGGGATTCTGGTGGCTTCTTGCTGCTTATGCTGACTCACACCCACGGGCAAAACCTTGTGATTTCCTTTGGATCTTACTGCTGCTTTATGAGTGGTGTTTGCGAGTGGATTGGGCTTCAACTGCTGATTCATGTGAACTGAACTGCTGATATCCTGACAACGCAGGCTGTATTTGTGCCAAACATTATTTCTAAACAGAACCACATCTTCCTTTGCCCTATTAACCTTTCTTTTCTACTACCTCTGATGGGTCATCAGCTAGAAAGGGGATTAAATCATTTAAGTCTACTTATTAAAGTAGGTCTTGAAAAATATAAGCCTAGAGTGTTCCCTATGTATACCTCCACAAAAGTAAATAATTAAAAATAAATAAATAAAAACTAAAGTAGTGGGTAAAATTTTCTTGATGACAGAAATTAGACATACCTCCAAATAAAAAAAAGTCTTAATAACCTAATACCAAGCTCTCCTATGTTCTCTAATCAAACACGGCTAGTCCTTCTCTCACGGAAAAGATTCCATTGAATGAATCACTTCACGCATAAAATAAAGTGCTGTAAGAGAGGACCACTCAATCTTGTAGCAAAGGATGGTTTTTCCTTGCCTTCCCACATATAAGATTTAATTTATTACTATTAAACAAAACAAAACAGGTGAGAACTATTGATATCATGGATAATTCCTAAGACTAAAGGGAAAATATAAATGCATGTTGCAGTTGAAAAGAGATAGAGCTTATTTCTATTCCCCTTGGTGGTTTAGCATACAATGGAGATTAGAATATTGTTTTAAAAACCAAACATTGAATCTGTGTGATATGAATATTGAATTGGGAAGTCAGACTACAAGTGGCCTAAATCTAGCCTCCAAGAGCTTAATAGGTACAAGTCTAATGAGAAACACAGCAAAGATTAGTAGGTTCACTAACAGACAGAAGAAGAAAGGCCTTTTTTAACTAGTATTTTTAACTTTGAAAAATAAGTCTATAACTGTTAGCATTTTCTGTAAGGGTTAAAATAATACATTTTTAACGATGGGTTGCACAGAATGAAACAAACACCTTTTAATACTCAAAACACTGCATGTATAATTTAATTCAGAGCTTCAGAAATAGAAGTGCCTTAAAGGGCATATCCAACTCCTGTTTATGCAGTCCTGAGTCTAAGTTAAAAAAAAGATCATTGTGAACTGATGTCTAGAAGGAGGGCAATAGTGAAACCTTTAGTACAATAAAATATGTTTAGAATTATGTTTATATCATGCCTTAGCCAAAGAATTTCTAGTCAACACATACAAAAGACTGATGGTAACATTTCATGCTTTTTGTTTAGCTTTGTTTTATGAGTTAAAGGACATCATAAAATTATTTTGATAGAATATAAAATACCTGCTTAAGTATATTATATCCTCCGTAAAATAAAATATTCCTCTTCACCAAATCACTAATATATTTGCATCAACCCATGCCCATTAAAATTGAGTTAAATCAGCTATTCTCTGACAAAAGAAGACATTTGACTCTAATCTATATTTATACATTCCAGCAAAATAAACTGAACAAGCTCCAGCTATATTTGCAATATTTTCTTTAAAATGAAAAATTATCTCAATATTATGAAAATGCATCCATCCAAAATTTAACAATAAACATTATTACTTGATTGCAATCATTTAATAGACTTTTATAAAAGCAAAATGTGATACAGGGTAATAGCATATACTACTAATCTTAGAATTTAAAGAGGTTAATTGAGGACAGCTTTTGAGTTCAAAGATAGTATGAGTTACATTCCAAGACCCTAGGGGAAAAAAAGGAAAGCAATATTTCGATTCATTATGTATTTTACAATACAATATAGGTTTTATCTTGTTTTTGTCACTGGAACAGAGTTTAAAAACTCTTGATATGTCCTCTGTCAAAAGACATCCTAGTATTCAGAAGGAGACTGTTTATAACATGCCTGAAGTCACTTATGGCAACACACTTTAAATTTTTAAAGAGAGATTGGCCTTATTAGCAAGACTCAGAACTTGATGGGGAGGCTGGAGTTTCAGTTCTGTCTTTCTAGTTCTAAGCTGAGGGAAGAAGTCAAGTCTGGGCAATTACATGCAATGACCTCATCATCTGAAATAAGTCAACCAAGCTAAAAGCTTCACAACAAACCTGAGTAGAAGACAAGGTTGGTGAATATTTTGACACATAGGATGGTGTCAGTTGAAATCCCAATGAATAAGCAAGAAGCTTGGAGCTGCTCTGGTTCCCATCAGAACTTGATGCTCCAGTTACCATCTTTGATTATTTATAAGAGTGTCTTTTAGGACCCCGTGAGAGAGAGACCCAACCGCCTGGTCAGGTGGGCACTCCTGAGGCTGCAGAGTGGAAGAGACCACCAACACTGCTCACCCGTGCCCACATCCCTGGCCCAAGAGGAAACTGTATAAGGCCTCTGGGCTCCCGTGGGGGAGCGCCCAGGAGCGGCAGGACCCCTGCCTGAGACACCACCTGAACCTGAAGGAAACAGACCGGATAAACAGTTCTCTGCACCCAAATCCCATGGGAGGGAGAGCTAAACCTTCAGAGAGGCAGACAAGCCTGGGAAACCAGAAGAGACTGCTCTCTGCACACACATCTCGGACGCCAGAGGAAAAAGCCAAAGACCATCTGGAACCCTGGTGCACTGAAGCTCCCGGAAGGGGCGGCGCATATCTTCCTGGTTGCTGCCGCTGCAGAGAGCCCGTGGGCAGCACCCCACGAGCGAACTTGATCCTCGGGACCACAGGTAAGACCAAATTTTCTGCTGCAAGAAAGCTGCCTGGTGAACTCAAGACACAGGCCCACAGGAACAGCTGAAGATCTGTGGAGAGGAAAAACTACACGCCCAAAGCAGAACACTCTGTCCCCATAACTGACAGAAAGAGAAGAAAACAGGTCTACAGCACTCCTGACACACAGGCTTATAGGACAGTCTAGCCACTGTCAGAAATAGCAGAACAAAGTAACACTAGAGATAATCTGATGGCGAGAGGCAAGCACAGGAACCCAAGCAACAGAAACCAAGACTACATGGCACCATCGGAGCCCAATTCTCCCATCAAAACAAACATGGAATATCCAAACACACCAGAAAAGCAAGATCTAGTTTCAAAATCATTTTTGATCATGATGCTGGAGGACTTCAAGAAAGACGTGAAGAACTCCCTTAGAGAACAAATAGAAGCCTACAGAGAGGAATCGCAAAAATGTCTGAAAGAATTCCAGGAAAACATAAATAAACAAGTAGAAGCCCATAGAGAGAAGACACAAAAATCCCTGAAAGAATTCCAGGAAAACATAAATAAACAAGTAGAAGCCCATAGAGAGGAGACACAAAAATCCCTGAAAGAATTCCAGGAAAACATAAATAAACAGTTGAAGGAATTAAAAATGGAAATAAAAGCAATCAAGAAAGAACACATGGAAACAACCCTGGATATAGAAAACCAAAAGAAGAGACAAGGAGCTGTAGATACAAGCTTCACCAACAGAATACAAGAGATGGAAGAGAGAATCTCAGGAGCAGAAGATTTCATAGAAATCATTGACTCAACTGTCAAAGATAATGTAAAGCAGAAAAAGCTACCGGTCCAAAACATACAGGAAATCCAGGACTCAATGAGAAGATCAAACCTAAGGATAGTAGGTATAGAAGAGAGTGAAGACTCCCAGGTCAAAGAACCAGTAAATATCTTCAACAAAATCATAGAAGAAAACTTCCCTAACCTAAAAAAAGAGATACCCATAGACATACAAGAAGCCTACAGAACTCCAAATAGATTGGACCAGAAAAGAAACACCTCCCGTCACATAATTGTCAAAACACCAAACGCACAAAATAAAGAAAGAATATTAAAAGCAGTAAGGGAAAAAGGTCAAGTAACATATAAAGGCAGACCTATCAGAATCACACCAGACTTCTCGCCAGAAACTATGAAGGCCAGAAGATCCTGGACTGATGTCATACAGACCCTAAGAGAACACAAATGCCAGCCCAGGTTACTGTATCCTGCAAAACTCTCAATTAACATTGATGGAGAAACCAAGATATTCCATGACAAAACCAAATTTACACATTATCTTTCTACAAATCCAGCACTACAAAGGATAATAAATGGTAAAGCCCAACATAAGGAGGCAAGTTATACCCTAGAAGAAGCAAGAAACTAATCGTCTTGGCAACAAAACAAAGAGAATGAAAGCACACAAACATAACCTCACATCAAATATGAATATAACGGGAAGCAATAATCACTATTCCTTAATATCTCTCAACATCAATGGCCTCAACTCCCCAATAAAAAGACATAGATTAACAAACTGGATACGCAACGAGGACCCTGCATTCTGCTGCCTACAGGAAACACACCTCAGAGATAAAGACAGACAGTACCTCAGAGTGAAAGGCTGGAAAACAACTTTCCAAGCAAATGGTCAGAAGAAGCAAGCTGGAGTAGCCATTCTAATATCAAATAAAATCAATTTCCAACTAAAAGTCATCAAAAAAGATAAGGAAGGACACTTCATATTCATCAAAGGAAAAATCCACCAAGATGAACTCTCAATCCTAAATATCTATGCCCCAAATACAAGGGCACCTACATACGTAAAAGAAACCTTACTAAAGCTCAAAACACACATTGCACCTCACACAATAATAGTGGGAGATTTCAACACCCCACTCTCATCAATGGACAGATCATGGAAACAGAAAGTAAACAGTGATGTCGACAGACTAAGAGAAGTCATGAGCCAAATGGACTTAACGGATATTTATAGAACATTCTATCCTAAAGCAAAAGGATATACCTTCTTCTCAGCTCCTCATGGTACTTTCTCCAAAATTGACCATATAATTGGTCAAAAAACGGGCCTCAACAGGTACAGAAAGATAGAAATAATCCCATGCGTGCTATCGGACCACCACGGCCTAAAACTGGTCTTCAATAACAATCAAGGAAGAATGCCCACATATACTTGGAAATTGAACAATGCTCTACTCAATGATAACCTGGTCAAGGAAGAAATAAAGAAAGAAATTAAAAACTTTTTAGAATTTAATGAAAATGAAGGTACAACATACCCAAACTTATGGGACACAATGAAAGCTGTGCTAAGAGGAAAACTCATAGCGCTGAGTGCCTGCAGAAGGAAACAGGAAAGAGCATATGTCAGCAGCTTGACAGCACACCTAAAAGCTCTAGAACAAAAAGAAGCAAATACACCCAAGAGGAGTAGAAGGCAGGAAATAATCAAACTCAGAGCGGAAATCAACCAAGTAGAAACAAAAAGGACCATAGAAAGAATCAACAGAACCCTTCCTGGTTGCTGCCGCTGCAGAGAGCCCCTGGGCAGCACCCCTCGAGCGAACTTGAGCCTCGGGACCACAGGTAAGACCAAATTTTCTGCTGCAAGAAAGCTGCCTGGTGAGCTTGGGACACACGGAAGCAGAATTTCTCTAGAACCGGGCACGTTCTGTGTTTACCGGAAGTCCCACACCCGCGGATCCCGGCCCGCAGCAGCTCTCTGCTCCCAGACCCGGTGAGAGAGAGACCCAACCGCCTGGTCAGGTGGGCACTCCTGAGGCTGCAGAGCGGAAGAGACCACCAACACTGCTCACCCCTGCCCACATCCCTGGCCCAAGAGGAAACTGTATAAGGCCTCTGGGCTCCCGTGGGGGAGGGCCCAGGAGCGGCAGGACCCTTGCCGGAGACACCGCCGGACCCTGAAGGAAACAGACCGGATAAACAGTTCTCTGCACCCAAATCCCGTGGGAGGGAGAGCTAAACCTTCAGAGAGGCAGACAGGCCTGGGAAACCAGAAGAGACTGCTCCCTGCACACACATCTCGGACGCCAGAGGAAAAAGCCAAAGCCCATCTGGAACCCTGGTGCACTGAAGCTCCCGGAAGGGGCGGCACAGGTCTTCCTGGTTGCTGCCGCTGCAGAGTGCCCCTGGACAGCACCCCACGAGCAAACCTGAGCCTCGGGACCACAGGTAAGACCAAATTTTCTGCTGCAAGAAAGCTGCCTGGTGAACTCAAGACACAGGCCCACAGGAACAGCTGAAGACCTGTAGAGAGGAAAAACTACACGCCCGAAAGCAGAACACTCTGTCCCCATAACTGACTGAAAGAGAGGAAAACAGGTCTACAGCACTCCTGACACACAGGCTTATAGGACAGTCTAGCCACTGTCAGAAATAGCAGAACAAAGTAACACTAGAGATAATCTGATGGCGAGAGGCAAGCGCAGGAACCCAAGCAACAGAAACCAAGACTACATGCCAACATCGGAGCCCAATTCTCCCACCAAAACAAACATGGAATATCCAAACACACCAGAAAAGCAAGATCTAGTTTCAAAATCATATTTGATCATGATGCTGGAGGACTTCAGGAAAGACCTGAACACACTTAGGGAAGCACAGGAAAACACTAATAAACAAGTAAAAGCCTACAGAGAGGAATCGCAAAAATCCCTGAAAGAATTCCAGGAAAACACAATCAAACAGTTGAAGGAATTAAAAATGGAAATAGAAGCAATCAAGAAAGAACACATGGAAACAACCCTGGATATAGAAAACCAAAAGAAGAGACAAGGAGCTGTAGATACAAGCTTCACCAACAGAATACAAGAGATGGAAGAGAGAATCTCAGGAGCAGAAGATTCCATAGAAATCATTGACTCAACTGTCAAAGATAATGTAAAGCGGAAAAAGCTACTGGTCCAAAACATACAGGAAATCCAGGACTCAATGAGAAGATCAAACCTAAGGATAATAGGTATAGAAGAGAGTGAAGACTCCCAGCTCAAAGGACCAGTAAATATCTTCAACAAAATCATAGAAGAAAACTTCCCTAACCTAAAAAAAGAGATACCCATAGACATACAGGAAGCCTACAGAACTCCAAATAGATTGGACCAGAAAAGAAACACCTCCCGTCACATAATTGTCAAAACACCAAACGCACAAAATAAAGAAAGAATATTAAAAGCAGTAAGGGAAAAAGGTCAAGTAACATATAAAGGCAGACCTATCAGAATCACACCAGACTTCTCGCCAGAAACTATGAAGGCCAGAAGATCCTGGACTGATGTTATACAGACCCTAAGAGAACACAAATGCCAGCCCAGATTACTGTATCCAGCAAAACTCTCAATTAACATTGATGGAGAAACCAAGATATTCCATGACAAAACCAAATTTACACAATATCTTTCTACAAATCCAGCACTACAAAGGATAATAAATGGTAAAGCCCAACATAAGGAGGCAAGCTATACCCTAGAAGAAGCAAGAAACTAATCGTCTTGGCAACAAAACAAAGAGAATGAAAGCACACAAACATAACCTCACATCAAATATGAATATAACGGGAAGCAATAATCACTATTCCTTAATATCTCTCAATATCAATGGCCTCAACTCCCCAATAAAAAGACATAGATTAACAAACTGGATACGCAACGAGGACCCTGCATTCTGCTGCCTACAGGAAACACACCTCAGAGACAAAGACAAACACTACCTCAGAGTGAAAGGCTGGAAAACAACTTTCCAAGCAAATGGTCAGAAGAAGCAAGCTGGAGTAGCCATTCTAATATCAAATAAAATCAATTTCCAACTAAAAGTCATCAAAAAAGATAAGGAAGGACACTTCATATTCATCAAAGGAAAAATCAACCAAGATGAACTCTCAATCCTAAATATCTATGCCCCAAATACAAGGGCACCTACATACGTAAAAGAAACCTTACTAAAGCTCAAAACACACATTGCACCTCACACAATAATAGTGGGAGATTTCAACACCCCACTCTCATCAATGGACAGATCATGGAAACAGAAAGTAAACAGTGATGTCGACAGACTAAGAGAAGTCATGAGCCAAATGGACTTAACGGATATTTATAGAACATTCTATCCTAAAGCAAAAGGATATACCTTCTTCTCAGCTCCTCATGGTACTTTCTCCAAAATTGACCATATAATTGGTCAAAAAACGGGCCTCAACAGGTACAGAAAGATAGAAATAATCCCATGCGTGCTATCGGACCACCACGGCCTAAAACTGGTCTTCAATAACAATAAGGGAAGAATGCCCACATATACGTGGAAATTGAACAATGCTCTACTCAATGATAACCTGGTCAAGGAAGAAATAAAGAAAGAAATAAAAACTTTTTAGAATTTAATGAAAATGAAGATACAACATACTCAAACTTATGGGACACAATGAAAGCTGTGCTAAGAGGAAAACTCATAGCGCTGAGTGCCTGCAGAAAGAAACAGGAAAGAGCATATGTCAGCAGCTTGACAGCACACCTAAAAGCTCTAGAACAAAAAGAAGCAAATACACCCAGGAGGAGTAGAAGGCAGGAAATAATCAAACTCAGAGCTGAAATCAAACAAGTAGAAACAAAAAGGACCATAGAAAGAATCAACAGAACCAAAAGTTGGTTCTTTGAGAAAATCAACAAGATAGATAAACCCTTAGCCAGACTAACGAGAGGACACAGAGAGTGTGTCCAAATTAACAAAATCAGAAATGAAAAGGGAGACATAACTACAGATTCGGAGGAAATTCAAAAAATCATCAGATCTTACTATAAAAACCTATATTCAACAAAAATTGAAAATCTTCAGGAAATGGACAATTTCCTAGACAGATACCAGGTATCGAAGTTAAATCAGGAACAGATAAACCAGTTAAACAACCCCATAACTCCTAAGGAAATAGAAGCAGTCATTAAAGGTCTCCCAACCAAAAAGAGCCCAGGTCCAGACGGGTTTAGTGCAGAATTCTATCAAACCTTCATAGAAGACCTCATACCAATATTATCCAAACTATTCCACAAAATTGAAACAGATGAAGCCCTACCGAATTCCTTCTATGAAGCCACAATTACTCTTATACCTAAACCACACAAAGACACAACAAAGAAAGAGAACTTCAGACCAATTTCCCTTATGAATATCGACGCAAAAATACTCAATAAAATTCTGGCAAACCGAATTCAAGAGCACATCAAAACAATCATCCACCATGATCAAGTAGGCTTCATCCCAGGCATGCAGGGATGGTTTAATATACGGAAAACCATCAACGTGATCCATTATATAAACAAACTGAAAGAACAGAACCACATGATCATTTCATTAGATGCTGAGAAAGCATTTGACAAAATTCAACACCCCTTCATGATAAAAGTCCTGGAAAGAATAGGAATTCAAGGCCCATACCTAAACATAGTAAAAGCCATATACAGCAAACCAGTTGCTAACATTAAACTAAATGGAGAGAAACTTGAAGCAATCCCACTAAAATCAGGGACTAGACAAGGCTGCCCACTCTCTCCCTACTTATTCAATATAGTTCTTGAAGTTCTAGCCAGAGCAATCAGACAACAAAAGGAGATCAAAGGGATACAGATCGGAAAAGAAGAGGTCAAAATATCACTATTTGCAGATGACATGATAGTATATTTAAGTGATCCCAAAAGTTCCACCATGGAACTACTAAAGCTGATAAACAACTTCAGCAAAGTGGCTGGGTATAAAATTAACTCAAATAAATCAGTTGCCTTCCTCTATACAAAAGAGAAACAAGCCGAGAAAGAAATTAGGGAAACGACACCCTTCATAATAGACCCAAATAATATAAAGTACCTCGGTGTGACTTTAACCAAGCAAGTAAAAGATCTGTACAATAAGAACTTCAAGACACTGAGGAAAGAAATTGAAGAAGACCTCAGAAGATGGAAAGATCTCCCATGCTCATGGATTGGCAGGATTAATATGGTAAAAATGGCCATTTTACCAAAAGCAATCTACAGATTCAATGCAATCCCCATCAAAATACCAATCCAATTCTTCAAAGAGTTAGACAGAACAATTTGCAAATTCATCTGGAATAACAAAAAACCCAGGATAGCTAAAGCTATCCTCAACAATAAAAGGACTTCAGGGGGAATCACTATCCCTGAACTCAAGCAGTATTACAGAGCAATAGTGATAAAAACTGCATGGTATTGGTACAGAGACAGACAGATAGACCAATGGAATAGAATTGAAGACCCAGAAATGAACCCACACACCTATGGTCACTTGATTTTTGACAAAGGAGCCAAAACCATCCAATGGAAAAAAGATAGTATTTTCAGCAAATGGTGCTGGTTCAACTGGAGGGCAACATGTAGAAGAATGCAGATCGATCCATCCTTATCACCCTGTACAAAGCTTAAGTCCAAGTGGATCAAGGACCTCCACATCAAACCAGACACACTCAAACTAATAGAAGAAAAACTAGGGAAGCATCTGGAACACATGGGCACTGGAAAAAATTTCCTGAACAAAACATCAATGGCTTATGCTCTAAGATCAAGAATCGACAATGGGATCTCATAAAACTGCAAAGCTTCTGTAAGGCAAAGGACACTGTGGTTAGGACAAAACGGCAACCAACAGATTGGGAAAAGATCTTTACCAATCCTACAACAGATAGAGGCCTTATTTCCAAAATATACAAAGAACTCAAGAAGTTAGACCGCAGGGAAACAAATAACCCTATTAAAAAATGGGGTTCAGAGCTAAACAAAGAATTCACAGCTGAGGAATGCCGAATGGCTGAGAAACACCTAAAGAAATGTTCAACATCTTTAGTCATAAGGGAAATGCAAATCAAAACAACCCTGAGATTTCACCTCACACCAGTGCGATTGGCTAAGATCAAAAACTCAGGTGACAGCAGATGCTGGCGAGGATGTGGAGAAAGAGGAACACTCCTCCATTGTTGATGGGATTGCAGACTGGTAAAACCATTCTGGAAATCAGTCTGGAGGTTCCTCAGAAAATTGGACATTGAACTGCCTGAGGATCCAGCTATACCTCTCTTGGGCATATACCCAAAAGATGCCTCAACATATAAAAGAGACACGTGCTCCACTATGTTCATCGCAGCCTTATTTATAATAGCCAGAAGCTGGAAAGAACCCAGATGCCCTTCAACAGAGGAATGGATACAGAAAATGTGGTACATCTACACAATGGAATATTACTCAGCTATCAAAAACAACGAGTTTATGAAATTCGTAGGCAAATGGTTGGAACTGGAAATTATCATCCTGAGTGAGCTAACCCAATCACAGAAAGACATACATGGTATGCAGTCATTGATAAGTGGCTATTAGCCCAAATGCTTGAATTACCCTAGATCCCTAGAACAAACGAAACTCAAGACGGATGATCAAAATGTGAATGCTTCACTCCTTCTTTAAATGAGGAAAAAGAATACCCTTGGCAGGGAAGGGAGAGGCAAAGATTAAAACAGAGACTGAAGGAACACCCATTCAGAGCCTGCCCCACATGTGGCCCATACATATACAGCCACCCAATTAGACAAGATGGATGAAGCAAAGAAGTGCAGACCGACAGGAGCCGGATGTAGATCGCTCCTGAGAGACACAGCCAGAATACAGCAAATATAGAGGCGAATGCCAGCAGCAAACCACTGAACTGAGAATAGGTCCCCTATTGAAGGAATCAGAGAAAGAACTGGAAGAGCTTGAAGGGGCTCGAGACGCCAAAAGTACAACAATGTCAAGCAACCAGAGCTTCCAGGGACTAAGCCACTACCTAAAGACTATACATGGACTGACCCTGGACTCTGACCCCATAGGTAGCAATGAATATCCTAGTAAGAGCACCAGTGGAAGGGGAAGCCCTGGGTCCTGCTAAGACTGAACCCACAGTGAACTAGTCTATGGGGGGAGGGCGGCAATGGGGGGAGGGTTGGGAGGGGAACACCCATAAGGAAGGGGAGGGGGGAGGGGGATGTTTGCCCGGAAACCGGGAAAGGGAATAACACTCGAAATGTATATAAGAAATACTCAAGTTAATAAAAAAAAATAAATAAAAAATATATCAAAAAATTAAAAAAAAAAAAAAAGAATCAACAGAACCAAAAGTTGGTTCTTTGAGAAAATCAACAAGATAGATAAACCCTTAGCCAGACTAACGAGAGGACACAGAGAGTGCGTCCAAATTAACAAAATCAGAAATGAAAAGGAAGACATAACAACAGATTCAGAGGAAATTCAAAAAATCATCAGATCTTACTATAAAAACCTATATTCAACAAAACTTGAAAATCTTCAGGAAATTGACAATTTCCTAGACAGATACCAGGTACCGAAGTTAAATCAGGAACAGATAAACCAGTTAAACAACCCCATAACTCCTAAGGAAATAGAAGCAGTTATTAAAGGTCTCCCAACCAAAAAGAGCCCAGGTCCAGACGGGTTTAGTGCAGAATTCTATCAAACCTTCATAGAAGACCTCATACCAATATTATCCAAACTATTCCACAAAATTGAAACAGATGGATCACTACCGAATACCTTCTACGAAGCCACAATTACTCTTATACCTAAACCACACAAAGACCCAACAAAGAAAGAGAACTTCAGACCAATTTCCCTTATGAATATCGACGCAAAAATACTCAACAAAATTCTGGCAAACCGAATCCAAGAGCACATCAAAACAATCATCCACCATGACCAGGTAGGCTTCATCCCAGGCATGCAGGGATGGTTTAATATATGGAAAACCATCAACGTGATCCATTATATAAACAAACTGAAAGAACAAAACCACATGATCATTTCATTAGACGCTGAGAAAGCATTTGACAAAATTCAACACCCCTTCATGATAAAAGTCCTGGAAAGAATAGGAATTCAAGGCCCATACCTAAACATAGTAAAAGCCATATACAGCAAACCAGTTGCTAACATTAAACTAAATGGAGAGAAACTTGAAGCAATCCCACTAAAATCAGGGACTAGACAAGGCTGCCCACTCTCTCCCTACTTATTCAATATAGTTCTTGAAGTTCTAGCCAGAGCAATCAGACAACAAAAGGAGGTCAAGGGGATACAGATCGGAAAAGAAGAAGTCAAAATATCACTATTTGCAGATGATATGATAGTATATTTAAGTGATCCCAAAAGTTCCACCAGAGAACTACTAAAGCTGATAAACAACTTCAGCAAAGTGGCTGGGTATAATATTAACTCAAATAAATCAGTTGCCTTCCTCTATACAAAAGAGAAACAAGCCGAGAAAGAAATTAGGGAAACGATACCCTTCATAATAGACCCAAATCTTATAAAGTACCTCGGTGCGACTTTAACAAAGCAAGTAAAAGATCTGTACAATAAGAACTTCAAGACAGTGAAGAAGGAAATTGAAGAAGACCTCAGAAGATGGAAAGATCTCCCATGCTCATGGATTGGCAGGATTAATATAGTAAAAATGGCCATTTTACCAAAAGCAATCTACAGATTCAATGCAATCCCCATCAAAATACCAATCCAATTCTTCAAAGAGTTAGACAGAACAATTTGCAAATTCATCTGGAATAACAAAAAACCCAGGATAGCTAAAGCTATCCTCAACAATAAAAGGACTTCAGGGGGAATCACTATCCCTGAACTCAAGCAGTATTACAGAGCAATAGTGATAAAAACTGCATGGTATTGGTACAGAGACAGACAGATAGACCAATGGAATAGAATTGAAGACCCAGAAATGAACCCACACACCTATGGTCACTTGATTTTTGACAAAGGAGCCAAAACCATCCAATGGAAAAAAGATAGCATTTTCAGCAAATGGTGCTGGTTCAACTGGAGGGCAACATGTAGAAGAATGCAAATCGTTCCATGCTTATCACCCTGTACAAAGCTTAAGTCCAAGTGGATCAAGGACCTCCACATCAAACCAGACACACTCAAACTAATAGAAGAAAAACTAGGGAAGCATCTGGAACACATGGGCACTGGAAAAAATTTCCTGAACAAAACACCAATGGCTTACGCTCTAAGATCAAGAATCGACAAATGGGATCTCATAAAACTGCAAAGCTTCTGTAAGGCAAAGGACACTGTGGTTAGGACAAAATGGCAACCAACAGATTGGGAAAAGATCTTTACCAATTCTACAACAGATAGAGGCCTTATATCCAAAATATACAAAGAACTCAAGAAGTTAGACCGCAGGGAAACAAATGACCCTATTAAAAATGGGTTTCAGAGCTAAACAAAGAATTCACAGCTGAGGAATGCCGAATGGCTGAGAAACACCTAAAGAAATGTTCAACATCTTTAGTCACAAGGGAAATGCAAATCAAAACAACCCTGAGATTTTACCTCACACCAGTGAGAATGGCTAAGATCAAAAACTCAGGGGACAGCAGATCCTGGCGAGGATGTGGAGAAAGAGGAACACTCCTCCATTGTTGGTGGGATTGCAGACTGGTAAGACCATTCTGGAAATCAGTCTGGAGGTTCCTCAGAAAATTGGACATTGAACTGCCTGAGGATCCAGCTATACCTCTCTTGGGCATATACCCAAAAGATGCCTCAACATATAAAAGAGACACGTGCTCCACTATGTTCATCGCAGCCTTATTTATAATAGCCAGAAAATGGAAAGAACCCAGATGCCCTTCAACAGAGGAATGGATACAGAAAATGTGGTACATCTACACAATGGAATATTACTCAGCTATCAAAAACGAGTTTATGAAATTCGTAGGCAAATGTTTGGAACTGGAAAATATCATCCTGAGTGAGCTAACCCAATCACAGAAAGACATACATGGTATGCACTCATTGATAAGTGGCTATTAGCCCAAATGCTTGAATTACCCTAGATCCCTAGAACAAACGAAACTCAAGACAGATGATCAAACTGTGAATGCTTCACTCCTTCTTTAAATGAGGAAAAAGAATACCCTTGGCAGGGAAGGGAGAGGCAAAGATTAAAACAGAGACTGAAGGAACACCCATTCAGAGCCTGCCCCACAGGTGGCCCATACATATACAGCCACCCAATTGGACAAGATGGATGAAGCAAAGAAGTGCAGACCGACAGGAGCCGGATGTAGATCGCTTCTGAGAGACAGCCAGAATACAGCAAATACAGAGGCGAATGCCAGCAGCAAACCACTGAACTGAGAATAGGTCCCCCGTCGAAGGAATCAGAGAAAGAACTGGAAGAGCTTGAAGGGGCTCGAGACCCCAAAAGTACAACAATGTCAAGCAACCAGAGCTTCCAGGGACTAAGCCACTACCTAAAGACTATACATGGACTGACCCTGGACTCTGACCTCATGGGTAGCAATGAATATCCTAATAAGAGCACCAGTGGAAGGGGAAGCCCTGGGTCCTGCTAAGACTGAACTCCCAGTGAACTAGACTATGGGGGGAGGGCGACAATGGGGGGAGGGTTGGGAGGGGAACACCCATAAGGAAGGGGAGGGGGAGGGGGATGTTTGCCCGGAAACCGGGAAAGGGAATAACACTTGAATTGTGTATAAGAAATACTCAAGTTAATAAAAAAAAAGAGTGTCTTTTAAATAATTTTGTAGTTAAATTCACTTCCATGAATTCTGAGTTACGGAGCAGAGTTTATTAAATGAGAAATGGAGTCTCATCAATAGAAACTTCTGGAATTTTAACCAAGTTGAACAGAAGTGAAAGGAGCTGTTGTGGTTACTTCAATGCTTGCTGTCTTGAATTACTCCTTCTTGGGAAATCCAGGTTACCTGTTATAGAATGTATAGGAATGTGTACGCATTCCTATGACCCTGCCCATGGAATGAACACCAATTCTTACCAACCTGCATCTACTCACAGACATTTTGAGTAACAGTTAAATTTAAGCAGAGTCTTCTATCTCAACGGAATCGTCCCCAAACCAAGACTACAGTGCCTTTAAAGGTCAAACCCTAGAGTCAATCATCCAAATAATTTAAGGTTTAAGTCATACATAAGCAATCAATAGATTTCACAGATTTTTGATGTGGTATTAAAAAATTACTTCCTCAACCAATAAACAAGCATGCATCAACACACATAACCAGAGGGAGAAGAAGAGAAGAAGGTGGAAAAGGAAGAGGAGGGGGAAACTGGAGAGTTTGGTATTAAGTAGAAGATAGGATTTGAATAGACTTTGAGATATCTTATTCAAACTTTTAAGGGATTTGGGTATGTGAGGAGAAGCTCAATAACATTAAATGTATTCATGGAGAACAACTGAGGGAATGTAAAAAACAAAGTGAAAAACTTAGACTCAGGATATACTTGCTAAGCTGAGACAAAATGTTTTTCAGTAATTATAAAAAAAATAGAAAATCGACCATTGCACTAGATAGATTTCTGGGCACAATAATAAATGTAAAGCTAACTTATCATTATCCTTTAAATTGTTCTATGAAATTGTTATAAAAAACTCATTCCAGACTATACTCTGCATCATTCTTTTCACTTTGCATAGTGTCATATTTCATTTCCTAAGTCTTACGTTTTATTAGAGGTAAAAAACATATATCCAAAAGGGACAGGCTTTCAGAGTTTAAGAAGTTTGTAAATACATAAGCAATTCTTGTTGACAAGGTAATAACAGCAACTACAGTAAAATTAAACTTTCCTTTCTGTGGTATTTCGTTTTCTTTAATTTATTTTTTACTGGATATTTTTTATTTACATGTGTTATTTCATTTCCTGCTTTCCTGTCCATAAGGCCCCTATCCTCTCCCCCTCCCTTTTCGTCTATAAGGTGTTCCCCTTAACTGCTCTGCCTTCTTGCCTTCCCACCCTGACAGTCCCCTACACTTGGGAGGGGGGCGGTGGTGTGTGTATGCAGCATTGGCAGGACCAAGGGCTTCTCCTCCCATTGGTGCCCAACAAGGCCATTCTCTGCTACATATGCAGCTCGAGCCATGGGTCTGTCCGTGTGTACTCTTGGGTAGTAGTTTTGTCCCAGGAAGTTATGATTAATAGGTATTGCTCTTCTTATGGGGTTGCAAGCCCCCTCAGATCTGTCAATACTTTCTCAAAAACCTCCAATGGAACCCTGTTCTCAGTTCAATGTTTACTGCTAGCATTCGCCTTTGTATATGTCACGCTCTGGCTGAGCCAGTCAGGAGATAGCTGTATCCAGCCCCATTGTCTAGGTTTGGTGGCTGTATATATAGATGGGTTGTATCGCCAAGTGAAGCAGGCTCTGGATGTTCATTCCTTCAGTCTCTGCTCCAAGGTTTGCCCCCATATCCCCTCTTATGAATATTTTTGTTCGCCCTTTTAAGAAGGACTGAAGCATCCGCACTTTGGTTGTCTTTCTTGAGCTTCATGGGGTCTGTGGATTGTCCCTTGGGTCATTCGAGGTTGTACGCTAAATATTCACTTATCAGTGAGTGAACGTGTGCTTTTTAGTGATTGGGTTACTTCACACAGGATGGTATTTTCTAGTTTCATCAATTTGCCTATGAATTTCATGAAATCATGGTTTTTGATAGCTGAGTAGTATTCCATTGTATAAAATGTACCACATTTTCTGTATCCATTCCTCTGTTGAAGGGCATCTGGATTCTTTCTAGCTTCTGTCTATTAAAAATAAGATTGTTATGGACATAGTGGAGCATGTGTCTTTGTTATATGTTGGGGCATCTTTTGGGTATATGCACAGGAGAGGTATAGCTGTGTCCTCAGGTAGTTCAGTGTCCAAATCTGAGGAACCTTCGGACTGATTTCCAGAATGGTTGTACCAGCTTGCAATCCCACAAAAAATGAAGGAGTGTTCCATTTTCTCCACATCCTCCCCAGCATCTGTTGTCACCTGAGTTTTTTATCTTAGCCATTGTGGTTGGTGTGAGGTGGGATCTCAGGGTTGTTTTGATTTGCATTTCCCTGATAGCTAAGGATGTCAACCATTTCTTTAGGTGCTTCTCAGCATTCGATATTCCTCAGCTGAGAATTCTTTGTTTAGCTCTGTACCCCATTTTTCAACAGGGTTATTTGGCTCTCTGTAATCTAACTTGTTGAGTTCTTTTTATACATTGGATCTTAGCCCTCTATCAGATGTAGGATTGGTAAAGATCTTTTCCCAATTATTTAGTTGCCACTTTGTCATAATTACAGTGTCCTTTGCTTTACAGAAGGTTTGTGGTTTTATGAGGTCCCATTTGTTGATTGATGATCATAGAGCATAGGCCATTGATGTTTTGTTCAGGAAATGTTCCCTGGTGCCCATGTATTCAAAGATCTTCCCCATTTTTCCTTCTATTAGTTTGAGTGTATCTGGTTTGATGTAGAGGTCCTTGATCCACTTGAACTTAAGCTTTGTACAGGGTGATAAAAATGGATCAATTTCCATTCTTCTACATGCTGACCTCCAGTTGAACTAGCACCATTTGTTGAAAATGCTATCTTTCTCCTTTGGATAGTTTTAGCTTCTTTGTCAAAGATCAAGTGACCATAGGCATGTCAGTTCATTTCTGGGTTTTCAGTTCTATTCCATTGAGATACCTTTGGGTCTCTGTACCAATACCATATAATTTTTAATTTTTTTTGTCATGATTGCTCTGTAATATAGCTTGAGGTCAGGGAGGGTGATTCCCTGAGAAGTTCTTTTATTGTTGAGGATAGTTTTATATATCATGGGTTTTCTGTTTTTCCAAGTAAATTTGCAAATTGCTCTTTCTAACTCTATGAAGTATTGAGTTGGAATTTTTATGGGAATAGCAATGAATCTGTATATTGCTTTTGGTGAAATGACCATTTTTACTCTATTAATCCTGACAATGCATGAGCATGGGAGATCTTTCCATCTTCTGAGATCTTCTTCAATTTATTTTGTCAGAGACTTGATATTCTTGTTATACAGATCTTTTACTTGCTTGGTTAGCGTCGCACCAATGTATTTTATGTTATTTGTAACTATCGTGAAGGGTATCATTTCCATAATTTCTTTCTCAGCCTGTTTATCCTTTTAATAGAGGAAAGCTATTGATTTGTTTGAGTTAATTTTATATCCAAGCACTTTTCTGAACTTGTTTAGTAGTTCTCTGGTGAAAATTTTGGGGTTGCTTAAGTGTCCTATCATCTCATCTTCAAATAGTGATATTTTGACTTCTTTTCCAATTTGTATCCCTTTGACCTCTTTGTTGTCTGATTGCTCTGGCCAAGACTTCAAGTATGATATTGAATAAGTAGGGAGAAACTGGGGAACCTTGTCTAGTCCCTGATGTTAGTGGGATTGCCTCAAGTTTTTCTCCATTTAGTTCAGTGTTGGCTACTGGTTAGCCCTATCTTGCTTTTACTTTGTTTAGGTATGGACTGTGAATTTTTGGTTTTTCCAAGACTTTCCTCATGAAAGGGTGTTGAATTTTATCAAATGCTTCCTCAGCATCTAATGAGATTATCATGTATTTTGTTTTCTTTTGTTCCCTTTCAGTGTCTTTACATCATGGATTAGGTATATTCGCATATATTGAACCATCCCTGCAACCCTGGGATAAACCCTACTTGATCATGATAGATGATCATTTTGATGTGTTCTTGAATTCAGTTTCTGAGAATTTGTGTATTTTTGCATTGATATTCATAAAGGGAATTTGTATGAAGTACTCTTTCTTCCTCGGGTCTTTCTGTGGTTTAGCTCTAAGCAGCTATATGTGGCTTCATATAAGGAATTTGGTAGTGTTCCTGTTTCTATTTTGTGGAATAGTTTCAACAGTATTGGTATTAGGTCTTCTATGTGGGCCTGAGAGAATTCTGCACTAAACCCATTTGCTCCTGGACTCTTTTTGGTTGGGAGACTTTTAATAACTGCTTCTATTTCTTTAGGAGTTATGAGACCATTTAAATTATTTACCTGATCCTGATTTAACTTTGGCACCTGGTATCTTCTAGAACATTGTCCTTTCATCCAGATTTTACAGTTTTGCTAAATATTGGCCTTATTTAGTAGGATCTGATGTTTTTGGGAATTTCCTCAGATTCTGTTGTTATGTCTCCCTTTTCATTTCTGATGTTGTTAATTTGGGTATACTCTCTTGGCCCTCTGGTTAGTCTGGCTAAGGGTTTATCTATCATGTTGATTTTCTCAAGGAACCAGCTCCTGGTTTTGTTGATGCTTTGTATAGTTCTTTTTGTTTCTACTTGGTTGATTTCAGACATGAGTTTGATTATTTCCTGCCTTCTACTCCTCTTGGATGTATTTGCTTCTTTTTCTTCTAGAACTTTTAGATGTGCTGTCAAGCTGCTAATGTATGCTCTCTCCAGTTCCTTTTGGATGCACTCAAAGCTCTGAGATTTCCTCTTAGAACTGCTTCCATTGTGTTCCATAATTTTGGGAATGTTGTATCTTCATTTTCATTAAATTCTAAGAAGTTTTTAATTACTTTATTTATTTATTTCTTGACCAAGTTGTCATTGAGTAGAACATTGTTCAACTTCCATGTATACGTTGGCATTCAGTCATTATTGTTGTTATTGAAAACCAGTCTTAGTGAATGATGATCTGATAGGATGCATGCGATTATTTATACCTTCCTGTATCTGTTGAGGCCTGTTTTGTGTCAAATTATATGGTCAATTTTCAAGAAGGTTCCATGAGGTGCAGAGAAGAAAGTATATCCTTTTGATTTAGGATGTAATGTCTATAGATATCTGTTAAATCCATTTGGTTCATAACTTCTGTTAGTTTCTCTATGTCTCTGTTTAATTTCTGCTTCCATAATTTGTCCATTGATGAGAGTGGGGTGTTAAAATCTCCCACTATTATTGTGTGAGGTGCAATGTGTGCTTTGAGCTTTAGTAAGGTTTCTTTTATGAATGTAGGAGCCCTTGCATTTGGAGCAAAGATATTCAGGATTGAGAGTTCATCTTGATGGACTCTGTTTAATATGACGTGTTCTTCCTATCTTTTGGTAACTTTTCATGAAAGTCAATTTTATTCAATAGTAGAATGATTATTCCTATTTGTTTCTTTGGACCATTTGCTTGGAAAATTGCCTTGCAGCATTATACTCTGAGGTAGTGCCTTTCGTTGTCACTGAAGTGTGTTTCCTTTATGCAGCAAAATGATGGGTCCTTTTTACATATCCAGTCTGTCTGTGTCTTTTCATTTGGGAATTGAGTCAATTGATGATGAGAGATATTAAGGAATAGTGATTGTTGCTTCCTGTCATTTTCATTGTTAGAGGTGGAATTATGTTTGTGTGTCTCTCTTTTGGTTTCATTGCAAAGAGATTATATTCTTGCCTTGTGTACGGTGTAGTTTGTCTTCTTGTGTTGGAGTTTTCCATCTATTATCATTTGTAGGGTTGGATTTGTAGAAAGATATTGTGTAAATTTGGTTTTGTCATGGAATATCTTGGTTTCCTCATCTATATTAATTAAGAGTTTTACTGGATATAGTAGTTGGGCTGGCATTTGTGTTCTCTTAGGGTCTGTATGACATCTGTCCAAGATCATCTGGCTTTCATAGTCTCTGATAGAAGTCTGATGTAATCCTGATAGGTCTGCCTTTATATGTTATTTGACCTTTACCCCTTACTGCTTTTAATATTCTTTCTTTGTTTTGTGTGTTTGATATTTTGACTACTATATGATGGGAGGAATTTCTTTTCTTTTCCAATCTATTTGGGGTTCTGTGGGCTTCTTTTATGCTTATGGGCATCTCTTTCTTTAGTTTAAGGATGTTTTCTTCTATATTTTGGTTGAAGATATTTACTGGCCTTTTAAGTTGGGAGTCTTCACTCTCCTCTATACCTATTATCCTTACGTTTGATTACTCATTGTATCCTGGATTTCCTGGATTTTTGGATTAGGACTTTTTTGCATTTTACATTTTTTTACACTTGTGTCAATCTTTTCTATGGTATCTTCTGCCCTTGAGATATCTCTTCTATCTCTTGTATTCTGTTGGTGATGCTCATGATCTCTTTCCAAGGTTTTCTACCTCCAAGGTTGTCTGCATTTGTGATTTCTTTATTGTTTCTATTTCCATTTTTAAATCTTGGATGGTTTTGTTTAATTCCTTCACCTGCTTTGTTGTGTTTTCCTGTTATTCTTTAGGGGACTTTTGTGTTTCCTCTTTAAGGGTTTCTACTTGTATACCTGTGTTGTACTGTATTTCTTTAAGGGAGTTATTTATGTCCTTCTTAAAGTCCTCTATCATCCTCATGAGATGTGATTTTTAAATCCAAGTCTTGCTTTTCTGGTATGTTTGGATATCTAGTATTTGCTTTGGTATGAGAACTGGGCTCTGGTGATGCCAAGTAGTCTTGGTTTTTGTTGCTTAGGTTCCTGTGCTTGCTTCTATCCTGTGGTGTTAGCATGTCTTGCTGTCTCTGACCGTGGCTGGACCCTCCTGTAAGCTTTGTGCGTCAACACTATTGTAGACCTGTTTTCTTTCAGCCAAATCTGGTACAGAGAGCTGTGGGACCAGGTCAGCCCAGGGCACAGGCAGAAACTGGAAGTGTCCTGTCTCAGCTCCTGGGTTTCTGTGTTTGAGGCCTCCAGGTGGGTTGCTTGGAGCAGAAGAGTTGGTCTTACCTCTGCTCCCAGGTGTGTCAGGGCTTCTGGTGACCGGATTTCAGCTCTAAGCTTAGGCAGAAACCAGAAGTGTCCTGCCTCTGACTGTTCCAGTGTTCCTGTGCTGAGAAGGCACAGATCTCACTATGAGGATTTCTCTTGGGACAGGAATGTGAGCAGAAGTAGTTGTCTTCTCTTAGCTCTCAGGATTTTCTGTACTTCTGAGAATCTAGCTCTTTTCCCTGTGGGACTTGGGGACAGAGAACTGTGGGACTGGTTCAGCTCCGAAAAGCAAACTTTCTTAAACTAAAGGAACACCCTTCATCAGTTGTGTTGTATGAATAGTGAAATTCTTAAGGAGATATTCATGTATTATTTAATATTTTTATTTAATAAATTTGTCATACTGGTTACAGTTACCTAGATATATCACAAAGATGTAAACCAGAACTAAAGATGCAATTCAAATGTATTTTGAGTATCTGAGTATTCGATATAGTATCATGTATAATTTGATATGAGTATTTATATATATATATAATTATCCATGTACAGTGCATATGTGTGTGTGTGCATGTGCGTGTGTCTTTATCTATATATAAAGAGATGGGCAGTCTTCTTAAACTTAGTTATAAATATTATTGTAAATAAACAAAACTTTGCACACCAAAATTAACAAAACGAAAGTCTGTATAACTTAACAAAATTTGACACAGTTATAATGTTATATACATTTTATATTTATGCAGTTACAAATATAAGTATACAAAGAGAATATACTTAAACATACATAGATTTGCAGCAGAGAGAGACATACACATACACAGAGTAAAAGAGAAAGAGAGAGGGTACTGGGTTCTTCAAGGTAAGATAATTATTCGACTCTGAATTATCCTCTGTGAGTGTGTTTTGTATGTTTTTTTTTTTTGTGCCTGCAGGAAACTATATCTTTTCTCTTGTTCTATAAAATGTTGGTACTCAATAAATTGTATATTAGATGTTGCATATATTTCATCAGTTAAAAATTCCATATATGTATTAAAATATTAAGACATTCATACCTTCCAAATTCTTCCATAAATGACTTTTACTTTAATGATGTGTTTGAATTAGCCTTGTAGAATATGTTCACATAGAACAAAGCTTACAATCTACAAAAGGAAAAGATAACTTTAAGAATAAAATATATTTGTTTATTGCTAACTGAATTTATCTTAAATTAAAACTAAAACTAAACATAGTATGGGGTCTCATATGATGTTATTTTACACATGTACATATTATTAGATGAAGTTAAAAATATGTACATTCCTTTGAATTTATTTGTGATAAAACTTAAAAATAATTTTCTGTGGTTTTTGAACTATATATTACATAACAGTTACTGTCATTTCTGCATTGTGCAGTAACAGGCCAGAATTCCTTGCTCCTAACTCTAATGTTGCACCCGTTAACTATTGTTTATTGATTTGTTTTTCCCTCTCACCTGTTCTCTGTGGTGTCTAATACTCTCAACCCACATGAATTTGATGTTTTCCTTTGTCTTTATCAAAACATCGATTGAAACATATGATACTTGCTTTATGTGTCAAGCTTATTAATCTTAACATGGGGCTTGACTTTTATTTAAGTTTAGGTGTTCCGATATATCCTGATACCATTTGTTGTGTTCCTGAACATGTGCAGCAAATCATGTGACCAAAGATTTGTTGGGCTTTCCTAGGCTCTCACTCTGTGCCATTAAATATGTGCGTATTATCAAAGGGCTCTGCAATCCCCATAAAATAAACTTTGTTATAAAAATACTTGTAAATAAATAAAAAACATCACCACACACCAAAATTAAACAGACCTAAAAAGTCTATGCAGCACAATGAATATATAACCAGTTATAATATTATATAGTTTTGCAGCATTAAATTTTACACCTTTAACATTAAATATACTTTATGTACCCATCCACAACCAGCAAGTGATGACATTAGAGCTAGAGAAATGACTAGCTTTATATCTTCTTTATCTCTCATGTTCATTACCTACATTCAGTACTTTCTGATGCTATTATTTGTAGCATAGCTTTTTTCTCTACTTTTTCTACATTTTGAGCTCTAGCTGTCTAATCTTTGCTGTGTTGAATTGATTTCTTAATATTGCTGTGGGTTGTTCATGTTTCTCTCATGGTTCTATTCAATTCTTGGGAATCATATCTAAGTCTAAGAGGAATTTCATTAACATTATGCTAAGCATCATTTGGATTATGTGGAATATTTGGGCTAGAATATTTTTGGAAATACAGTGTCTTCTAGTAGCATGGGCAGCCTTTACATGTTATTTGAATTTGTGTGTGGGGGATATATATGTGTGTTATATTTTCTTCAATTTATCATCAGTATCATATTGGCTTTACTCCGACTTTACATTTATTTTTGGGTATATATGATAAGTGAGATTGTTTATTTAATCTCTACTTCAGACAATTTTATTTTGCCAAAGAGGAATGTGTGACATTATATATAGAAACTCCCTAAGCTCCACCAATAGATAAACACACATTAGTAGACAAGATCTTAGAAAATTTGCACAGTAAAAATACTAACAAATAAAATGCAGTAGCACAACTATACTCTAAAACAATAGCTCTTAAGAGACAGTAGGAACAAGGATCTAGACTAAGATTTTAACATTAATATAAAAAAACAACATCGTAAGAACAATTAATGCTGGTACACGCACCGCTTATATTTTTGTTTTAGACATAAGATTAAATCTGTAGAGTAGGTGAAAAACTTTCCATAGATAGCTCTTTTAGAAGAGTGTAAAACAGGCTTCTACAGAAAGCAAGGCACCCAAAGAACCAGATGAATTAAACATGGAGTATCACGGGATGGGGGGTTCGCGGAGGGGGAATCGAGAAGTGGAATATCATTTGAGTTGGAAATGAATGGAGTGATTAATAAAATTATAAAGATATAAAGAGAAAATGGGGTTATTTAGCCACCTATAAGACAAAGCAGAGAGTGCTGCAGATGCTGAGAGTAAGCCTTGGCATCCTTAATGAGCATTGAGCATTTAACAGCATGAGGGAGGATGCATTTTCAGTGGTGTTTCCAATTGAATGAGTGCCATACAACAATTTTCATGGCTCATTTGGTAAGACATCCTAGCTGATTTAATTATCTACCCCCTTGATCATTTATTTTTCAGTTTTTTTCCATGAGAAAAGAAGATAGTTGATTTTTGGATAAGTGAACCATTTCATCAATAGCATATACACTAAAGATGAAGGCTTAGTTGTTATAAACGTGAAACATGTGTGAGGATTGTTACCCTTAATCAAGATTGTGTTCACCTAAAGGCATCATATTCCCAGCACTCTCCGTAAAGATTCACATATCAATTAATCTATTTAGTATTAATGCAATCGATATTGCTATTAATTAATGTTACATTTTGCCCAAATTGTTGTAATATTCAAGAAGAAAAAGAACAGCCTTAACTTGGTTGTAGGTAGAGAAATTAGTAATATTAATATATGATTCTAATAAATGTAATCGAAGGATGAAGAGGATAAACAAGAGAAGCTAAACATACCTGTGGATGAACAACCTGTCGGCAAAGCCTTATTAAATGAGCCTGAAGGATTTGCATCAAACTGCAACACACCTGATAGACACCCATCAATAAAATAAAATATTAGATAATATAGAAAACTTGAAAATATTTGAATTAATAATAAGAAACTTGTATTTTTGCAAATATTCTTCTTTCAAATTTCTCTAGTAACCTAATTATATCTGTAGCTTCCCCATGTTTGAAAAAGCCAAACTTGCAAAACTAAATACATATCACCTTTAAAAAAGAATAGAAAAAGTTCTTTAAAAATTGCAAAGTAGGCTTATAGGACAGTCTAGCCACTGTCAGAAATAGCAGAACAAAGTAACACTAGAGATAATCTGATGGCGAGAGGCAAGCGCAGGAACCCAAGCAACAGAAACCAAGACTACATGGCATCATCAGAGCCCAATACTCCCACCAAAACAAACATGGAATATCCAAACACACCAGAAAAGCAAGATCTAGTTTCAAAACCATATTTGATTATGATGCTGGAGGACTTCAAAAAAGACATGAAGAACTCCCTTAGGGAAACACAGGAAAACATTAATAAACAAGTAGAAGCCTACAGAGAGGAATCGCAAAAATCCCTGAAAGAATCACAAAAATCCCTGAAAGAATTCCAGGAAAACACAATCAAACAGTTGAAAGAACTAAAAATGGAAATAGAAGCAATCAAGAAAGAACACATGAAAACAACCCTGGATATAGAAAACCAAAAGAAGAGACAAGGAGCTGTAGATACAAGCCTCACCAACAGAATACAAGAGATGGAAGAGAGAATCTCAGGAGCAGAAGATTCTATAGAAATCATTGACTCAACTGTCAAAGATTATGTAAAGCGGAAAAAGCTACTGGTCCAAAACATACAGGAAATCCAGGACCCAATGAGAAGATCAAACCTAAGGATAATAGGTATAGAAGAGAGTGAAGACTCCCAGCTCAAAGGACCAGTAAATATCTTCAACAAAATCATAGAAGAAAACTTCCCTAACCTAAAAAAAGAGATACCCAAAGGCATACAAGAAGCCTACAGAACTCCAAATAGATTGGACCAGAAAAGAAACACCTCCCATCACATAATAGTCAAAACACCAAACGCACAAAATAAAGAAAGAATATTAAAAGCAGTAAGGGAAAAAGGTCAAGTAACATATAAAGGCAGACCTATCAGAATCACACCAGACTTCTCGCCAGAAACTATGAAGGCCAGAAGATCCTGGACTGATGTCATACAGACCCTAAGAGAACACAAATGCCAGCCCAGGTTACTGTATCCTGCAAAACTCTCAATTAACATAGATGGAGAAACCAAGATATTCCATGACAAAACCAAATTAACACAATATCTTTCTACAAATCCAGCACTACAAAGGATAATAAATGGTAAAGCCCAACATAAGGAGGCAAGCTATACCCTAGAAGAAGCAAGAAACTAATCGTCTTGGCAACAAAAGAAAGAGAATGAAAGCACACAAACATAACCTCACATCCAAATATGAATATAACGGGAAGCAATAATCACTATTCCTTAATATCTCTCAACATCAATGGCCTCAACTCCCCAATAAAAAGACATAGATTAACAAACTGGATACGCAACGAGGACCCTGCATTCTGCTGCCTACAGGAAACACACCTCAGAGACAAAGACAGACACTACCTCAGAGTGAAAGGCTGGAAAACAACTTTCCAAGCAAATGGTCAGAAGAAGCAAGCTGGAGTAGCCATTCTAATATCAAATAAAATCAATTTCCAACTAAAAGTCATCAAAAAAGATAAGGAAGGACACTTCATATTCATCAAAGGAAAAATCCACCAAGATGAACTCTCAATCCTAAATATCTATGCCCCAAATACAAGGGCACCTACATACGTAAAAGAAACCTTACTAAAGCTCAAAACACACATTGCACCTCACACAATAATAGTGGGAGATTTCAACACCCCACTCTCATCAATGGACAGATCATGGAAACAGAAAGTAAACAGTGATGTCGACAGACTAAGAGAAGTCATGAGCCAAATGGACTTAACGGATATTTATAGAACATTCTATCCTAAAGCAAAAGGATATACCTTCTTCTCAGCTCCTCATGGTACTTTCTCCAAAATCGACCATATAATTGGTCAAAAAACGGGCCTCAACGGGTACAGAAAGATAGAAATAATCCCATGCGTGCTATCGGACCACCACGGCCTAAAACTGGTCTTAAATAACAATCAAGGAAGAATGCCCACATATAGGTGGAAATTGAACAATGCTCTACTCAATGATAACCTGGTCAAGGAAGAAATAAAGAAAGAAATTAAAAACTTTTTAGAATTTAATGAAAATGAAGGTACAACATACCCAAACTTATGGGACACAATGAAAGCTGTGCTAAGAGGAAAACTCATAGCGCTGAGTGCCTGCAGAAAGAAACAGGAAAGAGCATATGTCAGCAGCTTGACAGCACACCTAAAAGCTCTAGAACAAAAAGAAGCAAATACACCCAGGAGGAGTAGAAGGCAGGAAATAATCACTCTGAGCGGAAATCAACCAAGTAGAAACAAAAAGGACCATAGAAAGAATCAACAGAACCAAAAGTTGGTTCTTTGAGAAAATCAACAAGATAGATAAACCCTTAGCCAGACTAACGAGAGGACACAGAGAGTGCGTCCAAATTAACAAAATCAGAAATGAAAAGGAAGACATAACAACAGATTCAGAGGAAATTCAAAAAATCATCAGATCTTACTATAAAAACCTATATTCAACAAAACTTGAAAATCTTCAGGAAATTGACAATTTCCTAGACAGATACCAGGTACCGAAGTTAAATCAGGAACAGATAAACCAGTTAAACAACCCCATAACTCCTAAGGAAATAGAAGCAGTTATTAAAGGTCTCCCAACCAAAAAGAGCCCAGGTCCAGACGGGTTTAGTGCAGAATTCTATCAAACCTTCATAGAAGACCTCATACCAATATTATCCAAACTATTCCACAAAATTGAAACAGATGGATCACTACCGAATACCTTCTACGAAGCCACAATTACTCTTATACCTAAACCACACAAAGACCCAACAAAGAAAGAGAACTTCAGACCAATTTCCCTTATGAATATCGACGCAAAAATACTCAACAAAATTCTGGCAAACCGAATCCAAGAGCACATCAAAACAATCATCCACCATGACCAGGTAGGCTTCATCCCAGGCATGCAGGGATGGTTTAATATATGGAAAACCATCAGCGTGATCCATTATATAAACAAACTGAAAGAACAAAACCACATGATCATTTCATTAGACGCTGAGAAAGCATTTGACAAAATTCAACACCCCTTCATGATAAAAGTCCTGGAAAGAATAGGAATTCAAGGCCCATACCTAAACATAGTAAAAGCCATATACAGCAAACCAGTTGCTAACATTAAACTAAATGGAGAGAAAATTGAAGCAATCCCACTAAAATCAGGGACTAGACAAGGCTGCCCACTCTCTCCCTACTTATTCAATATAGTTCTTGAAGTTCTAGCCAGAGCAATCAGACAACAAAAGGAGGTCAAGGGGATACAGATCGGAAAAGAAGAGGTCAAAATATCACTATTTGCAGATGATATGATAGTATATTTAAGTGATCCCAAAAGTTCCACCAGAGAACTACTAAAGCTGATAAACAACTTCAGCAAAGTGGCTGGGTATAAAATTAACTCAAATAAATCAGAGAAACAAGCCGAGAAAGAAATTAGGGAAACGACACCCTTCATAATAGACCCAAATCTTATAAAGTACCTCAGTGCGACTTTAACAAAGCAAGTAAAAGATCTGTACAATAAGAACTTCAAGACAGTGAAGAAGGAAATTGAAGAAGACCTCAGAAGATGGAAAGATCTCCCATGCTCATGGATTGGCAGGATTAATATAGTAAAAATGGCCATTTTACCAAAAGCAATCTACAGATTCAATGCAATCCCCATCAAAATACCAATCCAATTCTTCAAAGAGTTAGACAGAACAATTTGCAAATTCATCTGGAATAACAAAAAACCCAGGAGCTAAAGCTATCCTCAACAATAAAAGGACTTCAGGGGGAATCACTATCCCTGAACTCAAGCAGTATTACAGAGCAATAGTGATAAAAACTGCATGGTATTGGTACAGAGACAGACAGATAGACCAATGGAATAGAATTGAAGACCCAGAAATGAACCCACACACCTATGGTCACTTGATTTTTGACAAAGGAGCCAAAACCATCCAATGGAAAAAAGATAGCATTTTCAGCAAATGGTGCTGGTTCAACTGGAGGTCAACATGTAGAAGAATGCAGATCGATCCATGCTTATCACCCTGTACAAAGCTTAAGTCCAAGTGGATCAAGGACCTCCACATCAAACCAGACACACTCAAACTAATAGAAGAAAAACTAGGGAAGCATCTGGAACACATGGGCACTGGAAAAAATTTCCTGAACAAAACACCAATGGCTTACGCTCTAAGATCAAGAATCGACAAATGGGATCTCATAAAACTGCAAAGCTTCTGTAAGGCAAAGGACACTGTGGTTAGGACAAAATGGCAACCAACAGATTGGGAAAAGATCTTTACCAATCCTACAACAGATAGAGGCCTTATATCCAAAATATACAAAGAACTCAAGAAGTTAGACCGCAGGGAAACAAATAACCCTATTAAAAAATGGGGCTCAGAGCTAAACAAAGAATTCACAGCTGAGGAATGCCGAATGGCTGAGAAACACCTAAAGAAATGTTCAACATCTTTAGTCATAAGGGAAATGCAAATCAAAACAACCCTGAGATTTCACCTCACACCAGTGAGAATGGCTAAGATCAAAAACTCAGGGGACAGCAGATCCTGGCGAGGATGTGGAGAAAGAGGAACACTCCTCCATTGTTGGTGGGATTGCAGACTGGTAAAACCATTCTGGAAATCAGTCTGGAGGATCCTCAGAAAATTGGACATTGAACTGCCTGAGGATCCAGCTATACCTCTCTTGGGCATATACCCAAAAGATGCCCCAACATATAAAAAAGACACGTGCTCCACTATGTTCATCGCAGCCTTATTTATAATAGCCAGAAGCTGGAAAGAACCCAGATGCCCTTCAACAGAGGAATGGATACAGAAAATGTGGTACATCTACACAATGGAATATTACTCAGCTATCCAAAACAATGGCTTTATGAAATTCAAAGGCAAATGGTTGGAACTGGAAAACATCATCCTGAGTGAGCTAACCCAATCACAGAAAGACATACATGGTATGCACTCATTGATAAGTGGCTATTAGCCCAAATGCTTGAATTACCCTAGATGCCTAGAACAAATGAAACTCAAGATGGATGATCAAAACGTGAATGCTTCACTCCTTCTTTTTAAAGGGGAACAAGAATACCCTTGGCAGGGAAGAGAGAGACAAAGATTAAAACAGAGACTGAAGGAACACCCATTCAGAGCCTGCCCCACATGTGGCCCATACATATACAGCCACCCAATTAGACAAGATGGATGAAGCAAAGAAGTGCAGACCGACAGGAGCCGGATGTAGATCGCTCCTGAGAGACACAGCCAGAATACAGCAAATACAGAGGCGAATACCAGCAGCATACCACTGAACTGAGAATAGATCCCCCGTTGAAGGAACCAGAGAAAGAACTGGAAGAGCTTGAAGGGGCTTGAGACCCCATATGTACAACAATGCCAAGCAACCAGTGCTTCCAGGGACTAAGCCACTAACTAAAGACTATACATGGACTGACCCTGGACTCTGACCTCATAGGTAGCAATGAATATCCTAGTAAGAGCACCAGTGGAAGGGGAAGCCCTGGGTCCTGCTAAGACTGAACCCCCAGTGAACTAGACTGGTGGGGGGAGGCCGGCAATGGGGGGAGGGTTGGGAGGGGAACACCCATAAAGAAGGGGAGGGGGAGGGGGATGTTTGCCCGGATACCGGGAAAGGGAATAACACTCGAAATGTATATAAGAAATACTCAAGTTAATAAAAAAAATTGCAAATTAGTACTGATTTCTACTGTAATAACAATTAGGGTTTAATAACAATTAATGTTTCTGTAGTACATTATGCTATATCTTCAAAATTTGATACAAATATATAATTTTAAAAACGTTTTACACTGATATATATGAAGTATAAACAAATCATGCTTCTTTCTCTTTCTTTGTGTTAGAAAGTATTCCTTTTGAAAATTTATTTTTAACTATGTGTTTGTGTGTGTGTGAGTGTGTTTGTGTGTGTGAGTGTGTTGTGTGTGTACCCATGCACATACATGCATGTGCATATATATGAATGTTGGTACCCTCAAAGTTCAAAGAAATTGGCCCTTTTGGTGTTTATAAGCAGATCTGTGTTATGTGGTGGGAATACTGAGAGTCAAACTTTAGTACTATGAAAGAAGAAAGTTCTAGGTGCTCTTAACTCTTGAATCGGCTATCTAGTGCCTTAGAAAATATTCATTATGAAGTTATAGCAAATAAAACTTTCTCCCTGGGAAAGACAAATAGATTTTTGTGGTGTACTGTGAGCAGATAGAGATGGAAACAGAAGGGATCTAGTGAATGTAGATTATGCAAAGCAATTTCATACAAAAAATTAAAAAATGATTACAAATGTATTTGTAACATTTTTATAGATATTTTACCACTAAAAAGAATATGTTAGTATTCATTTTAAGCAGCATAACTCTCTCAAATTTTTAAGGAATTGATTTGTATATTTTGTACTTTAATTTAGAAAATTTGGAAAGAAATCACATAATTCACCATACTTCTTTAACAAAGTAAATGGTGAAATTTAGATACCAATGAAATTGTTTGCCAAATCTTAAAAACATTCTTGTCAAAAAGTAGTTTGAGGCATTTAATGTAATAAAAGCCTTATATTACAAATCCCTAGCTAACATCACAAATATTTTTCTTCTAGGATCAAAAAATAAGTAAAGATGTGAATTCAGGTCAGTTTCCTTTATAGTAGCATAAGAAGGTGTTACCAGAGCAATAGATTATGAAAACCAATGAAAAACCAATGAAAAAGAACACAATTAGAAATTAACAGGAGAAGCTTCTGTGATAGAAGATTGTATGTAGAGAACACACACACACATACACACACACACACACAGAGAGAGAGAGAGAGAGAGAGAGAGAGAGAGAGAGAGAGAGAGAGAGAGAGAGAGAGAGGACTTTTAAAAAGATACTATGAGAACTATCAAGCATTCAAAAGTGTTTCAGAATACAAAACTCTTTGCATTTCTGTGTACCAACAATGTATCATAGAAAAGAAAATTAGAAAAAATAGTTCAATTTAAACATCAAAACTTAATATGAATTATGTCTTTCTAAGTCATTAGCACTTGTGTTCCAGAAGCTTTATTAATGGCTATTTGCAATGTTATTGATTACTCTCTACTACCTGGCAGTAAGACTGTATCTCTCAAGTTACCACATACTTTTGTTATAGAATATAAAGAAATTGAGCTGTTGCTAAACTACAAACTTCACTCCTAATAACTATTGTTTATTGAGCTAGAAAGTCCTATACATATGACTAGAGGAGAAAGTCCATATCAAGATACCAAACACTCACATAGAATTCTACCAATTTTCTACAAATTTACCAGCCTACCAAATGTATCCACTGGTGCAACAGAGACACAGTGTTACAGGAGTAAGGGATCACATCTAGTATATGGATTTTAGGCCTACTCATCATTTCTCAGAAACAATGTCCCCACTTTGACTTAAAATGTAACAGCAACAAACCAAATATTCTAAATAAAATTGTGGCAGTGATCAAAACAGATATTTCATCTAAGGAAACAAGAGTCTGAGAAACACTTAAAGAAATGTTCAACATCCTAGCCATTGGGGTAATGCACAACAAAATGACTTTCAGATTCCATATTATATCTGTCAGTATGGCTAATACACTAACACACATGCCAGCTCATGCTGGCAAGGATGTGGAGTAAGTAGGACAGTCTTGCAGGTCGAAGTGCAAACTGGTACAGAAAATTTGGAAATATGGTGGTTCCTCAGAAAATTCGGAATCAATATATCTCAAGACCTGGCTATATCACTCCTGGCCATATAGTCAAAGAATGCTCCATCCTACCACAGAGACACCTTTTCAACTACAGTCATGTCAGCTTTATTCATAATACCCAGAAAATAGAACAAACCAGATGTCCTTCAAATAAAGAATGGATAAAGAAATGTGGTACATTTACACAATGGAGTATTACTCACCTGTTTTCAAAAACATAACAACATAAAATTTGCAACTGGATCAAAAAAAGTTATCCTGAGGGAGGAAACCAGACCCAGGAAGAAAACATGGTATGTACTCACCTATAAGTGAATAATACCTGTTAAGTAAAGGAAAATCTTGCTACTAACCACAGACCAAGAGAGCTTAGTACCAAGGAGGGCTTAGGGGGAAGGGGTATATGGATCTCCCTGGGAAAGACAAATAGATTTTTGTGGTGTACTGTGAGCAGGTAGAGATGGAAACAGAAGGGATCAGGCAGCAAAGGCAAAGGGAGAAAAATACTGGCAGAAACAAATGGAATTGAGGATCATTTCAGGGGTGATGTGGAAACGTAGTACAATGTACACTTTCTAAAATCTATGAGGTCATTCTAACAAACACTCCTACTAGTTGGGGAGATATGGAGCCTTAATTGGTCACCTTCTGTAACCAAACAAGGCATCCCAGTGATAGAACCAGGACATTAACTCATCCACAAAACCTTTACCCTACAGTTTGTCCTGTCTGCAAGATATGCTGGGATAAATGTTGTGTAGAACCAGTGGGAGTGGAAAACCAATGACTCCCTCAACCTGAAGCCCATGCTATAAGAGGGAGAAACCCACACCTAACATTGCTTGACTGGCCAAGAACCAGAGTCTAAATGGCACAAAAACCAAGGATAGAATGCTGCGTGACTGACCAAAAATTGAAGAAAAAAGAGAACGATAGGAAAAAGGAAGAAACACAGACAATGAAAGAGAATAAAGTCGAGCCTAAAGATCATCAGAGAGGCTGCAACCAGCAACAAGTGGGAACAGATGCAGAGATCCACAGCCAAACATTAGGTGGATTTGGGGAACACTGGGGGAAAGAAGAAGAATTGTCGGCACCAGAAGGGTCAAGGCCACCATGAAAAAATCCACAGAATCAACTAACCAGGGCCCATATGGGTTCCCAGAAAGAAAACCAACTATCAGGGAGCCTGTATGGGTCTCAGCTAGGTACTCTGCCTATATATACATATATGTATATGTATATACATATATGTGTATATACATATATATATATATATGGTCAGTGTTCTCAAGGAATTTCTTTCAGAGATATTGGGATGTCTCTGGCTCTTTTGCTTATTCTTGGGATCCTTTTTCTCCTAGGGGATCCCCTTATCCAACTTCTGTATGAGAGTTTGTGCCCAGTCTTATTTTTTCTTGTTATGCCATGCTTTGTTGATAAACCTGGGAGACCAACTCTTTCCAGAAGGGAAACAACAGGAAGATTTCCCTTATACAGTTAGTGCATGTATATGTGAATAGTTAGAATATATAATACTTTGATGATAGCTATATTTCAGATATTGTTTCTTAATTAACTTGTTCTAGAATACATGTGTAGTACCAATAGCAGTCAACTTGAATTACATTTATTAAAGCGAAGCTAAAAGTAAGTTTTTCCATCATGATCTTCAAAACCAAATGTATTGTTCTTATAATGGTGGACAGTCCATTTTAGAAAAAAAACAGAATTGTAATAATAGAAGTAAGCACATACTAGAACTTGTCTTAAAAGTAATTATAAACGCCAAAGCTTTAAATTTTCTTTCTTTAGCTGTTACTAAACAACATTAGCTGTTAACAATTAACAAAGAAATGCAGTTTTTCAGTAATCAGGAAATTGTTAGGATCTCTTCCACAGTTGAGAAATTAATCTGCCATGATTTTTTATGCCAATTTAGGCAGTTCTTGATAAAATATGCATGGATCTCTGAAAAATATTTCTGCCTTACCATATCCTACACATTTTCAATTTATAGTCTCTAGACCTTTCACAATTTTTAAAGCTGTTGACAGAAAAAAATTAAGTTCATAATATTAATCCTTTCTTCTCAGCTCTTTGATTTCAGTTTAGGGCATGTGCCCGTCCCCATGGGACACATTGGTGTTCAGCCTCATTGACAAGCTAAACTTGACCTCCTTGTAGTGACACATGTCGTCATTCAGGCTGCAGAAGTCATTAAAGATTGACAGCATCTCCTCCTGTCAGCTTTCTCCAAATCCCCACTGAGCAAAATGTCCAGGAGAATTATGACTCTGTTACACTACTTTTCCTTTCCAAAACCATTTTAACTAATTAATATAACCTGGTGGGTTTCAGTTCTGGCTATCCACAGGCAAAGGCTGGCTCTTCATAGATTTACGTATTGACAAGGTAGTTTTGTTTCTTGAGGCGACAACTTCATAGACAAAGACAGAAGAGGAAAGATTTCAGCATAAACTTTGTTATTATCTTATTAATATTATCCAGGTGTGTGCTTTGAAGCCAATACTCATTAAACCAAAAGGGAAACAGGGACAAGCAAATAAAAGCCAAAATAAGAATACAGACAAATGCTTTAAACTAAAACATTTCAACATTCTTGCAACAAAAATTTTAAAATTGTCTACACTCATGCATAATCAGCATACAATGCTCCAGGCTTGATCTTGACTCTAATTTTAAGAATACATATTCTTATGTATATCAAAGAAGTAAAGGCAAACCAGAAAGATGAAATGAATTTCACAAAAGACAATTTAAGTAAATTGTCTATTCTTTAGGATCAAAGAGAGATGAAGGAGGTCACTGTGCACATCTGTGAATGTAGCTAAGCTGTACTTTTCATCCATTAGCTGTTCTCATATTTTTAAATATGATAGAATTGAAGATTAAAAACAAAGGACTGTTTAATTCCTTCAGTCGCACTTTAAAAATGTTTCTTTCAGTTCATATTATAAATTTTAGTTAATATTATCTGTGATTTGACTGTGGATGAACCTAAATGGTAATGACAAAATAAAAGGTGTAAAAAGAGGATATTAAATTGAAATGTGTTATTTCTAACAATGGGTAGAGCAAAAAAGTAAAGCATTGGTTACTAAATAAAACCATGAATTCTGCAAACTCTTTTACATTCCCAGCAAAGGACTGAAGTTTAATGACAGGCAATTCTAAATAATGACACTTTTGATAAAAAAAATAAGTGAGAGTTATTTTAGATGCACAAATAAGGAAAACATGCTTCTTTTGAGGACAAATGATACACTCAATTTGTTGGGGATGCGATTATAAACCCTCACAAAATTAGCAGGAATAGAAGAGGTTCTGTTGATTACTTATTGTGTATTTGCCTTTCTAACAACCAAGCCTTTTGCAGGGTCTTTGATCATATTAAAATAATTTATTATCTAACTGTAATTTAAAGTGGAATTTCTGATTTTAAAAAGGAAACACTTTTATCTGCAAATTGTCCATGTACCCAAAGGTCCTGTGCTGAGCACAGTATCAAGGGAAAGACCTGGCCTCCTGCAGCATAGAATCGGTGAAGACTGGAAATGAGAATTTGACCCAGGCTCACCAGAGGGTAAAAGGTCAAAGGTGTAGAACTGAGAGAAAAAGGGTGAAAGTACTTTTGAGATCTAAAGAGAAAAATCTAAACCAGGAGAGAAAACCAGTTGGGAGTTCTGCATAGAATAAAGTGTCTAGATTATGAACAAGTGGATACATTTGTTTCTGGTGCAAGTAAGGCAAAACGCAGGTCTAATTATACCTCCAACATCAGGATTTGGGAGCATCCAGGATCTTACCAGCAAAGCATTGCAAAGAAATACACTGCTCATTGCAAATCACTGAACTGAGATTTGAGAACTTTTATGTCATCTGGAAAAACTGGCAAACAATACACTGTGAGCAATACAGGGAGTTAAGAATTTGTCTGATTATCAAATATAATCGTAGATTCTCAAGGAACACCTTTTTCTCTTCTTCTCATATGTTACATCCCAACCAGTTTCTCTCACCCCCTCCTCCTAACTCCTCCCCTAATTCCCCAGTCCCCAACTTCCACTCCGGTATTAGTAAATATTGTGTCCCTGCTTTCTTTTTTTGCTTATACTTGATAACGGTCTTTGAAAATTCAGTTTTTGAAGAATGAGTACAATCGTTCATTTTGCTTAGGTTTCAGATACTCTAAAAAGAACAATTTTAAAATATGAAATATCCAATTTGCGTAGATTTACGTCTTCCAATAGAGCACCACTCTGACATTAGGTCAAGACTGATGCAGTCATCCTTCAGTGACAACGCACCTATGAAACCTCAACTCCTTTTTGAAACCCTGGGTGATCTCCCTCACCAACCTCTGGAAAGACAAGCTTCCAGGCTGAGTAGATTTCGGTTAACAAAGAATATCTCTTAGGATCATGGTCCCTTCCACTAGCCCGTGATCAAGTTTCTTCAGTTTGGGAGTAGGGAGCCTCTTTTTCCTGAGGTGTGTGTGGGGGTAAGGAGGGGGAATGAGGTGTGGGGGTGTGTGGGGAGGGAGGGATGAGGTGTGTTGCGGGGAGGTAAAATGAGAATTTAGGGAGGGCGGCTTCCCGCCAATGGATTTCCTCGTGGTCTGCTTCGTTTGGACCACATTCTTTCATCCAAAGTCAAAATCTGAGGCCCTTGATGGGACTGCAACAAGAAATATTTATGGTTAAAGAATGTTGCAGTATCATAGCAATCTTAGATGTCTCACTAGAGAAAAACTGAGCATTCAAATGGAATCCTGTGGTGGCAAATCACCTCAAAATATTTATCATGTTACTGGACCATCGTCTGCAAACAGACCTTAGAGGGTCTCGCCTATTTTCATACTAAAGCCAAAAAAACACATAGATATTAAAGTTGCAAATATCTTTTGAAAGAACCATGATAGTGTAAAATTAGCTGATTTTTTTGGGGGGGCAAACGTAAGAGCTACCATTGCAAAAGGAAGTTATTGAAGAACAGCAAATGGAGAGAAAACGAGTCAGTTGCAAGGCAGTTTCCTGAGTGCAGTGCAATCGAGTTGAGTTCTTTCCTGAGTTCATGCAGTTCAGTGCAGGTGAGCAGAGTCAGTTGAAACAAGATAATAAGAACCAGAAGGTTAGAACAAAATTGCTCGAATAGTCTGAGGGCAAGCATAGCTATTCAAAGAGAAGCCTAGAGAAGCCAGTTTTAATCAGTCAACCTTAATAGGTATTTGTATCAGAACAGCTGAGTTGAATCAGCCAGCCAGAGTTCACAAAGAGCTAGGAGGGGTACATGTATTCATCAGTAAGCCTCTGAGATAACATCTGATGAATAAAAAATACCACCTAAGGTATTACTTAAGCACACTTTACAAGAAAGGCTTGCCTGAAACCAAACGTTCAGGTCTTTAGCTTCTGCCCAAATCATCCAGTGGAAACCATCAAATGTAACTACCAACCCTCTTACCTTCATTACCTTTGCTCTTTACTGTCATGTTTTCATTACTTCACAACAACACAATCAGTCCAGTAAGTGGAAGTAGACTGTACAGTTATCTTACGGTAGAATGACTCATAGACCTTCTGGACATTATTTTGCAATAAACATTTTAGATGTCATCATAGTATTCAAATTGTAGGCTATCTGTATGATTAATTACACATTTGACAAATGCTAGATTTCTGTTAATAGTTTACTACAAAATATGTGAATTTGTACTTTTCTGCATTTCTTAAAACTTTGCCTTATTACTAATAATTAATGAGTAAAAAGCAACAATTTGATCTGCAACACATGGCACTTATTGCCTTTTGATCTACATTTTTATGTGGAAAGAATCTAAATATTTAATCTAAAGTAAATACAAAAGAAGTTTTAAGGTAAAAACACATGGACTTCATTATTTAACTTTAAAAACACGATTCATATATCAAAATGTCTGATTATTATAGCTCCATTTGCATCTTACAAAATTTGTCAGTTATAGAACAATCAGTTTTAAAAATGAAATTTATATAAGCTTAATTGACTTTCTTCATTTCAACATATATATTTTAAAATGGAATTCATGTTAGAGCCAATAATTTCACAGTAAATTTATACTTTGCAGTTTGAAGAACTTTTAGTTCGTAAATCATTTAACATATTTAAAAATTACTTTCATAGAACATCAATTAGAAATATAAAATTGGACTGTCTAGCTGAGACTTATTTCATTAATAACACTTTTTTCTACTCATAAATGAAGTGTTTGATGCACTTGAAAATTGTTTTATGTTAGCTGAATGCATGAGCCCCGTTAATCTTTTCCCAATGGTGTCATGAAGTAGTAATGCCAGTCCAAAATTGTTTGGTACATAGAATTTGGTTTATATTTTGAAATTTATTTCCTCTACAGTGTAAAAGACGTATTGGCCTAACTTACACAAACCACTACATAAAACTGATTTGTATTTGTCTCATTCCACATATTTAACAGATATATCCCATGGAAAATCAAACACTCAAAATATGATGTAGGTAGAAAGTTTGCACAGTGGTTAAGAACACTGGTTGCTTTGCAAGAGAGACCTGGGTTTAATACTTAGATAAATGTGGTACCTCATAACCTGTAACTCCAGTTTCAGTAGATCTAACCCTCTTCCCTAGCCTTCAGTCATTCATTCACACAGACCCAAAGTCTTACACATCAATAATAAAAGTAAATCCTAAAAAGGGGTCAAGAAACATAAATATAAAATAAAAAGAAGCCAATAAAACAATAGATAAAACTACATAAAATGAACATACAGCCATGACTGGAGTCTCAGAGTATACAGAGTGGGTATTAATAGACATAAAGTTGCGAGTGCACTGATAACTGGGTACTTTAGGAGCCCATCTTATACAATAAGCACATGTATAGAAATGAGAAATGCAAGCTAGATTGCACACATGCAATGTAATTATACCTGAAAAACTTCTAAAGAGCATTCCATATAAATGTAGAGTATACATTCTTCTCATTGGCACAGAGAACATTTTTCCTAATGATAGTATGATAGCTCACTAAACAAGTCAACAGTTTTTAGAAGGTTGAAATTAAAATGTATGTTCTGAACACACGATAATAAAAGCACAATTCAACAGCAAGAAAAACTTTGAGAAAAATATAAAAGATAAATTTGTTTTTAAAAAAAACTAACATTTAAGAAACCACCCTCAAGTATTTATTGAACTGTGTGAGAATAGAGACATGATATTCATAGCTGATAGAATACATCAAAAGTGTTGCTGATATGATTTTAGCCTTTCTGAGAAAGGTTCAACCTTTCTTCCTTGGGCTCTCCTTGTAATTTGACGTCTTTGTCTCTGTGGATTGTTGCGTATGGCTAATATTCACTTATAAGTAAGTACATATCATACATGTCCTTTTGGGTCAGGGTTATCAGGGGTGGAGAGAAGGAGGGAACACGGTGGGAGAAGGAATGGGAAGGGGATCAGGTGCAGGAAGAACGTGGGAGACAGAATGGAAGTCAGTAGTGGGCGGGTAGGGGAACATCTCTAGGACATGCCAGAGACCTGGGAGGGGGTGAGGTCTCAGGATGTCTTTGGGGTGACTCTAGTTGAGACTCCTAGTGGTGGGCGATACGGAAACTGAGGTGGGCACCTCTCTAGCCAGGCAGGACTCACAGTGTATGGATAGAGACAGAAAACAACAAACAAAATATGTCCCTGCCTACAAGATATGCAGGGAGAAAGATGGAGCAAAGATGGAGAAATGACCAACCAATGACTCCGCAAATTGAAATCCATCCTATAGGAAAAATACAATCCCTAACACTGTTAATGATATTCAGTAACACTTGCAGACAAGAGCTTAGCATAACTGTCCTCTGAGAGGCTTCACTCAGCAGCTAAGGAAAATAGGCAGAGACTCATAGACAAATATTAGATGGAGCTCACAGAATTGTAGGAAGGACTGAGAGACCTGAGAAGGACTCCACATTCAGACCAAAAGAGTCAAATAATCCAAAACCTTGCAGTCTCCCACAGACTGAAGCACCAAGCAAAGTGTAAGCATAGGTTGAAACTAGGCCTTCAGCACACATGTAGCAGACAAAGAGCTTGGTCATCTTGTGGGTCCCCCAACAATTAGAGTAGGACATGTCTCTATATGCTGCTTGTGGATATCATTCCCATAACTATGCTGCCTTGTCTGTCCTCAGTTGGAGACGATGTGCCTTGTCCTGAGAGACTTGATGAACCAGGGTAGGATGATACCTAGGGATGCTCCCTCTTCTCAGAGGAGAAGGGGAGAGGAAAATGGTAGGAGTTCTGGGAGAAAGGGGAGCAGACATTGAGATAAAAAGTGAATGAATAAATACATGAAAAAAAGGAAAATAAATAGGAAGATTAATAGGAACATATCATTTGTCTCGAAGAACCAGAAAAGAATGATACAAAATTAATAGAAATTCTTTTCCCAATATGTTGGTTGACATTTTGTCCTAATGACAGTGCCCTTTGCCTTACAGATGCTTTGCAGTGTTATGAGGTCCCATTTGTTGACTCTTAGAGTGTAAGTCATTGGTGTTCTGTTCAGGATATTTTCCCTGATGCCCATATGTTCAAGTCCCACTTTTTCTTCTATTAGTTTGAGTGTATCTGGTTCTATGTGGAGGTCCTTGATCCCCTTGGACTTGAGCTTAGTACAAGATGATAAGACTGGATCAATTTGCATTCTTCTACATGCTGACCTCCAGTTGAATCAGCACCTTTTGTTGAAAATGCTATCTTTTTTCCACTGGATGGTTTTAGCTCCTTTGTCAAAGATCAAGTGACCATAGGTGTGTGGGTTCATTTCTGGGTCTTCAATTCTACTCCATTGATCTACCTGCCTGTGTCTGTACCAATACAGTTTTTATCACTATTGCTCTGTAATACTGCTTGAGGTAAGGGATGGTGATTTTCCTCAGAAGTTCTTTTATTGTTGTGGATAGGTTTTGCTATTCTGGGATTTTGTTATTCTAAATGGATTTGCAAATTGCTCTTTCTAACTTTATGAAGGATTGTGTTGGAGATGGAAATTTTGATGGAGATGGCAATGAATCTGTAGATTCCTTTCTTCAAGACAGCCATTTTACTACATTAATCCTGACAATCCATGAGCGTGGGAGACTATTCCATTTTCTGAGATCTTCATTTTTTTTTCTTCAGTGATGTGAGGATTTTGTCATACAGATCTTTCACTTGCTTGATTAGAATCACACCAAAGTATTTTATATTACTTGTGACTATTATGAAGGGTATTATTTCCCTAATTTCTTTCTCATCATGTTTATCCTTTGAGTAGAGGAAGGCTACTGATTTGTTTGAGTTAATTTTATATCCAGCCACTTTGCTGAAGTTGTTTATCAGGCTTAGTAGTTCTCTGGTGGAATATTTGGGGTCACTTAAGGATACTATCATATCATCAGCAAATAGTGATATTTTGATTCTCCCTCTCCAATTTGTATCCCTTTGATCTCCTTTTGTTGTCTGATTGCTCTAACTAGAGCTTTGAGTATTACGCTGTATAAATAGGGAGTGAGTGGTGAGCCTTGTCTAGTCCCTGATTTTACTGGGATTGCTTCAAGTTTCTCTCCATTTAGTTTGATGCTGGCTATAGATTTATTATATATTGCTTTTACTATGTTTAGGTATAGGCCTTGAATTCCTGCTCTTTCCAAGACATTTAACACGAAGTGGTGTTGAATTTTGTCAAAAGCTTTCTCAGCATATAATGAGATGATCATGTGCTTTTTTATTTTAGTTTGTTTATACTGTGGATTACGTTGATGGATTTCTATATATTGAACCATCCCTTCGTTGCTGGGATGAAGCCGACTTGATCATGATGGATGATTGTATTGATGTGTCTTTGGCTTCAGTTTGCAAGAATTTTATTGAGTATTTTTGCATTGATATTCATAAGGGTAATTGGTCTGAAGTTTTCTTTCTTCGTTGGGTGATTTAGGTATAAATATAATTGTAGTTTCATAGAAGGAATTGGGTAATGATCCTTCTGTGGCTATTTTATGGAATTGTTTGGATAGTATTGGTATTAGGTCTTAAAAGTCTGATAGAATTCTGCACTAAACCCATGGTCCTGGGTGTTTTTTGATTGGGAGACTTTTACCAATCCTACATCCAATAGATGCACATGTAGCTGAGGATGGCCTTGTTGGGCACCAAAGGGAAGAGAAGCCCTTGGTCCTGCCAAGGCTGGACACGCCCCGCCAAGTATAAGGAATATAAAGGCATGGAGGTGGGAAGGGGTGGGTGATTTAGTGGGGGAAGGGAAAAATACAATAAACTGTTAATAGAAGAAAAGAAATAATGTGATCAGAAATGTGTTATTATTTCTTGAAGCGATATGAACAAATGTTTATTCTCCCCAGTTAGGGCTCCAGTGTGAGAATAAAGTTAAGACTTGAACAAAGTATAGTTTGACAATCCAGTAAGTTTATTGACATATGAGTGAAACACTACAGACAGGAGGCTGAATTTGTGAAAAGTGCATGCCAGAATAAATCATCATCCATGGGTCGTCATTTCTTGAGTTTTCACCTGGTTTGAGGCAGCTTGGCAGGTCAGAGAGCCTCCTTCCAGTAGTGCTAACTGATTGGCTCTTAATTTTCTTGGTTGCAGCTCCCCTGGACTCCTATGATTTCTGCCATCTAGTTATTATGACCCTTCTGCATTTCCCCTGGAACAGATGCTTACACTCAAAAAAATTACTACATGAAAAGAAGTAATTAAATAAAGAGAAAGAATCTCTATAAAAGATCAAATGAATGAGATGTTTTATCCAAGGGATAGAAATGGCAAGCACTTAGTGAGATGAAATAAGCAAGAAATAAAAGAACCTGGAAAAAATGAGAGCTCAAATTACAGACGTTGCACCTCATTCTCTGGAAATAGAAGGCTCTGGAGAAATTACTAGGAAGAAGGATGATGTCAGTAAATTTGAGAACAAAAATTAAATAGACCAGTTACTGGACAATACGCTTTATTAGGATTAAGCCATGAAAAAAGACATAAAACCTGTACAGAACAATAGCAACAAAATTGACTCTGTAATAATAATAAAAATTTCTTCCATCATAATAAAGCCTTAGATCTGAATGTCTCCCAGCTGAGTTCTACCAAATACTTAAGGAATTCCCAAGTGTATTGCATTACTGCAAACACACAATGTTAACAGTATTTCTGTAGGAAAAATGCTAGGTAAGAACTTGATAACAAAAGAGAACTAAACATAATATCTTCACTAATGAAAAATCAAAAATTCTCAAAAATACACTACCATCTGAATCCAACAGCACATATAAGGCCACATGGTGTGAAGAATAGTTATCTAGCATGTGTGTGGTCTTTGATTTCTTCAACATCGAAAAATCTAAACAAGTAAACATTATGTACCATGATGAAATAATATTCACCAATAAATAAATTATACTTAAAATATGCAAAGCAATAACATCTTTACTATAGTTCTAAAACTCCTCTTCCCTCCTGTTCCTCTCCCTTTTCAGCTTTCCTGTCCAGTGATTAATAGTACTCAATCAGAATAGGTTACCCTATTTAGGAGACAAGCCAAATTCGGTTCTTGGATATTCATCTTTCTGCCACTGTGGAAAATGTCACAGAGATAACCTAGCATATTGAAACTGTTTCTTGAAACTTCCTGCATTCTGCAGGAATTCTGATTTCTCTAGATATAAATCCTGCATCAACGTCATCCCAAATATCTACAGATTCAGTATAATCACTACGAAAATACCAGTTACATTTCTTAAAGAGATAATAAATGCCATCGAAAAATTTACATGGAGCCACAAGTTCTTAGAAGAATTAATCACAGATAGAAAGAGTAACAGAGAAGCCATTATACGACATGGCCTCAAAAGATGCTGCAAATTTGGCATAATTTAGACAATAATATTGGCATAAATAAAGAAAGATTGGCAATATGAAGTGTAAAACATGGTTAAAATCCCTGATGTCTTTATCCAATGAACTTTCAATAAAGGTGCTAAGGTTCTATTAAAATATTTGTCTCAAAAAATAAGAGAACAATAGAGTAAGATACCAGATGTTAATCTGCTAATCTCTGGCAAAGTACACACAACAATACCTACTTACATAATACACAAATACAATTTTCAAACAATCAAACAGACAATAATAATAATAATAATAATAATAATAATAATAATAAATACTTTTAAAAGCAAGGAAACTAACCAATTGCAAATTTATCATGTTATAGTAAGTCATTTTTTTCCCTCTAATTAGGAGCTTGTTATTTTCTTAGAGTTTCCCATCAGAGTTGCTTTTCACACTTTGGAAATTTTGCAGATAGAATTTTACAAATTACTTCATTAAAAGTTTTTATAATAACATAGATGCTTGCTACCAGAACCTTTAAGAAAGAACCTTTAAAATTATTTCCTGCAAGAGAAAAACTGACACATACATGTATCCAAAGATGTAATTATTTATACACAAAGCGATAATTTGAGATTAAGAAAACTGCTCACAATTTAAAGGTGTTTATATTCTTATGCCTTTTCCCATAATTAGGTTTTGGAATGCATATATATTCTCATTGACTATAAAAGACTCTGCTCATAGTTTTCCTTTATTTTTGTTTGGTTTACTTAGATAATACAATAACAATATATTCATGGGGGTGGGAGATCACTCAATAACAACAAGCTCATGTGGGGGTAGGGAACATGGGAAGTCTAAGACAGTGGGATGCTGCAGGAATCAGAAAAAGGCATGCAAAAGTGAAAGGACAGTGCGGAAGGCTGATCTGATTTCTGGCATCCATGGGTACCAAAGTCACACTGTCCAGTGTAAATGAAGTGTAATGTCATGCTTTCCTCTTTATTACTTGCAAATGTTCTTCTTCAACTAACCTCAACCAGTTTCCATAGGGCTCAGGAATGTATTGGTGTAACCTATATATTTCAATGCAGAAGTGAGGACTAGGTTTGGGAAGACCGTTCAACCAAAGCTCAAGTGAAAGTTTTACTTAAGAGTAAAAAGAACAAAAGTAATAGACCAGACATTATACTGAGACACAGATACACAGACCCCCAACCAAGTAACGACACAACAAAAACAGGAAGGCATGGTCAGTAAAAGATATATTAATTTGGAGTTCCTTCTTCTGCATTTTAAATAGGTTTGATGCCCTTTCTTCTGTAGCTCTGCTCACAACTGTTTTGCTTGCTTTATACATTTCATTGTGCTAACAGACATAGCTCTTCTTTCTTTCCCAGAGAGATTATTTATAATAATATTAGCCATGATTAAGTAAATTGCTCAGCTTAATTCTCAATTAAGGAATTTTGCACTTAAAAGTAGGAAATATGCCTTCAATTGTTTGTGTGTGTGTGTGTGTGTGTGTGTGTGTGTGTGCGTGTGTGTGTTTATTTACTTACATTCCTTTTGTCCCCCTTCCTGGTCTCCCCTCTAAGAGTTCTTCACACCCCTTCCCCTTTGCCTCTGAGAGGGTGCTCTCCAATCCCCACCCCTACTCCTTACCCACCCCGTCCATCTTACCCTCTCACATTCTCTTCCCTGGGGCATCAATACTCTATAGAATTAAGCACATTCTCTCCTACTGAAGCCAGCTCTTAGGTTGGTAGCTTAGTCTCTGGGAGCTCCCAGAAGTGCTGATTAGCTGATATTGTTGGTCTTCCTATGGGGTTTCAATCCTTCCCCCAGCTCTTCCATAGAAGTCTTAGACCTCAGTCCAATGGTTGGCTGTATTTGCAACTGTCTTGGTTAGCTGCTGGCAAAACCTCTCATAGAAAAGCCATGCTAGGCTCCCATTTGCAAGCTCAGCATGGCATCAGTAATAGTGTCAGGGTTTGTTGCCAGCCTATAAGATGTACCCCCAAGTTGGGCAGGTCACTGTATGGCCTTTCCTTCAGTCTCCGCTCCAGTTTTGTCCCAGCATCTCTTTTAGACATGAACAATTCTGGGTCAAAATTTTTGAAAGTAGTTTTCTGATGAGCCCCCTCCCTCCACTGGGAGTCCTGTCTCTTTACTAGAGGTGATCTTTTTAGGTTCCATATCCACACTGTTGGGCATTTGAGCTAAGGCCATCCCCATTGAGTCCTAGAGCCTCTCACAACCCACTGGGACTTTCTAGAGATTTAGCCCAGCCACGCAGCACAGAGCTGAACATTTCCATTCATTTTCCTGGTCCACTGAGCCACCTTCCTGTCTCCCAACCTACTCCCACTCCACACCCTTACCTCATTCATAGCTTTTAGCTGCTACTTGGAAAACCAGGAGGCTGCTACATAGATCCAATCAGTGTGGCTTTGCAAAATTAGTTTTCTTTATTTTCCTGAAGTGAAACCGTTGTTGTTGCTTTTTAAGGACTTCAGAATCCACAGCCTTTCAAAAGGCACCGATATATTTGTCCTAAATCTGAACCCATGTAACGTGGGAAAAATAATACCTGTAATCATGTAATAATTACATACTGTAATAATGCCTATTTTTGTGAAACTGTTTCTTCTTTAGTAGTGATAATCAAGATTTTTATTTTTTATATTTAAACTCAAGCTAAGATATTGATAGCTAAAGTGTCCCAAAATCAATACATCCAATCATGGCACAATGAAACAGAATACAACGTCAGATCGGACAAGTGCTTCAGTTTTTACTTACAGGTCAAAAATATAACTTAGCTTCACTTTGTTATCCTTGAATTACCAACTCTGTCTCATATCAGCCAACAAGAGACGGTATCAAGAGTAATTTTGATATAGTTGTATTATACACACTGTGTCTGTGTGTGGAGAGAGAGAGGAGAAAGTGACAGACAGACAAGGATACAAAGGCAGACACCACACACACACACACACACACAGAGAGAGAGAGAGAGAGAGAGAGATAGAGAAAGAGAGAGAGAGAGATAGAGAGAGAGAGAGAAGACAAAGATAGAGAGACAGAAAGAATAGTCCAATTGTTTTGCTTAGAGTTTCACAGTACAGTCATGCACGGAGACAAATGGTAAACAGAAAAATGGCTAATTGTGGCTCTTTTATGTATTCAAGCAAAGAGGAATTCTGGAATTTTACTGTTTATTGTAGCTTGTAGCTTCTTTTATCTAATTCCAGTCTGAAAGAAGACACTTCCTGTCACTCACACACACACACACACACACACACACACACACACACACACACACACACAGAGAGAGAGAGAGAGAGAGAGAGAGAGAGAGAGAGAGAGAGAAATTTAAGCCTGTGAAACATAATGAATGTGTACCTGTCATAAGCTGAATACAACAGTGAATTCCTAGTAAATGAGCTGAATAAAGAAGAGTCTGACAGACAGATTTAAAAAAGTCTTACTAACTATCTGACATTTATTAGTGTTTTAGACCCACATATTCAGCAGATAAATATCATAGAATAACCCAGAACAGACTAGAAGAGAACTCATAAAAGAAATTTAAGAGAAATGATTTCTTTTAACCTTAGAATATGAAGCTTTGAAGTTTAATAAGTTTCATACAATAAAATGTTTTGAAATATAGCTGTAGCCGATATTAATCGCCATGAGCATTTAAGACATTTCCCATATCCTGTGTTTCTACTTACCATCATCTTGTTAGTCCAGTTTATTAAAAAGGCTTTTAAAATTGCATCAAAATGAAAGTCAAGAATTCATGTAGTACGAAACACTAAAAATGCATGAGGAGGCTCTGATTGTAAAGAAGGACCTGACTTTTTCTTCATTCATTAATTAATCAACTTTTGTATTTACTTATATGTACGCTTATGTTTTTTATCACATATTGAAAATCATAAAGCACATTTGATTTTATTAACATGTCCCCAGTGAATACTTCCAGGCCCACTCCCCCTTTACCTATACAACTTAGTATCATCTTTAAAAACACAAAACAACAAGCAAAAACCCTCTAATTTTAACATAATAAACAATCTTAACCTAGGTAACTGGTGTAAAAATGGATTGAACAAAACTTCCCCATAAATATGTGTTTTGTCCTTATGATGATCAAGTTTATATGACATTTATGTTATACTTAATTTATAGGAAACAGTCTACAGGCTGCAGTGCAAGTGTTTTTCTTCAGGTGGTAAGATTTATGTAGGAGTACTTTATATAAAGAGTCTCATACTCCAGAATGCGAGAGAATATGTCCAGTTTGTCGAAGCCCCGTAAAGAAAATATTACAGCTCCCTAGGTACAGGAGAGTCACCGCCAGACTTCCTCTAAATCCAAGATTTCAAAGTCATCTCTTTCCAGGAATTTCTGCTTCTCATCCAACACTGAAAATTCTTGATTTCAACGCCAAAAAACAAAATTAAGAAACATTTAATATAATTAATGTACCCTTTTTATCTACATGTAAAATATTATTGATTTTTCTTTTGCAGAAGTGAGTTAAAGGAATAGAGTTCTTCTTAAATTCAAACAAATTTGATTTATCTGATACATAAAACAAAGATGTGTACATTTATGTGGTATTCAGGAATATATTGATACAATCATAGCTTAAATATTTAAATCAAATGGTAAAAAAATCTACTGAGATCATATTAGTGAAGAAGCCAATGAAGTGGGAAATAGTCTTTACCAGCTATATATATGTTTCTGTGTCTGTTTCTATGTCTGTGTCTGTGTCTGTGTATGTATGTGTGTGTGTGTGTGCGTGCGTGCGTGCGTGCGTGCGTGTGTGTGTGTGTGTGTGTGTGTGTGTGTGTGTGTGTAATATAGGGTATAGGGGCTCTTAAAAATTAATCATCAGCAAATCAAACCACCCAATTAAAAATGAGTCATGGGCCAGATAGATAGATAGATAGATAGATAGATAGATAGATAGATAGATAGATAGATAAAGGATAAAGGAGAATTCAAAAGAAGGAAGGAAACAAAAAAAAACAAAGAAGTAAAAATGACTGAGACACATTTAAAATGTTCACCATCTTTAGACACCCAAGTCTAAAATCAATTTGAGATTTCATCATACCTCAGTGACTAAGATAAAATAGAAAAATGCCAATAAGTGCCCATGTGGCTGGGGAGAAAGGGAACACTTACTAAAAGCTGGTAGGTGCGCAAAGTGAAGGGACCACTGTGGAAATCAGTATGGAGCTCCCCAATGAAGTGGAAAAACTCTACTACATAACTCTTCTCTGAAAGTATTGCTTGTACACTCAGTGGACTCTGGAACCTACTACAGAGATACCCAGTCACCACGTTTATTGCTGTAATGTAAGATCAATTAATGAGTGGTTATTAAAAATTAGTAAACGGGAATAAATATGTACATCTGACTATGTGTCACAAACTAGCCCCAAATGTTTATGTGGCAAAATATGACTTGAATTTCTGATCCTCCTCTCCAAGTTTCCAAGTGCTGACATAAGATTGGAACATAAAATCTGGTTTATGCTGTGTTAAAAACAGAAAACAGGACATTGCTCAAGAAAGACAAGGATTTATTAGCTCATCCTTGTACTCAGCCCCCACTTCTCTAAGGTTAACCACCAAATATGTTTGCAAATATTGACATGTTTTCTTCAGAAAAAAAGAATACACAGTTGAGACCAAATGACATGTTGAATTACAAAAACATTAATGAGTTCTGTACAAAACACAATGAAAAAACTACCCGAATTTTAAAACAATAGTTATTTATGTAAATTATACACACAAATATATTTAGAAAATCTGTGCTTCCTTGTTGTTATGTCTAACAATCATGAACAATTATATGACTAAAATAGTAATAAGTAATCAGGATTTTAAAGAAGAAAATGAACTATTTGTTGAAAATATTTTCCTTTAGTGACATATAATACAATATTTTCTAACATAATTTTTCAGAAGAAATTATTTTTGTAACATTTTATTATTTTATATTAACTTGTGAAAATTTACATGTGTTGATAGTCTGCTTTAAATAATAACAAACAATGTTTACCTGTGCAAATTAAAATATTAAGCCAGAATTATCAATTACTTGAAGCAGGAGGTGGCCTTGCTTTTATTAATCGAATTAACAGAGATAGATTCTACTTCTAATTTTCTTTTTCTTAACTAATCATCTTATTTGTTTACATTTCAAATGACATCCCCTTCCCGGTTACCCCTCCACAAATCACCCATCCCATCCTCCCTCTATGAGGGCCTCTATGAGGATGCTCCTCCACTCACTGACTCCCACCTCACTCCTCTAGCATCCCCCTATGCTGGGACATCAAGCTTCCTTCCCCTCACATTGATATCAGATAAGGTCATCCTCTGTTACATATGTAGCTGGAGTCATCACTCCTTCCATGTATACTCTTTGTTTGGTACTTTAGTCCCTGGGAGCTCTGAGTGGTCCAGTTAGTTGATATTGTTTTCTCATAGGGTTGCAATCCCCTTCAGCTCATTCAGTCTGTCCCCTAGGTCTTACATTAGGGTCCTTGGGCTCAGTCCTATGGTTGGCTGTGATTATCTGCAAGTGTATTTGGTCAGATGCTTGTAGAACCTCTCAGGGAACAGCCATACCAGGTTCCTGTCAGCAAGTGCTCCTTGGCATCAGCAATAGTGTGGGGGTTTGGTGTCTACAGATGGGTTGGATTTTTAAGTGGGGGAGTTTCTGGATGGCCTTAATTTCAGTCTCTGTTCTTTTATGGTTTCTGTCTCTATCTTTCCTTTGGTCAGAAATATTTCCGGGTTTACAAAGTTTGAGATGCATGGGTGACACCATCCCTCTACTAGGGGCGATGTCTATCTAATGGAGGTAGTCTCTACAGTTTGTATCTCCCCTTTGTTGGATATTTCTGTTAAAGTCATCAGCATTGGGTCCTGGAAGGCTCTCACTGCCCTTGAGTCTGGGACTTCCTAGTAGCTACCCCCAGCTCCCCATCCCCCACTGCTACATCATTCTCAGTGCTTGACTACTTACAATGGTGAGGAAAAAAATATATATATATAATTGTTTGGACACTTGAATTGATACCACTGGATTAAGTAAGCAACAGGTTTGTCAGATAATCACTCACCAATATTGATGAAATAAACAACAGATGATTGACAAAGAATGAAACTCAGAATTAGAAACTCAGAATTGACCGCTGAGGTGGTCACTGGGGCACTTGTAATAAAGAGTTTAACATATAAAAGATTCCCATACTTAAGTATATTAGAGGTAAATTGCAGATCACACGTAAATATTTTTGTTTTAAATAATGATTTAGCTTATACTGAATATAGTTGGTTTTCTTTAAATCTTCCTAGTCATTTGTATATACCCCTACCATCATCATTTTTCCTCCAATCACCTCTGACTGTCAACTGTGTTATAATCTCTAAGCAAGTACCTAAAAGAAGATGGATGCTTATGTAAAATATCTCTGTCATTTAATGCTACAAGATAATTTGGTCCTAAAACTTCCTATCTACTTTTACATATTGCAGGCATTCAAGGTTAAGAGTTGCATTACAAATTTGAGGGAAACATAACACAGTATCTCACGTATCTAAATTGGTGTATTTACATGCTTAGCACCCTACTGGGCAGAGCATTCCAACTGACCTTCTGGGAAACTGAGACAACTGTTTCCATACCTCAGTTTGTAGCTAGAGATTTTTTACCCTAACAATTCATCTATTCCTAACAATTCCCAAAGACTGGAGAGGATTTACCTGGGAGATGAGGTATGCCAGGTTTTCTTAGGGTTTAGAATTGAACATGACACAGCGCCCCTCTATCTCATTTTATTATGTAGATTGATTCATAGAGCAAATCCAGATTTACTGAAAGAGATCATTTATGAATTTTGGAAATTTTGTTAAAATAAACGTGGCAGTCAAGATGACAGATCTCTGGGCTCTCTCATTTCTTACACTGAATGCCAGTTTATTCAAATTTTCCAGGATGCCAATATTTACCTTATCTTCCTCCAGTTCCTGCTTATGTCCTTCACTAGAGAAGTTCCCCTGGCTTCTTATGGATATGCTCTTTCTTTGTTCTACAATGCATGCATGGTACCCATAGAGCTCCAGGGACCCTGTGGAACAAGTTGTCCTCCCAAAAATGTGGTGACCTCACTTTGCCCTAAAGATCAGCATGCCACCTTGTGGGCTCTTAGAAAGTCTTCTTTCAAAATGGAATTCAATTGGTCCCTTGGAAATGTTTCCCCTCACACTTGATAGAAGCCTATGCAGTTAGAATACACATTGATGTCACTTTGTGGCTCTCCTGTGTACTTGTTTAGGCAAATATGTGTCATAGATGAAGGTTGTTCACCTTTCCTCTGTTCTTAATAACCAGCACTACTTTCCAGATTATTCAGATTCATGTTGCCACTTAATCTTTGCATATAAATGACACAATTCTTAATCCCAGCTAAGATCTCTGTGAGGCACTATGCTAAGCTTACAGAGGCCAACTGGAAGTGCAGTAGCCATTCTAACCAACTCTCCTCCCTCCAGTCTTTGCTTATGCCTTTGCAACCAAATCACTTCCTCTACTCTGGTTGCTAGAGATATTCATGCTCTATTTCACTTCTAACCCGTCCTCTAGACTCTTCTCTATAAATAGCCATGCTACTTAGGTAGGCCTGGGAGACTGTACTCTGCTGCCTACAGCTGCAGCTCCGAGGCTCTGTAGACCTTGACTCTTTGGCAGAGAAGACAACTGGGATTAGATCTGTAAGGAGGAGGAGGCTGTTCACCATACCTGCTTGGCTGTCCATAGGCAGTCTATTGACAGAAAGTGCTGTGATGTTTTCAGCTGTAAGGAAGAAGGCCTTGTGGAAGCACAGGATAGAAGCATAGTTATTGGCTGCCTGGTATAGATTTAAAGTATCTAGCAATGACTATAATAACTCTTTTTATAGCCTTCATCTAGTTGTTTAGTGGCCCTTCTGTTAAAGTGACATAGACTAGTCTCATCAGGCTTGCTACAGCCCTGTAGTGTTTCAGATACAGTGACTGCTCACTGCAGCCAGGGAGGCAGGATAATTATCATTTGTAGACTGAATTGGACAGGAGACTCAGGTAGGCAGTGGCAGTGACTGTAGCAGAGATGGTACTATTAGCACTGGTGCCAATATCGAACAGGAAGTTTTCACATTTGGATGCTGGCTGGAGTACTATAACCACTTTCAGGTTTGTCATAAGAAGTGGTTTGCACACTCTGTGTTAGGTGGCAGCTGGCAGCCTGGGTACAGCCGATATCGGCAGGCTACCTTTAAGTTCCATAGATTTGTTTCCCACATTCCTGGCAGGCCTGTGTACATCCTTGAGCTGGCTGGAGAGTGCAATCACTGTGACCTGCTGGGCTGCATTCTGTCTGGGAGTACTGACATTTGGAAGTGCTCCCCTTACTCCTTCCCTTAACACTCGGGCTTTTCTCTCAAGGACAACTCTTGAAAGGAATAGTATTTAAATTGTGGCACAAAATATTGAAAGGAGGTAAAAATCAAGACTTGGCACAAGAGTGCTTTAGAAAGAATATGTGAACATAGGTTCCCAGGGCGAGCCAAAACGGATGTAGAAGCAAACGGCTATGCTCTTAAAATCCAGAAGTAGACACTAAAACTAGCTTTCAAATTCAAACATGAAAACTACTGATTACAGCAGACATTGAGTAATAGTTATGTAAGTGCTACTTTTGATATATTTATGAGAGAATTAGACATTACAATTTATGGTTTTGAGAAAATGTATGTTTTATTCAGAGGACTGTTGCTGGACTGTGAAGTCCACCAGTTGCAACTTCAAACCTTACAGAACAAAGAACGGAAGTATTTGTTATAAATTCCCAAACTTTCAGGTGATTCATTTGGCAGCAAACTTTTATCTGGAACGATGTAAAACTCTACATAACCTTTATTCATCTCATTTTGTGTGAATATTTACACATATTCCTGAATAAGGTTCTGTACTTAAATCTGTATGTTGACTTAGACTCTTCTGGGAGAGTTAAATAAATTAAAGTCTAAAAGCTGCTAAATTAAAGAAAAACTACATATCACCTTAAGGTTCCCAGATAATGAGATGTAAACTTGTAGTTGCAGATTTTCCTGAAACATTAATTACATATTGTGAAATTAAACTCAGGGGGTTGGGGATTTAGCTCAGCGGTAGAGCACTTGCCTAGCAAGTGCAAGGCCCTGGGTTCGGTCCCCAGCTCCGAAAAAAAGAAAAAGAAAAAGAAAAAAAACTCAAATTAAAAGTATGCTAAAATAATAAACAAAAAGAAAAAAATTGAAAATGTAATATGCTGAAATAGAAAGTCTTCTCCTTTTTCTCTTTGCAGAAACTTAGTTTTTACTATCACATGGAGACTAGAAAGCACATATGTGCCTATTAATATTTAGATAATCATTTCTGTACTACAGATAGACAGCACAAAGATAAACAGCAGCTACATTTAAATAGATAAGAATAATCTACCCACTTCAATTAAGGACTTCAAAATGATCCCTCACAGGCATGTACCTTGGCTACTCTCTATCATGCTTCTGAATTCTGCCAAATTGACAATCAATAGAAAGCAGCTAGTATATAAGCAAGAATGTAGAAAATTTAATGGAAGTTTATCCTTTCATTGTGTCTTGTGTTTTGTGTTGCATGGCTCTGTTGTGTACTGTTTCTTTTGAGAACTTGGTATGAAGAAAGCCAGTGTGGTGCAATCAGGAATATCCATGGAGACACATGAATACCTGTGCCTGTTCAAAATAGAAACAAAGTAACTGAATTGTAACTGTCCTCGATAAATTGATTGTTTGTAATGTCTTCAATACAATTAATAATTATTTTACAAAGTAGAAATATAACACAGACATTTATCATAATATTTGTCATTATTTATGTGTATTGCCTGCATATATGTAGTTGTGAAACATGCCCACTTGATCGCAAAGAAGTCGGGGTGGGGTCAGATCTACGGAACTGTAGTTATGGATGCTTGTGAGCCACCATATGAAGGATGAGAAGTGATGCTAAGTGCTTTATAGAGCAACAAGCAATTTGAACTGTAGAGCCATCTCCAGTCCTGCAAACACTTACTTGGAACATTATATATTAATATTCTATAGCATTTGATGCACAGACATACTTCAGTCAACTGAACATGTATTGTAATACACAGTAATTTCAGTTGTTCACTAGCCTCGGTTAGTGCTTCATTTCCTCTCACAATATTGGTGGGTCTTCTTTCCAGCTGATTCATTGACAGAAATCATATAGTGAAGAGATCACTTTAACCTGTATCACATATACTAATTTTAAATTAATATGTAAGTTATATAAACAAAAGTAGTATAAAGAGCATAGCTCTGATTTATATAATTTATATATTAGTTTAGAAATACTTTATAATCCCACCATTCATGGAAACTAATATTTCAATATAAAGTTAATCTTGATGAAAACTTAGGTTAGATTTGAAGCCATACATACCCTTTCTTAATATAAGTTACCTAGTTTCAATGTAGTAATGTAAACCTGGCCATTTTCTTTAATTTAATCAAGAAAATAAGAAGAATGAAAGCAAGATACTTCAACATAATTGTTTATATTATGAAAATCACCTAAATGCTATTTAATATTTTCTTAACATTCTATCAAAAAACGTATGTTCCAAAGACCAATTATAGGCTTAAAATGTTAAGTTAGAATTGCTCAACTGGTGGCAACTGATCTTTCTCCTGTATCCAGACACACGAGATGAGTTTTAAGAAGTAACTTATAGATTTGACTCCATTTATAGAATGTTAGGATTGCATAAAACAAATGTCTTTTAAGAAATAAATCTCAAAGACTCCTTTAGACTTTGTGGGAATACATACTCAATATTTCATCTATTTATATCTATTTATATCTGAGCAAATCTGCAACTCATGCTTGAGAGAAGAAAAGACTATAAAATTTAGAAACATGTTTGACTGAAATACATTTTATATTTGCCAAAGTGTTCTCTGGGATCCTATGAATTCTAAGAAAAGCACTCTCAAGGAACCCTTTTATCTGTAGTGGTAGAGTAACAGACAGTGTTTTGTAAGGTCTCATTGTATAAATTCACCTATTTTTTAAGGTGTTCAGCATAAAATGTGATATATAAGTTTGGGTCTAAGATGCTACTTGAAAATCACTGAGAAATCTTAAAAGTTTCAGGCTGTAAATTTAAAAGAAAAAGTTGCAAAGGATAATTAAGAGCTGCAAAATTAGCAGAATAAAACATCACAATATATCACAAGAGAAGATCAACAATGCAATTGTTTTAATTTTGAAATAAAAATATTTGTTCTTTGTTAGTATATATAATTGAAATATTTTCAAAATGATTCTGTTTTGATATGGCCTTTAATTGTAGCTTATATTTTTTACTTTGACATAAATATATGTCTTGAATCATTTTAATAGAACTAGCTATCACATGTGCCCCACAAATACAAGTATCAACTAATTGAAGGATTTGAAATTTAAGTACATAATTCATTCACTGAGTGTAAAATGGTAAGATTGTAAGTCATGAAAATATACTGAAGACTTGTAAATAATGTAAGAAGGCTTTAGCTATATGCCTGGACTATAAGTTATTTGATATTTCACATTGTTTACACTAAAATGATATATTTGAATAAAATGAAAATAAAAGATGAGATCTGCACCCCAGTCCAACCCAGAGAGAACAGGTCCCCAAGGAATGCTGACATCCCTAAAATCACAGGTAAGACCACCACTGCTGCCCAAATACCAGGCCCTGATGGGACCTGCCCAGAGCCCACAGGACCAAGGAACCACAGAGTAGCTGGGGACAAGATCCTTCAGGTTTCCATCTGTGCCCGAAGCTGACCCTGTGCCACAGCTATCTGCACCCAAATTCTGTCCAGAGAGAGCAAGTCTCACAAGACTGCTGACATACCTAAGACCACGGTTCTCAGGCTCATAGGCTCATAGACTCACAGGCTCAAAGGAGGGGAAAGTTCTAGTCAGAGACAACAAAAGCAGCTAACAACAGAGATAACCAGATCGCAAGAGACAAGCACAAGAACATGAAAAGAAATCAAGGCTACTTAGCATCATCAGAACCCAGTTCTCCCACTGCTGTAAGCCCTAGGCACACCAACATACCTGAAAAGCAAGATTCTGATTAAAAATCACATCTCATGATGATGATAGAGAACTATAAGAAGGACATAAATACCCCCCTTTAAGAAATACAGGAAAACACAGTTAAAGAGGTAGAAACCTGTAAAGAGAAACATAAAAATCCCTTAAAGAATTATACAAAAACACAACCAAACAGGTGAAGGAATTGAACAAAACCATCCAGGAGCTGAAACCGGAAATAAAAACAATAAAGAAATCACAAAGGCAGACAACCCTGGAGATATAAAACCTGGAAAAGAGATCAGGAGTCATAGATGCAAGCATCACTGAAAAAATACAAGTGATAGAAGAAAGAATCTCAGGTATAGAAGATACCATAGAAGACATTAACATAACAACCAAAGAAAATGCAAAAATCTCCTAATCCAAAACATCGAGGAATGCAGGACACAATAAAAAGACCAAGCCTAAGGATAATAGGTATAGAAGAGAGTAAAAATTCCCAACTCAAAGGGCCAGTAAATATCTTCAACAAAATTATAGAAGAAAACTTTCCTAACGTAATGAAAAGAGATGATGATAAACATATAAGAAGCCTACTGAACTCCAAATATATTGGACTTGAAATGAACACAAAATAATCCCATTACATAATAGTCAAAACACCAAATGCCCAAAACAAAGAGAGAATATTAAAGCTGGTAAGGGAAAATGGTCACATGTAAAGGCAGACCTATCAGCATTATACCAGACTTCTCAACAGAGACTGTAAAATCCAGAAGAATCTGGGCAGATGTCATTCAAACCTTAAGAGAACAAAAATGCTAATCCAGGGTACTAGACACAGCAAAATTCTCAATTAACATAAATGGTGAGACCAAACTAGAAGAACAGATATCTATAGAACATTTAGTCCTAAATCAATGAATATACCTTCTCTGCACCTCATCGTACCTTTGCCAAAATTGACCATATAATTAGGAACATGACAAGCATCAAGAAATACAAGAACATTGAATTAATCCCATGCATCCTATCAGATCAGTACAGACTAAGGCTGGTCTACAATAACAATAACAATGAGAATGAGAAAAACAAAAATACAAACAGAAATCCCGCATACAATTAGAAGCTGACTAACTCTCTGCTCAATGATAACTTGACTAAGGAAGAAATAAAGAAAGAAATTAAAGATGTTCTAGAATTTAATGAAAACGAAGGCATAGCATACTCAAACTTATGGGACACAATGAAAGCAGGGGTTAGAGAAATATTCATATTACTGAGTACCTTAATAAACAAATTGGAGATATCCTACGCTAGCAAATTAAGAGCACATCTGAAAGCTCTAGGACAGAAAGAAACAAACATATCTGAAAGTAGTCGACAGCAGGAAATAATCAAACTCAGAACTTAAAATCAATCAATCAGGAACAAAAAGAACTGTACAAAGAATCAACAAAACTAAGAGCTGATTCTTTGAGAAAATCAACAAGATAGATAAACCCTTAGCCAAATTAACTAAAGAGCACAGAGATAATATCTAAATTAACAAAATCAGAAATCAAAAGGGACACATAACAAAAAAAGAGGAAATTTAAAAAAACTTCATATCCTGTTACAAAGACCTATATGCAACAAAATTGGAAAATCTAGATGAAGGGGATAGTTTTCTAGAAAAATACAAGGTACTAAAGTTAAATCAGGATCAGATAAACCATATAAACAGCCCTATATCCCCTAAAGATATAGAAGTAGTCATTAAAAATCTTCCAACCAGGTTGGGGATTTAGCTCAGTGGTAGAGCGCTTGCCTAGCAAGCACAAGGCCCTGGGTTCGGTCCCCAGCTCTGAAAAATAAAGAAAAAAGAAAAAAAATATTCCAACCAAAAGGAACAGATGGTGTTAGTGCAGAATTCTATCAGACCTTCAAAGACAACCTAACACGAATACTCTTCAAACTATCCAACAAAATATAAACAGAAGGAACGCTACCTAATTCAATGAAGCCCTGGTTATGTTGATACCAAAATCACACAAAGCCCCAGAAAAGAAAGAGGATTTCAAATCAATTTCCCTTATGAATAGTCATGGAAAAAATACTAAATAAAATTCTAACAAACTGAATCCAAGGACACATTAAAACGATCATTCACTATGATCAAGTAGGCTTCATCCCAGGGATGCAGGGATAGTTCAATATATGGGAATCCACCAATATAATCCACTCTGTAAAAAAACTCATAGAAAAAACCACATGGTCATTTCATTGGATGCTGAGAAAGCATTTGAGAGTACCCCTTCATGATAAAAGTCTTGGAAAGATCAGGAATTCAAGGCCCATACCTAAATGTAGTAAAAAGCAATTACAGCAAACCAGTAGGCAACATCAAGCTAAATGGAGAGAAACTTAAAGCAATCCCACTAAAATCAGGGACTAGACAAGGCTGTCCACTCTCCATCTATTCAATATAGTAATCAAGTTCTAGCCAGAGCAATCAGACAATAAAAGGAGGACAAAGAGATACAAATTGTAATGAAAGGAGGAGTCAAAATATCAAAATATTTGAAGATTATATGATATTATACTTAAGTGATCCCAAAAATTCCACCAGAGAGCTCCTAAACCAGAAGAACAACTTTAGCAAAGTGACTGGATATAAAATTAACTTAAACAAATAGCCTTCCTATATTCAAAGAATAAACAGGCAGAGAAAGAAATTTGGGAAATGACTCCCTTCGCAATAGTCACAAATAATATAAAAGACTTTAGTGTGACTCTAACCAAGCAAGGAAAGTTCTGTATGACAAAACTTCAAATCTTGAAGAAAGAAATTGACAATCTCAGTAGATGAAAAGATCTCCAGTGCTCACAGATTCACATGATTAATACAGTAAAAATGACCATCTTGCCAAGAGTAATCTACAGATTCAATGCAATCTCCATCAAAATTCAAATTCAATTCTTCACAGAGTTTGAAAGAGACATTCTCAAACTCATTTGGAAAAACAAAAATCCAGAATAACAAAAATTATTCTCAACAATAAGAGAACTTTTGGGGAAATCATCCTCACCCCAATCTGTACTACAGAGCAATAGTGATACAAACCACATGGTATTAGTACACAGGCAGGCCTGAGGATCATTGAAATATAATTGAAGACCCAGAAATTAACCTACGCACCTTCAGGCACATGATCTTTGACAAAGAAATTCAAACCATTCAGTGGGGAAAAGACAGCATATTCAACAAGTGATGCTGGCTTAAATCATGTTTGGCATGTAGAAAAATGCCAATTGACCCATTTTTATATCCTTGTACAAAGCTCAAGTTCAAGTGGATCAAATGCCTCCACATAAAATCAAATACACTGAATCTATTAGAATTGAATCTGGGAGAGAGACTTGAACACATTGGCACAGGAGAAAACTTCCTGAACAGAAGAACACAAATGGCTTATGCTCTAAGATCATCTATTGACAAATGGAATCTCAAAAAATTGCAAAGCTTCTGTAAGGCAAAGGACACTGTCAATGGGACAAAACGACAACCTACAGAATGGAAAAAGATCTTTACCAATCCTACATCTGATAGAGGGCTAATGTCCAATATGTAGAAAGAACTTAAGAAGTTAGACTCCAGAGAATCAAATAAACCTATTAAAAATGGGGTACAGGACTAAACAAAGAATTCTCAACTGAGAAATCTCAAATGGTCAAAAAGTACCTTAAAAATGTTCAACATCCTTAGTCATCAGGAAAATGCAAACCAAAACGGTCCTGATATTCTACCTCACACCAGGAAGAAAGGCTAAAATCAAAAACTCAGGTGACAGCAGAACCTATCAAGGAAGTGGAGAAAGGGACACAGTCCTCTATTGCTGGTGAAATTGCAAGCTGATAAAACCACTGTGGAAATCAGTCTAGCATTTTCTCAGAAAACAGAACATAATACTATCTGAGGACCCAGCTATAACACTCTTGGGCATATACCCAAAAGATGCTCCTACATATAATATGGACACATGCTCTACTATGTTCATAGCAGCTGTATTTATAATACCCAGAAGCTGGAAACAATCCAGATGTCCCTCGACAGAGGAATGGATACAGAAAATAACATACATTTACACAAGAGAGTACTTCTCAGCCATTAAAAACAATGGCTTCATGAAATTCTCAGACAAATGGATGAAACTAGAAAATATCATCTTGAGTGAGGAAACATAGTCACAAAGGAATATACATGGTATGCATTCACTGATAAGTAGACATTAGGAAAAAAGCTCGGATACCCACAATACAACTTATAGACCATATGAAGTTCAAGAAAAGGGAAGACCAAAGTTTGGATGCTTCAGTCCTACTTAGAAGGAAAACAAAATTATCATGGGAGGTAGAGGGTGGGAGGGACGGGAGGAAAAGAGGAGGGTGAGAGGAAAAAGTTGACAGGATCAGTTATGGGAAGAGACAGAGGAGGTATACAGATGGTTAGGACATTGAACAGAGTTGTGTAGCAATGGGGGATGGGGAATGTTTCAGATATCAGGAATGCCAAGAGGCTCCCAATACATAAAGAGGATGACATTAGCTGACATACCCAACAAGGGGGGAAGAGAACCTGTAGAGACCATACCAGAGGTTTGGCAAGACTCCTGTTTGAAGAATGGTGCCACCCACCCTTCTTAAAATTTAACATAGAATTGCTCCTGCCTAAAACAAATACAGGGACAAAAAGTAGAGCAGACTGAAGGAAAGGTCATCCACAGACTTCCACACCCAGGGATTCATCATGCAGACACGAAACCCAGACACTATTGCTGATGCCAAGTAGTGGTTGCTAACAGGAGCCTGATACAACTGTCTATCTACTAAGAGATTCCGCCAGATCCTGACCAATTCAGATGCAGATACTTGAAGTCAACCTTTGAACTGATCACAGGGACCCAAGTTAGGGAAAGGACCGAAAGAGCTGAAAGGGTTTGCATCTCCATAAGAAGAACAACATCAACCAACCAACCTCCCCACCCACCCCAGAGCATCCAGGGACTAATTTCACCAACGAAAGAGTACACTTGGGGGGACTTATGGTTCCAGTTGCATATATATAGCAGAGGTTGGCCTTATTTGGCATCAATGGGAGGGAAACCCTTGGTCCTGTGAAGGCTTGATGCCCCAGTGTAGGGGAATGCTAGGGTAGTGTGGCAGGGGAGCACTGTCCTAGAAGTAGTGGGACTGGGTGGTAGGATAGGGGGTTTTCAGAGGGGAAACTGGGAAGGAGGATAACATTTGAGATGTAAATAAATAAAATAACCAATAATTTTTTAAAAAAATAAAAATTGAAAGGAATTTACCATCTCTTGTATATATTCTCTAACCTTCTGTAGATAATGGAATTAGGCAGTGGCCCCAGCATAGAAATATCAGTTGAGTACAGCAGGTATGCCTGGCAAAGAGTCAACTGTAACATAACAGGTTCTCAGTGTTAGTTGAGATAATCATTCAGTGCCTCGCTTATTCAATTTAGGATAGCATGATTGAGGTGATATATTGCTACACATAACAGAACATAAATATTCTATTATTACCTAATTCAAAATGTAAATAAACAGTAACATTATCAAGTTGAATAATGAAAAACTCTCTCATTCAGAGAAATTCTATCCCCCCTCATGTAAGCAAATTAATTATAATTGAAGCATGACTTAGTTTGTAGGTTTCTATAGAGCACCCATAGGGAGATATGGAAGAACAAGACAAGAGAAGGAAAACTATTGTAAAGCAGACTGAAAATGTGCCTGCGTTGCCCCCAAGGTCCTGTTTTTATTGTAGGTGACTTACTATAGCTTAGATGATGGATCACTAACACAGATGCAACTTTTTTTTTTGTTTTTGTTTTTGTGTCATTGTCCAGAAAAGTCTACAGAAGAGGATATCAGAGGATTTTTTTCAAACCACTTTTCACATGGATAAAGTCAGGATCACAGCAGAAATCATCTATTTATTCCTTCTTCCTTGAAACAAATGGAGAAAGGAAGTCAACAGGTGCTCAATGGTAATCTGAATTTTAACAAGTACATTATCAATGTTACCAGAAACAGTTCAATTCTTTCTTAAAAATTATCAAAACCAAATATTTTAGCATCCACAGAAAAATGTATGAAGCTGTGACAGGCAATTATTAAGATAATTCTATTTTTCAAACATGTAGAAGTTTGCATGATAGACATCTGGCAGAGTTTCTTTAGTTTGTGCTCAGAGTACCTATGTTCTATAAGTACTAAAACCCTGGTCATAGTAAGAGCTTATAAAACCATCAGTGTTAACCCTAAATCTGAATCTAATTTTAACCTTTAACCATAGCTCTAATTCTAAGCCTAACACATATTGAGATATAATCCAATATGATTTAGTAGTATTTCTCACAAAATTCTAAACTCACTAAATATACTAAAATACTAACTTATCACCGCAGTGAATGACCAATGAAAACACCTACAAGTCATCCACCTCCAACCTCTGGTACATGATTAGAAAGCAATGGTATCCATCAGGTATTTTATATTTTGCCTAGATAAGGGTCCAAGTTCTATTTTTACTTGACTGTATAGCATGATTCCTGATTAAAAATACTACCCTACAGAAAATAAGATGCATAAGAAAACGGTAACTAAAAATGAAGTCCTTTAAAATAATGACTATTCTACTTTTGACAAAGAGCTATGAAGAGTGGCAAAAGTGATCTTACCCAGAAAAGTGATCATACCCAGAAAAGTGATCTTACCCAGAATCTCTCCAATTTATCTAATACCAAGTGCTCATCCCTATCATCATGTACAAACAGGCACCATTATACAAACTGAACAGGCTATATTTACGTATTAAAGAGTGTGTGTGTGTGTGTGTGTGTGTGTGTGTGTGTGTGTGTGTATGACCCCCAACTAAAAAACAGAGGCAATAAGTTTCATCAGAGGATAAGAAAAGAGAAAAGGAAAGGTAGGAAATGATAAAAGTATATTATAATTGAAAATAAATACATCCATAATAAAAGAACATATATATCAAATACTACCAAAGTACTTTTATAGCTATCCTTTTTAAATCTTATAGCAACAGTACCAACAGTACTTAGCTTATCCCTTCATGTTCCCTCAGTTGTACTGAAGATTAATTTATACCTAATAATATTCAAAATTTGTGTTTTGATGTTTCTGAAGTTACATCCTAAGGTTGAAATAAAGATCTTCTACATTCTGGCAGAGTACGGTTCCTTGAAGTTCTTCTCTATTCTGCAGGACTCAAAGTTACTGATGCACAGTCTGTCATTAATGCTTTATATTTCCTGAAATCCTATGCAAATGCATTCAGAGAGGTCCTTAAGATTCCTCCACACTGCTATGTGCATTTGCTCATTTTCCTTTACTGCACAGAAGCATTCATCTTATAAACATAGCACAATCTACTCATAAGTTGACAAACATCTGGGTCATTTTTTTCTAGATTATTCTGTATAATGCTGCTGTGTGAAGGTTGCAATCAGCATTTATATTGGCATGGAGAAAAATATTCTTAAGAATCAAGTTGATGAACCACTGAATAGTTATCAGTTCACCTTTATAAAATGTTCTTGTTTCATAGAGTGACTGATCATTCTACGTTGCTGTCACACCTACACCACCAACACTTGGCGTTGCTGTTCACTTCGTTGTTGGGAATCCTGATGATTGTCTAGTGCTCCCCTAGTTTGAATATATTTCCATGACCGATCTTAGAAAATGAAATTCATTTAGACCGTATTTTACTTTGAAACTCTACAATTAAGCTAATTTATTAACTGTTACTCCTATAAAATTTTTCAAGTAGTTGGAGTGACTGACTATAATTTTAGGGTAAGTAATAAAAAGAAACATCCATTTAAGTCATGGTCTCTTAATTCTGTATGAACTAATAGATATGACATTAATTAAGTATCTTCAGGAAGTCCTTTGAGGTGTGAGATTCTCTCTCTCTCTCTCTCTCTCTCTCTCTCTCTCTCTGTGTGTGTGTGTGTGTGTGTGTGTGTGTGCGTGTGTGTGTGGTGGGGGATCTGTGAGTGTGTCTATGTGTGTGCTTTTATGCATGCATGAATATGGTAAGAGAAATAGAATAAATACTTGAAACTGTTCATATCAATTACATGCCTGTCAGAAATGCTACAGTTGCCAAAGCCCACATTGTGTGCCTAATAACTGACTAAAATCCCAAACTTGAAAATCTGACACCCTGTTATGATACACAACAGAACTTATACACATGTTCACATACACATACACATGCACACACAAAAACACACAGATACATACACATAAATAAAAAGAAAATATATTAAGTTTCACAGTTTTAGATTAAAAGATTTTATCAAAGGTTAATAAATTTTATACATAGTAAAAATTATATCTACCTGTGGATAGCAGCTGCTCTTGTGAGATATATCCATCTACCATTATTTCATTCTTACATATAAAGAACTGAGTATCTCTTTCATTGGAGATCTCTGTGAAATTAATGCATTTGGAAACTAGGCACAACAGAAGAGATGAGAATTTTTGTATATTGTAGCTGGGTTTGGTATATAAAGACATTAGTAAATACTGTATAACATATTTGACTTTTATTGCCAAACACAACTTCCACACAGTTTCATGAACAGGGAGAAGTTAAGCTGGTGCCTACATGCTGCCTTCATCCCTGTGTTTTAGTCTCCTTGGTGAGAGAAAGCAATTTTCAGGTTACCAAGATAGAAAGGTAGACACCAATCCAGTAACAAAACCTTTCACCTACAGTCTGTCCCACTTGCACAATATGCTGAGGTAATGGTGAAATAAAACTTGTGAGAACAGCCAACCAATGTCTGATTTTAAAAGTTCACTCCATGAGAAAGAACTTGCATGTAAAACTGCTTCGGAACCTAGAACCAGAGACTACACAAACCAGAGTCCTAGGTAAAAATCAAACGTTACTGGTTTGAAAGATTAGTAAATAATTCCAAATGCTATTCTGCTATGCTTACAGACGAGTGCCTTATCCAGTCAGTCAGAGAAGCTTCCTCAGGCAGCAGATGGGAAAAGATGCAGAGACCCACAGCCACACATTCAGGGAAAAAAGGGTCTGAATTGGAATTCCCCATCAAATTTAACTCTTCAAAGCACAGGGAATCCTGTGGGAAAAGAGGTAGAAAGATTGTAAGAGTCAAATGGATGACATCAGCAAAGAACGTCCTTTTGAATCAACTAGCAAGGCACATATGAGCTCACAGACTGAAAGAGCAAGCACATGGCCTTTGTGGGTCTGCACCAGGTCCTCTGTGTGGACATAGCTATGAGCATAGTGTTTTCAAGGGACTCCTGACTGTGAGAACAGCTGGGGTTCTGATGCTTCTGCATGCTCTGTGAACTCTTTCTCCCCTTTTGAATTGCCATGTCCAACTTCCATATGAAAAGTTTTGCTTCTTCTTATAATTTATTTTGTCATGTTTATTTGTTAGCTTTCAGAAGTCTGTTCTTTTCTATATGAAAGAAAGGGAGTAGATCAGAAAGGAAGGGGAGGTGGTGAAGAACCTGTAGGAATAGAAGGAGAAATGATAGTCAAGATATATGAGAAAACTTTAATAATAATAGATGAAATTAATTGAATTTCTAATTTACCTATTTTTTTTAATTATGACTGCTATGTGTATTTCTAACGTTCAATGGGAACCTCTAGGTTTCCTTGCAAAAACACCTCTTTCAAGTAATAAAAATAATATAGACACACTAAAGTGAATGTTTAACATGTTTACAGACCAATTGTTTTGAAATATTATTCATATTTTTATTAGTTATGGAATGTGTGTGTATCTGGTGAGATGAGGTATGGGGGTGGGGACATCATCATGGAGAGGGGGGAAAGAGATATGGGATGTGGGACAGTCAGAGGGTGGATCAGGAGGGGATAAAATCTGGACTGTAATAGAAGATTAAATAAAATTAAAAACAAAATTAAGTACTTTTATATTTTAAAAAAGGACTTGAGAACTCTGAAAGAGCAATAATTACCTATAACCACAACCCCCAAGGAACTATCAATTATTTCTAAATATTAATCTTATTTTAACATTTAGAATAAACTTACTTTAACGTTTTATAATATATAAAATTGCACTACAATAATTATGTGCTGAATGCTCTTCCAGAGGTCTTGAATTAAATTCCCAGCAACCACATGATGGTTCACACCGTCTGTAATAGGATACGATGCCTTTTTGTAGTGTCTCTGAAGAGAGCAGTATATACTCATAAACATTAAACAAACAAACAAACAAATCATTAAACAATTCCCTTTTAGGAGTAACAAGTTACGAACACTTGTTTCCCTTGCAGAAAACCTGGGCTCAACTGCAAACACCCACATGGCAACTCAAATCCATCCGTAACTCAAGCTCAGGGGTGCAATGTCCTTTTTTGGATTCCTTAGAAATTGCATGCAGATTTTGTACATACATACATTCAGACAAAACACATACATGCAAGATAAAAAGAAAAATAAAATATGTTAAAGGCACTTATCAAAACAAATCTTAAAAATAATTTCTTAGGTGATGAAACATGACATGTACATTTTTTTAATTTGAAAATAAAAATCAATCTCATTGTCAATATACTGCAAGCCTGTTTAAAAATCAGTAATATTTGCTGCTGTTCTTTCTAAATTTATATTTTATTTTTCATATTGAGTCTATAATTGAAGTTACATGAAATAACAGTTTTACTATGTATGCATTTTTCATAGTCTGGCAATGTACAATATCCGAAATTTGAAAAAAGCTGGAATCAAACTCAAAGTTCTTTAAAATTAATGAACATCAGGTATGGGGTGATGGAGAAAAGAAAGATGCCCAGAAAGTCAGGAGAATGAATAGAATATGCAACAGGATACAATTCACTGATTATATGGAGACCAAAAAGAAGGAAGTCAAAAGTGTGGATGATTCAGTGGAGGGGGAACAAAATATAGCAGGTAGATGGTAGGAGGGACTTTGGAGGAAAAGAGGAGAGGGAGGGGGAAAGGAGGGCATAATCAGTTATGGAAGGAGACGGGAATAAATACAGAGGGTCAGGAAATTGAACAGTGCTGTGGAGCAATGGGGGATGGGAAATGTGGTAACAGCCAGAAAGTCCCAGATGCCAGGACAGCAAGAGGCTCCCAGGATCCAAAGGGGATGAGGTTAGCTGAAATGCCCAGCAAAGGGGACAGAGAACCGGTAGAGACCATATGCACAGGTTAGGCAGGGCCCCTGCTTGGGGAATGGGACCACCCACTCATCTCCAAATTTTTAACCCAGAATGATTCTTGTATAAAAGAAATATGGGGACAAAGTTTGGAGCAGAGAACTGAAGAAAGGCCATCTAGAGACTGCCCTACCTGGGAATCCATCCCATACACAGACACCAAACCCAGACACTACTGCGATTGCCAAACAGTGCTTGCTGACAGGAGCCTGATATAACTGTCTCCTGAGAGGCTCTTCCAGAGTTTGACAAGTATAGATGCAGATGCTCACAGTCAACCATTGGACTGAGCACAGAAACCCCAGTGGAGAAGGTGAGAAAGAACCGAAGGGGTGTGCAACCCCATAGGAAGAACAACAATATCAACCAACCAGACCCCTCAGAGCTCCCAGGGACTAAACCACCAACCAAAGAGTACACATGGAGGAACCGTTGGTTCCAGATGCATATGTAGCAGAGGACGGCATTGTCTGGCATCAATGGGAGGAGAGGCCCTTGGTCCTGTGAAAGCTTGATCCCCCAGTGTATTGGAATGCCAGGGCAGTGAGGTGGGAGTGGCTGGGTGTGGGGGGAGCACTCTCACAGAAGGAGAGAGGGGGAGTAAGATAAGGGGTTTGCAGAGGGGAAATAGGGAAAGAGGATAACGTGTAAATAAATAAAATATCCAGTAAAAATATAAAATATCTTTTAAAAAGAAAAAGAAAACACTGACAATATATATGTAATAAATACATTTATTTATGAATAACCTTGATTGTGTATGGCAACTACTGAGGTGACAGCCATACACCCCTCTTATTAGTGAGACCCTTGCAGATAGAGAACATTATAAAAATGAGTTATACTTAGTAAGAATTCATCAAATAGTGTGCAATCATAATTATTTTAGATATTAATAAACAGGTTATTAACAAGATATACATTCCTAAGTCTTTGAGAAAATGAGTTTAGGTAAATATTTATATCCACAAGTATAAGTAACTTGGTATTTCAATTCTGAAGGGGTCACATTTCTGTGTTGTTTATTTCAAATATAATGATAGAAGAGAAATTGTTCTGTGGGTTACTTAATTTATCTCATTAAGTGGCCTTGTCTCTGTAGAGAACAGTTGATTAATGAGAATTTTTAATATTCGTCTATAGGTGGATTTCTGGTACCAATCTGATAATACTAATTTTTTCTACGTAGTTCCTCTTTTGTGCCCCCAGGGAAGTGTAGATTGACAGGTGTCACTTTCAGGAGTGCATCTAATATGAAGGTAATAGAATGAAAACTATGTGTTTCAGTCTGCCTTTCTTGTAGCCATTGCTAGATTGGCTCACTGATGCCCTCATATTGTCAACTGACCTGTGAACTAACCAAAAAGTAAATAGGAGAAAGCCAGGTTTGTAAAATGGAGTGGAGGAACACAATTAGTGCACGTGATACACATGTCAGAAACTGTCCCTGGAACACAGCGCTCAGTGTAATAGATATACAAGCTCAAGAACAAAATTAGAGAGTGTGAGATCTCAGAAACAAAGGCACTGGTGTAAAGGAAAGTTCCAATTATAAACACAAAGCTGATTTTTTTTCCTGATGCTTTCCTTTCTGATGCATTTGTTGAATTGGGCGAGTCATGGAGAAGGCAAAATAAGTAAACAAACAAAGAAAAATTAAGTAAGTCACTTGAAATATAGAATATTACAAGGGTGGTTGTAGCCTTGGTGGTTAAGATCACTGGCTGTTTTGGAGGTCCTAGTTTGGTTCCTGAATTTCATTTCAAATTTGTTCATTGGCTTTTTCTTTGGTGACTCTAATTTTGCTTTTTAATTTTACTTTCTTGTCTTTAATTTTTTTCATTGGATTGTTTGTTTGAATTATCACAGTCATCACTGAGCCATTTATACATATCTTTAAAAGGTCCTTGGCCATAATTTCTGTCTTGAAATTCTTATCCCATGCTTTAGATACACTGTTGTTTGCCTCAGGACTAACTAAAATAAAGGCATTGGTTTTTGGAGAAGGAATGTTGTATTGGTTACTCATGTTTGTGTTCTTGCGATTGGATCTAGGCATATGGTTTTGTGACATTTGTGGTGTTTCCTAGTAACACTTTGGTTAGGCAGGTTTCTGTTAGGATTGGTTCTTTGTTTTCTTTTAGTCCAATTGGACCGATGCCAGAATAACAGAATGATGCTTACTTTTCAGTCTGGGAACCACACTGGGTTTAATGTTCAATCTCCCATTGGCCCCAGATTCGAAGATCTGGTTGGAATTCTGGACTAAACATCTAGTAATCCAAGATCATTAGAGTGGATGGGGTGGGGCAGTAAGCTAGCAGACAGAAGAAGGGAACTGACGATCGGGGTCTCAAGTGAGACTTGAGGTTTGGATCCATTACAGAGTCACAATAGGGATATCGTGGATGCAGCCAAGGAGTAGTGAGTACCATTGAAATGCAGAGGGACTAGGTTGGCGGGGCAGTGAAGTATGTGTGTGTCTGTGGCTCAACCATGGGTCCCCTAAAGAGAACAGAGTGGAAGTGGAGAAGGAAGACACATGTGATCTGAGTCCCAGTCAGTGTGCTTGTGGTAGAGAGCAGCGCTGCAGTTAGGGGGACATCAGAAACAATTGAAATGGTCTGTGAGGAGAGACTAGGAGGCTGTTAAGGAAGTCCTAGAGAAATCCTGAGTCCACATGTAGACTGGTAGCCAAGTCCTCAGGGATTCGAAGTGAGCTAGGAGGAGGGGCTGAACCAAATGCTAAAATTTATACAGTATCAAAATAAGTAGAGAGCAGATAGCTCAAAGCTGGCCCGGTTATATTAAAAGACAGATACATATGTTCATTTTTGTGTTCAAATAAAAATTCCAATTTTAAAAGGTGGTTGTGGACAAGGAGTGTGAAACATTGACAGAAGGATAATATTATTTTATCAGTTCCTTGCACATAGTGTGTTTTTGCTAGTGTGCACTATCTAAGCCCTGTAATAAAATTTTGCTTTTCTCTTTAGCGATGACCATTTCTCTACATTTTCTTTGTTTATTTTAATATTTCCTAGCCTGTAATCAGGCAACAATTACCTGGGTGAAGTGATGAGGCTTGCTGATTATAAACACTCCTCAGCCAGAGCGTGATCCATAGGAGTCTACCTTTGGTTACAAAGAGGTAATTTCTGTTCATTTTCATGTCAGTTGAAAATTTATATTGATAGAAGCATTAGACCTCAAAGTGGCTTCTATTCTAAAATTCTGTCGTGGGTTATTGATTTAACTGACATTTAAACTATCATAGCACATCACAAACATACACAAACCCATATATATCTTTGTCAAAATCAGTAAAACACAGGTACAGATAGAAAGCAAAGCCCAAAGTAGAAAATGGCATTGCATCAGTTGCTTTAAAACTTAGAAGAATTCATCAGAATTCCTCATTGTTTCTGGCATCCTAAGCCTGGAAGCCTAGTTGTGCACATTGTAACATCCGCATCACCATCCTGATGCTAAGGCTACTGCTCTATGACGTACTCCCTCGTCTTTCACATACAACAATTTCTTTCAAGTTCATGATGCCTATGTGAAGACCATGAAGTACTGTACAAAATACACAGATTTTAGATAATAGAAAAAAGATATACATGAAATAAAAAAATCTTATTTTCTTCATTTACTGTGAATGTCAAAGACTGTTGGTTTGGAGATCATTAGTTTGAAAAACAAAGCCCCAAGGTGTCAAAGTAGTTTATTATTTAATGTGCTCAGCTACTTGTACTAAACTGTAACAATTACATTTTCTGGTTATTACATGGAGACGGCAATATTTCAAAAGCAAATTGGTTGTCAAAGGAAATTAAGCATTCCTAAGTACATAGATATATCACCTGAAGAGAATGACTATTTTTTTCTTTCATGTAGAAAAAGAAAACTATAAAAGATGTGTTTTTTATGAAAATGCAATATATTTCCACTTTCCAGTTTTAAGTGAAACTAATCCCATCCACTTAAAAAAATTCCATTCACTTAAAAGTATCAGAAGTTATAATCCATTTCTGAAGAGACTGTGAAAATCAGAACCAGCAAACAAAAAATGTATTTGATCATAGACCTGTAGAATTAAAAATTCTCTGGAATTTTTAAACAAAAATTTAAAGTCACATATTAGAGTTACAATATGGTTATTATATAACCTTTGTATACAACAGTAATTGGAAGAACACAGGTATTATAGTTCAACAGTTATCAGAGTACGCATGTTCATATACATATTAACACACACACATACACACACATGCATGCACATACATACACATACACACACACACACACACACACACACACACACGCACATACCAGGTGTTACTATTTAGAGTAGCTACTTAGGAATGATGAACACTTGACAATTAATCAAATAGACAACTACAAAATAGATATAAACTCTTTCAAAAGCTTGTGTCTAGGTGTGCTCCAAAGGTTTATGGGAAAATAAGAAAATAAAATATCCCTTAACTATTTATTTCAGTTTATGCATTATATTCAAGCTCCTTATAATAAGATTTACTAAATATTGTAATTTTCAAAATTTATTTTATGAGAGGGATAAAAACATCAATATGAGGAGGACATGCCTGTTAATTGGAGGATAAGTTTAAATTTCTTTAAAAACTGATTGATGATTTTCAAATCTAATAACCATAAGCCACCATTGAAGTTTTTATGGCTAAATGACATCTTCTTTTCACATTATGTTGATGAAACAGATGTGATAGCATTTTTTGAAAGCAACTATAATTTTTCAGTACTTTGCAATATAGAATTTCAATTTATACCAGTTGCTTTATGAGTGCTAAAATTGGTCTTTTGCTTCTTTTTTTCCTGATACCAATCAATGTATAAACTGACTCAGTGTAGGATTTAGGCACAAGACCCTATTGTAATTTCTTTTCTGTTGTTTTAATGAGATGCCTTAATACAAAACAACATAGGGGAAGTGATGGTTTATTTTAACTTTAACATTTCTGATTGCAGTTGAAATAGTTTGTGTAAGAAGGTCCCACATAATCTTATATATCTGACAATATGCTACTCAGTAATAGGTAACCACAATACCTTAATGAAACAAATCAAACGAGGGAACCCTGAAGTTGTTTAAGCTTCATTGAGGTATATAAGGAACAGTTGGTTATGAATTTGTACAAATATTTCGAGTTCTATATATGTTAGATATAATTTTGTAGTCATGAATGTCTTCCTCCCCACCTATATTTCACAACAGATTAAATGATTAGACAAAACTTTAAAAATGCATGTTATAAAATGCATATTTATTTTTGGGCATGGTCCATGCAGATGCAAAGGAAGCAAAGACATTTGCTTTAAACAGCAATAAAAATAGAAGAAAAATTAAAAAGTTAGCATCCACTAACTAATCTTTTTGTTAACAGTCCATGTTGGAGAGTGATGGCATGAATGAGATACTTAATACAATCTGTCTTGGAAGCATCTGTAAGGATGGTGTAATGACTTCTCTTTCAGTGTTAAGTAGCTTTGACAGCTTCAAAAATAGATAAAAAGAAGTTCTAGCAAGAATAGTAAGTGTTCACCTGGCATAATTTATCACACACCTAAATTATGTTCCTGGTTGGTTCAATAAAGAATTCAAGAGCAAACAGTAAGGAGACTCAAAGAGTTATGTTTATTGCAATAAGAATTGTATAGATTGACCCGCGGATCCCGGCCCGCAGCAGCTCTCTGCTCCCAAACCCCATGGGAGAGAGACCTCACCACCTGATCAGGTGGGCACTCCTGAGGCTGTAGAGCAGAGGAGACCACCAACACTGCCCACCCCTGCCCACATCCCTGGCCCAAGAGGCAACTGTATAAAGCCTCTGGGTTCCCGTAGGGGAGGGCCCAGGGGCGGCAGGACCCCTGCGCCTGAGACACCGCCGGAACCTGAAGGAAACAGACCGGATAAACAGTTCTCTGCACCCAAATCCCATGGGAGGGAGAGCTAAACCTTCAGAGAGGCGGACACGCCTGGGAAACCAGAAGAGACTGCACTCTGTGCACATCCAGATGCCAGAGGAAAACACCAAATGCCATCTGGAACCCTGGTGCACGGAGGCTCCCGGAAAGAGCGGCGCAGATCTTCCTGGTTGCTGCCGCCGCGGAGAGGACTTAGGCAGTACCCCACGAGCAAACTTGAGCCTTGGAACCGCAGGTAGGACCAACTTTTCCCCTGCAAGAAACCTGCCTGGTGAACTCAGGACACACAGAGGCAAAATTCTTCTAGGACCGGGCACTTCCTGTGTTTACCGGAAGTCCCACACCCGCGGATCCGGGCCCGCAGCAGCTCTCTGCTCCCAAACCCCGTGGGAGAGAGACCTCACCGCCTGATCAGGTGGGCACTCCTGAGGCTGCAGAGCGGAGGAGACCACCAACACTGCCCACCCCTGCCCACATCCCTGGCCCAAGAGGCAACTGTATAAGGCCTCTGGGTTCCCGTAGGGGAGGGCCCAGGGGCGGCAGGACCCCTGCGCCTGAGACACCGCCGGAACCTGAAGGAAACAGACCGGATAAACAGTTCTCTGCACCCAAATCCCGTGGGAGGGAGAGCTAAACCTTCAGAGAGGCGGACACGCCTGGGAAACCAGAAGAGACTGCACTCTGTGCACATCCAGACGCCAGAGGAAAACACCAAACGTCATCTGGAACCCTGGTGCACGGAGGCTCCCGGAAAGAGCGGCGCAGATCTTCCTGGTTGCTGCCGCCGCGGAGAGGACTTAGGCAGTACCCCACAAGCAAACTTGAGCCTTGGAACCGCAGGTAGGACCAACTTTTCCCCTGCAAGAAACCTGCCTGGTGAACTCAAGGCACAGGCCCACAGGAACAGCTGAAGACCTGTAGAGAGGAAAAACTACACGCCCGAAAGCAGAACACTCTGTCCCCATAACTGGCTGAAAGAAAACAGGAAAACAGGTCTACAGCACTCCTGACACACAGGCTTATAGGACAGTCTAGCCACGGTCAGAAATAGCAGAACAAAGTAACACTAGATATAATCTGATGGCGAGAGGCAAGCGCAGGAACACAAGCAACAGAAACCAAGACTACATGGCATCATCGGAGCCCAATTCTCCCACCAAAGCAAACACGGAATATCCAAACACACCAGAAAAGCAAGATCTAGTTTCAAAATCATATTTGATCATGATGCTGGAGGACTTCAAGAAAGACATAAAGAACTCCCTTAGAGAACAAGTAGAAGCCTACAGAGAGGAATCGCAAAAATCCCTGAAAGAATTCCAGGAAAACACAATCAAACAGTTGAAGGAATTAAAAATGGAAATAGAAGCAATCAAGAAAGAACACATGGAAACAACCCTGGACATAGAAAATCAAAAGAAAAGACAAGGAGCTGTAGATACAAGCTTCACCAACAGAATACAAGAGATGGAAGAGAGAATCTTGGGAGCAGAAGATTCCATGGAAATCATTGACTCAACTGTCAAAGATAATGTAAAGCGGAAAAAGCTACTGGTCCAAAACATACAGGAAATCCAGGACTCAATGAGAAGATCAAACCTAAGGATAATAGGTATAGAAGAGAGTGAAGACTCCCAACTCAAAGGACCAGTAAATATCTTCAAAAAAATCATAGAAGAAAACTTCCCTAACCTAAAAAAAGAGATACCCATAGGCATACAAGAAGCCTACAGAACTCCAAATAGATTGGACCAGAAAAGAAACACCTCCCGTCACATAATTGTCAAAACACCAAACGCACAAAATAAAGAAAGAATATTAAAAGCAGTAAGGGAAAAAGGTCAAGTAAAATATAAAGGCAGACCTATCAGAATCACACCAGACTTCTCGCCAGAAACTATGAAGGCCAGAAGATCCTGGACTGATGTCATACAGACCCTAAGAGAACACAAATGCCAGCCCAGGTTACTGTATCCTGCAAAACTCTCAATTAACATAGATGGAGAAACCAAGATATTCCATGACAAAACCAAATTTACACAATATCTTTCTACAAATCCAGCACTACAAAGGATAATAAATGGTAAAGCCCAACATAAAGAGGCAAGCTATACCCTAGAAGAAGCAAGAAACTAATCGTCTTGGCAACAAAACAAAGAGAATGAAAGCACACAAACATAACCTCACATCCAAATATGAATATAACAGGAAGCAATAATCACTATTCCTTAATATCTCTCAACATCAATGGCCTCAACTCCCCAAAAAAAGACATAGATTAACAAACTGGATACGCAATGAGGACCCTGCATTCTGCTGCCTACAGGAAACACACCTCAGAGACAAAGACAGACACTACCTCAGAGTGAAAGGCTGGAAAACAACTTTCCAAGCAAATGGTCAGAAGAAGCAAGCTGGAGTAGCCATTCTAATATCAAATAAAATCAATTTTCAATTAAAAGTCATCAAAAAAGATAAGGAAGGACACTTCATATTCATCAAAGGAGAAATCCACCAAGATGAACTCTCAATCCTCATCTTCGATTGGTTTATATACAAGTGTGCAATTTCTAGGCTTGAAAGTAAAATGATGCTATCTGGTGCTGGATAGAGGAGCCTTATTTTTTATTATGGCAGCTTGCTATTTTTGTAACATGGTGATTTGGTTGAACACAATAAAGTACAGTAGTAACTGATCTCCCCCTCTTCCTGGATGAGTGAGGAGATGATTAAATGTTGATGTCAGCATCCATGAGCATATTCAGATGAGATTCTGCTTCTGTTGAAAAGGATGCTGTGTTTGATTGTGGTCTGAAGCTTTGAAGCACTACTTGGCATCTCCTTCCTTGGAGGTCTCACTGTTTAAACATAACAGATTTGATAGCTTGTTGGTAAGGTGAGGTCCAGCTTGTCTCCACTAGGTCATCTTCACGTGAATCCGGTGGTTATACGGTTTTGTTCTAGGGATATTTCATTTTTTTAATAACGGTTTTAGCTGACATTCATGGAGAGAATGAATCCTTAGAAGTGTTCCACTAGTGAAAGGAAGTCCTGTCTAGAGTATGTTTCTTTACAAAGCTGTGTCACACCATCCTTTGGGCCCTCTGCTGGAAAAGTAGAATCAAGTCTCAAATAATGCCTTTTAAATTGTATCCTCTAGTATTATAGATGTAGGACAGTACTGTATCATACCTCTGTGGATGTAAAATAGCTTGTACCTGCTTTATGATACATAGTAGTGACCGTGCTTTATCAGAGCTGTTTTTAATGATGTTGCTCAGAATGTTTTCTTTCCAGATGATGATTGAGAAGCTAATTTAAAAAAAAATGGTGCCAGGTACCACAAGAGTAACAGAACTGTGCTGTTTTCTCGGGTTTTGTTTTTTTACTTTTTTTTTTTAATGGAGTGTGCTGGATGTCTCTACAGTTTTGTTCAGATGACTGCAGAACCTGGAAAAGCTGTTGCTGCTGTTGATGCATAACACACTGCTATTATTGGTCTTTTTATATAAATATAAATATATATATATATACAGATATATAATTTGAATTTTTTGAAACTTTACCTGAGCTGTCAACTTTCGAAAAAAGTATCCCCGTTTACTGTGTTGAGTTGGCACTGTACAGAAATTAACAGCCATATTGGTCTAGAAATGTTGAACTTAAGTTTTTTCCATTTGTACAGGGGTAACACACTGTATTAAATATGTAAGGTCTTATATACGTGGGTTTGATTACAAAAACTAATAAAGTATTCTCTAAATTAAAAAAAAATACCTGATTGTCTGGCTGCTGCCCAGCTCTCAGAGTTTTGGCTTTTGCAGACACATCAGGTGCTTCATACATTCAGAATGTTCTAGATTCTATCATGCTCCTGGTATTGCTGTGTCTTATCCCTGTTGATCTGAAAGAATAGCCAGTGCTCTGAACTACTGAGAGAACTTTTCAGCACAAGGGGCACTTTTTAGTTGCTGAGATTTTTGACACAACTAGAATATAAGTATTTCAAACTTTAAATCTCCCCTCTCCTTCTCTGCATTTTATTTTTGTTTCATGTTTCCTTTATGATTTTCTTTAACTTTTGCTCATAGGCCTGAGATTCTAGATTTCTGTCTTCTGTCTATCTCTAAATCAGTATAGTATTAAGTAGCCTAAACTGGGGAGACCAGAGAGATAGTCCACTTATTAAAAACTTACACTGCTCTTGCATTAGGACCAGGATTTGCTTTCTAGAACCCACACCAGGCAGCTAATGACTGTCTGAGACTGGTTCCAGGGGATATGACACCTGTGGTCTCCTTGGGCACATGCACATATGTGATGCCCACAAACTCAGGTAGCTTCACACACATCAACAACAAAACAACAACAACAACAACAACAACAACAACAACAACACTCACCAAATTGTATGTGTTTAAATAATTGTTTTCCTATATGCTATCCATATGCTTTTGATGTCCCTATGTATGATGTCCTTTTCAACCATTTTGGCATGTATGTATGATGCTTGGGCATGTGCACTCAAATATCTTGTACAGATTAGATACTGTGTCTTCTTCCATCCTTAACTGATATCCTCTGTATTCCCTGCCCTGTAACATCATCACCCAGCCATTCTATGCTCTGACTTCACCTCATCTTAGAATCAAAGAATAACTTTGTTTATCCTACTTGATAAGAAGCTCTCCGGCCTTCCATCCCTCCCCACATTGCTGCGGACTCTAGCTGTGCCTCATAAATTCTCACCCAAACCTTTTTAATAGCTTCCTAATGGGTTCCCTCGCTCCATTTCCCCTCCCCCCTTTCATTTCCCACACTGCTGCTAGAGTGATCTGCTTAAAACACATGTCTAAATCTTATTGCTCCTTCCTAAAAGCCTTCCAGTTCCGATTGCCTTCTGGATAATGTTCAAAGTCTTTGTCATGGCATTAAAATGCCTCATGGTCTGGCTACTGCCCAGCCCTCAGAGTTTCGTCTCTCGAAGGCACATCAGATGCTTCATACGTTCAGAATGTTCCAGATTCTATCACGCTTCTTGTATCACTGTCTTATTCCTGTTGATCTGTTTTGAACATCTTTTCCTGTACAACGCAGAAAAGAGTTGTTTTTTGCTTTTTTTGTTTTTCCTTCATACAATTGTATGGATGAGGGCCAGCTGGTCAGGACCACACAAGTATTCTGAGGCCTATAAGATGGGGAGGAGGTGCGAACTGAGACCATAATTAATTATTTCTTAAAGGCTTATTCATTTTTGTTTGTATGAGTATGTGCCTTCATGCAGGTATGTGTGCCAAATGTGTCCCTGGTGCCTAAGAAAGACAGAAGGCATAGGAACCCCAGGAACAGAAGCGACCTTGTAGGTAATGGGAGTTGAACCCAGGGTCTTCTGCAAGATCACTAAGCCCTGTTAAGCACTGAGTCATCTCTCTATTACCCATAGTCAATTCTTAACACATTTCTTTTTTTTAATATTTACTTATTTATTATGTATACATCATACAGCTTTCTGCCTGCAGGCCAGAGGAGGGCGCTAGGTCTGATTACGGGTGGTTGTGAGCCACCATGTGGTTGCTGGGATTTGAGCTCGGGACCTCTGGAGGAGCAGTCAGTGCTCTTGGCCTCTGAGCCATCTCTCCAGCCCCCATAGTCAATTCTTAAGACAAATGTACTTCCATCACTACAAATTTAAGGTTAGGAAAAAATTCAAATACAAAACTGTATATACTTCTGCGAATGGAGAAACAAGTTCCATTTACTATTGGAGCAATCCAACAAAGACTGAAGGGAAACCAAAGCTCAGTTATTATTATCCTGGGGAAACAGAGTTGGACCAAACTAGAATACCTGTAACTTCAGGTGCACAAAGAGAGAAAGGTGCCAAGGGAGCCTCATGCCCACTGTCTGCTGTCACCTGCTGGATGCAGACAGAAGCTGGTCAGGTGACATCTCTTGGCTTCTCTCTGAGGTCTGTGCCACCTGCCTCTGCTTTCCAAGAACAAGTCAAAGCTGGAAGCCGGATCTCCTTGCAATTGCTTGCCTCTATAAGGGCCTATTCAGTGGGCACATTCCTGTCCCTCTCTCATTACAGCCTGGCAAGGGGTTAACTTGACCATGTACCACAACCTCACAGACAACTCTGTCCTTTGTGGTGTTAGACTTAGAAGTGCTCTACTTACACCTTGGCCATGTATGGGAGGGCCTGTGCAGAAGTCACCTCTGATCTTTTATTTACATTGAAATAGGGTCTCCTGTAGCCTAAGTTGGCCTCACACTTGCTTTGTAGCCAAGGCTGACCTTGAACTCTGGATCTTCCTACCTCTATTTCCACAGTGTTGGAATTATAGGGGTGTGTCAACACAACTGACCTTATGCTGTGCTACGAACTGAACCCAAAGCATTGTGCGTATTGGTTAAGCAGTCTACAAAAAACGATCACCAGCCTTAGCCCATCTGTGACCTTTTTAGGAAAAAATGAAGTTGCTGTGTCTCTAGCTTTACAAGACAGGATCACAAGTTTTTACAGAAGCCTTGCCTGTGGTAGGGGGGTCAGGTGGAGAGAGGAACCTAGTTCTTCAAGGAAGAAGACTCACAGAGCAAGTAAAGCAAGACTCACAAATGGAAGAAAAATGGCAATAAAAATTGAGTTCAAAGATATTTTCTCTGAACTGAAAAGGCAAATATTAGGCAAGATTTCTGAAAAATATGTACACAATGCATATCCTGGTGACATTTTAGAAATAAAAGATGAAAAAATAAAATAAATCCAAATGTTTAAAAGAAAAAAAAAGAATTGTATAGATTGCTTTGTGTGCGTGTGTATGATATATGTAGGGTATATGCGAGGCTGGTGACTGATCATCCCTTCCTAAATTGTTTTTAACATATCTCTTACCATAACCTATTTAGAAACCCTCCTGGTAGCAAGTGGGCAAATTGCCAGAAATGGTAGTTTAGTGATAATGGAGTGTTTGGGGAATACATTTTTTTTACAGTATACACCTCCTGGCTAGAAACATCTAGGAAGATGATATCTAGGATGATATCTAGATGTTGATATCTAGGAAGATCCTCACCCAGGGTCAGGCTGTTTGACCAAAACGGAATGTTTTTAATTGTCAAGAGCGACTACTAAAGTTTCCTTGGCTTCTCCATGTCTAACTCCTTGACAAATCAAACGCAAACATAGATAAAAACACAAAACTGGATTCATTTTTGTTTCATTTCTGTAAGGAAATATGCTATTAGATATCAGACCAGCACCAGGAATACATGTGTAATGAATGTGTATTAAAGGAGTATTAAATGTGTAATGTATACTAAGTACTTGTTGGGTTAATAGATTCACATATATTAAGTGGTGAAAACAATCTAGTAGTAAACAAAATCATTTTTGATGGGCATAAAAAGTCAGATTATAGAAAGAGAACCATAAGGACAATTTGTATTATTAGTGCACAATAATTTAAATCTCAAAATTCCAGTTTCAGTGTACAATAACATAAAAGTAATAAAAATGCCCCAGCATTTTTCTTTTAATTTCATTGTCATCCTATATTAAGTGTGACTAACTGGCCAAGTATAAACCTCACTGTCACTCCCTGTCACCATTTGACTAACAGATATACATCACAATCAGTGACCAACCCTGTTACTACTGTCAGACTGGCCATTTCATGTGCTGCTAAATAGTTGGTCAACAGTCAGAAAAGGTGGATGGTGTGCTGACTTCTATTTCAGTGTTAGTAGTTGACAGCTTCAAAAATGGGTAATAGTCTGAGGAAATTGACTTGGAGAGATGAGTATATAGCAAAGAAATAAGAAGTAACCCACATTGTTTAAAAGTGCAATTAAAATGCAGCTGGAGGAAAGATGGAGGAGAAAGTGCTGAGTTAAAGAGATGGATGCTGCCACTCTTCTACATTTTCATGAAATGCAGCCATGTGATTCTAGAGAGAGCTACGGTGGAAACTGGAAAAGGAAAAAGACACCCCCAGAAGATACAATACTGTAAAAACTTCACATTAAAAGAAGCCTGGGGCGAAATTTCACAGTATTGAAAAGGTCAGAATTGTTCAGCCTTTGGCCTGTTTGTCTATTACTTGTGAAACCAGAATTTATTTATTTTCCTTACATGCTTTGAAAAATATGTAAGGCATGGAGGGAAGAGGGGGGTGAGTAAATTTTAAATATTTACTATTTGGTCCTTTGTAGAAGTCTGAGAGCCTCTCGTTCACAGCAACAGTGAAGTAGACAAAAAGTAATTTAGTATGGATCTAAAATAACATTACAAAACCTTTGGATGGAAACAGAAGCAACTTGCATGCTGGAAGAGATACTGAATGAAGAACTCTTGAAGGACAGGTTAGAGAGGTGCTCGAGAGACACAGAATAACAGACACCTCGATCACTCGTTTTGTGTCACAATTCAGATGCTGCGATCACATTTTTCGTCCATCTCATAATCTTCCATCCGGCTACAAACATTGCTCAGAGCCTGAGATCCCAAATAAAACTGTGTACAGTGATACGTCGGTCTCACTTTGAACATCCTTGGCTTTATAAAGTGAGTCCATTTCCAGGCTGATATATTATTTTCTAGGATATGAACACTGTATTTGGCAGGGGCACTGCCAAAGGTCTAGAAACATAAAATTTAACATGAAAAATGTCACTTCCTTGGGAGTATCCATAGGCTTCAAAGAAAACAAATAAAACTTCTTAGGTGGACTGCTCAATAAGCCAAAGAAAACGGAAGTTTATTCAGCACGTTTATAATACTGTTATCTTCAGAGAAACTGGGTCCATAAAATGCAGTGGAATTTCACAAGCTTACATGTCAGAACTAAGCAAGTGGTTTGTGATCTATGGGTTTTGACAAGCCATTTATTCTTTTTAACAACAACAATAACAACAACAACAAACAACAAAGCACGAGAATATTATAAGCAAATTCCAACAAGGGAGAGATGACTTTTCTAAATTTAGATACATTTTACTTTTCATATGAACAGCTCTGTTGTAAAGATCATTTGCTTCTCTTCTATAAATTTGATGAAACCCTGTCTCGAGGCACAGACTTTAAACACTGACCCGGACACGGTACAGTCCTGGTTAACCCCTTAAGGATGAATCATTTCTCACGGCAGAATGTGGAGAACGGTGTCACTCAAGTGCACTGCCTCATAATTCTTTGGTGATCTTCCTCGTTAAAGTAATTTTCATTTATTTCATAATTTTATTTAACTATTACATTTATTTAGAGAGACATACAGGGGGAAGGAGAGGAAGGTGTGTGTGTGTGTGTGTGTGTGAGAGAGAGAGAGAGAGAGAGAGAGAGAGAGAGAGAGAGAGAGGGGAGAGGGAGAAGGAGGACAGGGAGAGGGAGAGGGAGAGGGAGAGGGATAGGAAGAGGGAGGACAGGGAGGGAGGGAGGGAGGGAGGGAGGGAGGGAGGGAGGGAGGGAGGGAGGGAGGGAGGGAGAGGACTCTATTTTCGTTCACCGCCCAGGGGCTGAGGGGTTGAGCTCAGGTAGTGAGCTTCATAGCAAATCCATTCCATGATGTCCTCAGAAACTATTGAATACTTAGCTCGAGTTTAAACATTTTCAAACTTCTAGGATGAAGAAAGGAATAAAAGAGGGCAGATACAAGAAGGATTCATTATCTCAGAGATAAAATGTGCTAAGCCGATGGTACAACTTTGAAGAGAGAAAGCAGGGCATGCCCCAGATGATTATATGAAAAAACGATGCCAGATACAGCATGAAGAGTAAAGTGAGATGGCTTACACAAAGTTTATGTGGACTTTATATAACAAAGGGAAAGAAATAAGTTCATATATACATGTAGTTAGCATTATCTTGTCAACTGCAGTGTTATATACTGAATAGCACACCATCAATGATTATAATTTCATTTTAAGTATTTTATGTGAATTATAATTCTTTTTATATTCCTTCTTTTTATTTAAACTTTTTTTTTAGCCCCTAAATTTTATTCCTCTCCTGGTCCATGCTCTGACTGTTCCGCATCCCATACCTCTTCCCTGCACCCCTCGTCTCTACGAGGATGTCCCCACCCTCACCACTGCCCACCCCACCAGACCTCTAAACCCCTGAGACCTACAGTCTCTTGAGGGTTAGGTGCATCTTTTCTGACTGAAGCTAGACCTGGCTGTCCTCTGCTGTATATGTATTGGGGGACTCATCTCAGCTGGTGTATACTGTGAATGTAGGTGGTCCAGTGTCTGAGATATCTCAGGATTCCAGGTTAATTGAGACTGCTGGTCCTCCTAAAGGGTGGCCCTCCTCAGCTTCTTCCAACTTTTCTCTAATTCAACTATATGTGTCAGCAACTTCTGTCCATTGGTTGGATGTAAATATCTGCATCTGACTCTTTGAGTTGCTTGTTGGGTCTTTCAGAGGGCAGTCATGATAGGTCCCTTTCTGTGAGTGCTCCATAGATTCATTAATAGAGTCAGGCATGGGGCATCCACTTGAGCTGGATCCAACTTTGGTCCTTCATTTCCTCAGGCTCCTCTTCATTTCTATCTCTGCAGTTCTTTCAGACTGGAAAAATTATGGGTCAGAGCTTTGACTGTGGAAAAACAACCTCATCCCTCACTTGACGCCCTGTCTTTCAGCTGGAGGTGGGCTCTACGAGTTCTCTCTCCCCACTGTAGGGCATTTCATCTAAGGTCCCTCCCTTTGACTTCCAACTTGGGGAATCTTCTGAGGGGCAGAAAAGCTGCTGATCTGTTGGTCTTGGTGCAGCAGATCTCCTAGAAGGCTTTCAGACCCTTGAATTTTCAGAGGATCAGTCAAACTGTTGTCCTACGTGAAGTTGTTTTCTGTCTGGGAGGGGGATCAGTTATGGACTGTGGTTTCTGTTTGCATGTGTGCCTCAGAACTCCAGGGAGGCTTTTTGTTGGGTCAGTTGCCTCACATGCCATAGAGCCCCTGGAAGTTCTGCAAACTGTAATGTTGGTTGCCCAGTTCCCTTTGTGCAGAGGGATGCCTTCAAGCTGTGGTGTCTTCAGGGGAGCAGACAAGCTGGTGACCAGTTGCTCAGTTGTCTTGTGTGCAGCAGATCTCTTGGGATGCCTTTAGGCTCTGGTGTCACTTTCCCTGTGTGGAGCAGATCTTCTGGGATTCCTCAGGCTGTGGTGTCAGTTAAGCTGAGTGCAGTAGATCTCCTGGGATGTCTCAGGCTATGGAATCAGATGCCTGAGTACAGTACAGTAGATTTCGTGGGTTGCCTCAGGTTGTGGTATCATCAGAGAAGCAGACTAGCTACTGAACAAAAGAGGAGTGAAATTTGGCAGGCCCGGGTTTTTGGGGCAGGGATGGGTCCTGAATTCACTGGGCTTCCAGCAGAAGCTGTGGGACTTCAGGTGTGGTCCATACTAAATCTTTTGAGTGCATCAGATCTTCTAGGATGCCGTAGGATGTAGTGTCCTCAAGGGAGTAGACTAGCTAGCAGTCTGTCCCAGCAAAAAGAAAGAGCATGAATTATAATTCTTTTAGCATTCTAAAATTGTTTGCTATTATAAAGTGCCCATTATCATTTAAACATAAAACATAAATCATTACAAATCAGTCAAAGTTAATAATAAATGAGTTAATAGTGATAAATAATAAGAATAGCATCAGGCATTTTGAAATGCTGACTTCAGAGCCCTCCAGAGTGAATACCAAGTGCATGCAAGCTTTTCATTGTTTTGTGTTAATCTTGTAAGGCCTTTGTTTATGGGAAGCCTTGATTTCTGCTCCATTGTCTCATCCCATTTAGATCCTCTCTCTTGACACACTACCTCAGCAGCAACTAATGGTAGTCATTAAAATGTGCTCAAATTCTAGAAGATGTATACAGTAATATGATTCTAGAGGATTTTAATAATTGAAGAGGCAGCCACTTTCTCTGGTGCTTGAAATGATCTGGCTAAATTTCAAATGGGAAATTACATTCTGTCTGTCTATATTCCCTAGTATTTTCATTTGCTTGGCAGCATCTTAGGAACAAAATAAACAAGCAAAATAAAAATAAAAATTGTAAATTAATCACCAAATAGAAAGAGACATCCTAACCACCCATATCATTCTCTTATCTCCAGACCCATGCAGTTTATGTTGTGAACTTCAGCATCATTGCTTCGGACAGTTAGAAACTATAGTAGTATTTATTGGGAAAATATTGAAATAAGTGTCTGGCATTCTCATACTTTTCCTTTTTATTTATTTATTTTTCAAGTGAATGGGCAATGTAATAAGAAACTAGAAACATAGGCAAAACTAAAGCTTTAATAGAAAGTAAATGAAGGCATCAGATGTCCATATTGACATGCCACATAATTCAAAGGGACTGTTACTCTGTATCCCTCTCAGCAACAATTTTCACATATTAAACCAGCTAAACAGACCCTATATATAACCATTAACTATCAAAGGCTTTAGAAATTGTTCTGTTAAGAATTTTTCCATACTTTGGTACTTGACAGAATATCAGAACTTTATTAATGGTTATTTTGGAGACCATGGAGTATGGTATTAGAATATTTCTCCTCTATGAAATATTGCCTTTAATGGTTTGCATATCATATGAAAAAGCAAGAACATCTGATTTTGCTTCACTTCAATACAACAGAATGTTTTTTATCCATGGCTCTTGAGGCATATTTTTAAGAGGTATTTCACTGAAATGTTAGAAATAAGTTGTATTACCTCCCTGTTGAAAAGATGATGGATAGTGGAATTGGGAGGTTAAATGGTTTGCCCACTATCTCATGCTAAGTTATTGGCAGAGGAAATACAGAATAGCCTCTGGACTTTAAATCTGTTGCTTAGATACTGATCCACAATAGCTCCCAAATGACTTGAACTACAGAGTACCAGAGAATTTGAAGAATCAAAAAAGATCATGCCTCTACTGAAATGAAAACTAGTCAATTCTATCACCATATTGTTCTATACAGAAGCCGTTTGATCATTCTCATCAAATAGATTCTTGTATTAATTTATCCAATTTAGATTTGAATTATCACAACATCATAAATAAATTCACACATGATACTCAGTTGCAAATGTATATTGGAAACATCCTGGTCTAACCTAAATAATGTCTCTAAAACATATGTAGGTAAAAGAAATATCATAAAGAAATTCAAAAGGAAATTACCATATCTGAGTTACTTACCTTATCTGAGTTAAAATGAGAATTTATAATGAATTTTAGATAATATTACCTAAAATCATGTTAAGTATACTACTTTACTAAATAGAAAATTAAGCAAAAATAATAATGCTTTATTGTACCTGATATAAATATCTTTTAATTTAAAGTATACAAGTCTGGTAATTTTTGGTTTTTATTAAAACAGTCTATCCAGAGAAAAATATCAAAAAATCTACAATTTCCTACGAAAAGAGAAAGTATCATTTCAATTATTTTATTGCTTTTTACCTTCTTATTTTACTGGAAATATTATAAAATAAATAAATGTCCTTGGTGACTTGGAAGAGTATAGAGAGGTAAACATCCTCCCAGTTCTATGCATACATCTTGCTTATCAAAAGAGCATTTTGATCTCCCTCTGATACTTCTTTTTTTATTTTTTTTTTTTTTGGTTCTTTTTTTTCGGAGCTGGGGACCGAACCCAGGGCCTTGCGCTTCCTAGGTAAGCGCTCTACCACTGAGCTAAATCCCCAGCCCCCCTCTGATACATCTTATGGCCTTTAATTCCTCTGGAAGCTTAACAATGGTTGAGATAACAGTATAGACAAGAGGAGACTTTAAACCTGTAGGAGTTAAATACTTGGAGAACCAGGGGAGACAGCTATGTTTGTCTAAAACCATAATATCCTTAAATTCAAGATAGGAACAAATTGAACACAGGAGATGGCATCAGTATGTACTTGTATGATTCATTGTGTTGCTTTGTTCACAGTCAGTAATTTACAAAATTGTGAGCACTTGAGAACACCCCAGAGCATTCAGATTGTGCGTAATAAGTTTACACTGCAATCAAACGCTCTCCTTCATGGACTACATCTTATCCATAATAAAAAAAAAATCCACTCTCCTTTCAAGTACTTTGGATTTACAATTGCACATTTGCAATTGTGTTTCTGATTATAAGGCAAATATATATTTTAATGTAATTTTGGACACTATAACTACATCATTTCTCCCTCCATTCACTCCTTCAAAATCTTCCCACATACCCACTGACTTACGGCACTCTTTCAAGTACATGTCCTCTCTTAATTGTAGCCATATACACACTCATATACTCAGTGTGTGTGTGTGTGTGTGTGTGTGTGTGTGTGTGTGTGTAGTTATATATTACTAAATATATAAAGACGACCTGTTCTTTGTATATGTTGCTAAATGTCTATGTTTACAGTGCTGACTGTTGGATAAAGGTCAATACTTCTTTGTCTTTGTGAATGGAGCATTTCCTCCTTTATGTCGTCACTTTAATGGGTGTAGAGTTTGTTGGTTTCATCGTACACTCATGTCAGCACAATGACTCTAAACATGAAAATATTGTACCCTGTCTTCTTCACACTAATAGTTCATCGGAGTTCAATGACCCTACTTGTTACCCAACTTCCCTGACTTTCACACGTGCCTGGGTTTCTATAACCCTGGGAGAGTTTTACTCCTTCACATTTTCCTTTCCCTTAGATGAATGCAATCTTGTCTAGACATTCTATAAGAAAAAAGCAACTCTATTGTAAATAGTGGTCTAGAGTCTTAGATTCATAGAATTAAAAATTCTAAGGAAAACAATTTTGTATATTAGTGACAAGAGTCTATAATTAAATGAGATAATAATAACATTAATTTAATTTATTATTTCTCTATGACAATCTGCCTTTTGTTTTTAGGTGTCAACGTTGATTCCTTCATAGCAAACACAAATGTAATTTAAAGGAAAATGTATCTTACAAATAGAAGACATTCTATAAGTTCACAGACTGATATCTCAATTTCTCACCTCAATAAAACCATTTTAACATTTTACTAAATAATACAGTGTTGAATTTTAAAAACATACTTACTTATCTAATTATTTAATAATTTATGAATTAATAATAAAATCGATGCACTGTTAAACTGTTGTATTCAGGATATGATAAATAAATTCAATTTAAGTAATTTCTCTAAGTATGTGTCACTTTTAATTTTTAACTTCTTAAAAATGAATAAAATTCTAGTGATCAATGAGTATGAAAGATAGGTCTGGCTTCTGATATCTTCTTCAATATTTTCTTCAAAGGCTTGAAGTTTTAATCATTCAGGTGTTTCATTTGCTTGGGTAAAGATACTCTAACGTATTTGATATTACTTGAGTCTATTGTAAAACGTGTTCTTTCCACAATTTCTTTCTTAGGTCTTTCGTATATTGGAGAACTACTGAGTTTTTAGAATGAATATTGCAACCAGCTACCGTGCTGAAAGGGTTTATCATCTCTAAGTGTTCTCCAGTGATATTTCTAGGATCAATTATGAATACTATCAAGTAATCTGCAAATAAATTATGCCTTTACAACTGGTATAACCTCAGTTTCCTTCAATTCTCTTAATGTTTTATCTTAGACTTCAAGAATAAGGTTCTAAGCTATATTGAAAAGAGACGAGAACAAGATAAAACTTTGTTTTTTTTTTTCTGATCTTGGGGAATTGCTTTGAGTTTCTTAGTTGATGGTATTTGATAAGATATTCTTACTCTATGTGAGAGAGAGAGAGAGAGAGAGAGAGAGAGAGAGAGAGCAGAGGGAAAGAGGAAGAGGAAGAAGGAGAGAGAATTGATAACACAGTCCTGAAAAGAAAAACTAATGGTTGTCTCATGACCCTCAATTTCAAGTTCTACTACACAGCCATTATAATAAAAACAGCAAGATATTGGGATAAAAACAGACATGTTGATCAATGGAATCAAACTGGAGACCTGTACATAAATCCACATCCCCATAAAAACCTGATTTTTAATAAAGAAGACAGAAATTCACCCTGGGGAAAAAAAGACAATATCTTCCAAAAAGTATGCTTGACAAACTTGATGTCTTCGTGTGGGAGACTGCAGATAGTATCATACTTATCACTCTATACAAAACTCCACTCCAACTAAATCAAAAACCTCAACAAAACCCAGATACATTGAACTTGAAGCAAAAAGACTTGGGGAATAGCCTTAAATTCTTAGCACAGGAGAAGACTCTGCCAGTCTGATCAGCATATTTTTAATGCAGATGGTAAGTTCAACAATTAATAAATGGGACTTCATGGAACTGAAAGCATTTGCAAGGCTACCGACACCATCATTTGGACAAAGCAGCAGACTACAAAATGGGAAAATATTTTTACCAACTCCACAACCTATAGAAGACTAGTATCCAAACTACATAAAGAATTCAATAAACTAGATATCAAAAAAACAAATGATCCAATTTAGAAATGAGGTAAATATTTAAAAAGAGAATTCTCATTAGAGGAAATCCAAATGATTGAGAAACAAAGAAATGTTCAAAATCCTTAGCCAACAAGGAAATACAAACCAAAACTACTTTGTGATCCCATCTTTCACTTGTCAGAATAGCTAAGATCAGTAACATAAGTAACAGCTCAAACTGGTGAGAATGTGGAGTAAGAGGAACACTCCTCACTTGCTGGTGAGAGTGCAAATGTGTACAGCTGCTATGGACATCAGTGTAGTAATTCCTCTGAAAGATAAAAATCAACCTATCCCATGACTCAGTTATACCACTGTTGTGATAAAAACAAAAAAAAATGGTTTCTTTTATCCCACACTAGTGTCAGCACCGTAGGGCCACATGGCATCTGGGGGATATTTTCATCTCAGTCAGCAATGCATCTCACAAGCTAAGCTCCATCCCATCTCACACTGCCGATGGCTACTCTCTGAGCCTGGAAGCAATCGCTCTACCCATCTAGTTCCCAAGGAGGGTCGCTGCCATGCCAGTTTCATACAGAGACCACCTATGTCAAGGCTTTCTTACTGTGAACTCAATTAAGTTGCCACATGAAAGAACACACCATACAATCACCTCTGACCCAATTGATAAGATATAATTTGCCCATCTAAACTGCATAAAATCCTGTACATACCTATCCCTTAAAACTAGTTATAACAAGCTGTATCTATGTGCAGAGAAGATCTTAACATCTGCCACCATGTTCTCCTAGCTCCTTCTCCTCCTTTGGCCCCTCTCTCTTGCTTCTAAACTTTGTTCCTGTCCATCCTCCCTTCTCTTCCAATGACACAACTCCTAGTAATGGGGGATACAGAATCTTACCTGCCCATCTCTTGGAGCAAGGCAAAGCTTCCTGTGGTGGGAATGAGATGCTTCTGGTTGAATTCTTTTCAGAGATGATTTCATAGAGATCTTCCAGTAACATAGATGGTTGGTGTTAGCTTACACAGAGGATTGCTCTCTGCAAACTGAAAGTGGGGCCTCATTACTAAGAACAGCATCCACACAACTCATTGAACATAGAGTGTTCTAGCTGGTACACCATCACTGGTCCCTCATTCATGTGTAAATAGTGATCATTAAATAAATGATAAACAAACTACAATCTGTAAACCCAATTAGAGGAAGAGACTGGGGAAAGCAGATAAGAAGGGAAATATAATTAATTTTATGGCTGGACTGGGACCATAGATTGTGGGGAACAGGAAAATCATGTTGGAAATGGAGGAGAGATGGGTTGAGAGAGAGAACTTGAGGATAGACAACAAGAATTGGAAGACATTTTTAGGAGCTGTGGAGAAACCTAGTGCTGTAGAAATGCCCTAAAATATGTAAAGGTAAACACAATGAAGTCTCAAAAGAAAAGAGGGAGATGGCCTCAACTACACATCTATTGTCACCAATCAAGCTTCCAGTACTGGGACTGGGTTATATTCAACTGAGCTATTGGCAAAGGGACCCCATGGAAATACCCAACCAATCCAGGATATTGCCAAGACAATACATCATTTTCCACAAACTGACAGCAATGCCCCGTTGCTAAAGACAGCACCCACATGACTCATTTAATATGGAGAGACAGAGCTATTTCTTACATGGAAGCTTTACCTCTGTGTTCTCATGCCTATGATATGGGACAGTACTCTACAGTCTACCAAAAGAGAAACATAAACACCAATTCAATCACAAAACTTTTAATCTTCAAACTGTTCTGCCTGGATAAACATACTAGTGCAAAGGTAGAAAAAAGTGGGCGGGAACAACCAAAATCTGATTTGAATTAAGGTCTATTCCACAAGATGGAACCCAAACTAACACTGCTTGGGTGATCAGAGACTAGATGGCCCAGAACCATTAAAACAAATGCTACTCATCTGCAAAAAAAACAAAAGTAACAATAAAATGACCCCTTAAAAATGTTCGGCTATATTCATAGATCAGTGCCCTATTCAGGCATCATTGATGAGACTTCTTCCTACAGCAGAAGGGAACAAATACAGAGACCCACAACCAGATGAGAGAGAGAGAGAGAGAGAGAGAGAGAGAGAGAGAGAGAGAGAGAGGAAGAAGAAGAAGGAGGAGGAGGAGGAGGAGGGAGAGAGGGAAGGAAGGAGGGTAGGGAAGGAGGGAGATAGAAAGGTTGGGAGGAAGACGAGGACAGGAGAATGAAGAAAGGAGAGAAAAAGGAAACCATGAAACACACAAGTCTGAATGAGTGATCATTAGCAAATTTCCTCAGAGCTCAGGGAACCCCATGGAGAGTAGGTACAAAGTGTGGGAGCCAAAGAAATGGAGAACACCAGGATAAAGAGGTCCTCTAAAACAGCCAAGCAAATTTCATATATACTCACAGAGATGAAAGCAGCAAGAACAGAGCCTCCACGAGCTGTACCATGTCCTCCACATAGGTGTTACAGCTTTTAGTTTAGTATTTTATGGCTGATCTAGTGGGTCTCTGATTCTTACACCTTCTTTTGGGTTCTTTTCCTTCCATTGGTTGGCACTGTCCACATTTGATGTGATGGTTTTTGTTTCATCTCATTATATTTTGCTAAAAACTTGAATAAAATTACGTTTTCATTTCAAAATTTCTTGGAATCATTCAAACAGCAAAGACATGTAATAAATGGCCATGTGAGTCATGAAGATTATAGAAGTACATGTGGGCAACAAATCCTCGTTTAAATATGGCATTAGTTTGATACTGTTTTCAAACAGAAAATGAAATAGGCAAAATGGAAATGAATTATGTATGTGATGTGTCTTAGAATAATTCAGAACACTAATTTTTATTAGTTGGATGTACTGTATATGTATTATTCAGAGCTGGACAGTGTTTCATGATACAGTTACCTTTGTAATTCTTTGTCAGCCTTTGTTCTTAGAAAGTGACATCTATCAATCTGTTTCCATAAATATTTCTGTCCCTAGTCATCCACTGTGTGTTTCAGAGCTCAGTGACTCTGTAATTCACTCTAACACTGAGAATGAAATAACCTTAAGATAATGAATTTGTGTATGCTCTGATCTTAGGAGTCGCTGTATATGGATATAAAGATTTTAGAAAAAGATCATCATGATTTGTAACCTGTATCTAAGAAAAAAGAAAACAAAACCTATGACAAAGATAATCATGTATTCCATATATAAGAAACTAAATAATATATCTATATTTTCAACATCCAAAGCATTAACATTTGTACAATTTTCAATCATATTATGCTATATTGATAAAATTATATATATACATATGTATATATGTATATATGTAATATGTAATTAGTTGATAAAGTCACGTGTAGTCTTGGATCTGTTCAGCAAATATTCAGTACTATAATTTAAGTAGTCAGTTACTAAGTTAATCTGTTAAGCTTTATAATAATTGTGACTTTGGGTGTGCTAAGTATTTCCTTTTATAAGAAAATTCACTCGAAATTATACTTATCCATCCAACAGCAAATATAGGTTATTACTGGCATACAATGAGCTCTTAGGCAGACATCCAGTGTAAGGCCAGAATCATCCTGACAGATTTCCTCTCACTCACATAGGAGGTATTGACATTCTGTTTTTGAGCAATTTAAAATCTGTTGTTGCAATACATTGAATTTACTGGAGATTTTTGAGAAACCATCCTCTTATTTCAAAAAAGGAGAGAGAAAAAAACTGTCACTTTTACAGCAATGTTCCACAACACAAGTCTTGTGCAAAGTACCATTACCACAGTCTTTCTTCAGGTTTCTATGATCAAAAGCACCTTGGAGAGGAAAAGGTTTATCTCAGCTTAAAGATCCATCATAGGACAGCAAGGGCAGGAACTTGAGCAAGGTAGCTAGGTACCTGGAGGCAAACCCAAACTGAGGCTGCATACGTGTTTATTCACAAAGACTTGCTTGTTTTCTTACTGCACCAAGGATCACCTTCCCAGAGATGGCTCAGTCCAAGTGGTACCCTCACATATCCATCATCAAAAAAGAAAATGCACTGCAGGCTGTTTTACTGGGGGTATCTTACCAACTGTGATTCCCTCCTCCCAAGTGATTCTAGCATGTGTACTGATTTGGGGAACAGTAGAGTATGAGAAGGAATTAGCGAAAATCTTCATGTTAAATATCATTTCTAGTGTTCTATCAGTAACACAATGTATATCATCAATCCTCAAACAACTGGTTAAAGTTATATCTTAATGAACAATATGTCAACTCAGATATAACATTTAAGTGGTATGGTGTTGCAATGCTCATTACCTGTATATAAAATATGATCCTTGGTCCCACACCCGGATCCCGGCCCACAGCAGCTCTCTGCTCCCAGACCCGGTGAGAGAGAGACCCAACCGCCTGGTCAGGTGGGCACTCCTGAGGCTGCAGAGCGGAAGAGACCACCAACACTGCTCACCCCTGCCCACATCCCTGGCCCAAGAGGAAACTGTATAAGGCCTCTGGGCTCCCGTGGGGGAGGGCCCAGGAGCAGCAGGACCCCTGCCAGAGACACCACCGGACCCTGAAGGAAACAGACCAGATAAACAGTTCTCTGCACCCAAATCCCGTGGGAGGGAGAGCTAAACCTTCAGAGAGGCAGACAAGCCTGGGAAACCAGAAGAGACTGCTCCCTGCACACACATCTCGGACGCCAGAGGAAAAAGCCAAAGACCATCTGGAACCCTGGTGCACTGAAGCTCCCGGAAGGGGCGGCACAGGTCTTCCTGGTTGCTGCCGCTGCAGAGAGCCCCTGGGCAGCACCCCACGAGCAAACCTGAGCCTCGGGACCACAGGTAAGACCAAATTTTCTGCTGCAAGAAAGCTGCCTGGTGAACACAAGACACAGGCCCACAGGAACAGCTGAAGACCTGTAGAGAGGAAAAACTACACGCCCGAAAGCAGAACACTCTGTCCCCATAACGGACTGAAAGAGAGGAAAACAGGTCTACAGCACTCCTGACACACAGGCTTATAGGACAGTCTAGCCACTGTCAGAAATAGCAGAACAAAGTAACACTAGAGATAATCTGATGGCGAGAGGCAAGCGCAGGAACCCAAGCAACAGAAACCAAGACTACATGGCATCATCGGAGCCCAATTCTCCCACCAAAGCAAACACGGAATATCCAAACACACCAGAAAAGCAAGATCTAGTTTCAAAATCATATTTGATCATGATGCTGGAGGACTTCAAGAAAGACATGAACACTCTTAGGGAAGCACAGGAAAACATTAATAAACAAGTAAAAGCCTACAGAGAGGAATCGCAAAAATCCCTGAAAGAATTCCAGGAAAACACAATCAAACAGTTGAAGGAATTAAAAATGGAAATAGAAGCAATCAAGAAAGAACACATGGAAACAACCCTGGATATAGAAAACCAAAAGAAGAGACAAGGAGCTGTAGATACAAGCTTCACCAACAGAATACAAGAGATGGAAGAGAGAATCTCAGGAGCAGAAGATTCCATAGAAATCATTGACTCAACTGTCAAAGATAATGTAAAGCGGAAAAAGCTACTGGTCCAAAACATACAGGAAATCCAGGACTCAATGAGAAGATCAAACCTAAGGATAATAGGTATAGAAGAGAGTGAAGACTCCCAGCTCAAAGGACCAGTAAATATCTTCAACAAAATCATAGAAGAAAACTTCCCTAACCTAAAAAAAGAGATACCCATAGACATACAAGAAGCCTACAGAACTCCAAATAGATTGGACCAGAAAAGAAACACCTCCCGTCACATAATTGTCAAAACACCAAACGCACAAAATAAAGAAAGAATATTAAAAGCAGTAAGGGAAAAAGGTCAAGTAACATATAAAGGGAGACCTATCAGAATCACACCAGACTTCTCGCCAGACACTATGAAGGCCAGAAGATCCTGGACTGATGTTATACAGACCCTACGAGAACACAAATGCCAGCCCAGGTTACTGTATCCAGCAAAACTCTCAATTAACATTGATGGAGAAACCAAGATATTCCATGACAAAACCAAATTTACACAATATCTTTCTACAAATCCAGCACTACAAAGGATAATAAATGGTAAAGCCCAACATAAGGAGGCAAGCTATACCCTAGAAGAAGCAAGAAACTAATCGTCTTGGCAACAAAACAAAGAGAATGAAAGCACACAAACATAACCTCACATCCAAATATGAATATAACGGGAAGCAATAATCACTATTCCTTAATATCTCTCAATATCAATGGCCTCAACTCCCCAATAAAAAGACATAGATTAACAAACTGGATACGCAACGAGGACCCTGCATTCTGCTGCCTACAGGAAACACAACTCAGAGACAAAGACAGACACTACCTCAGAGTGAAAGGCTGGAAAACAACTTTCCAAGCAAATGGTCAGAAGAAGCAAGCTGGAGTAGCCATTCTAATATCAAATAAAATCAATTTCCAACTAAAAGTCATCAAAAAAGATAAGGAAGGACACTTCATATTCATCAAAGGAAAAATCCACCAAGATGAACTCTCAATCCTAAATATCTATGCCCCAAATACAAGGGCACCTACATACGTAAAAGAAACCTTACTAAAGCTCAAAACACACATTGCACCTCACACAAAAATAGTGGGAGATTTCAACACCCCACTCTTATCAATGGACAGATCATGGAAACAGAAATTAAACAGTGATGTAGACAGACTAAGAGAAGTCATGAGCCAAATGGACTTAACGGATATTTATAGAACATTCTATCCTAAAGCAAAAGGATATACCTTCTTCTCAGCTCCTCATGGTACTTTCTCCAAAATTGACCATATAATTGGTCAAAAAACGGGCCTCAACAGGTACAGAAAGATAGAAATAATCCCATGCCTGCTATCGGACCACCACGGCCTAAAACTGGTCTTCAATAACAATAAGGGAAGAATGCCCACATATACGTGGAAATTGAACAATGCTCTACTCAATGATAACCTGGTCAAAAAAGAAATAAAGAAAGAAATTAAAAACTTTTTAGAATTTCATGAAAATGAAGATACAACATACTCAAACTTATGGGACACAATGAAAGCTGTGCTAAGAGGAAAACTCATAGCGCTGAGTGCCTGCAGAAAGAAACAGGAAAGAGCATATGTCAGCAGCTTGACAGCACACCTAAAAGCTCTAGAACAAAAAGAAGCAAATACACCCAGGAGGAGCAGAAGGCAGGAAATAATCAAACTCAGAGCTGAAATCAACCAAGTAGAAACAAAAAGGACCATAGAAAGAATCAACAGAACCAAAAGTTGGTTCTTTGAGAAAATCAACAAGATAGATAAACCCTTAGCCAGACTAACGAGAGGACACAGAGAGTGCGTCCAAATTAACAAAATCAGAAATGAAAAGGGAGACATAACTACAGATTCAGAGGAAATTCAAAAAATCATCAGATCTTACTATAAAAACCTATATTCAACAAAATTTGAAAATCTTCAGGAAATGGACAATTTCCTAGACAGATACCAGGTATCGAAGTTAAATCAGGAACAGATAAACCAGTTAAACAACCCCATAACTCCTAAGGAAATAGAAGCAGTCATTAAAGGTCTCCCAACCAAAAAGAGCCCAGGTCCAGACGGGTTTAGTGCAGAATTCTATCAAACCTTCATAGAAGACCTCATACCAATATTATCCAAACTATTCCACAAAATTGAAACAGATGGAGCACTACCGAATTCCTTCTACGAAGCCACAATTACTCTTATACCTAAACCACACAAAGACACAACAAAGAAAGAGAACTTCAGACCAATTTCCCTTATGAATATCGACGCAAAAATACTCAATAAAATTCTGGCAAACCGAATTCAAGAGCACATCAAAACAATCATCCACCATGATCAAGTAGGCTTCATCCCAGGCATGCAGGGATGGTTTAATAGACGGAAAACCATCAACGTGATCCATTATATAAACAAACTGAAAGAACAGAACCACATGATCATTTCATTAGATGCTGAGAAAGCATTTGACGAAATTCAACACTCCTTCATGATAAAAGTCCTGGAAAGAATAGGAATTCAAGGCCCATACCTAAACATAGTAAAAGCCATATACAGCAAACCAGTTGCTAACATTAAACTAAATGGAGAGAAACTTGAAGCAATCCCACTAAAATCAGGGACTAGACAAGGCTGCCCACTCTCTCCCTACTTATTCAATATAGTTCTTGAAGTTCTAGCCAGAGCAATCAGACAACAAAAGGAGATCAAAGGGATACAGATCGGAAAAGAAGAGGTCAAAATATCACTATTTGCAGAAGACATGATAGTATATTTAAGTGATCCCAAAAGTTCCACCAGAGAACTACTAAAGCTGATAAACAACTTCAGCAAAGTGGCTGGGTATAAAATTAACTCAAATAAATCAGTTGCCTTCCTCTATACAAAAGAGAAACAAGCCGAGAAAGAAATTAGGGAAACGACACCCTTCATAATAGACCCAAATAATATAAAGTACCTCGGTGTGACTTTAACCAAGCAAGTAAAAGATCTGTACAATAAGAACTTCAAGACACTGAGGAAAGAAATTGAAGAAGACCTCAGAAGATGGAAAGATCTCCCATGCTCATGGATTGGCAGGATTAATATAGTAAAAATGGCCATTTTACCAAAAGCAATCTACAGATTCAATGCAATCCCCATCAAAATACCAATCCAATTCTTCAAAGAGTTAGACAGAACAATTTGCAAAGTCATCTGGAATAACAAAAAACCCAGGATAGCTAAAGCTATCCTCAACAATAAAAGGACTTCAGGGGGAATCACTATCCCTGAACTCAAGCAGTATTACAGAGCAATAGTGATAAAAACTGCATGGTATTGGTACAGAGACAGACAGATAGACCAATGGAATAGAATTGAAGACCCAGAAATGAACCCACACACCTATGGTCACTTGATTTTTGACAAAGGAGCCAAAACCATCCAATGGAAAAAAGATAGCATTTTCAGCAAATGGTGCTGGTTCAACTGGAGGGCAACATATAGAAGAATGCAGATCGATCCATGCTTATCAACCTGTACAAAGCTTAAGTCCAAGTGGATCAAGGACCTCCACATCAAACCAGACACACTCAAACTAATAGAAGAAAAACTAGGGAAGCATCTGGAACACATGGGCACTGGAAAAAATTTCCTGAACAAAACACCAATGGCTTATGCTCTAAGATCAAGAATCGACAAATGGGATCTCATAAAACTGCAAAGCTTCTGTAAGGCAAAGGACACGGTGGTTAGGACAAAACGGCAACCAACAGATTGGGAAAAGATCTTTACCAATCCTACAACAGATAGAGGCCTTATATCCAAAATATACAAAGAACTCAAGAAGTTAGACCGCAGGGAAACAAATAACCCTATTAAAAATGGGGTTCAGAGCTAAACAAAGAATTCACAGCTGAGGAATGCCGAATGGCTGAGAAACACCTAAAGAAATGTTCAACATCTTTAGTCATAAGGGAAATGCAAATCAAAACAACCCTGAGATTTCACCTCACACCAGTGCGATTGGCTAAGATCAAAAACTCAGGTGACAGCAGATGCTGGCGAGGATGTGGAGAAAGAGGAACACTCCTCCATTGTTGGTGGGATGGCAGACTGGTACAACCATTCTGGAAATCAGTCTGGAGATTCCTCAGAAAATTGGACATTGAACTGCCTGAGGATCCAGCTATACCTCTCTTGGGCATATACCCAAAAGATGCCTCAACATATAAAAGAGACACGTGCTCCACTATGTTCATCGCAGCCTTATTTATAATAGCCAGAAAATGGAAAGAACCCAGATGCCCTTCAACAGAGGAATGGATACAGAAAATGTGGTACATCTACACAATGGAATATTACTCAGCTATCAAAAACAACGAGTTTATGAAATTCGTAGGCAAATGGTTGGAACTGGAAAATATCATCCTGAGTGAGCTAACCCAATCACAGAAAGACATACATGGTATGCACTCATTGATAAGTGGCTATTAGCCCAAATGCTTGAATTACCCTAGATCCCTAGAACAAACGAAACTCAAGACGGATGATCAAAATGTGAATGCTTCACTCCTTCTTTAAATGAGGAAAAAGAATACCCTTTGCAGGGAAGGGAGAGGCAAAGATTAAAACAGAGACTGAAGGAACACCCATTCAGAGCCTGCCCCACATGTGGCCCATACATATACAGCCACCCAATTAGACATGATGGATGAAGCAAAGAAGTGCAGACCGACAGGAGCCGTATGTAGATCGCTCCTGAGAGACACTGCCAGAATACAGCAAATATAGAGGCGAATGCCAGCAGCAAACCACTGAACTGAGAATAGGTCCCCTATTGAAGGAATCAGAGAAAGAACTGGAAGAGCTTGAAGGGGCTCGAGACCCCAAAAGTACAACAATGCCAAGCAACCAGAGCTTCCAGGGACTAAGCCACTACCTAAAGACTATACATGGACTGACCCTGGACTCTGACCCCATAGGTAGCAATGAATATCCTAGTAAGAGCACCAGTGGAAGGGGAAGCCCTGGGTCCTGCTAAGACTGAACCCCCAGTGAACTAGTCTATGGGGGGAGGGCGGCAATGGGGGGAGGGTTGGGAGGGGAACACCCATAAGGAAGGGGAGGGGGGAGGGGGATGTTTGCCCGGAAACCGGGAAAGGGAATACCACTCGAAATGTATATAAGAAATACTCAAGTTAATAAAAAAAATATGATCCTTTTTACTAGTGCTGATCTGCACCTTGAAAACAGACCCTCCCTTCATGGCTATTTGTATTAGATGCACATTCTTTGCAGTCTCCCCTCTTTACCATCCCTAGCTGAAAATACTGACAGTCTCATGGCATTTATTATTGTTTGTATGATTCTTATTTTTTCTGTGTTAATTATGCTGTCTAAGAATTTCACAACTATGATGAATAGAATTACAAGGAGTGGCTAGGCTTGATGTCTGCCTTGTATGAGAAGGAAATAAAATGTCTACAATATGATGTGTTGAATAAGTCAACTATTAAATAGATAGATAGATAGATAGATAGATAGATAGATAGATAGATAGATAGATAGATAGATAGACAGACAGACAGACAGGCAGACAGACAGATAGATAATACCATTGTTGGAATGAAATTTTTCTACTTATGCCATCATTACTTTGTTCATGCTCACGGCACTTACTCATCAGTCTATACCTACACACACAGATAAAATATACATACATAGATGTATATGTGTGTATATGATGTATATGTATATGTATGTGAGCATATATGATATGCATATATAGATACATATATACATATATATGTTCATACACATATGTATGTTTAAATGAATATATTTTTAATAATCATAATGAAACAAATTGATTTCTAATGGTGTTTTAAATTGGTATCATTCTCAGGGGACAATATCAGACCTTACGAAGTAGATTATTAATCTTAATGGCATAATAATCTATCTTCCATATTGTGGACAGGTGACTACAGTGTGAATACTTAGTATCATTTTTCATTTTTAGATCTTTTATTCTGAATCATGATAGTTACAAATAAAGTGTGTACACTACAGCAAAAAGCCCAGATGAATGTTTTTATTAACCTATAAGAAAAGGATTTGGTGATGCTTTATTAATAAAGCCCCAAAGAACTTCATCTACCCCTTCCAAATGCCTACAGACTTTATCTTACTGTAACAGAAGTGCACTGACGTGGCAAGAATCATCCTTTACGCTCTTTCTCTTATGCTAGTAATAGTCATTTGTTGTTATTGTCTACTCTTCTACGTCCGCTCTATCCCTCTACACAGTTCAGCTAATTATTTCTGTGCTACTGAAGGTGAAAAACTCATATTTGAAGGCAGACATACATGTGAATGCTTATCTGAAGCCAGACCTAGCTGTTAAGAGTTCATTATTACCTCAATGCAATTTAAGAATAGAAAGAATGCAATATATTCGAATTGCTGTTACACTGTTGCAAGCTGCTTGCGACTCAATCCTGTATTAGAATAAAACTTCTGTAAGCATCCACGATAGGCCAATGTTATAAAAATTATTGACAGCTGTTCAGTCTAGCCTTAAATCAATTGTTCCATGGATTTAATCCTACTTATTCTCTGATAATGTTCTCTCTTCTTCTTGGAGTTATTTTTAATGTTTCATTAACTTCTCAATGTTACTACAATGAAGAGTATAAAATCGTATACCAAAGAATATGTTACATAATTTAATCAAAAATCCTAAACCTGTACATGAAGCAATATGTGGTAATTTCAAACCACAAGCTACTAATTCATTTTAAAAGTTCTATAGTATAATAAATATAGTCTCTTTCAGTCTCATAAGACCCACATTCCACCAAGCCTCACTTTTCACGTTTTACCTTTACATGGTCATAATTCATTTAGTCATATACTGGTAATTGTACAATAAGATATTATATAAAATTTACATTTTTATTGTTCTATAGCATATTATAGGAAATAACCTTAAACAATACTTTTTAAGAATTAGTAGAAGATCGACAATCATGGAATAACTTAAAATGTTACTTCACTCACCTAGAAAATTGGTGCGGATATTTGTATCCACAGTTTCTTCATAATGAAATCATGTGAATTCAGTTTCTTACTTCCAGTGTCCTGGATACTAGCAAATTATTTCATAAATTACATAATTTTTTTATTTTAATTACTTATTATTTACTAATCATTAACATGAAATATGCTCAGAAATGGGAGAGAGAAGAAAAACAAAGAAGCTAGTTTTGCTATCTAAAGAAGAGTCAAGAGCAGAGGACATGTATGACTCAGTAAAAAAGACTTGCCTGGCAACTCATAGGTACTGAGTTCAAACTTAGCAACAATAAATAAAAGCATTCAAATTAATTTTAATATGAAGACGTTTTCCAAATTAATACAGAATCCAATAATTGAAAAACAAATACATATTACTTATTCAGAAATTAGAAATGTAATACATTCATTAAAAATAAAGACTAATAGAATATTATTGAATACTAAATAATAAAACTTTGTACAAAATAATTACCGAGACATATATGTGTGCATGTGGGTTTAATTTTGCATTTAACATGAGTTTATTTTTGAAGTGTTTGTTTAGGTGATAGTCTTGGCTGTAGAATGTTTCAGTCTTTTATAGTATATGTTTAATTTTTGGCTATTATTATTTAGCATTGACATGACTACTCAATACTAATATGGTAGGCTGTAATGGTATGTAACTATTGTAGAAATTAAATTAAATTTGAGGGATAAACTATATTTTCACAGACCAACATTTATTAGATGGACATCTTTTTTCTTTGTTAAGTATATCTTAACTATTTCACATCACTTAGATTTATGACAGTTTTATACACTATTCCTCAATTTTCTTTTTCTCTAGGGAACGACATATTTTTTTTTCATTTTATTGGTTATTTTATTTATTTACATTTCAACAGTTATCATCCTTCCCAGGTTCCCCTCTGCAAGCTCCCATCCTGGATCACACCAAAGTATGGATGTTACAGTCCTATTCAGAAGGGGGAAGAAAATAATCTCTGGGACATAGATGGAGAAAATGATCTGTAAGGGAGAAAGGAGGGTAAGGGGAAAGGCGGGTTCAATTTGGAGGAGAATGGGGGGTTAACCACTAGGAAGTTCCAGATGCCAGGAACCCAAGAGGTTCCCAGGACCCAACAGGGAAGACATTAGCTGAAATAACCGACAAAGGGGAACAAACTATAAAGATCATATCCAGTGGATAGGCATGGCCCACAGTTGAAGGATGAGGCCACCCACCCACCTCAAAAGTATTAATCCAGAATTCCTCCTGTCAAAAGGAAATGCAGGGACAAAGAATGGAGCAGAGACTAAAGGAAAGGCCATCCAGAGACTGCCCCACCTAAGGATCCATCCCATCTGCAGACACACTATTGCTGACACTACTGCTGATGACATATTACTTGTTAGCATTATTTGGAAAGAACAGAAGCTCACTGCCAGGCTGTGTTTAGGTCGCACTGCTTCTTCTGAGAGTTCCTACGTACACGATAGTAGGCCTTATCCCCTTTGCCCAGACTATGTGAACTTGGTGAAGGCTTTTTCTGAGAAGTGTAAATTAGCTGTAACAATAACCCATATACTAAAGAGCTCTGACACAACAAACAAGAATCTATATTTTCAAATGGAAACATTTATAAGAGTGATCAGTTATCAGGCAAATGAAATAGACAGGTGCTTAGATGAAGAAATACTATGGGTTAGGAAAATGCCTTGGGGGTTTTTATAGAGTAAGGTGAAGTGGAAACACAGAAAGTAAAGCAATGGAATAAATAAACATAAAAGAATCAAAAATATGGTATCAGCCATTAATGTCATTTAGATGCCTGTAGGAATATATTATTTTGCAATGTTAGTACAAATTAAAATGATATATGTATTTGACACACTTCTTACAAATTTAAAATACAAACCGCTCTTTTCATGATTGTGACAAAAGTCTCTCTTTTGACAAAATTATAAAACAGAAGTCACGAGTCATTATTGATCAATTTATTATTCTAATTAGAAGGTTTTAAAAGTATTGTCTATTAGAAAACTAATTTTGCCATGAGTTTGTATTCACAGGTACAACTGAGTTGATAATTATATAATTATTGTGTAGTCAATACTTTACTTATTACTTATAAAGGTTTGTTTTTACATATACATAATGCTATCAGGAACTAAGAAGAGCAACTGTGCTAATGATTTCTGGAACCTTAAGTCCATCCAGTATTCAGGATATTGCTAGGTAACTAAATTAATTTATTCTCGATTAAAAACATATTTTACCAAACAGAGATAATTTTAATAAGGAAATGCCATTTATATTCACCCCCTCAGGGAAATTGACAGGAATGCAACTCCTCTTGGGTGTAATATGGAAATTTATGCAGATATACAGAGTGTGTGAAGAGACAGTGTGTGTGAATTTTAGGTAATGAAGAGACAGGTAAAAGTTAAAATTCTCAGTGATTTGTGCTCTGGGAATTACGCAGCTTCCCGATTGCATTAATTGGAGAGTGGATGGAGCAGCGGCCATGCAGATGTCACTGTGAGCGCTGCACAGAGAAACACAGCTGCCAGCAGCAGGTAAGCCACTAGTGTGCTTCATTCTCCAGCGTGCGCCAAGTGGCAGCTTGAGAAATGAGATGCTACAGTGAGGTGGGCGAGTAACAAATACAATCTGGCCCTCCAAAAGGTCTGCATTTTAAAACTCAATAATACATCTATTGAAACATTTTGACATTTCTAACATGGTTCTATCAACATGAATGGATGTCCCATCTGTAAAAAAAAAAAAAAAAAAAAAAAACAACAGATTCATTACTGTAATTCAAAGAAGTGCAGGCTGACAGGAACCGATGTAGATCTCTCCTGAGAGACACAGCCAGAATACAGCAAATACATAGGCAAATGCCAGTAGCAAACCACTGAACTGAGAACGGAACCCCCGTTGAAGGAATCTTAGTAAGGACTGAAAGTGCTTGAAGGGGCTCGAGACCTCATATGAACAACAATGCCAACCAACCAGGGCTTCCAGGGACTAAGCCACTACCCAAAGACTATACATGGACTGACCCTGGGCTCCAACTGCATAGGTAGCAATGAATAGCCTAGCAGGGGCACCAGTGGAAGGGGAAGCCCTTGGTCATGCCAGTGAACTGGATTGTTGTGGGGAGGGTGGTAAGGGGAGAAGGATGGGGAGGGGAACAACCATATAGAAGGGGAGGGGGAGGGTTTAGGTGGATGTTTGCCTGGAAACCGGGAAAAGGAATAACATTTGAAATGTAAATAAGAAATACCTAATTTAATAAAGATAAAAATAACACAAGAAAAAAATATGAAAAAAATGGAAAAAATAAAGAAAAAAAACACATGCTCAGTATTCAAAACACATATTCATAATTAAGATAATTCATTATATTGATAAAATTGTGTGTGATATTATACTAAGTTTAGAGGAAGATCTCGCCTAAAATTATCTGTGGAGTATCTCTCAAGAATTCTAATTTGCTCAATGAAACACATATGCTTAGCCAGTGAGTGTTGTTGTTTGGTTGTACTCAGCTGTCCTGTAGATGCTCAAGATGAGCAAAGCTTTCTAAATTGCTGTTTAGAAGTTTTGCAATCTCTAGATAAACTGTAGTTTACATAAATACTCATTTTTTTAAATAACATAAGAATTAGCCTCTCCAGAGAATAAGCCTTATTGATTGTTCAGTGCAGGGTAATAGCTTTTAATGTGTATCAACAAAAACAACAAAATTGGAGAGCAGGTGCTATTTATATATTTGTGAACACACACACACACACACACGCGCGCGCGCACACACACGCACACATACACACACACACACACAATAAAGATCTAATAACTTGAGGGAATGGTGGGAGAGGTTTGGGGGAAGAGTAACTGGGAGGTGGAGAAGACAGAAGGAAAAGAGAAGAGACATGGCTATATTTCAATTACAACATCTAGGTGTGCACTTGGGAATAACTTTCTGAAACCAGTATTGTGTTCTCACTCACAATCTTCACCACACCCTTCAGGTTCTTTCAGATGATGGGCATGCTCGGAGAAGTCATTGTGCTACAGGAATTTTCTAAAAAACACTACCTTTAAATCTTAATATTTTTTTGTGCTTGGAAACTTCAATGAAAATTGTTCTTAAATTATGATGAGTAACTAAAAACACCTGCATAATTTAAAGAATCACTAAGTAGGAGAAAACACATCCAATATAAAACAAATATTTGGTACAAACAGTTAATAAAAGACTAGTAAAGGACATTATGGTAGTTTTTTTTTAAATTTTCATATGGAAAGTTCTCATAACATGACCATAAATACTGGTTCAGTACTCTAAAATTTCAAGACATGAAATACACACATTGGAAACAAAATATATATTAAATATTTTTTGATTCAGTTCACCACATTCTCCACTATTACAGGCAGATTATTAGGTCAATTGGTAGACAAATGAAGAGACATAGTTATTTAAAATAAATTATTAATTTTCAAGAAAATGAATTTCACATGAAATCATTTAGCACAATAATGGAATGTTGATTGTATGCACTGGCATTACAATTCTTTTAGTTATTTGTTTAATGACATGCAATGGTCACTAGTAACTAACAGCTCTTTAATTGGACTTAAGAACCTTTCAACAAGGAGGAATTATGCCTTGTGCTGGAAACCAAGCCAACCACCAGGGCTAATGAAGTCATGGATCTTAGAGGAGAACCTACAATTGCCTCTTTATTAAACAAGCATTAATCCTCTCTACAGTCTAAATATTTACCCTTATATTAACAGATAAGTATAGTCTTCAGCCTTCAACAAGAAAACTCCTCTTTGCAATAGAAGCACATGATTATAGAAACCACAATCAATAAAGTGCAGAGTTTGGAGCCCAATCCCAGTGAATGTGTTTATAAAACACTCTCACCAGGGACTAAGCCACTACCCAAAGACTATACATGGACTGACCCTGGACTCTGACCTCATAGGTAGCAATGAATATCCTAGTAAGAGCACCAGTGGAAGGGGAAGCCCTGGGTCCTGCTAAGACTGAACCCTCAGTGAACTAGATTGTTGGGGGGAGGGCGACAAGGGGGGGAGGATGGGGAGGAGAACACCCATAAAGAAGGGGAGGGGGGAGGGGGGAGGGGGGAGGGGGATGTTTGCTCGGAAACCGGGAAAGGGAATAACACTCGAAATGTATATAAGAAATACTCAAGTTAATAAAAAAAAAAGAAGAAAAAAGAAAACACTCTCACTGAGGCTCAGAGAACGCTGCACAGAGAAAACAGAAAGACGATGAGAGCCAGACCATCGGGGATCTTGAGGTATGGTTGAGTCTCCTAAGAATCCTAAAAGCCACGTCTGCAAAGTCTCATCATTCTCATCATGACGACCTAAACATGAGATGAACCAATAGACAAGCAGAAATAGACAGAAGAAAATCCAGAGTCTCAACCCTACTCAAGGAACTATGCATAAGCTACTAAGGAAAATTAAGAACAGGAGAAACTGTCTTTTTCAGAAACATCAATTGGTTATCCAGTGCCAAATGGCCAGTCCTGAAATCATACACACAAGTAATAGTATACATACAGACTGACCTGGTTTATTTAGAATATATATATATATATATATATTCTAAAGAGAGAGAGAGAAAGAGAGAGAACTTGAAATAGTAAAAGGGGGTACATGAGAGTGTTTAGAGGAGAGAAAACAAAGGGAAAATGATGTAAATTACATTATATTCTCAAAAATAAAGATAATTACTTTTAAAAAGCATTTAGGTTTAAATAGAGTACCTCTGTTTCTCAGACCGGCTGCATACTCTAGGATTCTAAAAATGTATTCTCAACTCTCTCTGTTGAGTGGAGGATCTACAAGAACATGCAACAATGACAAATCCTCCAGGAATACTGACATCATTTTCTTTTCTTCTCTTTTCTTTTATATAATTCATGTCTGCTATTAGATTATTTTAAAAGTTCTAATTGGAAATTTGAGGGTGTGTTAAAAAATAAACCTAGCATTTCTTAAGGGTCTGGTCTGTATTTTCAGTCATTTTTTTTACCACTTGTGGATAATCTACTCAATTATGAGTTGCTTTAATATGCTGATAAAAGATCAGCCGGTAACTAAAACCATCCCAGGACTCAGTGCAAGCAGAGATGCCGAGTCCATGAAAACACAAGAGAAAATGACATTCTGTAGTGTTCCTTAAAAGAACAAATGAAACTCAAGACGGATGATCAAAATGTGAATGCTTCACTCCTTCTTTAAAAGGGGAACAAGAATACCCTTGGCAGGGAAGAGAGAGGCAAAGATTAAAACAGATGAAGGAACACCCATTCAGAGCCTGCCCCACATGTGGCCCATACATATACAGCCCCCCCAATTAGACAAGATGGATGAAGCAAAGAAGTGCAGACCGACAGGAACCGGATGTAGATCGCTCCTGAGAGACACAGCCAGAATACAGCAAATACAGAGGCGAATGCCAGCAGCAAACCACTGAACTGAGAATAGGACCCCCGTTGAAGGAATCAGAGAAAGAACTGGAAGATCTTGAAGGGGCTCGAGACCCCATATGTACAACAATGCTAAGCAACCAGAGCTTCCAGGGACTAAGCCACTACCTAAAGACTATACATGGACTGACCCTGGACTCTGACCTCATAGGTAGCAATGAATATCCTAGTAAGAGCACCAGTGGAAGGAGAAGCCCTGGGTCCTGCTAAGACTGAACCCCCAGTGAACTAGACTGGTGGGGGGAGGGCGGCAATGGGGGGAGGGTTGGGAGGGGAACACCCATAAGGAAGGGGAGGGGGGAGGGGGATGTTTGCCTGGAAACCGGGAAAGGGAATAACACTCGAAATGTATATAAGAAATACTCAAGTTAATAAAAAAAAAATAAAAAAAATAAAAAAATAAAAATAAAAATAATCAAACTTGAAAAAAAAAAGTACACAGTAGCAAAGTGTGCTCTTTTCAGGAGTGATTATTTTTTTCCTTTGTATTCTTTTCAGTGATGAGGATTGGAGCCAACTCTCCAGGGACGCTCAGCAGTCCAGGGACAGAGTGGCCACACCACAGAGCAACCTTGTTGCTTTTCCTCTGCCACTGTCATGGAAATCTACCCTCATATGCACCTCAACGCTGTGATTTTCCAGTTAATCTTTCTAAACTACTGGCATATGGGAATACTTTCCATGAAAATATTCTTTGGTAGTTTATAAAATTTCGACATATTTTACTGTAGGTCTGTAAAATTTAAACCAAAACTAATTAAAAATAAAAAAAAGACGTTTTCTCAACCAGACACTCACTCAAGCATGCCACATACTAGGAGAATTCACAAGATCATTCCTTTGTTAAATTATCAAACCTCAGAATGTTGTTTCTCCAGCTTGCATATCCAGAAACCTTGACACTGGAAAACATGTCAATATAGATCCACATAACAAATTACAATTCACTCACACAAGCTGGCATGCTAAGCTTTTTATTTTCAATCGTATAAATATATACCTGTTAGACTGATTTTTGGCTAATTGTCAGTACATTGATTTTATACACGTATATATCCTGAAAGGAAACTAGAATTCTTTTTTTTTTTTTTTTAACTAGAATTCTTAAAGGTTGGTGTGCTCACAAGTAATGGCTGATGCAGGTTATGTAAAATATAGATAACTTTGATTCACAGTAGTTGACCAGTGACCTGAGATACCTTAAGATAATACTTAATACTCTGCCTAATTCTTTTTGGGAGTATTCTACTAATATTTCCACGATTGAAACTCTTTTTGAAATAATGTTTTGTGTCTGGCATTAACTGAGCAAATCCTTCACATCAGTCCCTTCATTTTCTTGGTTATGGTTTTGTAGGTGTTCACCACAATTTAAGGAAAAATTTCATTGAACATTGAACAAGAACTGATAACACACCCAATACATATGTCTCCCATAATATTTCTGAAGTTAATTGTTCAAGCTTCTTTAATCCAGCTATATGAAGTTAAAATATGCATTTACATAGAAAGCTGGGTTTAAAATTATCCTGTCAAACATGGATTTTCTGGCAGAAAACTTCCTAGGAACTACTGAAAACTTACAATATATATCCCCAATCCAGCATTTTAGAATTTTAAAAATATATGCATTTTCAAAAGACAATCATTTGATTATTTGGGTAAATCAATCATTGGCTGCTGGGTTTTTTTTACTGTGTTTTCTTTAAGTAACATGTAATTCCAGGATCCTTTGTTTTAGTATGAAGCATCTCAGGATTTATTTCAATTAATAAAATTATATTTGCACCATTAAATAATGCTTTATACAATGTTCCTGTGCACTTACTTCCTTCACTAACCCTTTCCAAACTGCAATCTTCAATCACAAACAAGTGAGCAGACCTTTATTTTCCTATCCCTTTTTTCTTTTTCCTATGGTTTTATCACCATAAATTAGAGCCTTCGAAACATCAAACAGTGCTAGTCCCCTTGTCATCACATTTTTGTGTGTGCTATGCTTGTGATATGTAGCTAATCAAGGGCTGGCTGGTTCCAACAATGACGCAAAGGCTTAGACATTGAATTTGCTTGATGGAATTGCTGTGAGCTACTGAAGGGAGGCTTGTACCTGTTTTCCTTTTCTGAGTTGTTGCTTATCAGGAACGGAAACTCCAAATTGTATCAAGTCAATGCTCTCCAAAAAAGGAAGTATAAATGCTACCAAAGAAGACCATTGACACACTCTGCACTCTCAAAGTAGACATATATTGGTGGAGCAAGGCATGGATATTGAGTTTTGTTTTCCCAAGTATAAAAACAATATTTGTAAAAAAGCATCTACAAGTTATATATGTTAGGCACATTGATTTGTTCATATTAAAGCTCCTTAAGTTAAAAAGAATGTTTAATTATTTTGTTTTAAAACATATAAAATAGGTTCTGAGATATAACTATTAGTGTTTTAAATAGAGCTATATTTATAACAACTGAAATATACAGATAAGAACACTTTAGGAAAAATAAGCCTAAATAAAACTAAAAATGTTCAATTAATAGGTTTATATGCAGCTTTAATTATAGACTTATATTTAGAATTAATTGTAGAATTTTATTAATTAGGTGTCTATCACAATAATACAATAGTTGAGAAATTAACATGATTGCAGATACACACACACACACACACACACACACACACACACATTGGTGGGATGAGTCAAATCTCAATGGAAGGATGTGGCAGAGCAAAAGTGCTCAAGTTCGTCAGCTAGCAGCTTGTTAGGCTTCCTGGATTCTCTTTGAAGGAGTGCCAGGAACCAACTGAAGACCTCTCACTAGAGCCTACTTCCTAAAATTTACACTACATCCCAACAATGCCATTCTAGAAATAATCCTTAAACTTGGGCCTTTGGTAATTGATGCTTACCCCAACCATTAATTGTACATGACTATATGTCTATGCATATGATGTACATGCATATGTATATGAACATATATATGTATAAGTTCATGTATATGATGTGTGTATAATATGTATATTTAAAAAGATTTTTATATTAGAGAACACTATGTTAAGTAAAATGAGTAAGATAAAGAATGACAAAAGTTAAACAAAATTTATTTTATAGAAACAGCCAGTAAATTATTGTTCTAAAAACTCAAGTATGAGAGAAAAGAAAAAAAGAAACAAAGTGTTAACCAATGACTGCTACATAGCATTTAGGATAAATAGTGTTAGTGACCCACAGTATCAAGTTGTAACTAGGAAATAACAACACATTTCTAAAAGAATGAGTGTTAATGTTTTTACTACAATCAATGATGAATTAAGAGAGCAATGCACATGTTTACTAGATTTACTGAATTTTCTCAATTTATACGCAGATCAAAACTTCAAAATAAAGGTACAGTCCTTCCATTCCTATATTGGAGAAAGTAAATTATGCCTGCGACTGGAAACCTAGTCATTCAACCACTGTTAGTAAGGCCAGATAACAGAGGATAGACTTGGTGGGCACAAATGGAAGGAGAAGCCCTTGGTCCTGCAAAGGCTGGACCACCCCCCACCAGTGTAGGGGAAGGTTGGGGGAGGGTGAGAAGAGGGTGTGGTTGAGGAGGGGGAACACCCTTATAGAAGAAGAGGAGGGGGATGGGATAGGGGGCTTATGGCCAGGAAACCGGGAAAGGGAATAACATTTCAAATGTAGATAAAAAATATCTAATAAAAAATAGAAACATTCAAACTTAAGAAAAAAAAGAAACGGGAACGCCAAATATCCTTGCTTTCTCAAGCAGTGGCACCAAAGAAGCCCAAATACAAATGTCTTGACATCCAAAAAACAAACAAACAAACAAACACAACAACAAAAAAAAAACAAAGCAAAAAAAAACAAAACAAAAACAAAAACCAAAGATGAACCTACTACTACCACTTCCCTAACTAGAAATATTCCTAACTGTACTCTAAATATTTAAACATGTGCCCATTATAAAGGTGCCGCTCATCCATCATCAATCAAAGAATTCTCTTTGTGCAGTGGATAACAACCATTAGAGAAAGGCAGAGCTGGTTACAATTATGAGAACAACAAACCTTGGGTCAGTAAGTCCGGATGGATGTACCTATCGAACAACTCCTGGATCTCAGCCTCAGGGAACAGCCCAGAGGAAGGGTAAAGGGTTTTAAGTGCCAAAGGACCAAGAACTCTAGAAAAAAAAAAAACCTGTCTTCCAAATGTGAGAGGGAAACTAGCTCCACAAATCCCCGCAGTATGATTACCTAAATAAGAGTGGAACATGGGGGTAGGAGGGATAAAGAAAAGAGAGGAACATGACAGCAGCAGCAGGAATATGAGCGTGCTGAGGGGATGCCATGGGATTTTACCCCCGCATAAAGCTCTGCAAGCAGAAAGCTGCTGAAGGGTGAGAACTATTCTTCCCCAGGGATGATGCCCTAACTGGCTCCCCACTCTCAAGTCGGAACCCTGATAAAGGTATGACACAAGGAACAGTCAAAGGCTTCAGCAGTTTTCATATATATTTACATTATATATGAATATATATATTTATACATGTATGTGAATATGTACATATATTTATAAGCAAACATGCATAGATACATATATTTGTGTGTGTGTGTGTGTGTGTGTGTGTGTGTGTGTGTGTGTGTGTGACTAAAGTAAGTAAGTAAGAAGAGGCAACTCATTTGGGAATATGGGAAAGCCTGAAGGCAGAGGAGCAAGGGGAAAATTACATGACAATTTATTAAAAACAAAAAACATTAAATATAATAATTACATAAAATATGCAAACATTATATATTATCTTAATTCTACTGCTTGAACATGATCTTTGTTAGCTATCCTTTATGGGAAGCAAGTTTTAATATCAAATATTTATCATCAAGCATCGTCTTGCAATGTTTAAATTACTATTTAATATCTTATTAGCTCAAACTTTCATAATTTAGGTGTTATCTCTTTTGTCACCTGGGCAATCAATCCCTCCTTGCCACCCTTCCTCTCCAGATCCACCCTTCCTCCATGTCCTATCCAAAAAGAGCAGGTCTCCTAGGAATATTAGCCTAACATAGCCTAACCAGTTATATAACACGACTTGCATATAGACATCACTTCGTTGAGAATACAGAAATAACTTATTGAGCATGTGCTTGTCTGGTGTATATAGAGAGAAGAGCTTATTTTCATGCACTCTGAACTATAAGAAAAAAACCTGGGTAAATAATCTTAGCCACTCAATGTCTGAACACCAGAAAGTAAGTAATATTAGTCCTATAAAAAATTAACTGTATATGATAGCTGCTGACACTCTTCATCTGACCATAAGTGTCAGGAAATACATATCTGTTGTAACTATGTTAACACTCGCCCCTGAAAAAAAGCATATAAATACATATTTAAAAATTGAACTCAGCTTTTAACACTAGAAGAAATTATCATTAATATCTACAGACATTTAAAGATCTTATTTAAGAGGTAAGAATTTTAAAAGCAAAGTTTGATTTTATTTTCCCAGTAATTCAATTTAAATGGCTGTTCAGAGAAATTGCAAGTCATTTAAATTCCACACAATCTTAAAGCTGAGCATCTGTCAGCATAATGGATCCTTTAGCCTCCTGCCGGGCAAACTCAGCCAGCAGACATTCTGAAATTGACTGAGTTTGAGAAGACGCAATTTTTCATACAAAAGCTGGCAGTGAAGGAGGAAAAATGTTGTTATCCTAATTAGATTGGATTTGGCCACTGGGATCTCTTCTATTCACCACAATAAATTTAGAAACCTTCCGTAAATTCATACACTCAGGGTTTTCGCCGTTACCTGATAACTTGACTAACGTGGCTGTCAGTGCTGACTCTGCTCTTTGTTTCCAGGATAGATTTTTACTTGAGCGCTTTTGCAAGCAGACTCCTGAAGAAGATAGGAATTCCAGCTTACTTGGCATCTGTTTGCCTCCTGCTAATGCCTGACAAATGGGTACCACTTGAAGATACTATTTGTATAGCTGCCCTCTTAGCTCATCCAACTTATTTGAGGGTTTGTTTTGTCTTTGAATCCTGTCAGGAAAATAACACATACTAAAGAGTTACAATTAGTATCCATTACACTATTATGTTGATTGGCTTAATTTTGGCTCAGTCTTAAAGCAACTGGACTAATGTTGAAAGCATTGACAGTGCTTTAGCACAAATATTATATCATGGTTTAAAAGGAGTTTCTGAACACATCTATTTCAAATTAAATGAATTGGGGATACTTGGATGCATAATTAATTTAATAGTTATTATAAATTTGTGCTCTTTAATGTAAGAGTCTCTCTCTCTCGCTCTCTCCCTCCCCCCTCTGTGTGTGTTTGTGTGTGTGTGTGTCTGTGTCTCTCCTTTCTGTGTGTGACACACACACACACACACACACACACACAAACACAACTCATACTTTTCCTTAGAGAAAAAGAGAGGCAGAATGCCATCTGCAACTGAGGAACAGTCCTTATCCTTATATATTTAAATTTATTTTTAAAAGATATATACCATTTTCAGGCTTCTTATGCACAATATGGTATTTTTGTATATGTAGACTTTATGATATCACTAAATCTAATTAACTAAAAACAATATTTTTCACAAAGTAGACATTTTTAGTGAGAACATATAAAATCCTTTTTTAGTATATTCTTAAAAAAGGTCATTTGTAAATTCACTTCCCCGATCTAACTATAATCTTTTGTTCTTCAGTCCAATCACTTCTCCTTTACCTGTAACCCAGGGCACTGCTGTTCTCTTTAAATCTCCAGATCTTCATAGATCCTAGCTGCAGAACAATACAATATTAGACTCTCTAGGCCTCTGATGCTCCCCTTGTTGCTATTCTTTCCAATTCGTCTGACGTCATGCGTGTGAAGGTTCCATTCTCTCCATGGCTGAATGGCATACCATTGCATACAGCCTATGATATGTTTTCTTTCTTATCAAATCAAGCATGTCATGAATCCTACATTAAATATGGATGGGCCCAGTGGTGAAAGAAATGGTTGCTCTTCCAGAGAAGAGTCTCAACTCTCAGCATCCACATGGCAGCTTACATCACTCTGCAACTCCAGCTCCAGGAGATTTGACAGCCATTTCTAGTCTCTGCTGCCATCAGATAGGCACACGGTACACAGACATACTTAAAGGCCAAACATCCATACACAAAAAATAAAATAAAATTAAAACCACATTTAAATTACTAGATTTACAAATATTTTTGAAGGTTTTATTAGTGTCTATTGGAAATTGATCTGTGAATTAGGAACAGAAATATACATGTGAAAGGAAACAAACAAATGACTTTGATCTTTTGTGCTATACTTTGGTTTGCTGTAAGATAAAATAAAAATTTCATGCTTTAATATTTTTATGGAACTGTGAACATAAACTAAACTATTATGTGCTGCATAATGCTAGAGGTACCTAAACTATTATATTCTTTACCTAGAAGTGCAGAATTGGAGACTATTGATGATACTAATGTTTATTCCTGGGATTTGCTAATTACTTCCCTTCACCTATCTGAATATTTTTGGGAAAGAAAGAGATGCTTATTTTGGATTGCCTGACAATTTGCTAACTACTGCAAGCCTCTTTTCTATTCCTTGTTCCTATGATTGAATTAATTTCAAATCTGCTTTTATATTTATTAAATACACTCTCCTAATTCAGTGTTCCTAAAGTTTCTTAGACAATACCATAAAGTGACAGTCTCTAAACTGGAAGCAAAGTGTATTCTCTGTCTCTCCACTGGTTACAATGTTCTCATGAATGTCCCCTGAGAGGAAAAGAAGAGAGCCTGAAGTCAATGCATTTATCTGTATTTACATACAGACCTTGTTTGACATGTTCTCCAATTAAAGACTATCTGTAATATTTAGTTGTTGAAGCACTCGGGTAGAACTGACCCATGTCTGTATATGGTATCAGAGGATTGAATATACATTTATTATGTATACATTAGCTATTGTTTCCTGCTATGCTTTAGGTTTCTTCTCTGATTAAATTGTGTCATAATTAAATAATATTAAAATATTAGAAGCATGGGCTTGGAGTGATTAAGAGCACCAGTTGGTCAAGGTTGACCAGAAGACAGTTTGCTTCTCAGGTTGACCAGAGGACATTCTTTGGTTTCTAGAACCTATATAGCAACTCAAAATTGTCTTCAGATCCAATTCAGTGAAATCCACTTCCTCTTCTGGTCTTCAGGGTGACGACGTGTGTATACAAGTCAACATTCATGAACATAAAATAAAAATAAATCCTTAAAAATATGGATAAGTGGGACTGGGCACCATGCGGCCCGTTGTTCTTTGCATTTTGACCAGTTGTAGCTTTGCACAAGGAGGCTTCTTTGATGAGGAATGAGTATAAAGTTGTACAGTTACGATGCATTAGAAACACTACTTCTGTACTGAAAGAGCGGTACTATGTTTTCTCTTAGGGTTATGGTCTCACAAGCAATGAGTTGAGGGCTAGATTTATAGTACCAGGCTGACAGTCCTTCTGATTAACACCACTTAGTTTCTCTAGAAATATTTTTAATTATGTTTTATATTATTCTGTTTTTTTCTTCCCTTAATGGGCAAACCAATTTTTAAGTTGTTAAGATGCAGTTCAGAAATGAAAGAAGTGTCAATATTCTTATAAATTTGCTACAGGTTGTGAATGTGATATAAAAGGAGGAAACCAAATTAAGTTGCTCTAAAATAAAAAATACTTTGCAATACTTCATTGCTTTTTTGCCAGAAATACTTATTTGCCAGAAATATCCAAATAATACTCTATACAAACTAATTGTAATGATAATTTCCCTCTGCTCTGTGATATTATAAATATCATTGTTTTTAGAAATTATCATATATCAGAAATTAAGGTATTATAGATAAAAATAGACTCCAAGAGGTAGGAAGTCTATTCTAAGATGTAATACAGGTATAAAAGCTACAGGAAAGTTTTTTATGTGACATTAGTCAATCCAACTTTTTTTTAACAGTTGACATAACTTTCAGGCAAATTGCTAGTTAAGAATCAGAAGGTACACATTAATTGTTGGGCTCATACTGCTTATAGCTATTTAAGGTATGCATTATCCCGCACCTCCTAAGGGTCTATTGCTGCTTAAGGTCTGAAGCCTTCCTAAGGCAGCCAAGAGTGGGAAAGAAACAGCAGGCCCTGCTCTGAGCTGCTGTGTCCATCTGTCATAGCAAGGATTTTAGCATTCATTTGAAAATCAAATTTCCATTCCAAAAATGTAATTTCTCCCTCCACAAACTCTTGCAACTATATATTTTTTTTTACCATGTTTCTATTTCTGGAAAAACTAGTCGGGACTAGCTCTGTATGGGGATGTGACTGAAGAAGTTTGTATTAATTCTGTGAGTTCACTGAAATTCATGTTGCAGAAGATGTTTGAAAAATATGTAACAGAGAATTGAGTAAACATATAATCATCACACCCATGCAATTAATAACATATTTCCTAAGAAATTTATAATGGGTATTTTTAATTTTATAACTCATGATGTATTATGAGAGAGATTACAAAATATGCATTTAGAATGCTTAAAAATCATTAAAAATAATTTCATATCAAAATGGAAGTTAATAGAAATACAAATGATCAAAACAAAAAGTTAATCTAGCATTATTTTTAAACGTATGTGTTCTAGTGTATAAAATATCATGTATAAAGCATAGGAATATAGGCATACAATACATGTATGTACATTATACATATATTCTGTGAATATGTATGTAGTACATATGTAATGTATGATAATATGTGTTCATTTAATGCTATGGCCTCTGGATACAGATTACATCTTCTTTTTTTTTTTTTTTTTCACCTTTATTTTTTTTTTATTTTTTTTTTTATTAACTTGAGTATTTCTTATATACATTTCGAGTGTTATTCCCTTTCCCGGTTTCCGGGCAAACATCCCCCTCCCCCCTCCCCTTCCTTATGGGTGTTCCCCTCCCAACCCTCCCCCCATTGCCGCCCTCCCCCCATAGACTAGTTCACTGGGGGTTCAGTCTTAGCAGGACCCAGGGCTTCCCCTTCCACTGGTGCTCTTACTAGGATATTCACTGCTACCTATGGGGTCAGAGTCCAGGGTCAGTCCATGTATAGTCTTTAGGTAGTGGCTTAGTCCCTGGAAGCTCTGGTTGCTTGGCATTGTTGTACTTTTGGGGTCTCGAGCCCCTTCAAGCTCTTCCAGTTCTTTCTCTGATTCCTTCAATAGGGGACCTATTCTCAGTTCAGTGGTTGCTGCTGGCATTCGCCTCTATATTTGCTGTATTCTGGCTGTGTCTCTCAGGAGCGATCTACATCCGGCTCCTGTCGGTCTGCACTTCTTTGCTTCATCCATCTTGTCTAATTGGGTGGCTGTATATGTATGGGCCACATGTGGGGCAGGCTCTGAATGGGTGTTCCTTCAGTCTCTGTTTTAATCTTTGCCTCTCCCTTCACTGCCAAGGGTATTCTTTTTCCTCATTTAAAGAAGGAGTGAAGCATTCACATTTTGATCATCCGTCTTGAGTTTCGTTTGTTCTAGGGATCTAGGGTAATTCAAGCATTTGGGCTAATAGCCACTTATCAATGAGTGCATACCATGTATGTCTTTCTGTGATTGGGTTAGCTCACTCAGGATGATATTTTCCAGTTCCAACCATTTGCCTACGAATTTCATAAACTCGTTGTTTTTGATAGCTGAGTAATATTCCATTGTGTAGATGTACCACACTTTCTGTATCCATTCCTCTGTTGAAGGGCATCTGGGTTCTTTCCAGTTTCTGGCTATTATAAATAAGGCTGCGATGAACATAGTGGAGCACGTGTCTCTTTTATATGTTGAGGCATCTTTTGGGTATATGCCCAAGAGAGGTATAGCTGGATCCTCAGGCAGTTCAATGTCCAATTTTCTGAGGAACCTCCAGACTGATTTCCAGAATGGTTTTACCAGTCTGCAATCCCACCAACAATGGAGGAGTGTTCCTCTTTCTCCACATCCTCGCCAGCATCTGCTGTCACCTGAGTTTTTGATCTTAGCCAATCGCACTGGTGTGAGGTGAAATCTCAGGGTTGTTTTGATTTGCATTTCCCTTATGACTAAAGATGTTGAACATTTCTTTAGGTGTTTCTCAGCCATTCGGCATTCCTCAGCTGTGAATTCTTTGTTTAGCTCTGAACCCCATTTTTTAATAGGGTTATTTGTTTCCCTGCGGTCTAACTTCTTGAGTTCTTTGTATATTTTGGAAATAAGGCCTCTATCTGTTGTAGGATTGGTAAAGATCTTTTCCCAATCTGTTGGTTGCCGTTTTGTCCTAACCACAGTGTCCTTTGCCTTACAGAAGCTTTGCAGTTTTATGAGATCCCATTTGTCGATTCTTGATCTTAGAGCATAAGCCATTGGTGTTTTGTTCAGGAAATTTTTTCCAGTGCCCATGTGTTCCAGATGCTTCCCTAGTTTTTCTTCTATTAGTTTGAGTGTGTCTGGTTTGATGTGGAGGTCCTTGATCCACTTGGACTTAAGCTTTGTACAGGGTGATAAGGATGGATCGATCTGCATTCTTCTACATGTTGCCCTCCAGTTGAACCAGCACCATTTGCTGAAAATGCTATCTTTTTTCCATTGGATGGTTTTGGCTCCTTTGTCAAAAATCAAGTGACCATAGGTGTGTGGGTTCATTTCTGGGTCTTCAATTCTATTCCATTGGTCTATCTGTCTGTCTCTGTACCAATACCATGCAGTTTTTATCACTATTGCTCTGTAATACTGCTTGAGTTCAGGGATAGTGATTCCCCCTGAAGTCCTTTTATTGTTGAGGATAGCTTTAGCTATCCTGGGTCTTTTGTTATTCCAGATGAATTTGCAAATTGTTCTGTCTAACTCTTTGAAGAATTGGATTGGTATTTTGATGGGGATTGCATTGAATCTGTAGATTGCTTTTGGTAAAATGGCCATTTTTACCATATTAATCCTGCCAATCCATGAGCATGGGAGATCTTTCCATCTTCTGAGGTCTTCTTCAATTTCTTTCCTCAGTGTCTTGAAGTTCTTATTGTACAGATCTTTTACTTGCTTGGTTAAAGTCACACCGAGGTACTTTATATTATTTGGGTCTATTATGAAGGGTGTCGTTTCCCTAATTTCTTTCTCGGCTTGTTTCTCTTTTGTATAGAGGAAGGCAACTGATTTATTTGAGTTAATTTTATACCCAGCCACTTTGCTGAAGTTGTTTACATCTTCTATGTCCATCCCCATGTGCAAATATATGTACATGTTTTTGAATGTTTCTGATATCATTAGTGCCCACTGTGTGATCATTATTTTATTCTTGTCAGGAGATTTGATTTAGACTAATGTTGCATGAGCTCTCACATGTCCCAGGCCCTCTAACCCATTCCAGAGTTAAGATAACATACATAACTTACAGAATTTATGTGAATTTATAGTTGATTTATATTTAGGGAGATCAGGCTAGCCAACGTGTTCTGATTCAATCGATGCAGCCTGGTTGGTAATACTTGCTTTTCATATTTCTTCCCCTCCCACCACTATGCACTATATGTCTCTGCTTAGAATAAAAAGAAAAGTATGCATTCATTTGTCCCTTTGACAGGTAAATAGTCTACGAAAAGAAAAACAGTGTTGATAGCATGAAAGACAGTTTGTTGAAAATCAATCAGCTCTCATGCACAGAAGAGACAGAAGAGAAAATGCTGCATTTCAAGTTGGTGTATTATTTTAGTACAAGTCAAAAGTGACAGGTAATTAAAATGTCAACTACCTCTTGTAGTAAACATTATTTTTCTATTTAAAAATATCAGAGCCTATTTTGCTTCGCATGTCTATGGACTCTTCGTAAAGACACTAAGGGCGTGTCTTCCCTGATGATCCCTGGGGATTTTCATAAGTCATTTTGTTTAGCCATTGACACATTTCTCTATTTCATTTCACCCTGTGCAAAAGCCAATGGCCCTAAACGCAAACTTTATCTGTTTCAAAATCTCTCAGAAACAATTACAATGGAAAGAAAAACATAAAAACAAACAAAGTCCACAACATAAAACCTAACAAGTCAGCAATTAAAAACACTTGCTCCTCTTGCAAAGGAACTCTTGGAAGGTTTTAATTCTCAGCAGCCACCTATTGGCTCACAACCATCTATAGCTCCAGTTATAAGAAATCTGGCATCCTCTTCTGATTTCTTCATGCATGCAGCACACATCTGGGGCACATACATAAATGGAAGTGAAACAGTCATACACATAAAAATGAAAAAAATTAAGTAAAATCTAAAGCAACAACAGTAAATACTAACCATTCTAATGTTAGTATGTCCTTCTTTCACCAACTGTAGATTTAGGAGAGTAAGTCACAGCAGTAATTTGTGAGGGATATTTGTTGACTGTTTCAGGGCTCTGTAGTCTTCCAGTCTCTATCATGATTTAGTAGACAGTGATCCTGACCATCTACATACATTACAAAAGCCAATTTACAAGTGTATTTATAATGTGCTTCCTATCCACATAAAATAAGACACTATAAAATTCCTCAAGCTCCAGAGAGTGAAATGTAAAACCTATGATATCAGTGATCTGCCTTAGTTCACGGAGGCTACCGTAACAGAATGTCATAGATTAGTTAATTATCAAAGAACAGATGTTGGATGGTAGAATCATGCCAGAAAGTTTGGTAAGGTAGGGCAGGGTGAGACCTGGAGACTCGGTGGGCACACACCTGAGCCTTACCTGACTCCCAATTCTCTGCCAGACACCTGGCCTAGAACATGTGCCACATTCCTCACGTAAAGAAATGTGTCCTATGGTCATGTAGACCTAAAACAAAGTTCCCCGTGCTAATGAGGTACCTAAAGGTCTGGGAGACTTGGCCAATGAGCTTCCCTTCCCAGACATTACTCCTTGTGAAAAGAATTTAATCTCAGGTCTGCCGTGAGGTCAGGTATGATTTTATGCACCCCTTTTCTGCCATGAACAACCAATGAACTGTTTAGAACCATGGACTGTTTCTTTCATCAAGATCTGCCATGGAGAACCATGAAGAAGGCATTTGACTACCGAGCCGTAGCTTAATTCTCCCATAGAAGGACTCCTGAGCCATCAAGCCTGCCTCCGCCACGCTACGGACTATCATCTATGACACAAGCTAGAGATCCCCTTCCCCCCAGATCCTGCCCAAAAGCTGTCCCTGACAGCAAGCCCACAACTCTGCTCTCTGCTCTTCCACAAATCCAAGCAGTGCCTGGATGTCCAAGAATCTGAGAGCCCCGCGGCTTTGGCCTCATCCAGCTCTGGCTTTCCCATATCTCAGAATGTGCTTTCTCATCCTCAGAGCGGTTTCTTGGTACTTCTGAACAGCCTGGTACCTCCCGATCAGTGGCATGGGGTAATCACAGTCAAACTCCCCATGTTCCACTTCCCCAGGAGGCCATGGAGCCAGTTCTCCAGCAGTGAGGCAGACGTGGACCTACAAACAGAGATCTCTTCTGCCATAATTATGAAGGCTAAGCAGTTCATTATTACGTTTTAACATGATCCTTATTTATGTATAGGGTGAGTTTTATGGCTGTGACCTGCACAGATGGGACAAAGTATATCCACAAATGGTAGGATATTAGAAGAGCAAAGTCAGTCCCACCAGCTCTTAATATAGAAAATAAACACATTCATATAATAGAGCCCTCACAAACCAAGCACATAAAATTAGATCTTACCAACACTGCTGCAGCAGGGTCTTCCTGTAATTGGGTATTGAATAGAAGAAAAGCCTTCAAATCCTTGTGTCACATCAAGAATATTTTGAAGACATTCTGTAACGTATCTTCCAAATGAAACCACGTTTTGAGTCTTCTAAAAAATATTAAGTACATGTTTGGATCATGTTGAAGAAGCCATGTTGATGAGCATTTATGGGTGTGGAGTCTGACATTTGTGGGAGACATAATCTTGAAGCAAACTCCCTGATCCTCTGCACCTTGTAATCTTTCTATCTAAACTTCCTCAAAATGATCCCTGAGTCTTAGATGCAGGGCTTCTGTTGTAGATGTATCCACTGGAACCGGGTTCCACACTCTGTATGTGATTGGTTATGTTTGCTGTCATTGTTTCCTTTTGTTGCAAAGAGAAGTTTCCCATATGAGTGGTGAGGATTACATTTATTCTTGGGTATAAAAATGTAACAATTATTGACACTTCAACACAACCCATTTAAGAAGAAAACAAGGAGTTAATGACTTCATAATTACACTAAAATTTCAAGATTCAAGTTGCACAAACTCAACACCATATGCAAATAATTAAAATTTTCAGATTGGGATATGTTGTGAAAAAAATTAAAAATGAAATCAGTAATAAAAATCACTATTTATTTCAGATATTGTCTGATCTACATATTTACTTAAAATATAGGTTTTACATTTTTTAAAGTAATCCTGTAAAAAATAGAATACCTCTCTAGACTGAGACATGACTTTCATTCATTTTTCGACTAACATTTAATCCAGTCTGGGACATGGCTAAGGTCCCCAGCCTAAGAAGACAGATTGACACTGAGAAAAATTACTTTTCATCTTCAAGTCCCCACACTCACTAATAAAGTCCTTAGGAGTCACCAAGAGTTTCAGTTGGGGTGGGGCTCTTCACCTTTCTAAGACTTCACTGTTCTTGGTTTTTTGTTTTTTGTTTTTTGTTTGTTTTGGTATTTTTTTGTTCTCTCTCCCTCTTTTGGTATTTTTTTTGTTCTCTCTCCCTCTTTCTTTCTTTGATACCAGGTGGTTGATCTCCATGCCAGCGTATCCTTTCTATTCTGTTTGTCCAGGTAGTTTTGAGATTTACAGTGTGCCACCTATCTTCTGTTTTCCTTCAAACTCTACTAAGTAGCCCTGAGCTTCTATTTGATTGTTTTCCCCTTTTCAAACTATGTGTGTGTGTGTGTGTGTGTGTGTGTGTGTATACACATTCCTACCTTTATTTATTAATGGGCATAAAAACTTCAAGGGAGGACCCTAATATTGCTGATATCACACAAAGCTTCTGCTGGTACTCCCAATAATTTCCAGGAACTATTCTTTCTTCTCTTATAACTCTTTAAATGGCAGGAAAAAAAACGAACTTATTTCTGTTTTGTCAACAATGTACCATAAGGGATTTTAGTTCACCAAGATGTATGCTTTGGCAATGGATCAAAGTATGATCTGGCTGGAATACTGACACACCCTTAGTGTACACCTTTAATATCAAAAACTGAAAATAAAGTTAGTGTACAGAGGAGGCAAACCTGTCTGAAAGAAACAATTAATTGAGGAGCAAAGTGACAAATCACATAAAAATCTGAGAAAACGAGTTATTCCCAATTCATACAATAAAACAAAAAAGAGAGGCAATGTAAAAGAGCAGTGCAGAGAGAGAGAGAAAGAGAAAGTGAGAGAGAGACAGAGAGAGAGAGAGAGGAGGCAGATGAGGAGGAAGAAGAGGAGGAGGAGGAGGAGGAGGAGGAGGAGGAGGAGGAGGAGGAGGAGGAGGAGGAGGAGGAAGCTGTGGCATGTTTGCCAGGATAGTTAACAGACAGGTTGCTGGGGAAAATAGAAAGAGCCAGGGAATGAGAAAGAGCCAGAAGTTTAGAACAAATTGACAGACTTAGTTTGAGGTCAACCTTAGCAATTCAGTGAGAAGCAGAGAGAAATCAGATTGAATCAGTCAGCTTAGGCAGGAGTTTGAGCGAGAACAGTTGAGTTGAACCAGCCATCCTGACTTCAGAAATAACTAGAAAGGGTAAGCTTACTCAGCACTAATCCTCTGAGATGACAATTTTATCAGGAGAATAAAAGTAACTTCTAGAAATTCTATTATTGAAATATTAAATTTCATAAGTTCCCACTTACTAATTTTTGATTTTAGTGTCTGAACAATTGGTATTTTGTTCAGAAAATTGTCTCATATTCCAATGCACTAAAGGCTATTCCCCGCTTTCTTTTTATCATTTTAGTGTACCTGGTTTTACTTTGAGGTCTTTGAAGCACTTGGACTTGAGTTTTGTACAGGGTTATAGATGTAGATCTGCACTCTTCTACATGCAGACATCTAGTTAGAAGAGAAATGTATTTTGAAGATGCTTACATTTTTTTCATTGTATAGTTTTGGCATCTCTGTTAAAAACTAAGTGTCCATCAATATGTCAATATGTCAGTTTATTTCTTGGTTATTATTATTATTATTATTATTATTATTATTATTATTTCAATTCCATTGATCAATCTGTTTTTATTCCAATATCATTTGGTTTTATTACTATTTCTCTGTATTATAGCTTAAAATCATGTACAATGATGCTTCCAAAAGTTCTTTTATTGGACAGGATTGTTTTAGATATCTTAGGATTTTCGTATTTTCATATGAAGTTGAGTGTTTTTTTTTAAGATCTGTAAATAACGGTATTGGAATTTTGATGGGAATTGCACTGAACCCACTGATTGCTTTTGGTAAAATGCCATTTTTACTATGTCGATCCTGCAGATTCATAAGTGAGGTCTTTCTATCTTCTAAAATATTCTTCAGATTCTTTCTTCAAATACTTGATGTTCTTGTCATATAGGTGTTTCACTTACTAGGTTAGAGTCACCCGAAGACATTTTATATTATTTGTGGCCATTGTGAAGTGATTTGTTTCCCTATTTTATTCCTCAGCTCATTTATTATTTTTATTTTTTTCTCCATCTCTATTAAATTGGGTATTTCTTATTTGCATTTCAATTGTTATTCCCTTTCCCTGTTTCCAGGCCAACACCTCCCCAACCCCTCCCCCACTTCTAGATGGGTGCTCCCCTCCCCATCCTCCCCCCATTACCGCCCTTCCCACACCAATCACGTTCACTGGGGGTTCAGTCTTGGCAGGACCAAGGACGTCCCCTTCCACTGGTGCCTTTACTAGGCTATTCACTGCTACCTATGCAGTTGGAGCCCAGGTTCAGTCCATGTATAGTCTTCGGGTAGTGGCTTACTCCGTGGAAGCTCTGGTTGGTTGACATTGTTGTTCATATGGGGGTCTCAAGGCCCTTCAACCTCTTTCAGTCCTTCCTCTAAATCCTTCAATGGGGGTCCCGTTCTCAGTTCAGGGGTTTGCTGCTGGCATTCGCCTATGTATTTGCTGTATTCTGGCTCTGTCTCTCAGGAGATATCTATATGCAGTCCCTGTCAGCCTGCACTTCTTTGCTTCATTTATCTTATCTAGTTTGTTGGCTGTATATGTATGGGCCACATGTGGGGCAGGCTCTGAATGGGTGTTCCTTCAGTCTTTGTTCTAAACTTTGCCTCCCTATCCCCTCCCAAGGGTATTCTTGTTCCCCTTTTAAAGAAGGAATGAAGCATCTGCATTTTGGTCATCCTTCTTGAGTTTCATGTGTTCTGTGCATCTAGGGTAATTCAAGCATTTGGGCTAATATCCACTTATCAATGAATACATACCATGTGTGTTTTTCTGTGATTGGGTTACCTCACTCAGGATGATATTTTCCAGTTCCATCCATTTGCCTATGAATATCATAAAGTCATTGCCTTTGATACCTGAATAGTATTCCATTTTGTAGATATTCCACATTCTCTGTACCCATTCCTCTGTTAAAGGGCATCTGGGTTCTTTCCAGCTTCTGGCTATTATAAATAAGGCTGCTATGAACGTAGTGGAGCATGTGTCCTTGTTATATGTTGGAGCATCTTTTGGGTATTTGCCCAAGAGAGGTATAGCTAGGTCTTCAAGTACTGCAATGTCCAATTTTCTGAGGAACCTCCAGACTGATTTCCAGAATGGTTGTGCCAGTCTGCAATCCCACCAACAATGGAGGAGTGTTCCTCTTTCTCCACATCCACACCGGCATCTGCTGTTGCAGGAGTTTTTGATCTTAGCCATTCTGACTGGTTTAAGATGAAATCTCAGGGTTGTTTTGGTTTGCATTTCCCTTATGACTAAAGATGTTGAACATTTCTTTAGGTGTTTCTCAGCTATTCGGCATTCCTCAGCTGTGAATTCTTTGTTAACTCATAAACCCATTTTTAATAGGGTTATTTGTCTCCCTGTAGTCTAACATCTTAAGTTCTTTGTATATTTTGGATATGAGCCCTCTATCAGTTGTAGGGTTGGTAAAAATCTTTTACCAATTTGTTGGTTGACATTTGCCCTAACAACAGTGTCCTTTGCCTTACAGAAGCTTTGCAGTTTTATGAGATCTCATTTGTCGATTCTTGATCTTTGAGCGTAAGCCATTTTTGCTTTGTTCAGGAAGGTTTCTCCAGTGCCCATGTGTTCGAAATTCTTACCCACTTTTCTTCTGTTAGGTTGAGTGTATCTGGTTTGATGTGGATGTCCTTGTTCCACTTGGACTTATGGATCAATCTGCATTCTTCTACATGCTGACCTCCAGTTGAACCAGCACCATTTTCTGAAAATGCTATCTTTTTTCCATTTGATGGTTTTGGCTCCTTTGTCAAAAATCAAGTGACCATAGGTGTGTGGGTTCATTTCTGGGTCTTCAATTCTATTCCACTGGTCTATCTGTCTGTCTCTGTACCAAAAACCATTCAGTTTTTATCACTATTGCTCTGCAATACTGTTTGAGTTCAGGAATAGTGGTTCCCCCAGAAGTGCTTTTATTGTTGAGGATAGCTTTAGCTATCCTGGGATTTTTTTTTTATTCCAGATGAATTCACAAATTGTTCTGTCTAACTCTTTGAAGAATTGGATTGGAATTTTGATGGGGATTGCATTGAATCTGTAGATGGCTTTTGGTAAAATGGCCATTTTTACTATATTAATCCTGCCAATTCATGAGCATGGGAGATCTTTCCATCTTCTGAGATCTTCAATTTCTTTCTTCAGAGGCTTGTAGTCCTTATCATACAGATCTTTCACTTACTTACCGAGGTATTTTATATTATTTGGGACTCTTATGAAGGGTCTCATTTTCCTAATTTCTTTCTCGGCTTGTTTCTCTCTCTATTTTCTTAAGTGATATTGTACCTGGACACTTTGCTGAAAGTGTTTGACAGCTCTAAGTGTTTCCTGGTAGAATTTTGGGACCTGGTTATGTATACTATTATTGCTCCTGTGAATGGTGATATTTTGACTTTTTTCTTTTGAGTTTGTATCCTATTGATCTCCTTTAAGTGTCTTACTGCTCTAACTAAAACTTCAAGTATTATATTGAATAGCTACAGAGACATTGGACAGCTGTGTCTTTTCTCTGATTTTAGTGGAATTGCTTTAAGCTTCTCACATATCAAAGTTAAATCAAGATCTTGAAAATAATCTAAGTAGACCTAAAGTCCCTAAGGACTTAAGGAGCAGTCATTAAATGTCTTCCAAGCAAAAACAAAAAGCCTATGGCCAGATGGTAGTGTAGAATTCTACCAGACTCTCAAAGAAGAGCTAATAACAATAGTTCTCAAATTATTCCGCAAAATAGAAGAAACACTGCCAAATTTATTTTATGAGACCACAGTCACCCTGAAACTATACAAAGCCTCAACAAAAAAAGGATAATTTCAGACCAATTTCTCTTATGAAAATTGATAGAAAAATATTAACAAAACAAACCCAATATATCAGAAATATCATCTACCATAATCAAGTAGTTTCATCCCAGAGAAGCAGTGATGGGTCAACATATGAAAATCCATCAAGTAATCCACCGTATAAACCCAACATGAGAGCAAGAAAGCACATGAACATCTCAGTAAATGCTGCAAAGATTTTGACAAAATCTGACATATGTTCATGATAATACTCTTGAAGAGATCAGGCATTTAACGCACATATCTAGACATAGTAAAACAATATAAAGCAAGCCAATAACCAATATCAAATTAAAGGAGAGAAACTTAAATTTTAGATTTTTAAAATATTTTTGTTTGCCTGGTATGATGTATGGTGGGCTTGTCATGGGACACATGTAGAGGTCAGAACAGAACTGCAAAATCTAGTCCTGTCTATTAGATGGACCCTTGGATGTAATTTTCAGACTGGGCTACGTGTGCTTTACCCACTTAACCATCCTGCTAGCCACAGTACAAGTTTTCTTTATTTCTCTTACTTTACTTTTGTTTCACCTGAGTTAACTTTTGTAAATATACAATAATATTTTTATCATAACAGTTAGTTGTCTTCGAAAACAAAATCTAAAGCAATGTGCAATGACAGATGCCTATCAGGTCAGCACTGTGGAAGTGAATACAGAAAATTCAAAACTGAATTTTTTTTTTTTTTTTTTTTTTTTTTTTTTTGGAGCTGGGGACCGAACCCAGGGCCTTGCGCTTGCTAGGCAAGCGCTCTACCACTGAGCTAAATCTCCAACCCCCAAAACTGAATTTAAATGAATAATAAGCAGCTTTGTTACATGAATCTCTGTATCAAAATAACAAAGAGCAACATCAAAAATATACAAATAAAAATTAATTAATTAATAAAAATAAGATAAAAAAGGAGAATTTTTTTAAAACATAACAAGTGTGCATTTTTATTTCATTTATATTGAATTTTGGCTTCCTGAAATTTTTTTTCTATTTGTCTGAAGAAGTTATATTTAAAACATAAATATGCAGAATGGTTTTTCATTTTGTACAGCTTTTAATGAATGTAATGATCCTTTATACTGTACAATTAAAATTATCCAACTATTAAAAATGCATTTGGATATAACTACAAAACACTGTCCCACCTAAGGCTCAAGAAACATAATGGAAGAGGGGTTGGAAAGATTTTAAGATTCAGAGAATCAATGTGTCTCCTAGTATCACAAACTATTCCATAAAGCTTCACTAACATGACCTCAACAAGGACTACACCAACGATCACATCAAACTGCTTGTGGAAAAGGCACAAGGCCTCAACCCTACACAAAGAACTGTAGAAACTGAGGAAATCTGAGAGTGGAGAAGTGGTCCTTTCCAGGGAAGAACACACCAACTGGTTGTCCAGTATCAAATGGTCTGCGGTCAAACAGTCATACAAGTATATCATATGAACACAACAGATTATAATTTGGAATGGAAGTATATGAAAATACAAATAGATAATCCATACCATAACATTTAGTGAAAAAAGAGGCCATGAATTTGAAGGGGAGCAGGAATGGGTCATATGAAATGGTTTGGAGATATAAAAGGGAAGGGAGAATACTTGTAGTTAAATTACATTTTCAAAAAAATAATACATGCAGAATATTGTATTAGATCATGATGCAGTGCAGTGAACATAACATGTATCTCTTGGTAGTTACCTGGAATAGGTACACAAATCAGCATGTATGTACATTGTTAAAATATGCTCTACATTTCAAAGCAGTTTGTCGGATCAAATAGTAGCTGCAGTTTTTTATACTCAAAGGTTAATTTCTGTTTGGGGAAGAATGAAACATCCAAGTGAAATTGCTGCACCATCTGAAATGTGGCTCTTTTGACAGAGTGCTTTTAATTAGTGAAATTAATAAGTTAGTCACAGAGAGAAGGGTTCGCCAGTCGATCACCTTACAAGTTCTTATTTATCAGTCTCTACAACCAACTCTCAGCTTCATCCATATTGTGAGGTAAATTTTGCAGAATGTTGAACTAAAATATCTCACTTCAGAATATGTTCTTCTCTGGAAACATTCATGCTGTTAAGTAGCTGCAGTGCTCTCGGCTGGCACCCCTGCTGATTCTGCTGACAGCAAGGAACTACTGGTTATCTGGAGTCAGCCCAGTCATGTTCCAAACTTGGAAATATGGCATTTTGCATAGAGTTTATTCTTGGTATGGAATATAGTGTCTGTGAATGCCCAGAATAGAACAATCCTATCAATGCTATTCCGCTGAGGAAGGGCATGTCGGTTTTAGTGTTTCCTAATTTAGAATAGGATTAAGGAAGGTATAATTTAAAGCTTCACCATTCACTCTGTATCGAGCTCATCTGTTACACATAGGCAGACGCACACTCCTACTGTATTTCTACCCAACACAGTTTGCATACTACGTGTCATGGAAAGCTTACCTTATTAACATGAGCCGTACTTGTTATTTTTATTAATTGAAACTTACTGTTTAATACAATAAGGAAAATGATGTTTTCTTTGACTTCCTCTGCTTAATGTAAGTATGACTTTATTAAATGTGTGAAGAATATGTCGAAGCACTTATGACAGTTTTCAATAACTGAAGCTTCCGAAGGTACGTTTGATTCTTTGTATTATTTTGAAATAATTATGACAGGATTGAACACTAAAATAATCTGGAATGATCACTACTGTTAATGTAAAAGAGATTGCACCTTAAAGAGATAGAAAATAAAAGCTTATTCTTTAGTCAACTAAGAATATCCTGTTAGGAATAGGATTCTACTTTCCCAAATAATCTGTTCTAATATATTAGTAGCCTAATGACATGTTTATAGCTACTGATCAATACAGAGAGTATTGAATCAAAGCTAAAGCACTTTTCTAATGCAGTGGTAGAAACATCCAAAAATAGGGTCAAGGAATGTTGAGGAAGCCCCTACAAGCTTGTCAGTGGTGTGGGACAACAGTATCAGCCCCAACAGTTTAAGGACTTCCCTTAATCTCGTCTGGACTCAGTTTAGGCCTGACAATCCCAGAACTAATCAGAATGAAACCCATCCATAGTTACATTAAAATCTGAAAGAAAACTGTTCAACAAAAGAATAAAGTTTCCCATAAGAGAACCAGCAGTCAAAACTAACCAGATCCCTGAACCACCAACCAGACAGCATGCATGGGATATAGATAGATATAGATAGATATAGATAGATAGATATAGATAGATATAGATATAGATGTAGATGTAGATGTAGATGTAGATGTAGATGTAGATGTAGATGTAGATGTAGATGTAGATATAGACATATATAGTCTGGCCTCTGTGGTAGAAGATGCTCCTAGTCCTGGAGAGACTTAAGGCCCCAGGGAAGGGGGATGACTGGTGTGTGTACGGGGAACATCCTTTCCGAGGCAAGAGAAAGGAGGACTGAGATGAAGAACTGTGGGAGGATGGAATAGGAGGGGAGAAATGGCTGAAATGTAAATACAGAAATAAGCTTTGTAAAAAAGAGTTGGCAAAACAACACTTGAACCTATATTGCAATCACAGGGTTAAGAGAGAAAGCAGATCAAGAAAAGAATAAGGCATTGTTAAGTGGGGGTAGGAAAGAGTGAGCTATTTCAGCTTTAGACACGTATAACACCTTGGTGGTACTCAAAGATTACTAGGAAACCTTTTATTTCTCTTGATGAATTGAGAATATAAAGTTCCTCCAGTGGTTTTTGAATGAAATTATAATCTTATTAAGTATAATAAGCCCAGATCCACTTATCTTACACCAGAGGCTTAGAGCATATGCTTAGCAGTGAAGAGAGAAAGGCCTTACCCAGTTAACTGTATTAGAATTCCTGCTTCTCAGCTAGAAGAGATTCCACATAGACTCCTGGGCAAGTCATTCCATTCTTTCCCCATATCCACATAATTCTTCTCTTGATATCATCTCAGATTGTAGATGTTAACCATTGAGATTCCTAATTCTAGGTGGGTAGACATGGTCTGCTAAGTTAGTTTGTTTCCAAAGGTTTCACTGATAGTCACAAGATATCAGGTCAGACTGGTACAACCATTCTGGAAATCATTCTGGAGGTTCCTCAGAAAATTGGACATTGAACTACCTGAGGACCCAGCTATACCTCTCTTGGGCATATACCCAAAAGATGTCCCAACATATAACAAAGACACGTGCTCCACTATGTTCATAGCAGCCTTACTTATAATAGCCAGAAGCCGGAAAGAACCCAGATGCCCTTCAACAGAGGAATGGATACAGAAAATGTGGTACATCTACACAATGGAATATTACTCAGCTATCAAAAACAATGACTTTGTGAAATTCATAGGCAAATGGTTGGAACTGGAAAATATCATCCTGAGTGAGGTAACCCAATCACAGAAAAACACACATGGTATGCACTCATTGATAAGTGGCTATTAGCCCAAATGCTTGAATTACCCTAGATGCACAGAACACATGAAACTCAAGACAGATGATCAAAATGTGAATGCTTCACTCCTTCTTTAAAAGGGGAACAAAAATACCCTCGGCAGGGAATAGAGAGGCAAAGATTAAAAAAAGAGACATGGCGGCACAGGTCTTCCTGGTTGCTGCCGCTGCAGAGAGCCCCTGGGCAGCACCCCACGAGCGAACCTGAGCCTCGGGACCACAGCGGAAGTCCCACACCCGCGGATCCCGGCCCGCAGCAGCTCTCTGCTCCCAGACCCGGTGAGAGAGAGACCCAACCGCCTGGTCAGGTGGGCACTCCTGAGGCTGCAGAGCGGAAGAGACCACCAACACTGCTCACCCCTGCCCACATCCCTGGCCCAAGAGGAAACTGTATAAGGCCTCTGGGCTCCCGTGGGGGAGGGCCCAGGAGCGGCAGGACCCCTGCCTGAGACACCTCTGGAACCTGAAAGAAACAGACCGGATAAACAGTTCTCTGCACCCAAATCCCGTGGGAGGGAGAGCTAAACCTTCAGAGAGGCAGACAAGCCTGGGAAACCAGAAGAGACTGCTCCCTGCACACACATCTCGGACGCCAGAGGAAAAAGCCAAAGACCATCTGGAACCCTGGTGCACTGAAGCTCCCGGAAGGGGCGGCACAGGTCTTTCTGGTTGCTGCCGCTGCAGAGAGCCCCTGGGCAGCACCCCACGAGCGAACCTGAGCCTCGGGACCACAGGTAAGACCAAAATTTCTGCTGCAAGAAAGCTGCATGGTGAGTTTGGGACACACGGAAGCAGAATTTCTCTAGGACCAGGCATGTTCTGTGTTTAGCGGAAGTCCCACACCCGCGGATCCCGGCCCGCAGCAGCTCTCTGCTCCCAGACCCAGTGAGAGAGAGACCCAACCGCCTGGTCAGGTGGGCACTCCTGAGGCTGCAGAGCGGAAGAGACCACCAACACTGCTCACCCCTGCCCACATCCCTGGCCCAAGAGGAAACTGTATAAGGCCTCTGGGCTCCCGTGGGGGAGGGCCCAGGAGCGGCAGGACCCCTGCTCCTGAGACACCACCGGAACCTGAAAGAAACAGACCGGATAAACAGTTCTCTGCACCCAAATCCCGTGGGAGGGAGAGCTAAACCTTCAGAGAGGCAGACAAGCCTGGGAAACCAGAAGAGACTGCTCCCTGCACACACATCTCGGACGCCAGAGGAAAAAGCCAAAGACCATCTGGAACCCTGGTGCACTAAAGCTCCCGGAAGGGGCGGCACAGGTCTTCCTGATTGCTGCCGCTGCAGAGAGCCCGTGGGCAGCACCCCATGAGCGAACTTGAGCCTCAGGACCACAGGTAAGACCAAATTTTCTGCTGCAAGAAAGCTGCCTGGTGAACTCAAGACACAGGCCCACAGAAACAGCTGAAGACCTGTAGAGAGGAAAAACTACACGCCCGAAAGCAGAACACTCTGTCCCCATAACTGACTGAAAGAGAGGAAAACAGGTCTACAGCACTCCTGACACACAGGCTTATAGGACAGTCTAGCCACTGTCAGAAATAGCAGAACAAAGTAACACTAGAGATAATCTGATGGCGAGAGGCAAGCGCAGGAACCCAAGCAACAGAAACCAAGACTACATGGCATCATCGGAGCCCAATTCTCCCACCAAAGCAAACACGGAATATCCAAACACACCAGAAAAGCAAGATCTAGTTTCAAAATCATATTTGATCATGATGCTGGAGGACTTCAAGAAAGACATGAACACACTTAGGGAAGCACAGGAAAACATTAATAAACAAGTAAAAGCCTACAGAGAGGAAACGCAAAAATCCCTGAAAGAATTCCAGGAAAACACAATCAAACAGTTGAAGGAATTAAAAATGGAAATAGAAGCAATCAAGAAAGAACACATGGAAACAACCCTGGATATAGAAAACCAAAAGAAGAGACAAGGAGCTGTAGATACAAGCTTCACCAACAGAATACAAGAGATGGAAGAGAGAATCTCAGGAGCAGAAGATTCCATAGAAATCATTGACTCAACTGTCAAAGATAATGTAAAGCGGAAAGAGCTACTGGTCCAAAACATACAGGAAATCCAGGACTCAATGAGAAGATCAAACCTAAGGATAATAGGTATAGAAGAGAGTGAAGACTCCCAGCTCAAAGGACCAGTAAATATCTTCAACAAAATCATAGAAGAAAACTTCCCTAACCTAAAAAAAGAGATACCCATAGGCATACAAGAAGCCTACAGAACTCCAAATAGATTGGACCAGAAAAGAAACACCTCCCGTCACATAATTGTCAAAACACCAAACGCACAAAATAAAGAAAGAATATTAAATGCAGTAAGGGAAAAAAGGTCAAGTAACATATAAAGGGAGACCTATCAGAATCACACCAGACTTCTCGCCAGAAACTATGAAGGCCAGAAGATCCTGGACTGATGTTATACAGACCCTACGAGAACACAAATGCCAGCCCAGGTTACTGTATCCAGCAAAACTCTCAATTAACATTGATGGAGAAACCAAGATATTCCATGACAAAACCAAATTTACACAATATCTTTCTACAAATCCAGCACTACAAAGGATAATAAATGGTAAAGCCCAACATAAGGAGGCAAGCTATACCCTAGAAGAAGCAAGAAACTAATCGTCTTGGCAACAAAACAAAGAGAATGAAAGCACACAAACATAACCTCACATCCAAATATGAATATAAAGGGAAACAATAATCACTATTCCTTAATATCTCTCAATATCAATGGCCTCAACTCCCCAATAAAAAGACATAGATTAACAAACTGGATACGCAACGAGGACCCTACATTCTGCTGCCTACAGGAAACACACCTCAGAGACAAAAACAGACACTACCTCAGAGTGAAAGGCTGGAAAACAACTTTCCAAGCAAATGGTCAGAAGAAGCAAGCTGGAGTAGCCATTCTAATATCAAATAAAATCAATTTCCAACTAAAAGTCATCAAAAAAGATAAGGAAGGACACTTCATATTCATCAAAGGAAAAATCCACCAAGATGAACTCTCAATCCTAAATATCTATGCCCCAAATACAAGGGCACCTACATACGTAAAAGAAACCTTACTAAAGCTCAAAACACACATTGCACCTCACACAATAATAGTGGGAGATATCAACACCCCACTCTCATCAATGGACAGATCATGGAAACAGAAATTAAACAGTGATGTCGACAGACTAAGAGAAGTCATGAGCCAAATGGACTTAACGGATATTTATAGAACATTCTATCCTAAAGCAAAAGGATATACCTTCTTCTCAGCTCCTCATGGTACTTTCCCCAAAATTGACCATATAATTGGTCAAAAAACGGGCCTCAACAGGTACAGAAAGATAGAAATAATCCCATGCGTGCTATCGGACCACCACGGCCTAAAACTGGTCTTCAATAACAATAAGGGAAGAATGCCCACATATACGTGGAAATTGAACAATGCTCTACTCAATGATAACCTGGTCAAGGAAGAAATAAAGAAAGAAATTAAAAACTTTTTAGAATTTAATGAAAATGAAGATACAACATACTCAAACTTATGGGACACAATGAAAGCTGTGCTAAGAGGAAAACTCATAGCGCTGAGTGCCTGCAGAAAGAAACAGGAAAGAGCATATGTCAGCAGCTTGACAGCACACCTAAAAGATCTAGAACAAAAAGAAGCAAATACACCCAGGAGGAGTAGAAGGCAGGAAATAATCAAACTCAGAGCTGAAATCAACCAAGTAGAAACAAAAAGGACCATAGAAAGAATCAACAGAACCAAAAGTTGGTTCTTTGAGAAAATCAACAAGATAGATAAACCCTTAGCCAGACTAACAAGAGGACACAGAGATTGCGTCCAAATTAACAAAATCAGAAATGAAAAGGGAAACATAACTACAGATTCAGAGGAAATTCAAAAAGTCATCAGATCTTACTATAAAAACCTATATTCAACAAAATTTGAAAATCTTCAGGAAATGAACAATTTCCTAGACAGATACCAGGTATCGAAGTTAAATCAGGAACAGATAAACCAGTTAAACAACCCCATAACTCGTAAGGAAATAGAAGCAGTCATTAAAGGTCTCCCAACGAAAAAGCGCCCAGGTCCAGACGGGTTTAGTGCAGAATTCTATCAAACCTTCATAGAAGACCTCATACCAATATTATCCAAACTATTCCACAAAATTGAAACAGATGGAGCCCTACCGAATTCCTTCTACGAAGCCACAATTACTCTTATACCTAAACCACACAAAGACACAACAAAGAAAGAGAACTTCAGACCAATTTCCCTTATGAATATCGACGCAAAAATACTCAATAAAATTCTGGCAAACCGAATTCAAGAGCACATCAAAACAATCATCCACCATGATCAAGTAGGCTTCATCCCAGGCATGCAGGGATGGTTTAATATATGGAAAACCATCAACGTGATCAATTATATAAACAAACTGAAAGAACAGAACCACATGATCATTTCATTAGATGCTGAGAAAGCATTTGACAAAATTCAACACCCCTTCATGATAAAAGTCCTGGAAAGAATAGGAATTCAAGGCCCATACCTAAACATAGTAAAAGCCATATACAGCAAACCAGTTGCTAACATTAAACTAAATGGAGAGAAACTTGAAGCAATCCCACTAAAATCAGGGACTAGACAAGGCTGCCCACTCTCTCCCTACTTATTCAATATAGTTCTTGAAGTTCTAGCCAGAGCAATCAGACAACAAAAGGAGATCAAGGGGATACAGATCGGAAAAGAAGAGGTCAAAATATCACTATTTGCAGATGACATGATAGTATATTTAAGTGATCCCAAAAGTTCCACCAGAGAACTACTAAAGCTGATAAACAACTTCAGCAAAGTGGCTGGGTATAAAATTAACTCAAATAAATCAGTTGCCTTCCTCTATACAAAAGAGAAACAAGCCGAGAAAGAAATTAGGGAAACGACACCCTTCATAATAGACCCAAATAATATAAAGTACCTCGGTGTGACTTTAACCAAGCAAGTAAAAGATCTGTACAATAAGAACTTCAAGACACTGAGGAAAGAAATTGAAGAAGACCTCAGAAGATGGAAAGATCTCCCATGCTCATGGATTGGCAGGATTAATATGGTAAAAATGGCCATTTTACCAAAAGCAATCTACAGATTCAATGCAATCCCCATCAAAATACCAATCCAATTCTTCAAAGAGTTAGACAGAACAATTTGCAAATTCATCTGGAATAACAAAAAACCCAGTAAGCTAAAGCTATCCTCAACAATAAAAGGACTTCAGGGGGAATCACTATCCCTGAACTCAAGCAGTATTACAGAGCAATAGTGATAAAAACTGCATGGTATTGGTACAGAGACAGACAGATAGACCAATGGAATAGAATTGAAGACCCAGAAATGAACCCACACACCTATGGTCACTTGATTTTTGACAAAGGAGCCAAAACCATCCAATGGAAAAAAGATAGCATTTTCAGCAAATGGTGCTGGTTCAAATGGAGGTCAACATGTAGAAGAATGCAGATCGATCCATGCTTATCACCCTGTACAAAGCTTAAGTCCAAATGGATCAAGGACCTCCACATCAAACCAGACACACTCAAACTAATAGAAGAAAAACTAGGGAAGCATCTGGAACACATGGGCACTGGAAAAAATTTCCTGAACAAAACACCAATGGCTTATGCTCTAAGATCAAGAATCGACAAATGGGATCTCATAAAACTGCAAAGCTTCTGTAAGGCAAAGGACACTGTGGTTAGGACAAAACGGCAACGAACAGATTGGGAAAAGATCTTTACCAATCCTACAACAGATAGAGGCCTTATATCCAAAATATACAAAGAACTCAAAAAGTTAGACCGCAGGGAAACAAATAACCCTATTAAAAAATGGGGTTCAGAGCTAAACAAAGAATTCACAGCTGAGGAATGCCGAATGGCCGAGAAACACCTAAAGAAATGTTCAACATCTTTAGTCATAAGGGAAATGCAAATCAAAACAACCCTGAGATTTCACCTCACACCAGTGAGAATGGCTAAGATCAAAAACTCAGGTGACAGCAGATGCTGGCGAGGATGTGGAGAAAGAGGAACACTCCTCCATTGTTGGTGGGATTGCAGACTGGTAAAACCATTCTGGAAATCAGTCTGGAGGTTCCTCAGAAAATTGGACATTGAACTGCCTCAGGATCCAGCTATACCTCTCTTGGGAATATACCCAAAAGATGCCTCAACATATAAAAGAGACACGTGCTCCACTATGTTCATCGCAGCCTTATTTATAATAGCCAGAAACTGGAAAGAACCCAGATGCCCTTCAACAGAGGAATGGATACAGAAAATGTGGTACATCTACACAATGGAATATTACTCAGCTATCAAAAACAACGAGTTTATGAAATTCGTAGGCAAATGATTGGAACTGGAAAATATCATCCTGAGTGAGCTAACCCAATCACAGAAAGACATACATGGTATGCACTCATTGATAAGTGGCTATTAGCCCAAATGCTTGAATTACCCTAGATCCCTAGAACAAACGAAACTCAAAACGGATGATCAAAATGTGAATGCTTCACTCCTTCTTTAAATGAGGAAAAAGAATACCCTTGGCAGGGAAGGGAGAGGCAAAGATTAAAACAGAGACTGAAGGAACACCCATTCAGAGCCTGCCCCACATGTGGCCCATACATATACAGCCACCCAATTAGACAAGATGGATGAAGCAAAGAAGTGCAGACCGACAGGAGCCGGATGTAGATCTCTCCTGAGAGACACAGCCAGAATACAGCAAATACAGAGGCGAATGCCAGCAGCAAACCACTGAACTGAGAATAGGTCCCCTATTGAAGGAATCAGAGAAAGAACTGGAAGAGCTTGAAGGGGCTCGAGACCCCAAAAGTACAACAATGCCAAGCAATCAGAGCTTCCAGGGACTAAGCCACTACCTAAAGACTATACATGGACTGACCCTGGACTCTGACCCCATAGGTAGCAATGAATATCCTAGTAAGAGCACCAGTGGAAGGGGAAGCCCTGGGTCCTGCTAAGACTGAACCCCCAGTGAACTAGTCTATGGGGGGAGGGCGGCAATGGGGGGAGGGTTGGGAGGGGAACACCCATAAGGAAGGGGAGGGGGGAGGGGGATGTTTGCCCGGAAACCGGGAAAGGGAAAAACACTCGAAATGTATATAAGAAATACTCAAGGTAATAAAAAAAAAAAAAGAGACATAAGGAACACCCATTCAGAGCCTGCCCCACATGTGGCCCATACATATACAGCCATCTAATTAGACAAGATGGATGAAGTAAAGAAGTGCAGGCCGACAGGATCTGGATGTAGATCTCTCCTGAGAGACACAGCCAGAATACAGCAAGTACATAGGCGAATGCCAGCAGCAAACCACTGAACTGAGAACAGGACCCCCGTTGAAGGAATCTGAGATAGGACTGGAAGAGTTTGAAGGGGCTCAAGACCCCATATGAACAACAATGCCAACCAACCAGAGCTTCCAGGGACTAAGCCACTACCCAAAGACTATACATGGACTGACCCTGGACTCTAACCTCATAGGTAGCAATGAATAGCCTAGTAAGATCACCAGTGGAAGGGGAAGCCCTTGATCCTGCTAAGACTGAACCCCCAGTGAACGTGATTGTTGGGGGGAGGGCGGTAATGGGGGGAGGATGGGGAGGGGAACACCTATAAAGAAGGGGAAGGGGAGAGGTTAGGGGGATGTTGGCCCGGAAACCGGGAAAGGGAATAACATTCGAAATGTAAATAAGAAATACTCAAGTTAATAAAAAAAAGATATCAGGTCAGAGCAGATGTGGACAACGGATATTTTCTACTGGGACTAAAGTCGGCTTAAATTAATTTAGCTCTGAATCTGAGACATTCAAACTCGCTAACTCACAAAGTTTGGATCAACTGTTGCCTGGTAGAATCTTTGTCATAAGTGTAGCTTTTAGTTTTCTGAGAATTTTGGTTCTAGTTTGTTTTCCTGTAAAATGAGATGAAATAAAATGTTTGAGTCAGATCTAGTCCAGTTATTTCAGGAGACACATACATTGAAAGGCTATCATGGGTTAGAGAGATGACCCAGTGCTTAAGAGCACCGACTACTCTTCCAGAGGTCCTGAGTTCAATTTCCAGGAACCACATGGTGGCTCACAACCATCTATAATAGGATCCAATATACTCTTCTGTTATCTCTGAAGACAGCTACAGTATGCATATATACATAAAATAAATAAATCTTTTTCAAAAAAGACTCATATTTCTATTAACTTTCTCAATGTACCACTTTTCTCATGTTCAATATTTAATCTTCAGTCTTTTTTCTGTGTTCATCTCTGTGGCATGCAATATATACAACATGGTGGCTTTATCTATAATAGTCTCCCCAATCCAAGGCTGAAGGGTTGAGAAACCTATACTTTAGCTGATGCAGTTCAGGCAAACATAGCTGCTTCTTCAAAACCAGAGGAAAGCACTTGGTAGCCCTTCTCCTTATCATGCATTTTTACATTCATTTCTCTCCCTCATTGGTGATGCTCCCTGAGCCCTAGAGGGGACTGTGCAAATATTTTGATTAGAATTATGCACTTAGCAATCCTCATACTCTTATCACCTTGAGTAACCTCGAGTCTCTGCATTCACTCTTCTTTACTGCACAAAGAAGTGTTTTGATCAAAGCTAAGACCAACACTATTCTTTGGATACAAACATCAATATTCAGTTTGACACCATGTAAATTTAGCAAACCAATAGTAGTAATTTCCCCCTTTGGGGCCTATGACTTCATCAACCATAGGCTTTTGACAGTACCAGGTATACATTCCCTCCTGTGATATAGGTCTCATATATAATCAGTAGATAGTTATCTACATAATGATTATGTGAATATTGCACCAGTGGGTACATGTTGCCTGACATGTGAGTTTAAATCATGCAAGGTGAAGATATATCTGCTATCTTTTTTTTAAATGGTGTTTACTCACAATTGGGTCATTTCTTCATACTTAAATTGTTAATGAAACCAAAATATTGAAAATTTTATCCTGTACCTTTGGCCTCACCAGTGAATCTACGATAGGATTTACCATCAATCTCACATGCACAACAAAACAAATCTTCCACTCAACTAGTGGAAAAAGGTTGACTCTTGAGAACAATAATACTTTGATGAAAATAAAAGCTTATAAAAAAGCATGGTCATAGCAACAGCTTTTTCTCCTTAAGTTGGACCTTTTTCTCACTACTATAATATCTATTTCTATTCCAAGACAATTGAATTGTTGCCTAAATTCCTAATTAAAGGTCTAGTTGGATTTTCTCTGAAACATTTAAATATTTGTCTTGAGCTATGCTTTTTATCTATCGTGTATTTACAATGTTGTCCATGTTTCCCATGAAATCACATGTGGGAAAGGCCAAGTTGCTACACTGTATCAGTGTGCTCTGACCCATATATATAAATACATATTCTAATAATATGGAAATAAGCCACACATCTATGAATTACTTTGACTTCCCTCAGGAGTTCTTCGAAGGCTTTGGAAAAGATGAGAGCAATTGCTTCTATCTTAAATCAACTACAAAAAGAAATGCAAGTCTGCCAAAATGGTTCCATGGATCTTAAATTTCAGACACACGAAAAAATTTATAAGAAAATAATGACATTTTCAGTCATTTTTGGAGGACAGTTAAAACAAAAAGAAAAAAATAATTTATACTTCTGCAAACTTTATTTCTTATTTCCAGAGAAATGCCTCCTCAACTTTTATAAGTCATATTTAGTATTTCTACAATAAGAAATAATTTTAATAACTTTAAATGAAGGTATTATTTTTCATGTTCTTCATTTATTCAAGATGATCACTCTAGTTTTACTGTGTTGAAAGAATTAATGATATTAATCTTCATGTATGCAATTTCTTCTCTTTTCCTCACTGTAAATATCATTATGTTTCTACAACATTTTTTGTGTGTCTGGAATTTAGGATTTATGAAACCATTTTAACAGAATTACTTAAGCACTTAAAATCACTCAAAAAATAAATACTGTGCATAAATATGTTTCTCATTATTTTTCATTTATATATAGTTTACTTGAGGTTCATATATCTAAGTAACACAGCATTTCAATATTTATAAAATCCTATTAGTATTTCACACATAAACATATACATGATATGTACATGTCATATACATAATGTGTACATTTATGTGTAAGATGTATATGTAATAATGTGTAATATGTATATAATATCTTTGTGCATAAACATATACATATATTGTAATGGTCAGATGAAAGTAAATTTATTTATTTCTTCAGGAAACAAAAAATGTTTATTGGTTCAAGAATTTTTCATTTAGTTCAAAATTTTACATTTCTGTATTTCACACATAAATTATATAAAACACCATGTTTGTGGCAATCTTCTGGTTTATATCATTAAATTAGTTCCAGGCAAGACTTTTGCTAACAATTTTGTGTATAATTTGTAGACCTTGATACAAATCATGATCTAATTGAAAATATGAAATCCTTTCAAGCATCCAGTCACGAACCATCCCTGAAGCTGAACTCAAGCAGTGGCCTCTTAGATATGGCATTTCTCTCGCTGAAAATTAGGAGGAACAAGACAAGTGTAAGCCATAAAAATTACAGAACTGTGCATAGCCATGTATAATTTTTAGTAAATAACGTAATTACCCACACAGATTTTAAAGAATCGAGGTGCTCTAAGATGCCCAGGAACACAGGTAAGGAAGCCACATCTGCCCCAACACTCAGGGTAACTGGTCCCACAGAATCCAGGGACAAGGGAACCCCTATGCAGCCAGGGGTACATGTCCTTTCCAGTCTGAACCTGTGCCCTGAGCAGACCTTAGGCTCTGGCTCTGTAACTAGTCCCACAAACCTAGAAGAAGTCTGACTCCCAGGTGCTCTAACATGCCTAGGATTACAGGAGAGTATCTCCCACAACATCCAGAGTAACTGGGTCCCCAAGGATCCAGGAATGCAGGAATCCCCAGACAGTGTCAGGGGTTCCTTTCAGTCTGACCCTGAACCCGTGGCAGGCCTGGAGTGTGTTGGCTCAGCATCTACTCTTAAAACACAACAGAGGGAGTCTGAGTCCCTGGTGCTCTAAAATGCCCAGGTTCACAGGATCACAAGATCACAGAGGACTCCCAGGAGATCAGACACAACCAGGAGCACATGAACTCTGACCCACTCAAGATCAAATTCGAGGCTACAACATCCTTCCCAACACCCAGCTTAACTGGAACCCCCACAGGAAATAGGGAAACACAAACCATACCCAGCCAGAGGCACTGGTTCCTTTCAGCTTTCACCTGTACCAAAAGCAGACACAGGGCTCTGGCTCCCCAACCACTTCTGCAACACCCTGAGAAATCTGGACTCAGGATCTTATGATCACAGGATACCAGATCACAGAATCACAAAGAGAGCAGAACACTAAGCAGTTCTGGCACAACGAGGATCACAGAAACAGCAAAGGCAGGTAGCAGTAGAGACAGATGGCAAGAGGCAAGCTCAAGAACATCCACAACAGAAAACTAGGCTACTTGACATCATCAGAACCCAGTTCTCCCACCACAGCAAGTTTTGGATACCTCATCACACCGGAAAAGCAGAATTTGGATTTAAAATCACATCAAATGCCAATGATAGAGGACTTTAGGAAAGACATAAATAACTCTCTTAAAGAAATGCAGGAGAACACAGTTAAACAACTAGAAGCCCTTAAAAAGGAAATACAAAAATCCATTAAAGAATTACAGGAAAATACAGTACAACAGATAAAGGAATTGACAAAATGATGCAGGATTTTAAAACAGAAATAGAAACAATAAAGAAATCACAAAGGGAGACAGCCCTGGAGATAGAAAACCTAGGAAAGAGATCAGGAGTCATAGATGCAAGTATCACCAACAGAATACAGGAGACAGAAGAGAGAAATTCAGGTGCAGAAGACACCATAGAAAACATTGACACAATAGTCAAAGGAAATGAAAAATGCAAAAAGGTCATAACCCAATACATCCAGGAAATGTAAACATGACCCAGTATTTTGTTGCATAGAGGAAACACACCTCAGGGACAAAGGGAGACACTAGCTTAGAGTAAAAGGCTGTAAAAATTTTCCAAGCAAATGGCATCAAGAAACACTCAGGAGTAGTAGCTATTTGAATATCTAATAAAATCGACTTTCAACCAAAAGTTACTGAAAAGGTTAAGGAAGGACACTTCATACTCATCAAAGGAAAAATATACCAAGGTGAACTCTCAATTCTGGACATCTATGCTCCAAATGCAAGAGCACCAACATTCACAAAAGAAACTTTACTAAAGCCCAAAGTCTACATGTACCACATACAATAATAGTTGGAGATTTCAACACTTTCATCAATGGATAGATCATGGAAACAAAAACTAAAGAGAGACACAGTGAAACTAACAGAAGTTATGAACCAAATGGATTTAACAGATATCTATAGAATGTTTCATCCTAAAACAAAAGAATATACCTTCTTCTCAGCACCTCATAATACCTTCTCCAAAATGGATCATATTATCGGTGACAAAACAGGCCTCAAGAAATACAAGAAGATTGAAATAATCCCACGCAACCTATCAGATCAACGTGGACTAAGGCTTGTCTTCAATAACAACAAAAACAACAGAAAACCCACATATACTTGGAAGCTGAACAATACTCTCCTCAAAGATAACTTGATCAAAGAAGAAATAAAGAAAGATAGTGAAGACTTTTATAATTTTATGAAAATAAATGCACAACGTGCCCAAAATTATGGTATACAATGAATGCAGTGCTAAGAGGAAAACTCATACCTCTGAGTGCCTCCAAAAAGAACCTGGAGAGAGGTATACAAAACCAGCTTGACAGTACACCTAAAAGCTCTAGGACAAAAAGAAGCAAATACAACCAAGGGAGTAGACAGCAGAAAATAATCAAATTCAGAGGTGAAATTAACCACAGAGAAATCTAAGGAACTACACAAAGAATCAGCAAAACCAGGATCTGGTTCTTTGAGAAAATCAGCCAGATACATAAACCCTTAGCCAGTCTAAAGAGAGAGCAGAGAGACACTATCCAAATTAACAAAATAAGAAATGAAAAGGGAAGCATAACAACAGAACATGAGGAAATGCAGAAAATGAGTCTAGTGCAGAATTCTTTCTGACCTTCAAAGGAGATCTAATACCAATGCTCATCAAAGTATTCCACAAAATAGAAACAGAAGGAATATTACTCAACTTGTTCTATGAAGACACAATAACACTAAACCACACAAAGACCATACATAGAAATAGAACTTCAGTCCAAATTTCCTCATAAATATCGATGCAAAAATACACAAAAAAGTTCTTGCAAACCATATAAGAGAACACATCAAAACAATCAGCCATCATGTTCAAGTAGGCTTCATCTCAGGTATACATGAATGGTACAATATAAGGAAATCCCTCAATATTATTCACTTTATAAACAAACTCAAAAACATAAAACAAAAAATATACATGAATATCTCATTAGATGCTGAGAAAGCTTTTGACAAAATTCAAGACCCCTTCACGGTAAATCTTGGAAAGATTAGAAATTCAAGCCCCATACCTAAATATTAAAAGCAGTATACAGCAAACCAGTAGCCAACATCAAGCTAAATGGAGAGAAATTTGAAGTAATCTTACTAAAATCAGGGACTAAACAAGGCTGACCACTCTCTCCCTAACTAAGCAATATAGTACTCGAAGTCCTAGCCAGAACAATTAGACAACAAAAGGAGGTCAAAGGGATACAAATTGGAAAGGAAAAAGTCAAAATATCATTACTTGCTGATGGTATGACAGTATAGTTAAGTGACCCCAAAAATTCCATCAGAGAACTCCTAAACTTGCAACTTCAGCAATGGATATAAATTAACTCAAACAAATCAGTAGCCTTATTTATAATAACCAGAAGCTTGAAAAAACCTAGATGTTCTTCAACAGAAGAATGGATACAGAAGATTTGGTACGTTTATACAATGGAGTACTACTCAGCTATTAAAAACAATGACTTCATGAAATTCTTAGTCAAATGGATGGAACTAGAAATTATCATCCTAAAAGAGGTAACCCAATCACAAAAAAAGTAGACATATTATACATGTATTGCCACAGCATACCACACATGCTAAGCAGATATTAGTCCAAAGGCTCAGAATACCCAAGATACAATTTACAGACTATGTGAAGCTCAACGGAAAAGGGAGACCAAAGTGTGAATGCTGCTGTATTTCTTAAAAGGGTCAACAAAATACTTACAGGAGGAAATACAGAGACAAAATGTGGAGCAGAGACCAAAGGAAAGGCCATCCAGAGACTGCCCCGACCTGGGGATCCATCTCAAACCCAGACATTATTGTGGATGCCAAGAAGTGCATGCTGACAGGAACCTGATACAGCTGTCACCTGAGAATCTCTGCCAGAGCCTGACAAATACATAGGCAGATGGTTACAGCCCACCATTGTACTGAAAATGGGACCCCTAATAGAGGAGTTAAAGAAAGGACTGAAGGAGCTGAATGGAGCTTCCAGGGACTAAACCTCCAACCAAAACATACACACGGAGCAACGCATGGCTCCAGACCCATATGCAGCAGAGGATGGCCTTTTAGGACATCAATGGGAGGAGAGGCCCTTGGTCCTGTGAAGGCTTGATGCCCCAGTGTAGGGGAATGCCATGGCAGGAAGGAGAGAGGATGGAGGAGCACCACTATAGAAGCAGGGGAGGGGGGAAGGATAGGGAGTTGTAGGAGGGGAAACAGGGAAAGGTAATAACATCTGGAATGTAAATAAAGAAAATATCCAATAAAAGACAAGAAAAAAAAAAGAACCAAACTCAGTTGTTGTTGGATTCTCTTCTCACAATCCATATCAAAATTACACATTAATTCACAGAGATTTCGCACACCTTTACTCCACTGAATTTTATGAAACTTATGTACATTTCTTATAATGTTGAAGGACTCTATATCAAAGTTTATATTTATTCCTTATTCACAGCTAACACTCAAACGATATAACTGTTCTCTTTGGCTGGTCAATGCAGTAATCCAATAAATTCATTGTACTTTCAATTCTTGCACAATCTAAAAATTTAATGTAAACGTAAATCAATAAAATAACCAATTAAAATTTTAAAAAATAAATAAAACCCTTACTTTGCTCTGCAATAGCCTTCACAGTCTCATACATTCTACCTTTCATTTCTTTTTAACTCACTCAGCTCCAGCCACTAACTTGTGACTTAACTTCCTCCAATGCTCTTCGTGTTTCTAGGATAGTAAAGACTTGATTCTGGTTTACTCTTTCTCTTAGGATTACATCATGTTCGCTAAAATCTGACCAAACCATAAACCTCTCTATCATTCCCTATTATATACTCAAGACCTAGGAGAATGTTTGACATCTTGTTGTGGACAGAATTTTCCACAAGATTTTTTCCTTAGTCATGTTAAAAACATGTTAAAAACAGAATCCCATTCATGAGATTCACAGGAATAATTTCTAGACACATTATTTTCAGTGTTAACTAAAAGCTAATAGGATTCTGAAAAAAAATTCTGATCTCGTCTTTTTCATGGCTGTACACATATTTAAACACATAACTCACTAGCTTTCATATTTTATCACCTCATGGTTTTTGGACATTCTTGTAACTTAATCTCTTTAGAGGTTACTAGGAAGATTCCAACAAGAATTTGTCAGGGATCAAAGTCAACCCCTCAATGCCACATTGAAGCATCCAACCACACGATGAAATGCTGGAGGCTTGACTTGAACGTATCACTAAAAGCATGTATTTCCTTTATTTCTGTGGAAAATCCAACATTTGACTTTGTTGTATCATTTACATTGAAAGGTTGATAATGTTGTATTCTCAACCCAAATATCCTCACACGCACTTGGGAGGCACATGCCGTTAAAGAGGACAAGCTGTGAGCACAGTCTCAGTTGGTATGCTGTCGTTATTGCATAACTGCACCACAAATGGTAGAAAGTAACTGAAAGCCAATCATAAAAAAGTTTCAAAAAGTATGCATATAATAACTAAATAATAGAGTAACTTTATTGGTAAAAGATAATTTGATAACTTTTATATGATAAAGAAAATAAAATTATAACCAGTGTTTGTTACTATAAAGAATATCTCTTATAGGTACATAAGAAAATAATGGAAAAATAACATATCTTCTTTCTTTTCAGTCCACAAATGCGACTTACTTGGGCATAGAGTGGTTGCAAGAAAAAGTAACATGTGACATAAATGAAACCAAGAAAAGGTAACATGTGACATAAATGAAACCAAGGACCTCCAAGAAGGCTCAGCAGAGCGGTCACCAGCCGAGATGACAAGTTGATCCAGGAGAGCCATATGGTAAAAAGAGGTTTGTCCAGCCATGACCAAGCTGGCTTCTAGAATTTAGAAAGCTTATAGTAAATACTTAGGTGGAAGAGGGAAGGAACTGAGATTATAGTTATAAACTCTTAAATATTTTCTCCCCAAAAGCAAGACAGGTTATCAGAGATGATCAAGAGGATTACACTACTTAAAATCACTTGGTGAAGGCACGGCGTGTAATCAGGGAACAACTCGTGCTGAGCTTCCAGGACTCCTCCTAGCTCAAGGCAAGCACCTGTGTGTCTGTCAAATATAATCTATCATGCTTCTATACACCCAACATTTTCATAATGCTTTCATGATACGAATAAGTTCCTTTTAGAAACACGTGTGTGCCCACATGCTCCAGATCTACTCCTACACAGCACAGTGCTTCGCCAGTTCCCTTCATTTCTACTGCTTACAATCAATTTAGCATTATAGTATATTTCCACTCTAAATGTTGTGCAGTTTCCATTTGTCAAAAATTAATCTGTAACAGATGCACTACTGCCTTAAAGGTCCTAACAGTTTTAATGCCCCTGTTGTGTCAAATTACTTTCACCATAACTTGAACCTGTTTATTACTGGCAGTGTACGAGAGGTTGTTTTGCTGACAACCTCATTTTTCACTTTAAGTGGAGAACATACTATTGCTTTTAGGGATAATACTTAGGAGGCTCAGAGTGCTCTGTTCCAAACACGAGACTTTGCATGAGAGAGTATTTTAAGCTTGAGGACACCACAGGTGTCTCAGATGTAAAATCTCGGGTGTTCTCATGCCCACCTGCCTCCTGTCTTTGGGTGCTGCTCCAGTAGGCAAGTCACAGAAGCCAGACTTCTCCCTCAAAGCAATCCATGTATTATAAAGAATTCTTCTAACCCGGCTCTCGTCAGAATATCTATTTGTTTGGAAACATATATTAGTAGAGGAAAGACCAAAATGAGATTGTATGACCTTGAGTGGGTCCTAAGCCCAATGCAAGCGTCCTTCTAAGAGACAGAACAGGGCATGGTGGAGGAAGCAGGGGAAGGTGGAGCCACAGAGAGAAAGACAAGTGGCAAGGGAAGACCCTTACGGCAGGATTCTGGCCCCATTGATAAGGGGCTTTCAGACTTAAAGGTCTTTATCATGCACTGCACACCTGAGGGGAAAAATGATCCTAGAGAAGGTTAAGGAAAATCTGGGTTTCTCCTTTCACAGGTGTTGTGTAATTCAATGCCTTTGGCACACTGCTGGCAACTCTCCATAAAACTTCAACATAAAAATCAACAAGTTTGTTGGGCAGAGTGATGTGCACCAAACTTGGGAGATAGAAGCAGGCAGATATCTGTGAGAACAAAGCCAGTCTGGTCTGTAATAGCGAGCTCCAGGACAGCCAGACTTACAAACTCTGTTTCAGAAAGACAAAATTAAAACAACAAGCAGATAAGGGAGCACAGCAAATAAACAAAGAAACAATGCAAATTTTTTTCTCATGTTCATCTGCTTTCATTTTTTAACGGGGATGAGGATTAGTTCAAATATAGTAACATAAACCTCAAAAGTCTTTAGTAAATAGCTCAGTGTTTATGCATCATGTATGCAAAGGTTTCTAGCTGAGAGAAAGACGTTCCCAACATCCTAAGAGGCTCCTGTGTCTTTTTCCAGTCAATACACATTATATTTGCTGTTAGTTGAAGTGAGTTTCAGATCATTCCTGGATGTACATAATATGTTGACTTATGTATAACTGAATTACCTTTATGAAATACATCCATTTTCTTGAATGCATAAGTAGCATGGTTTTATTTTTTATGGCAATCTCTTTTAGAAAATCTCACTCTAATGTATGCATCAGTGATTGGTGTAAGGAAACAGAGTGGTTTAATCAGAAGATAACTATCTCTTTTTATTTTTACTATGTACTTTATTAGATTCAATTAAATGGTATATTGAAAACTGATATTTTTTTTATTAACTTGAGTATTTCTTATATACATTTCAAGTGTTATTCCCTTTCCCGGTTTCCGGGCAAACATCCCCCTCCCCCCTCCCCTTCCTTGTGGGTGTTCCCCTCCCAACCCTCCCCCCATTGCCGCCCTCCCCCCATAGTCTAGTTCACTGGGGGTTCAGTCTTAGCAGGACCCAGGGCTTCCCCTTCCACTGGTGCTCTTACTAGGATATTCATTGCTACCTATGGGGTCAGAGTCCAGGGTCAGTCCATGTATAGTCTTTAGGTAGTGGCTTAGTCCCTGGAAGCTCTGGTTGCTTGACATTGTTGTACTTTTGGGGTCTCAAGCCCCTTCAAGCTCTTCCAGTTCTTTCTCTGATTCCTTCAACAGGGGCCTATTCTCAGTTCAGTGGTTTGCTGCTGGCATTCGCCTCTGTATTTGCTGTATTCTGGCTGTGTCTCTCAGGAGCGATCTACATCCGGTTCCTGTAGGCCTGCACTTTTTTGCTTCGTCCATCATCTCTAATTGGGTGGCTGTATATGTATGGGTCATATGTGGGGCAGGCTCTGAATGGGTGTTCCTTCAGTCTCTGTTTTAATCTTTGCCTCTCCCTTCCCTGCCAAGGGTATTCTTTTTCCTCATTTAAAGAAGGAGTGAAGCATTCACATTTTGATCGTCTGTCTTGAGTTTCGTTTGTTCTAGGGATCTAGGGTAATTCAAGCATTTGGGCTAATAGCCACTTATCAATGAGTGCATACCATGTATGTCTTTCTGTGATTGGGTTAGCTCACTCAGGATGATATTTTCCAGTTCCAACCATTTGCCTACGAAATTCATAAACTCGTTGTTTTTGATACCTGAGTAATATTCCATTGTGTAGATGTACCACATTTTCTGTATCCATTCATCTGTTGAAGGGCATCTGGGTTCTTTCCAGTTTCTGGCTATTATAAATAAGGCTGTGATGAACAGAGTGGAGCACGTGTCTCTTTTATATGTTGAGGCATCTTTTGGGTATATGCCCAAGAGAGGTATAGCTGGATCCTCAGGCAGTTCAATGTCCAATTTTCTGAGGAACCTCCAGACTGATTTCCAGAATGGTTTTACCAGTCTGCAATCCCACCAACAATGGAGGAGTGTTCCTCTTTCTCCACATCCTCGCCAGCATCTGCTGTCACCTGAGTTTTTGATCTTAGCCATTCTCACTGGTGTGAGGTGAAATCTCAGGGTTGTTTTGATTTGCATTTCCCTTATGACTAAAGATGTTGAACATTTCTTTAGGTGTTTCTCAGCCATTCGGCATTCCTCAGCTGTGAATTCTTTGTTTAGCTCTGAACCCCATTTTTAATAGGGTTATTTGCTTCCCTGCGGTCTAACTTCTTGAGTTCTTTGTATATTTTGGATATAAGGCCTCTATCTGTTGTAGGAGTGGTAAAGATCTTTTCCCAATCTGTTGGTTGCCGTTTTGTCCTAACCACAGTGTCCTTTGCCTTACAGAAGCTTTGCAATTTTATGAGATCCCATTTGTCGATTCCTGATCTTAGAGCATAAGCCATTGGTGTTTTGTTCAGGAAATTTTTTCCAGTGCCCATGTGTTCCAGATGCTTCCCTAGTTTTTCTTCTATTAGTTTGAGTGTGTCTGGTTTGATGTGGAGGTCCTTGATCCACTTGGACTTAAGCTTTGTACAGGGTGATAAGGATGGATCGATCTGCATTCTTCTACATGTTGCCCTCCAGTTGAACCAGCACCATTTGCTGAAAAAGCTTTCTTTTTTCCATTGGATGGTTTTGGCTCCTTTGTCAAAAATCAAGTGACCATAGGTGTGTGGGTTCATTTCTGGGTCTTCAATTCTATTCCATTGGTCTATCTGTCTGTCTCTGTACCAATACAGTTTTTATCACTATTGCTCTGTAATACTGCTTGAGTTCAGGGATAGTGATTCCCCCTGAAGTCCTTTTATTGTTGAGGATAGCTTTAGCTATCCTGGGTTTTTTGTTATTCCAGATGAATTTGCAAATTGTTCTGTCTAACTCTTTGAAGAATTGGATTGGTATTTTGATCTTCTTGACCCATCTTCTGAGGTCTTCTTCAACTTCTTTCCTCAGTGTCTTGAAGTTCTTATTGTACAGATCTTTTACTTGCTTGGTTAAAGTCACACCGAGGTACTTTATATTATTTGGGTCTATTATGAAGGGTGTCGTTTCCCTAATTTCTTTCTCGGCTTGTTTCTCTTTTGTATAGAGGAAGGCAACTGATTTATTTGAGTTAATTTTATACCCAGCCACTTTGCTGAAGTTGTTTATCAGCTTTAGTAGTTCTCTGGTGGAACTTTTGGGATCACTTAAATATACTATCAAGTCATCTGCAAATAGTGATATTTTGACCTCTTCTTTTCCGATCTGTATCCCCTTGATCTCCTTTTGTTGTCTGATTGCTCTGGCTAGAACTTCAAGAACTATATTGAATAAGTAGGGAGAGAGTGGGCAGCCTTGTCTAGTCCCTGATTTTAGTGGGATTGCTTCAAGTTTCTCTCCATTTAGTTTAATGTTAGCAACTGGTTTGCTGTATATGGCTTTTACTATGTTTAGGTATGGGCCTTGAATTCCTATTCTTTCCAGGACTTTTATCATGAAGGGGTGTTGAATTGTGTCAAATGCTTTCTCAGCATCTAATGAAATGATCATGTGGTTCTGTTCTTTCAGTTTGTTTATATAATGGATTACGTTGATGGTCTTCCGTCTATTAAACCATCCCTACATGCCTGGGGTGAAGCCTACTTGATCATGGTGGATGATTGTTTTGATGTGCTCTTGAATTCTGTTTGCCACAATTTTATTGAGTATTTTTGCGTCGATATTCATAAGGGAAATTGGTCTGAAGTTCTCTTTCTTTGTTGTGTCTTTGTGTGGTTTAGGGATAAGAGTAATTGTGTCTTCGTAGAAGGAATTCGGTAGTGCTCCATCTGTTTCAATTTTGTGGAATAGTTTGGATAATATTGGTATGAGGTCTTCTATGAAGGTCTGATAGAATTCTGCACTAAACCCGTCTGGACCTGGGCTCTTTTTGGTTGGGAGACCTTTAATGACTGCTTCTATTTCCTTAGGAGTTATGGGGTTGTTTAACTGGTTTATCTGTTCCTGATTTAACTTCGATACCTGGTATCTGTCTAGGAAATTGTCCATTTCCTGAAGATTTTCAAGTTTTGCTGAATATAGGTTTTTATAGTAAGATCTGATGATTTTTTGAATTTCCTCTGAATCTGTCGTTATGTCTCCCTTTTCATTTCTGATTTTGTTAATTTGGACACACTCTCTGTGTCCTCTCGTTAGTCTGGCTAAGGGTTTATCTATCTTGTTGATTTTCTCAAAGAAGCAACTTTTGATTCTGTTGATTCTTTCTATGGTCCTTTTTGTTTCTACTTGGTTGATTTCAGCTCTGAGTTTGATTATTTCCTGCCTTCTACTCCTCCTGGGTGTATTTGCTTCTTTTTGTTCTAGATCTTTTAGGTGTGCTGTCAAGCTGCTGACATATGCTCTTTCCTGTTTCTTTCTGCAGGCACTCAGCGCTATGAGTTTTCCTCTTAGCACAGCTTCATTGTGTCCCATAAGTTTGGGTATGTTGTACCTTCATTTTCATTAAATTCTAAAAAGTTTTTAATTTCTTTCTTTATTTCTTCCTTGACCAGGTTATCATTGAGTAGAGCATTGTTCAATTTCCACCTATATGTGGGCATTCTTCCCTTATTGTTATTGAAGACCAGTTTTAGGCCGTGGTGGTCCGATAGCACGCATGGGATTATTTCTATCTTTCTGTACCTGTTGAGGCCTGTTTTTTGACCAATTATATGGTCAATTTTGGAGAAAGTACCATGAGGAGCTGAGAAGAACGTATATCCTTTTGCTTTAGGATAGAATGTTCTATAAATATCCTTTAAGTCCATTTGGCTCATGACTTCTCTTAGTCTGTCGACATCACTGTTTAATTTCTGTTTCCATGATCTGTCCATTGATGAGAGTGGGGTGTTGAAATCTCCCACTATTATTGTGTGAGGTGCAATGTGTGTTTTGAGCTTTAGTAAGGTTTCTTTTACGTATGTAGGTGTCCTTGTATTTGGGGCATAATTATTTAGGATTGAGAGTTCATCTTGGTGGATTTTTTTTTCATGAATATGAAGTGTCCTTCCTTATCTTTTTTGATGACTTTTAGTTGAAAATTGATTTTATTTGATATTAGAATGGCTACTCCAGCTTGCTTCTTCTGACCATTTGCTTGGAAAGTTGTTTTCCAGCCTTTCACTCTGAGGTAGTGTCTGTCTTTGTCTCTGAGGTGTCTTTCCTGTAGGCAGCAGAATGCAGGGTCCTCGTTGCGTATCCAGTTTGTTAATCTATGTATTTTATTGGGGAGTTGAGGCCATTGATATTGAGAGATATTAAGGAATAGTGATTATTGCTTCCCGTTATATTCATATTTGGATGTGAGGTTATGTTTGTGTGCTTTCATTCTCTTTGTTTTGTTGCCAAGACGATTAGTTTCTTGCTTCTTCTAGGGTATAGCTTGCCTCCTTATGTTGGGCTTTACCATTTATTATCCTTTGTAGTGCTGGATTTGTAGAAAGATATTGTGTAAATTTGGTTTTGTCATGGAATATCTTGGTTTCTCCATCTATGTTAATTGAGAGTTTTGCTGGATACAGTAACCTGGGCTGGCATTTGTGTTCTCTTAGGGTCTGTATGACATCAGTCCAGGATCTTCTGGCCTTCACATTTTCTGGCGAGAAGTCTGGTGTGATTCTGATAGGTCTGCCTTTATATGTTACTTGACCTTTTTCCCTTACTGCTTTTAATATTCTTTCTTTATTTTGTGCGTTTGGTGTTTTGACAATTATGTGACAGGAGGTGTTTCTTTTCTGGTCCAATCTATTTGGAGTTCTGTAGGCTTCTTGTATGTCTATGGGTATCTCTTTTTTTAGGTTAGGGAAGTTTTCTTCTATGATTTTGTTGAAGATATTTACTGGTCCTTTGAGCTGGGTGTCTTCACTCTCTTCTATACCTATTATCCTTAGGTTTGATCTTCTCATTGAGTCCTGGATGTCCTGTATGTTTTGGACGAGTAGCTTTTTCCGCTTTACATTATCTTTGACAGTTGAGTCAATGATTTCTATGGAATCTTCTGCTCCTGAGATTCTCTCTTCCATCTCTTGTATTCTGTTGGTGAAGCTTGTATCTACAGCTCCTTGTCTCTTTTTGGATTTCTATATCCAGGTTTGTTTCCATGTGTTCATTCTTGATTGCTTCTATTTCCATTTTTAATTCCTTCAACTGTTTGATTGTGTTTTCCTGGAATTCTTTCAGGGATTTTTGTGACTCCTCTCTATGGGCTTCTACTTGTTTATTTATGTTTTCCTGGAATTCTTTCAGCGATTTTTGTGTCTCCTCTCTATGGGCTTCTACTTGTTTATTTATGTTTTCCTGGAATTCTTTCAGGCATTTTTGCGATTCCTCTCTGAAGGCTTCTACTTGTTCTCTAAGGGAGTTTTTCACGTCTTTCTTGAAGTCCTCCAGCATCATGATCAAAAATGATTTTGAAACTAGATCTTGCTTTTCTGGTGTGTTTGGATATTCCATGTTTGTTTTGATGGGAGAATTGGGCTCCAATGGTGCCATGTAGTCTTGGTTTCTGTTGCTTGGGTTCCTGCCCTTGCCTCTCGCCATCAGATTATCTCTAGTGTTACCTTGTTCTGCTATTTCTGACAGTGGCTAGACTGTCCTATAAGCCTATGTGTCAGGAGTGCTGTAGACCTGTTTTCCTCTCTTTCAGTCAGTTATGGGGACAGAGTGTTCTGCTTTCGGGCGTGTAGTTTTTCCTCTCTACAGGTCTTCACCTGTTCCTGTGGGCCTGTGTCTTGAGTTCCAGGCAGCTTTCTTGCAGCAGAAAATTTGGTCTTACCTGTGGTCCCGAGGCTCAAGTTCGCTCGTGGGGTGCTGCCCAGGGGCTCTCTGCAGCGGCAGCAACCAGGAATACCTGTGCCGCCCCTTCCGGGAGCTTCAGTGCACCAGGGTTCCAGATGGTCTTTGGCTTTTTCCTCTGGCGTCCGAGATGTGTGTGCATAGAGCAGTCTCTTCTGGTTTCCCAGGCTTGTCTGCCTCTCTGAAGGTTTAGCTCTCCCTCCCATGGGATTTGGGTGCAGAGAACTGTTTATCCGGTCTGTTTCCTTCAGGTTCCAGCGGTGTCTCAGGCAGGGGTCCTGCCGCTCCTGGGCCCTCCCCCACGGGAGCCCAGAGGCCTTATACAGTTTCCTCTTGGGCCAGGGATGTGGGCAGGGGTGAGCAGTGTTGGTGGTCTCTTCCGCTCTGCAGCCTCAGGAGTTCCCACCTGACCTGGCGTTTGGGTCTCCGAAAACTGATATGTTTTGCTGGGTACAAAACAATTCTTTTTTAATCAGTTAATTTATTTTTACACTTCAGATTTTATTCCCCTCCCGATTCACCCCCCCCAAAAGTTCCACATCCCATGCTGCCTACTCCATATCCCCATGTCTTCACTATGATGTCCCCACCTGACCCACGCCACCAGACCTCTAAACATCCTTGGGCCTCCAGTCTCTTGAGGGTTAGGTACATCTTCTCTGACTGAATCTAGACCCAGGGGTCCTCTGCTGTATATGTGGTTAAACAACTCTTACTAAAAATATATAAATAATATTTAACCCCAGTACTTTTAAACCCACCGAATCATTTTGTTTTTTGTTTCATTTTAAAGTACATAGAGAAAATAAACTATTTCATAGCTTATTTACCTTAAAATTAATATTTTCAGAAGCTAAACTATATTAATCACCAATCTCTTCATTCTTAATAAAAACAAGTCATATTAATATTTAAGATTTTAATATAATGCAAGATTTCTTATTTCTTCTTAACTTGTCAATGTCTTTATGTTGTGGGGTTAAAAGAATAGCCTTATATTCCATGAAATTTTTGAATTGGAGCTCAGAGATGTAAATGATGGAGATTTGCTACATGTATTTGTCCAAAAATATTTGAAATCTATGGGCCCAGGATAAATCTCCAACCATGTGTCATCCACAGAAAACTTACAAAAACAAATATCCAAGTGTTCATCCATTAGAAATAAGATAGTCATATTGTTTAAATATCTGTATCAAAATGAGTAAACCTAAAGGATATTATTCAGCATGAAATAAGCCAAATTAAGAAAAAAGTGTTAACTTGTTGTATTTTTATATGCATGCTTAAGAATAATTCCTTAAATAACTTTATCTCAAGGGGTAGTTCATACAAGACATAATAGGTAGAAAATAAATTCAAGAGCTATAAATACAGACTTAATTTAGTTAAAGAGGAGTGTATAATGAAAAAAGTTTGACTAAAACCATTTATATCAGTAGATTGTTAAGAGTATTTATCTTACAGCATAAATAGTCATGATTTGGTAAGCTTCAAAACATTTCAGCCACTTAGTCTGTTTCTTCTCTTCATAGCAATCGAAAGCCCACTTGTTGCTGCACTTTGGTTCACACACAAAGCACAATTTACATCATGTTTCACAGGAGATATGAAAATGATTAATTTTTGCATTATCTATAGGTAGGGTACAGAATTTCTCATTTCTTTTGAAAAATGTTCAATTGTTTCCACAGACACAATCACCATAATAGCTCTAGGCTTCTTTTTTAAGTTACAGAAATAAATCTGCTCTTGTACTAGATGACTTTGAATCTTCTCTCTCAGAGGGCATTTCCTTCATGCTCTCTATTGAACAGTTAATGCCATTAGAGGATAGAAAATTAATAGCTCTCATTAAAAACATCTGGAGAATTTCAGGGCCCCATAACCATAGCCAAGTTGGTCTGTCCAAGTGGAGATCAAGGTTATATCTTTTACTTCTTCAAGTAGCCTTTAACAACCTTATGATTAACCATAGGAAAACTACTATACCACGCAGAGTTTTAAAATCTACCGTCATTTAGTAATAGAAAAGATTTAGTTGGATAGATAATAAAATTATCTCAACATAGTATCAATTAGTCTAAAGAAACTATTCCTGCTCTTATTTTTATTTTTTTCTCTTTTTTCTTATTTTTATTTTAAGGGAAGAGAATATTTAATCTTTACTACGATCATTATTTTTAAGGATATTAGGAATAAAATGCTGATTTTTCAAGAATAGTGATTCATACAGACTGTATAAGCTTAAAATTACCTCTGTACACAGTCATTAAAGCTGTTCTAGTTCAGTAAGACAAAAGAGATGGCATTTTAGTTATAAGTTATCTAAATTATTTTAAGTTTTCATATTTAAAATCCAATTAAAGCCAGCATTGCATGTAAACAGATATTGAAGTCATATTTTAAATTAGCTACATTTGTGTGCATTAATTTTGCAAAATAATGGTGTTTCTATGACACTCTCCTACATACATATAAAGGACTTTGAAAATATTTCCCACCACTTTAACCATGTTTACTTCTTTCTCCTCCCCTGGTCCCTTTTTTATTCTACAACAGTAGCTATTTTAGTTACTTTTCTATTACTGTTATAAGACATCATAAACAAGGTAATGTATAGGAGAGATTATGGGAGGCTTACAGTGTCACAGGGTTAGAGTCCATAACCATCATGTGAGGAATATGACAGTGGGAATGAAATCATAGAGGGGGAACAGGATCTGAGACCTAAGATCTTGAGACATTGGAGGCAGAGAGAGGGTTAGAAGGGAGGGGGAAGGAGAGAGGAGAGAGAGGCAGGGAGGGAGAGAGAGAGAGAGAGAGAGAGAGAGAGAGAGAGAGACAGAGAGACAGACAGAGAGACAGACAGAGACATGGACAAAGACACAGAGAGAAAGACAGAGAAATAGAGAGGGATATAGAGAGAGACAGAAACAGAGACAGACAGAGAGAGACAGAGACAGAGGTAGACATAGAATGACAAAGACAGAGAGAGACTGATACTAGGAATGGCATAGGCTGTTGAAATAAGCCCTAAGAAAAAAAAAACAATAGGAAAAATGTATGATGAGGAATGTATGAAGATCTGTTTAGCTCATGGCCTCTTGTTATTAACAAATAAGGCAGGATTTACTTCAAATTGTACATTCCCTTATCTCTATAATGGAAGTTTCTATTGCTTAGTTTCTATTTTTAGAAACCCAAGCTGTTAATGTATTAACTATCTTCAAATTTAATTGATTAGACAGTTTTTTACTCTTAAAACTTACTCTTCAAATCTTAGCATGATTTGAAATTTTTTCCAGAAATTCCACTATCACATAAGTTGTTCCTGGCAAAGTTTTACATTAGACCAAGATTAAATATAAATTTATAAATTACTGTAGGTTAAACCAATTTCAAGACTGAACACCCACTCAACCTCTACTAAGTATGACAGGACAACACTGTTCTTGCTTTATTCTGTTTTAACTCCTCAATTGTCTTCATTTTACTGTACAACAGATCCATTCCAGGGACATGTTAATGCAAACGTACACCACATCCCATCTCTTTGGTTGTTTCCACCAGTTTTTATCATTGACTATGACTTTTTACTTGAGTGACAAGAAGGTAAATTTATTAACAGTTGCTTATTTATTTCAGCAAGAATTTTTAACTAAAATAAAATAAATAAATGGAATTATAACCCAAAACAGCTTACTATCTATTGAGGAATATAGTTTCCATGTGAGAATTCATGAGGTAATTATTAAGGATTATGAGGTAATTAAAATCTGACCTGCCAATTGATTTATCTTGGAAGGATTCAATGTCCAGGGACATTTAAATAGTATCCTTAAAAAGCAATGATTACAATTATTGGAATATAATTCATATTTCATGTAACTCACTAATTTAAAATACATGACATCATGATTATTTTGTTATTTCTTTGACAGATTGTGTAACCATCTTCACAATTAATACTAGAGTATTTTCATGGTCCTTAAGGTATACTCAATGTCATTAATAGCAAATTAATAGTAACATGCCCTTTTCTCAATTTTTTCATTGTATTCCTTTCACCCTATAAATTAAGTTCAGATATGTCAGTCAGCTTTCTGTTGCTATGGCCAAATCCCCGAGCAATGTAATGCAAAGTGGAAATTTACTTTGCCTCAAATTTTCAGTGGTTTCTTTCTATCGGTGTCTGACTTGATAGAGTTCAGGAATTTCCTAAGGCAAGACATAATGATAGATATGGCAGGGGAAAAAATAGCTGCTCACCCAATGGGTCCCAGCTAGTAGGGAGCCAGAAAATAAGCCTGTGACAAAACCCTGAAACGACAGTTTCTCAGTGACTCTCTCCCTCCAACAAGACCCTCACCCCCTAACATCCTGCCTTCTCAGAAGGTTAGTTAACTGATAATAACACTCATATGTTCCAACCATCTCTCAATAGCACCGGTATTTGGGGATCATGTTGTCAATACACAAGCCTTTAGGAACGACATTTTCAATCCAAACTATAACAGTCACATATTGATTTCTGTCTCTATTAGTCACCTTTTTTTTGGACACAGCAAAACTTTCCTCTCTTCTAATTAGAGTTTTAGATCCTTTGTTTGACATCCACCCATCTCCTTTTTCCATTCAGGACAATGTGTATAAAGAGTTTGTGCATTTTATCAATGTGATCACTTTCCAAAGAATAGATATTTTCCTTTAAAAGAGCATATATTCTAACAGGTAGTATTCAAGTACCAAATCTCCCATCACAGTTTTAATTAGCTGAAACACTAATGCCTTCTGTAGAATTATAATTAAGATATCTTTATGATAACTGCTTCTTTCCTCAAGTAATTCGAACCTAAGTGCTGAGATTGAGTACTGATATTGTCAATGATATTCACATATTTTATTTCTAAACTGAGAAATATAATATGTCTAATGGCATAAAACTAAAACATTATAGGCAATAAGAACAGTGGTTTGAGCAATTGGAGTTGATTCCCAGGGTCAGCAAATTAATAAGTCTCTAATTTTAATAAGGGTATCCTAATTGTACCTAATCATTTTAATCTATAAGCTGGGACAATAATGACTATTTCACAATATTTTCTCAGAATATAAACCATTATACTTAAAAGTTAAGAGTATCCAGAGTTAGGATATATTAGGCATTAATGTTACAAATGAACTAGGATTTAGTCCAACTGATTAAAATTGTCTTACTAGGTGACACAAATCTAGACATGTTCTGTTTAAAAGGGAAGTGTTGCCTTAACATGTAGGGGTATTCTTACATCAGGTGCACAGACATGCCATCCACCTCATCACTAATGTCAAAGTCGCACTCCTAAGAGGCTGTTTCTTAAGAGGTGCCCTAATGGATGCTGCCACTGAAAGATATTTTGGTAGGGAGTTCTATAATCATTTGAAAAATGTCACATGAAAATCATGTATTTGGAAAACTGCTTGCCATTTAATATACACTAAATTCTGAATAAAATGCTACGGTCAAGAAAAACAATTCAAAATTCAGTAAGTTTTAAAACTGTACTGCGTTTCTGTATGAAAGGGGAACCCCTATTAACATTCTGCAGAAATGGAGTTCTAGGAACCCTGGGAAATTGTACTCAACCTGCATGTGTCTTTTTAAAATAGGATCAAGGCGGGGAAGCAAGAAATATTGTTAGTTATAAGCATCTCTCAATATGCTAAAGGTATCCTACATCCTCAAAAGTTTGACTACTTATTAAAAGTCTGCAAACATCTTAGGTCTGCAAAATATTCCTTGAAAACTAATCTCTTAAGTACTAGTTTTATTATTAGCTTGCACTGATTGCCTCTCCCCTTCAGGCTAGAAACACTGGCTTAGAACAAACCTTCTAATGATCCCACTTTCTTTTAAGAACCTAGGCAGTGCAGCCTTCTCTGTCTATGAAACTTAAAACTGGAAACATTAACAAGTTTTGTAAAACTTCAAATTGTACTTCAGCTTCAAGGACTGTAATGATAAATATGAAAATTTTCTCACCTTCAACTCTTGTCTTGGAGAATCAACCAAAGCTAATTTCCCACAGTCAGAATATTTAGAACTTGTGGGTGATTTTAATTATGATGCTTATACTTTTAATAATACCATGAGAAATACCTAAGAAATCCACATTTAATCTTTACTTTTAGTTGATGTGTTGACTATGTGTAAAGTCATGTTTACAAAGTTTATAAACAGAACTCTGATGTAAATAACAATTTGAGAAGTAGGTGAATTTTATATTGAGTTGTCCTATAAAAATCATCACTCTAATCTGCTTTGAGTTAGCAAACATTCTGCACCCCATGCACACCAAATTACCTTGAATAAGCAAGTAAGTTTCTTTAAAAAATATTGAAGCAGAATGGAGGTCAAAAATGTCAATCCTGCTTCCTAATGACAGCATAATAATGAAAATTAAAGACAAGTAACATGTTCACTGGTAAACTTTAAATATATATACAGATATATCACAAATTCCTCATATGTGTGTTTAGATTTTTCTGAATTATAAAATTAATTCGCTTATATTTAAAAGGTGGAATAATTCTCTCGCTGTAAGGTGACAGAAATTCATGACCCCAAAATTAACTTCCAGCTTATTAAAGGAAGTTTTAGAGATGTGTCTAAAATAATGCCACTCAAAAGTATCCAACATTTGACCTTGACTTTACTCAGAGAGTAAATTTATAGTGAATGATGGAGAGTTAGAAGACTTTCCTTTCTTCCTCAGAAATCATTATGCTTTCTAGGCTTATCAGATGCTTCACAGTGTTATTCTCACTGAGAGATACCTTTGCTTGCTAGGGTTGTCAGAGTTCAAAGAGCCACTGCCTTTCTCTTTTGTGACTGTTGTGGTTATAATGGGCTCATTGCACAGTTCTGCTACACATTTAAAGCACAGTCTTTGTATCATGGGTTATGTTAAGACACTCCCCATATTTCCGGTCTCCCAGCTATATATTAATATTCTTTTATTTTGGTTCATTATTTACCTGCTCATAATATCCCCAAATTATAATGCTCATACATCTGCTTTACTCTTCTAAGGGCCCACTCTCTGTTAGAATGTTTTTATGTTGAAAGGGGCATTTTGTATATTTGTTTCTTTTCATTCTCTGGGTTGTTTGGTTTGGTTTGGTCTGGTCTGGTTTGGTTTAATCAGAATAATGATATACCATCTTCCACATTTAGACCAGGTCTTCCCACCTCAAATGACAAAAGCATGACCCTAAGGTATTTCCACAGGCCAATCTGATCTAGATAATTTCTCGTTAGGACTGTCTCTCCAGATGATTCTAAGTTGTAGTAAGTAGATGGTTAAAAGTAAAACATGTAAAGCTGGAATCTGGAGAAGTGGGAAAAAGTATTATAACTTGTAAGGTGATCATTGTCATTGCACTGTGCACACTGGAGTTTCACCTCTCTAGGAGACAAATTGCAAAGACATTTGTAGCTTACTCACCTCAAACAATTGTCCTGGGCATGATATAGAAGGTTCCTCAGTCACCCAACTGTTCACCTTTGTGCATAGAAACTTAAGAGACGTGACTCTCAGAATGAATATCACTACGAATCAATTGTTGACAACTTTGAATAGTGGCTTGGCATGTTGGGTTACCAAAAAAGATAAAGAGAATTAGAAGCAATTTTAGTGTTTGCTCAGTAGACTAATCAACAAAGAGTAACATAAGCACAGAAGGAGATACAATACTGAAGCAAAGAAGTATACACTATTGGTCTGTGAACACCATTGATCCAACAGGTATGACAATGCATGAAAGAAGTCAAACTCAGATGGAAACACCCTGTGTTGCTACACTTACACAGGTCAGAACAGAAGAGAATAATCTCCCATTTCTGCTTCTGCAAATATAGATAAACACTATTTGTCAAGAGCCAAATATATACCTGTTAATGTCTACCAGGCTTCCTCCCAAGCTCTTTATTGTTTTCTTGTGAAATACAATATAGTTCCTACTTGACACAATGATGCAATTTTCCTAATAAAAATTTAAGTAGGTACAATTTATCCTCAATCTGCCTTCTGTCCAAAATGGATATAACAGAGAGGCAAAAGTTCCAGTCACCTGTATTTCTCCCCAGCTGAAGTCTTGCAGAATGTTGTCTGTTCTTCAACAGCATTTGGGGGACACATCATCTGTCATTTAGTTTTCATTTCTATTGTCTTTCTTGCTGATATTCCCCTTAAAAAGTACTCTCAGGCTAGTGCAAAAGTTCCTTCTCATATTCCAGCAAAAAGAACACTGAGATGTGCCCTGTGTAGAAAATTCAGGCTTTAAATAAGGCCTAGTCAGACATGAATTACAACACTGTGGGCCACAAGTTAAATGTTAATGTATCCACAATAGTGGTTCAGCAAAAAGAAATATACCTGTTTTCCCGAGGCCACTCTAGAAAGCACTAAGGTAACATTTACAGCTCGTGAAGAAGGTATACAAAAGATAAGAGGAAATGGCTAAACTCATGGATTCCTGGGATGAGGGCTAATTAAAAGGCATAGCTGTGAGGGTGAAAAGCCAAAGGAATTTATGGTCATTTTAACCTGGGTCAGGAAAATGTCACACCTTTCTCAACCAGTGCTGGCTGACTCAGATTTCCAAAAGGCAACATGGTATGAAAAATGTTTAATGTGCAGGCCTAGCGGGCTCTGCGGCTCATGGAGCTGCACTTATTGCCTCACAGTATCTATTAAATTGTACAAGAGAGGGTGTTATGGAACAGCAGTTTTTGTTTTTGTTTTTGTTTTAATTAATTAGTTAGTTTGTTTACATCCCAAACACTGCTTTTCCTCCCTGATCCACCTTCACTGAGCTCCTTTCTCCATCCCTCTCCCCTTCTCCTCTAAGAAGGTGGGATCCACTCTGGGTATCAAGTCTCTGCCAGACTAGGCACATCCTCTCCCACTGAGGCCAGACAAGGCAACCATGAAGACTGAGCTGCCTATCTGCTACAGATGTGCTGGGGGCCTTTTCCAACAGGCGTGTTCTTTGGTTGGTGGTTCCGATTCTGAGAACTCCCAGGTTCAAGTTTATTGACTCTGTTGGTCTTCCTGTAGAGTTTTCATCTACTTCTGGGCCTTCAATTCTTCACCCAACTCTTCCACAAGTGTCCCCAACCTCCCATCCATTGTTTGTCTGTGTGTATCTGCTTGTTTCCATCGGCTGTGGGGTACTGCTGTCCTCTAGAATACAGTTATGCTAGGATCCTGTCTGCAAGAAAAACAGAGTATCATGAATAGTGTCAGGGATTCTTATTTGCCCATGGGATGGGTTTGAGTTAGGCCTGTTATTGGTTGGCCTTTCCTTCTGTCTCTGCTCCATCCCTGTATTTATTTTAGACTGAACAGATTTGGGATCAAAAGTTTAGTGGGTGGGTATCCCTATCCTTCCACCGTGGGGTCCTGCCTAGTTAAGAAAAATGTCATCCTTAGTGAGGCAACCAAGACGCAAAAGAACAGGCATACTATATCCAGCAATAAGTGGATTACTAGCCATAAAGTATATAAAATATCCATGATACACTCCATGGACCCAAAGAAGTTAAATAAGAAGGAATGCCCAAGCAAAGATACTTGAATCTCATTTAGAAGAGGAAACAAAAATAGTCATAGGAGGAAGAGGGAGGGAGGGAACTGAGGGGGGTGGGGTGCAGGATGCAGCTGCCTAGGGTAGGGGGAGGGGAGAATTTCTAGGAAGTCCCAGAGACCTGGGATGAAAGAGCCTGAAAGAGCCCCGAAGGAAGCCCCCATTTGCTCAAGTCTCGAGTCAATGCGCACCCAAAGACACACAGACGACTGTCTTGCTGTAAACACATGAGGCAGTTTAATTTGGCGGAGCGCTCCGGGCCGACAGGTATCTCACGCAGGAGACAAGAGGAATCGACCCTGAAGCCTAGAAGCTTAGGGTTTATATAGGCAGAGGTTGGAGGTTGGCGGGGGGGGGGGGGGGTGCCTCCTAGCAGGGCGACAGATCTGCTTATTGTGCAGGCACGAAGCAAATCTGGGGAAAAGATCATGGTTTGATCTCCAGAGAACAGTCCTTTGATCTGGGAACAGTCCTTGATTCCTGTTCTCAGGGTGGGTGTTTATCTGAGTTGACGAACCATCTGGTACAACTCCAAACTTGGCTTCCTGGAACATTATCTATGGAACACGATATGGGCTAAAACCAAACATCATAAGGTGAGGGTAGGGGTCTGGGCTCATTACTCCATTGGACATGTCCGGTGGATGTCTCTCTCAGGAATTTGTCATGTTTGCCATTATGCATCCTCCCTATCTTTAATGGTCTGCCGGTTCCTGGGATCTCTCCTCATTTTTCCAGCCCATCCAGAGCCCTGGGACCTAGGATTAATAAGTCAGCCTGCCCGGGTGCCTTTTTAACTGCTTGTGCTCATAAGTTCAGACTCTGTTGCCATAAATTTTAAACTACTCTAAGACCTCCTCTTTCAAGGCTACCAGAAGTCACTTTAGCTGTGATGCCTAACAGTAGGGTACTGGAACCTAAAGAAGTTTTCAATGGATTTTTTTGTAATTGTTTTCTTTTTTACCTTTCAAATATTTCCCCTTTTTCTCAGCCCCCCTCTAAGAGTTCCTCACCATATCCCCCACCTTTGTCTCTAAAAAGGTGCTCCCTACCTACTCTCCCCATCACCCACTAAGCCACCAACCAAAGAGCACACATGGGCTGCTTCATGGCCCCTGATACATATGTAGCAAAGGATTGCTTGTCTGGCCTCAGTCGGAAAGGATGTGCCTAATCCGATAGAGACCTGATGTCTCAGGGAAAAGAAATGCAGGGGTGGAAGGTGAAGTGGAGGTTTTAAATGTTTTAAGACTGGTTTTCTTGACAGGGATACTAGCAATGATACTGTGTAGTAATTGACTCATATGTAACCAGAGACTCATGGGATCTTATTTGCTGTTCTTACTGCTACATAGTTTCCTATTTATAAAAGTCAGTGTTTATAACAGCATTATCAATGCTGACTAGCTTGAATCAAAAGAATCAGCAGAACACAAAAAAGACTTCAATCTTGTAAATAATCATGTAGCCTCTTACACTTTTTTTTAAAGTTTCATGTTGCTAAGTGTCACCTAGGGAGCTTTTATACATCATAAATGGCCAGGATGCATTCTCAGATATCCTGATTCAATAGAACTGCCATAGGGATAAGAATTAGTATTTCTAGTTGACTGAGTAAATTGTAAGGATCCATGACTCACCAAAGAATGATACCCCAGACTCAAATAATATGTAAAAATGAAGAGTGTTTTATTCTGCACAAGTTCAGTACGCTGGGGTCTCCCATGCCCCAGAGAGCTCTAAGGCCCGATTGAGAGCACACTAGGGGAGTTCCTCAGAGTGGTAGGTGATCTCTATCTTAGTTGTTGGCAATATCTTCAGGGACATTTCAGAACCACTGCTGGAGTGTTCGGGATGGGGGCTGGAAACTGTAGTTGAAGATGTATGGAAACTACTGCTGACCTATTGTCCTTGCCTCAGACCCAGTTGCAGGGCAGCTTCTGAAGCCTGGATTTGTCTGGACTTGCCCAGTTTTTGGAAACAGAGATTTAGGCCTGAACTGCCAGTTAGAATTCGGTCATAGAGTCAGAATAGCCTGTCTCAAAATCAGATATAGGTAGTTATGTTACTATTTTTAATTAATCATGAAATATGTTTATTATAATTTAAATATTGTGCAAATACTAGAGCAACATCACAAGCAGCAGTATTTAAAAAATATCCCTCTGAACCCAGTCTTTTGAAAACTACTAGTTTCCTTCTCCTTGATTCCAGAGTCTACAAAAGAAAGAATTTTAGGGTCAAGTTGATGGAATCTGAGATGTTTAAGATTGTGAAGAAAAGGGTTATGGTACAATGTCAATGATACCAGAAGAAATTTTACTGCATGGTAACTTTTGAAAGTATGAGACTGCCATAAGAAGAGATGTTTAACTTTCTTGGCCAATATAAAAGATATTCTGATGGGTAATTACCATGTTGTATAGCTTGACTTGCTTTTTTATTATTAATCATTTTATTCCTTTATTAAGTATATAGAATATCTATGATACACTCCATGGACCCTTTCCATTTCAAATGATATCCCCATTCCTGATTACCCATCCACAACTGCTCCCATCCCATCCCAACCTCTCCCCCCTCCCTTTGCTTCTATGAGAGTACTTCTCCACCTATTCAGCCACTCTCGACTTACTGCCCTAACATTCCCCTAAACTGGGCCATCAGATCTCCACAGGACCAAGGGTACCTCCTGGCATTGATAAGGCATTCATCAATATATATTTGGAGCCATGGATACTTCATGTATACTTTGGTTGGTGGTTTAGACTCTAGAGCTCTGGGCAGTCTGGTTAATTGATATTATTCTTCTTATGGGATTACAATGCCCTTCAGCTTCTTCAGTCCTTCCCCTAGTTCTTCCACTGGGATCCCTAAGCTTAGTCTGATTGTTGGCTGTAAGTATCTGCATCTGTATTGGTCAGATGCTGGTGTCCATGTATTTCATTTGGACATGAATATTTCTGGGTTAAAAAATAATGACCTTATGAAATTCATAAGCAAAAGGATGAAAATAGAAAGTATTATCCTAAGTGAAGTAAACCAAATCACACAAAAAAAAAATCACATGGTATGCACTCACTGATAAGTGGAATATTAGCCCAAAAGCTCAAATTACCCAAGATACAATCCACAGACCACATGAAGTTCAAGAAAAAGGATGATCAAGGTGTGGATGCTCCAATCCTTCTTAGAAGGGGGAACAAAAATATTAATAGGAGAGAATATGGAGACAATGTTTGGAGCAGAGACTGAAGGAAAGGCCATCCAGAGATTGCCCCACCTGGGAATCCATCCCATACACATACAGTCACCAAACCCAGACAACGTTGCTGATGCCAAGAAGTGCATGCTGGCACGAGCCTGATATAGCTGTATCCTGAGAGACTCTGCCAGAGAATGACAAATACAGAGGCAGATGCTAGCAGCCAACCATTGAACTGAGAACACGGTCCACATTGGAGGAGTTAAAGAAAGGATTGAAGGAGCTGAAGGGGTTTGCAACCCCATAAAACAAACAATACCAACCAGAGTGCCCAGGCACTAAATCACCATCCAAAGCATATACATGAATAGACTCATGGCTCCAGCTTCATATGTAGCAGAGGATGGCCTTGTTGGACACCAGTGGGAGAAGAAGCCCTTGGTTCTGCCAAGGTTTAACACTGTCAGTGTAAGGGAATGTCAGGGTGTGGAGGCAGAAAAGGGTGGATGATGGGTGGGGGAACACCCTCATAGAAGAAAGCGGATAGGAGATGGGATAGGGGGTTAATGGAAGGGAAACCAGGAAAGATGATAACATTTGTGATATAAATTTTAAAAATCCAAGAAAAAAAAGAAAAAAATGTGAGATGGGTGGATAGTCCTATCCCTCAAAAGGGGGCTGTGCCTATCTCCTTAAGGTATCCCCTTTGTTGTGTATTTTGGCCAAAGTTATTCCTTTTGGTCCTGGGGTACTCTAGCTTCCCTGGTGTCTGGGACTTTCTAGTAACTACCTCCAGTTCCTCATCCCTGAGTGCTACAGATTTTTATTTAATTACCTGACCCTCCATACTTTTCTCCTGTCCCTTCCAATACCTGATCCTGCCCTCTCCTTTTCCCCTTCCCTCATCTCTCCTTCCCAAGTCCTCCCTCTCTCTATTTTCAATGGCTATTTTGTTACTCCTTCTAAGTAGTATTGAAGCATCCACACTTTGGCCTTTCTTCTTCATAATAGGACAAAAAAGCAACTCGAAGATTAGGAAAAGATCTTTACCACACTTTACATCACACTTACATTAGATAGAGGGCTAATATCTAAAATATACAAAGAACTCCAGAGACTCCAAATAACCCTATTAAAAATGGGGTACAGAGCTAAACAAAGAATTCACAACTGAGGAATATCGAATGGCTGAGAAGCACCTAAACAAATGTTCTACATCCTTAGTCATCAGGGAAATGGAAATCAAAACAACTCTGAGATTCCACCTCACACCAGTCAGAATGGCTAAGATCAAAAACTCAGGTAACAGCAGATGCTGTCGAGGATGTGGAGAAAGAGGAACACTCCTCCATTGTTGGTGGGATTGCAGACTGGTACAACCACTCTGAAAATCAGTCTGGAGGTTCCTCAGAAAATTGGACATTGCCCTATATGAAGACCCAGCTATACTTCTCCTGGGTGTATACCCAAAAGATGCTCCAACATACAACAAAGACACATGCTCCACTATGTTCATAGCAGCCAGAAGCTGGAAAGAACCCAGATGTTCCTCAACAGAAAAATCGATACAGAAAATGTGATACATTTACACAATGGAGTAATATTCAGCTATTAAAAACAATGACTTAATGGATGGAACTAGAAAATACCACCCTGAGTGAGGTAACAAAGACACAAAAGAAACACATGGCATGCACTCACTGATAAGTGGATATTAGCCCAAAAGCTCAAATACCCACAATTCAACACACAAACCATGTGGAGCTTGACCTACTGTACAAAAAAGATAAACATATATCAAAATATCTCCCTATGCCTTTAAATATGTACTGTTAATTAAAATATTACCTTAGAAATGTTATTATTTTTCAGCCACATTTTCATCTTTCATTAATGTAGCCTGGTTGAAAAGTTTGTCTCAAAGTTATTACTTTTTCACAATGAATTAGAAATGTTTGGAAATATAAATATATGAATAAAATTTTATATATAAATTACTGCACTTCGTACTTGAGAACATATGTGTACAAATAATTCCTGACTGTTGATGGCAGTCTTGACAATTAAATTTTGTGTAGATAAATATTTTACAAATGAGAATGTTAAGATAATGTTCAAAGTGGTAGCTCAACATTTTTATCACTAGAAATATAAATAATAGAAATTTAGTTTATTAATGTAAGCATCACCTGCCACATAGAGCTTATTGCACAATTTTTGTCTAATAAAAGCATTTTGTGTATTGATATTCAATGTTGTAATATATACTTAGGCTGGGATTCCTGTGGTAAATCAAATCTGTGGCTGCTTTGCTATAGATATTTATGCAATAATATTTTGATTGATTAGATAGGGAGGGAGCGATTTATGATTTTCCTTTATCTTGTGTTTTGAATACAGCATGTTCACATTTTCTGATTACATCTCTGTGAGGGCTTCCTGCCATCTGTGCTCTGTAGTTGCAGAAAATGTTAAACCTGGAGGGGAATAAATGACAATAACCATTAACACAAAGCAACAATAAAGGATCTAAATTTGCAAGCTCAGAATTTGCCTACTGTTGATGATTAATGAAGGCAAATGCAGTCTGAAAGCTGATTATGTGCTTCATTTTACGTGATGCCTAAGGGGCTACAGCCTAACAGAAACAGTATTGGAATCCCTCAAATCTCAGGACAGGTACAATTTGCTTTCCCGGATGCATTGATTTCGGATAGTACTTAGTAAACTGAATTGGCAATAACTGGTGCACTTCCGCGTATTTCCAGCAACTGAAATGTACTTATTCTGTTCTACTCCCAAATTTAGCATTGTTTCATCCCGGAGACATCTTGATTCCGAGATTAGTAAATACTCCTGAGGACAAATAAAAATGCATCATCACGTAATTCTTGAGTCTTTTTCAAGTCCTAATGCACTTAACGGAATTTATTCAAGCTCTAATGTCCCATGGCCATTTCCTCTGGCTTTATATATTTAAGCAATCAAATATTTTGTTTAACACAAACACATCAAGATTTTCTTCCCTGTGGTCAGTCGTTTCACTGCTGTTCTATTAGCTGATGGATTATGAAGAATGCTAAGTCTTCTTCCCTTTTGTAGATCTAACAACACAAACACTATAGGCTTGGGATTTTATTTGCTTACTTAAATCACATACAAGGGCTAGGGAGAAGGCTCAGTAGATAAGAAATACTTCTTCTGGAAGTATGGGAATCTGAGATTGGATACCATGAACCTATGGAAAAGCCCAACATGACAGGGCATGTACAATGTGAACTCATAACTGAAGTACTTCTGGAAGTAGAAGAGAGGAAAGGATAGCAGGGATTTCTGGTCTATAGCCCAGCTGAAAATCCATGAGCTACAAGTTTTATGATTGAACCCATTGTAGGAGAATAAGACAGAACCACACACACAGAAACACACACACACAGAAACACACACACAGAAACACACACACACTTTCTCTCTCTCACACACAATATGTACCTAAAAACAAAAAACTAAAGAAATAAAAACAAACCTATTCATCTATTTGTTTGGCTTATGGGTAGGTATGATTGCAACATTCAAATTAATTTTGACTCTATTAGTTTATGGTTAAAAGCAGAAGAAGTCTCATAATTTAAATTATGGTTAGCGTAGTCTGTTAGTATCTTAGAGGAAGAGAATAAATTAATTTAACATAAAACTTTGTTGCTGCAAGATGGATTGTTTATTAAAATTTTATTATATCTTATTTGTATTTGTGTACATGTGCCTATTGTATGAGTATCTCAGTGTGTATGCACATACATGTACACGGATGCCCTCAAAGGCCAGAAGGAGGCATTTGGTTCCTTAGAGTTGGAATTATAGACATTTGTGAGCTCCCCAACACTGATCCTCGAATCCAAATTCCTGATTGTCTTAAATAACTTTACATGGTCTACGAAGGATGCATTATCAATTTCATTTACTATAGATGATATAGATTTAGAGTAATAGGATATAATTGATATCTTTACATACTGCTAGTAAACCATTATCCTATTATGCAGGTACCTCTGCTAATAATTATGGAAAATATAAGACTTATTGTGGGAATTTTGTTGTTGCTGCTATTGGTGATGGTTATTTTTCTTGTTGTTTTGTGTTTTGAAGTTTTAAAGTAAAGTATGCCTCCTTTTATGTGCCATGTGATAGAGTTGAAAGAATTTAAAGGACTTGGGTATTTTTAAGAGGAGAATTCTACAAAAAGGAAAGAGAGAAGTAGTTGGTTTAAAATTAAAAAATGCTTATTATTTAATATGTGTTTCAATATAGTGTCCAAATACCTAGTCAGTGTTTTGTAAAATGATTTTTGTAAGCTTGTTTAGGAGCAGCTTGCATAATTTGACTGATCAGACATCTTACATGCTTATGCCTACTGATTTTTTCCAGAGTACCAAGAATGCTGCACGAGCCAAGCGTGGAGGTCAGTACTGACAGCAAATTTCCAGATGACAAGCTCAGTTAATCACAAATGTCAATTTATATCATTGTTTCATCCCCTGAGTTTTCTGCTCCCAAGCTCTCAGGCCCACTGTCTGGAGAGCATGATTAATATTGTGAGTCAAAGGCACCAGAAAGGTTGAGATGCCCTTGCAGGTGGTTTATATGAAAGTTGCTGAAAATCCTTGGGGATCTTTAAATTATACGAATAAGATTCCAACATGGGTGATTTGTGCTTTTACTTGGAATCATTATTTCTCTTAGGAAAAATGGAATACTTGTGAAATACTTGACTATGACAAGCATAATTACAATATAATTGAATTATATCCCAATACCCATATCTTTTGCAATCCAGAAAGACCTAAAACAAAATATCTGGTAATTATATTGTCATTGTTACCTAAATAGCCCCCAGGAATTTTGAAACAGATATTTTTCATGAATTTGAAAGAGAAAATGAGAAGTGCATGAAAGTTAAGAGGGAGAAAAATAAACAGGAATGATGTAATCCTATTATAATCTCAAAATTAAAAAATAGATTTAAAAAGTCTTCGTATACTGAATACGCAATCCACAACACGATAACATAATGGAATGATAATTTATCTGATATTAATCTTACTAAATGCAAACTATTCTTCTTTGCTTATTGTGTGTGAGCATGTGTGTGTGTGTGTGTGTGTGTGTGTTTGCGTGCATATGTGTGGGCATTTGTGTCTGTGTCTGTGTGTCTCTGTGTGTGTACATGTGAACATGGGTTTTACTTTCTTCTCTGTAGTCAGGGTCTCTCTATGTTTCTCCATTTTCTCTTCAACTTGAAGTTCTCTGGCTCAGTTAACAAAGTGCTATGAGTACAGTTATTTTCCACTACTTATGGAAAATATATAGCATTAATGAAAGGAACATTAGAGTAAGATAAAACCAAGCAGGCGTTAGGTTTCTGGTCAATGATAGAACCCCAGAATGCTAATGTCTCAGGGGGAAAAAGATGCAAATGATGATGACAAAGATTATCTTAAATACAAAACAAAATCCTACTTTAATATTTTATATGAAATAAGACAGAAAGAAACGCTCAGTGTATATATCCATATATTTTTAGACAATGTTTCTTGCATATTTCTGTAAAAAGCCTTGTAGCTTTTAGAACAGTAAGTGTACTGCTTCTGTAATACTTATGCTGTAGCTATTGGCTGACAATTGTGCTTTCAGTCTATAAAATATTGCCGCACAATTTTAATATCGAGAGTAACATATCCATCCTTTGCCCTGGCGATCTTAACACCAGGAGGTAAGGTGCTGAAAGGTTGGTAATCACTATAAGAGAATGGCTTCCAGATTCACTGTCATGTACCACATAAACTTAGAAGTGTAGACAAGAAATGAGCATACAGAAAGTAGATGTATAAAGGTAAAATGAATAAACACAGAGTGGGAAGGGTTTCCCAGAAACAGATGCACCCAAACTCTCCTCTCCAGTGGCGTTTTATGTTAGGGCTGGATAGAGACTATCGTAGCTTGAAAAATGGCCCCCATATGCTCATAGAAAGTGGCACTGTTAGTGGGTGAAGCCTTGTTGGAAGAAGTGTGTCACTAGGAGTTTGGCTTTGATGTTTGAAATGCACAAGGAATACCAGTGTCACAGTCTCTTCCTATTACCTGAAGATTCAGATATAGAATTGTAAGCTACTTCTCCTGCCCATGTTTGCTTGCATGCCACTGTGCTTTCCTCCAGAACTCTAATGGACTAAACCAATGGACTGGAAGCCAGCACTAACTAAATACTTTCCTTTATAAAAGTATCCATCATCACTGTGTATCTTCACAGAAAATAAATAAACAAAAAACCCAAAGAAGGAGATTGAAATATCTGCTTTGAAATAAAGCAATCTCTGAATCTATTGTTAACACATTCAGTGTGGGGGCAAACATCATTTGCATGACCTTGGTGTCTAACCAGAAAGATGGTCATATGCTGCTCTTGCAATTAATCATGGTCACATGTTGTTGCCACCATTGTCAATTCTTTCTTTCAACTAGATTTATGGATTTTCAGGTAATTGATCAAGTAATTTCTTTGTTTTGTTCTCAAGCTATATGATTAGTTCATAATTCATCATGGGTGGCCACCCTGACTTCCCTTGGAGTGGTAACCCCTATCACTATTATTTATACAAAATGGTAAAATATTAATGATAAGTTGTTTGTAGCGATAAGAAAGTGGTATTATTATTCAAGAAATACGGAGAACTTCACCTTGCATCCCATTCATTACCAAGAATATTTGGATTCCCCTGTCAGAGTTTTAGGCTGATAGCAATAGACTTAAGAATGGACTCAGAAGAAAGCTTGGGTACAAGTTTCTTAGAGTTGAAAAGAATTTCCACAGGTTAGGCAACATATAAATCTTGTTATCTGCCCAGAGGAGGAATTTGGATAAGAGGAGGAAAGGAAGCACCTTACTCATAAGCAGATCCATAGCAAAAGGTGAGATAAGGGCAAATCAAAACATAATTTAAAAACTAGAGTATCCAGGAAAGCATGCACAGGCTTTGACATGGGCCCAAAAGAATGGAGTGGCAGTAAAAAGGGAAAAGAAGATTACACATTTCTGAGTAAGAATACACCAGAAAAGCAGAAGGGCTAAGTACATTATCTCATAAAAGAAATAATCATCCCATCTCTATGGCTTTAAGTGAATAAATCAGCTTTCCCAAGGGTTGGGTTCTTGGCCAGGATTGATCAACCAACTTGATTAACTCATAAGGAAGAAAACAAAGGCTTGCCTCCTCCTACATGTAGATTCCATTCTTTTGATTAAAAAAAAGAGACCGAGAGAGAGAAAGAAAAAGAAAAACAGCTTCCCCCAAATGGATTTTCAATACTACTTTAACCAAACCATAAATATGACAGGGACATATAACATATAAAGATAGTAGAGGTCAATTTTAAAATATAACCAGTAGAATTAACAAAATGGAAGAAAGAAAAACAGAATTAGAGCAGGAAAGAAGAAAAATAGGATCTAAGTAACTATTGGAAAGCTATCTTTATAGACCACCCTTTTCAGTACTCCAACATTAACTATTTTATTACAGTGGTTTAAGTATCTATATTTTGTTACCTGATATACAGTTCTGCAGCTCTGGAGTAGTTTATCATGAACACAACGAGTACCTAGAGAACTCCTGACATAAAGGTCTATTTTAAGTAAGCTTGCCATATATCAGAGTATTTTCTTGGGTAAATCTACTCCATGACTTCATGACTTTAAAAAATTTAAAATAAAAAGGAGGAGGACATGACTGCCCCTAAATTATGAAGATTTCTTTTGTGACTATAAGGTTGAAATCGGTCAGAGGTAAGAGTCTAGGCTGAATATGGCCAGGAGACTTAAACTGACCATAAGAGGAGAGATAGGGAAGAAGAGCAAGACAGTAGCCATGATCCAAGACAGTTGGTCAGGGTCAAGAGAACAGAACAGCAGTATAGCCAGAATGGTGTTAGGGCTCAGGCTCGGAGAAAGGAAGTAGAAGCCCAGCCCCTGAGAGGGAAAGATTTCTGGTAGCTGGGAGAGTGAGATGTGCTAAATTGGGTGATACTGCTAGAACTGGGGGAGCCACAGGTACTGATTAATGCTGGGAGAGCCAGCATGCATATGAACTGACATGTAAATAGGTAGCTCAGTATTTCCTTTTTCCTGTGTTGTTTCTAAGAACTCACACTGAGTCATATACTAAGTTTTAGGACTTTCTGATTCCATTTAAATCAGCTTATTGAGGGCCTTAGATATGCTGACTTTGAAGATTTTCTATTATATGCTCATGCATATCTTAGAGCACACCTTTCAGATTGCATCAAGAAAAGGAACATGAAACATTTTGTTTATAGTATCCAACCATTGCAGATTAAAACTTTGAAAAACAACTAAACCACATTTATTTCTAGAAAAATTTATGTGTGTTTATATTTAAATATATTTTATGTATATGTGTGTTTATTATGTATATATATGAATTTTGATTACAGATTTGTGATTTTTATTATTCATATACCTTTATGTTTAACAGCATATGTATATGCTTTAACAATTTAGGAACAATTATACCTACAAGTAAGCTATACGTCATAATAAAATTCACACTACTCTTCTTCTGATGTTTTTTCATTATCACTTCCATTGTCATAATCTTCTACGGTTACATTTTAAGAAACATATCTTTTTTTTCTTAAGATAGAAACTAACACAGATCCAAATTGTTCAAGGTGCAGAGAAGAAGATATTGTAGATTCCCATCTCTAAACAGTATATCTGTATCACACGGCCTCATTCAAAGATCCAGCATTTACTGCAGAGGGTGAGATGGAGTATGAGAGCCAGATTTTACTGCATTCAAACATCAAAGGAGTTGCACATAAGAATTCACAGCAGTGAAGACATAAAACCTGTGCGAGCTCAACAAAACAACATCATGGAGATGAGAGATGGACAATTAATTCCACCACTAAACAAAGCACTATTGGCAATTAATAGTTGTTGAAAGAAAGAAATTCAGTTTCCTTTAAGCATATAAACCCTGTGGAAGTCCATATATCTAAAACATATGGACAACACCAACTGTACTTGTTAATATTTTTATAGAAGATTCTGGGGAAGGGGTGATTATTTTCAGAAACAAAAATGAGTGATTTCCATAGCGCCAAAGAAACTCAAACACAACATACCTTTCTCAGCAATGCAGTTTTCTTTGTATAAAGGTGTGCATCAAAACCAGGGTAGGAACATACCAGACCATATCTGGGTTATGTGTTTTGTCACTAATGTGTTTGCTGACTGTATCTCATACCATTGATGAGAGCTTATAATGTTGTATGATCTGCAAAGGAAAAGGACAAGGCTTCAGGAAATCCGTGTTCCTGCCAGGCTGCTGACTACTCATTTTTAAAACACTCTGTCTCTGTCTCCTCTGTCTCTGTCTCTGTCTCTGTCTCTGTCTCTGTCTCTGTCTGTCTCTGTCTCTCTGTCTCTGTCTCTCTCTCGTCTCACAGAAAACACACATGCACAAACAGGTTAACGACCTTAGATTAAAAAAAAATAAAATGTCCCAACCCCAAGACCTCTAATCATTTGCTTTACCAGATAAAACTGCTGTGTTTGGGAGAGCTCTTGCTATCCTGAGCATTGGAGGGAATCAGCTACTAGACAATTCGATTCAGTCTTTCCCTCCTATACCCAGGTCGGGTGACTGATTTGCACTTCTAGACCACTATGGACTTCTATCAGAGTTTACTCGGGCTTTTCCCTGCCCTGGCATAATTCACCGTCTTTCAGTTCGTAACCTGGACCCTTGGGACTCAAATCACCAAACAAAGAACATACACGGGCTGGACCTAGGCCTCCTCGCATATACATAGCAGATGTGTAGCTTGGTCTTCATTTGGGTCCTGAACTACTGGAGCGGGTGCTATTCCAAAAGCTGTTGCCTTTACATGGGATATGTTCTTGTAGCTGGGCTGCCTTGCCTTCTCTCAGTGGGAAAGGATGGGGCTAGCCATATTGAGACTTGATATGCCAGGATGGGGAGATACACAGGAGGGCCACCTGCTAAAAGGAAAAGGGGAGGGAGGAAGAGTTATGGGAGAGGTGACCTGGAGGAGGGTTGTGATGGATGTAAAGTAAAAAAAAAAAAACAAAAAACAAAAAAAACCCAAAAAACAAAAACCAATAAAACCAACCACAAATTTCTCACAGAATTTTGTGAAAGAAAACAAGCTTTATTTGTTTATTTTATTGCACGAGTCTTGCTTGTATGGGCTTAATTGCAGCATGCATAATCATGGCCATAGGAAGTCTGAAGAGGACATCAGAGTTACTGAATGTTGTAAACTATCATATGAGTGCAAGAAACCTCTCTCCAGGCCTAAGATGTGTGTATCTTTTAAAGAAATAATGTGATTAGTATTTCAGACAAATGAGGCAAATTTGACACATTTAGTTTAGAAAATAATCTTGAACTCTGTGCAAAATGTTAAGGTTAATATTAAAATACTCATGTAATTTATTAAATTATTCGATGAATTTTCTATAATTATAATTAAAATTAATAATCAAGGCTTTAAATTGTAAAACATTTAAACAATGCTGTTCCCATGATTAGGAACACTCTTACATCATATATAGCCCACACTATATATTTTGTCCCTGAATTGTTTCGCATCGCCTTTAAGAAAATGGGTTCAATAATTTTATGCCAGTGTGTTTCATTACCAAACAATTCGCAGACTGGAAATAATACAAGTGTGTATGACATACGACAGTCTATACTGAAGAAAAAATTGGTATTTCTTTTGAATTCTTATACTTGTTAATAAAAGAATTTTAATAGACTAAAAATAGAAGCTAAAAGGCCAATTTATTCAAGTTTTAGGGAAAAACAGCAGGGCATGCAGGCTGAAATCTGCAGCAGCTGCAGGGATGGATGATATGAAACAGAAGAAAACAAGGTATGCTCTTTGAGTCAGCATCTAAGAAAGCTGGCATATTCAGCTGCAGAAATCCTCAGCAGCTACACTGTAAAAGGGATTGGGGACTTCAGACAAAAAGTAGGAAAGCTCAGTGTTGGGAAAAACAAGTTTAGACAATATCCAAAAGAAAGAAATGAAAGGGAAAGTTACGCTTTTCTGAGTTAGAAAACTTGGCAGCTTCGTCAGGGCTGCATCAGGGCATCTCTGGAAGATGCTGCACTAAGGGAGAGAATTCTAGGAAGACTAAATCAAATATTTTATTAGAGGATTTACAGTCCTCCCATGGCATATCTTGTCTTCAATTGGATAAGACTTTCTGTCTCAAAGCCAGATGACTAACAGTCCCACCTGATTCAACTCTTAAGAAACGATGAGCCAATAGTAATTAATATTTTGATCTTTGGGGATGATAAAAATGCCTTGTCTCTACCCAGAGCCAGAGGTATAACTCAGATTCCATTCTCCTGACCTGGAAGAAGTGTTTCTCCCCTTAATGGACTTCAGCAAAGTCCTGATTTTCTCCTCCTTTCTGTGTGATTGTTTATATTCTAAAGATAAATGGTTGTGGCGTTTACTTTTCTAGGATTACCAGGAAAACACAGAGTCGGGGCCAAAGCCTTCCACAAGACAGAGGTCTATCCTCAATGACCTTTAATCATAATCCATGCATATCAATTCTATCATGAATTAAGAGCCTAAAAGTATTTAGTAGTGAACCTGAAATCAGTATTTAGGAGAGTTCAAGGTCTCTCTACATCTGTTGAATTTCAAGTCTTAGAATATGACCAAAGGCACCCAAATAAATGAAGTTGGATTATTTTAACACTGATCAATTATAAATGAAAGGAGATAAAATGTAAATAGCAGTGAATACTTCAAGCCCAAAGATGAGCAGCATGGCTATTAAACGTCAGTATCACCAACTCTTGACACTTATAGCACTGCCAAAAGACTCTGTTTCCGACTGAACCATGGTTCTAAACCAGAATGAAAGTTCCCTAACTGCTTGCACAAAGGCTACTACTGCAAATGTTTCTTAAACTTTATGCACCAGGATATATAAAAACTATGGTTAATTTGCCCAGACACAGTGCAGAAGAGTAGAACAATCAGTTTGAAATATTAAGAAATAAATATAAATTAAGATTTTTGTATAAGACTTAAGTTACATTATATCACCTTGGAACATTTCTAAAAGTCTAAAAATTATTTTCAAATAAAAAGTTTAATGGTAGATAAGGGCCCAGGAGCAGCAGATCCGCTGAGTCTGAGACACTGCCAGAACCTGAAGGGATCGACTGGATAAACAGTTCTCTGCACCCAAATCCCGCAGGAGGGAGAGCTAAACCTTCAGAGAGGCAGACACGCCTGGGAAACCAGAAGAGACTACACTCTGCCCACATCTCTGATTCCAGAGGAAAACACCAAATGCCATCTGGGACTCTGGTGAACGAAAGCTCCCAGAATGAGTGGTGCAAGTCCTCCACATTGCTGCCCACGCAGAGAGCTCATAAGCAACACCCCAAGAGCAAACTTGAGCCTCGGGACCACAGGTAAGACCAACTTTTCTGCTGCAAGCAACCTGCCTGGTGAACCCAAGACACAGGCACACAGGAACAGCTGAAGACCTGTAGAGAGGAAAAACTACAAGCCCAAAAGCAGAACACTCTGTTCCCATAAATGCCTGAAAGAAAACAGGTAAACAGATCTACAGCACTCCTGACACACAGGCTTATAGGACAGTCTAGCCACTGTCAGAAATAGCAGAACAAAGTAACACTAGAGATAATCTGATGGCGAGAGGCAAGCACAGGAACCCAAGCAAGAGAAACCAAGACTACATGGCATCATCGGAGTACAATTCTGACACCAAAGCAAACACGGAATATCCAAACACACCAGAAAAGCAAGATCTAGATTCACAATCATATTTGATCATGATGCTGGAGGACTTCAAGAAAGACATGAAGAACTCCCTTAGAGAAATGCAGGAAAACATAAATAAACAAATAGAAGCCTACAGAGAGGAATCACAAAAATCCCTGAAAGAATTCGAGGAAAACATAAATAAACAAGTAGAAGCCCATAGAGAGGAGTCACAAAATTCCCTGAAAGAATTCCAGGAAAACACAATCAAACAGCTGAAGGAATTAAAAATGGAAATAGAAACAATCAAGAAAGAACACATGGAAACAACCCTGGATATAGAAAACCAAAGGAAGAGACAAGGAGCTGTAGATACAAGCATCACCAACAGAATACAAGAGATAGAAGAGAGAATCTCAGGAGCAGAAGATTCCATAGAAATCATCGACTCAACTGTCAAAGATAATGTAAAGCAGAAAAAGCTACTGGTCCAAAACATACAGGACATCCAGGACTCAATGAGAAGATCAAACCTAAGGATAATAGGTATAGAAGAGAGTGAAGACTCCCAGCTTAAAGGACCAGTAAATATCTTCAACAAAATCATAGAAGAAAACTTCCCTAACCTAAAGAAAGAGATACACATAAGCATACAAGAAGCCTACAGAACTCCAAATAGATTGGACCAGAAAGGAAACACCTCCCGTCACATAATAGTCAAAACACCAAATGCACAAAATAAAGAAAAAATACTAAAAGCAGTAAGGGAAAAAAGGTCAAGTAACATATAAAGGTAGACCTATCAGAATCACACCAGACTTTTGGCCAGAGACTATGAAAGCCAGAAGATCCTGGACAGATGTCATACAGACCCTAAGAGAATACAAATGCCAGCCCAGATTACTGTATCCTGCAAAACTCTCAATTAACATAGATGGAAAAACCACGATATTCCATGACAAAACCAAATTTACATAATATCTTTCTACAAATCCAGAAGCTGGAACGAACCCAGATGCCCTTCAACAGAGGAATGGATACAGAAAATGTGGTACATCTACACAATGGAATATTACTCAGCTATCAAAAACAATGCCTTTATGAAATTCATAGGCAAATGGTGGAACTAGAAAATATCATCCTGAGTGAGGTAACCCAATCATAGAAAAACACACATGGCATGTGCTCATTGATAAGTGGATATTAGCCCAAATGCTTGAATCACTCTAGATGCATAGAACACATGAATCTCAAGACAGATGATCAAAACGTGAATGCTTCATTCCTTCTTTAAAAAGGGAACAAGAATACCCTTGGCAGGGAATAGAGAGGGAAAGATTAAAACAGAGACAGAAGGAGCACCCATTCAGAGCCTGCCCCACATGTGGCCCATACATATACAGCCACCCAATTAGATAATATGGATGAAGCAAAGAAGTGCAGGCCAACAGGAGACGGATGTAGATCTCTCCTGAGAGACACAGCCAGAATACAGCAAATACAGAGGTGAATGCCAGCAGCAAACCACTGAACTGAGAACAGGACCCCCGTTGAAGGAATCAGAGAAAGAACTGGAAGAGCTTGAAGGGGCTCGAGACCCCATATGTTCAACAATGCCAAGCAACCAGAACTTCCAGGAACTAAGCAACTACCTAAAGACTATACATGGACTGACCCTGGACTCTGACCTCATAGGTAGCAGTGAATATCCTAGTAAGAGCACCAGTGGAAGGGGAAGCCCTGGGTCCTGCTAAGACTGAACCCCCAGTGAACTAGACTATGCGGGGAGGGCGGCAATGGGGGGAGGATGGTGAGGGGAACACCCATAAAGAAGGGAAGGGGGAGGGGTTAGGGGGATGTTGGCCCGGAAACTGGGAAAGGGAATAACACTCAAAATGTAAATAAGAAATACTTAAGTTAATAAAAAAAAAGTTTAACATTTCTTATTCAAAACTGATTCTCAAAAATTAATGCTCACACCATTTACTTCTGTATTGAGCCCCATAAGAAGACTTTTTTGTTCTTAGTTTACAAATATATTAGATGATGTGAGGTCATTACTCCATATTGAAGGAATGATTTCATTTAATATCCTTCTGAGTTGTTATGGAGTGGATTGTACCTATCTTATTTTCCCCAGATTTCTCATATTGAATTTTTTCCCACTGATTTTTTGACTGGCTGTTAGTTTCTGCTACACAAATACATCTTTGTCAACTTACCTAAGGTAAATTGTATGTAAAGTTTTTTCTTGCAGAAATACCTTCTCAGATAAAGAACCAATCAAAATGACATCCATTTGACTGATATGCCTTTTCAAACCTTAGTCAGGGCAGTTCATCAAAGCTATTGTAGTCGCAGCATCTCTGCTACTGAAATACAATCAGAACTATGCTTACCTAGCTGCAAATCACAGTAGATCAATGTATCCTTTATATCACCGTGCTAGATCTTTGCAAATATCATACTGTACATAAAGCAGCAGAAAAGTAAATATGTCAGGAGATCCTGTAACTTAAAGTTTGTGTCAGAAATGTACTATAAAATGACACAAAAGTAGTACTCTGACTTGTTATTCTTACTGATCATCTGCTCTGGATAGTTTTATGTCAACTTGATATGAGTTAAGTCATCTGAGAGGAGAGAGAACCTCAATGATTAAAAAGTGATTTGATAAGACTGGGTGCCCTGTAAGCTTGTAGGACACATTTTAAATCAGTGAATGAAGTAGAAAGACCCAGCCCATTGTGGGTGGTACCATTGCTGGGCTTAGGCTCCTGGGTTCTAGAAGAGCAATAGTGATTTATAAAAAACTGCGTGGTTTTGGGACACACAGATAGGTACATCAATAGAATAGAATTGAACACCCAGAAATGAACCCACACAACCAATGGTCACCTGATCTTTGACAAAGAACCTAAAACCATCCAGTGGAAAACATACAGTATTTTCAACAAATGGTGCTGGTTGAACTGGCAGTCAGTATGTAGAAGAATGCAAATTGATCCATTCATATCACCTTCTAAAAAGCTCAATTCCAAGTGTATCAAGGATCTCCACAAAAAGCAGATACACCAAAACTAATAGAGGAGAAAGTGGGGAAGAGACTTGAACACATGGGCACTGGGGAAAATTTCCTGAACAGAACACCAATTGCTTATGCTTTAAAATCAAGAATTGACAAATGAGACCTCATAATATTGTAAAGTTTCTGTAAGGCAAAGAACACTATCATCAGGACAAAATGGAAACCAACAGATTGGGAAAAGATCTTTACCAATCCTACATCTGATAGAGGGCTAATATCCAATATATACAAAGAAATGAAGAAGTTAGACTCAAAAAAATAAAATAAACCTACTTAAAAATGGGGTATAGAGCTAAACAAAGAATTCTCAACTGAGGAATATCGAATGGCTAAGAAGCACCTAAAGAAATGTTCTGCATCCTTAGTCATCAGGGAAATGCAAATCAAAACAACCCTGAGATTCCACCTCACACTGTCAGAGTGGCTAAGATAAAAAACTCAGTTGACAACAGATACTGATGAGGATGTGAAGAAAGAGGAACACTCCTCCATTGTTCGTTGGATTGCAAGCTGGTACAACCACTCTGGCATTCAGTCTGGCAGTTCCTCAGAAAATTGGACATAGTACAACAGCTATACCACACCTGGGCATATGCCCAAAAGATGCTCCAACTTATAACAAGGACAAATGTTCCACTATGTTCATACCAACCTTATATTCATAATAGCCAGAAGTTGGAAAGAACCCAGATGTCCTTCAACAAAGGAATGGATAAAGAAAATGTGGTACATCTACATAATGATATACTACTCAGTTATTAGAAACAATGAATTCATGAAATTCATAGGAAAATGGGTGAAACTAGAAAATATCATCCTGAGTGAGGTAACCCAGTCACAAAAAAAACACATGGTCTGCACTCACTGATAAGTGGATATTAGCCCAAAAGCTCAGATTACCTAAGATACAATCCATAAGCTACATGAAGTAAGAACAAAATGTGGATGCTTCAGTCCTTCTTAGATGGGAGAACAAAAATACTCACATGAGGAAACAAAGTGTGGAGCAAAGACTGAAGGAAAGGCCATCCAGAGACTGCACTACCTAGGGATGTATCCCATATACAAACACCAAACCCAGACACTATTGTGGATGCCAAGAGATGCATGCTGACAGGAGTCTGATATAGCTCTCTCCTGAGAGTCTCTGCCAGAGACTGACAAATACAGAGGCAGATGTTTGTAGCCTACCATTGAACTGAGAATGGGGTCTCCAGTGGAAGAGTTACAGAAAGGACTGAAGGAGCTGGAGGGGTTTGCAACCTCATAAGGAGAACAATATCAACCAAACAGACCCCTCAGAGCTCCCAGGGACTAAACCAACATCCCAAGAGTATGCTGTGATTGGCCTATTGCTCCATCCGCATATGTAGCAGAGGATGGCCTTGTCAGGCATCACCGGAGGAAAAGTCCTTGGTCCTGTCAAGTCTCAATGCCCCAGTGTAGAGGGATGTCAGGGTAGGGAGGTGGGATGGAGTGGGTGGATGGGTGTGGGAGCACCCTCATAGAAATGGGGGAAGACAGCAGGTTTTTGGAGGGAAACCGAGAAAGGGAATAACATTTGAAATGTAAATAAAAAATATCCAATAAAGAAAAAAAAAGAAAACAGGTTGAATAAGTCATGTGGGGCAAGTCAATAAGCAGTAAGCAGTAAGCAGCACTGCTAAATGGCTACTGAATTGATTCCTGCCTCCAGGTTCCTGCCCTGGTTGAGTTCCCATTCTGACTCCCATCAGTGTTAAACAGTGATATGAAATTATAAGCCAAATAAACCCTTTGTTCCCAAGTTGCTTTGGTCATGATATTTCACCACAGCAATAGTAACTCCAAGTAAGACAGTCTTAGAGTTATTGAGTGCTGACAAGTTGGTACCAGGAGTAGGGAATTGCTGTGACAGACCTGTCTATAGTTTGGGGAGGATTGTGGAAAAACTTTTAATGTGTTTGAATTTGCAAAGACTATAGGACTTTGAAAGTCATTTGTGTTATTAATGTGAGCTGCTAGAGATGAATGAAAAAGGAAGAGTTTGACTTAATGGTGATATGTTTGTGTGTCAAGTAGCTGACAAGGGGTCAACCATGTCTTGATAGTTTTGTGTCAAGCTGACACAAGATAAAGTCATCTAAGAGGATGGAACCACAATTAAGAAAAATATCTCAACCCCCCTGCCTGGTCAGGTGGGCACTCCTGAGGTTGCAGAGCAGAAGAGACCACCAACACTGCCCACTCCTGCCCACATCCCTGGCCCAAGAGGAAAATGTATAAGGCCTCTGGGTTCCCGTGGGGTAGGGCCCAGGAGTGGCAGGACCCCTGCGCCTGACACACCACCAGAACCTGAAGGAACAGACCGGTTACACAGTTCTCTGCACCCAAATCCCGTGGGAGGGAGAGCTAAACCTTCAGAGAGGCAGACACGCCTGGGAAACCAGAAGAGACTGCACTCTGCACTCACATCTCGGACGCCAGAGGAAAACACCAAACACCATCTGGAACCCTAGTGCACTGAAGCTCCCGGAAACGGCTGCGCAGATTTCCCTGGTTGCTGCCGCCGCAGAGAGCTCGTGGGCAGCACCCCGCAAGCAAACTTGAGCCTTGGGACCACAGGTAAGACCAACTTTTCTGCTGCAAGCGACCTGCCTGGTGAACTCAAGACACAGGCCCACAGGAACAGCTGAGACCTGTAGAGAGGAAAGACTACACGCCCGAAAGCAGAACACTCTGTCCCCATAACAGGCTGAAAGAAAACAGGAAAACAGGTCTACAGCACTCCTGACACAAAGGCTTATAGGACAGTCTAGCCACTGTCAGACATAGCAAAACAAAGCAACACTAGAGATAATCTGATGGCAAGAGGCAAGCGCAGGAACCCAAGCAACAGAAACCAAGACTACATGGCACCACTGGAGCCCAATTCTCCCATCAAAACAAACATAGAATATCCAAACACACCAGAAAAGCAAGATCTAGTTTCAAAATCATATTTGATCATGATGCTGGAGGACTTCCAGAAAGACGTGAAGAACTCACTTAGAGAACAAGTAGAAGCCTACAGAGAGGAATCGCAAAAATCCCTGAAAGAATTCCAGGAAAACACAAATGAACAAGTAGAAGCCCATAGAGAGGAGTCACAAAAATCCCTGAAAGAATTCCAGGAAAACACAATCAAACAGCTGAAGGAATTAAAAATGGAAATAGAAACAATCAAGAAAGAACACATGGAAACAACCCTGGATATAGAAAACCAAAAGAAGAGACAAGGAGCTGTAGATACAAGCATCACCAACAGAATACAAGAGATAGAAGAGAGAATCTCAGGAACAGAAGATTCCATAGAAATCATTGACTCAACTGTCAAAGATAATGTAAAGCAGAAAAAGCTACTGGTCCAAAACATACAGGAAATCCAGGACTCAATGAGAAGATCAAACCTAAGGATAATAGGTATAGAAGAGAGTGAAGACTCCGAGCTCAAAGAACCAGTAAATATCTTCAACAAAATCATAGAAGAAAACTTCCCTAACCTAAAAAAAGAGATACCCATAGGCATACAAGAAGCCTACAGAACTCCAAATAGATTGGACCAGAAAAGAAACACCTCCCGTCACATAATAGTCAAAACACCAAACGCACAAAATAAAGAAAGAATATTAAAAGCAGTAAGGGAAAAAGGTCAAGTAAAATATAAAGGCAGACCTATCAGAATCACACCAGACTTCTCGCCAGAAACTATGAAGGCCAGAAGATACTGGACTGATGTCATACAGACCCTAAGAGAACACAAATGCCAGCCCAGGTAACTGTATCCTGCAAAACTCTCAATTAACATAGATGGAGAAACCAAGATATTCCATGACAAAACCAAATTTACACAATATCTTGCTACAAATCCAGCACTACAAAGGATAATAAAGGGTAAAGCCCAACATAAGGAGGCAAGCTATACCCTAGAAGAAGCAAGAAACTAATCGTCTTGGCAACAAAACAAAGAGAATGAAAGCACACAAACATAACCTCACATCCAAATATGAATATAACGGGAAGCAATAATCACTATTCCTTAATATCTCTCAACATCAATGGCCTCAACTCCCCAATAAAAAGACATAGATTAACAAACTGGATACGCAACGAGGACCCTGCATTCTGCTGCCTACAGGAAACACACCTCAGAGACAAAGACAGACACTACCTCAGAGTGAAAGGCTGGAAAACAACTTTCCAAGCAAATGGTCAGAAGAAGCAAGCTGGAGTAGCCATTCTAATATCAAATAAAATAAATTTTCAATTAAAAGTCATCAAAAAAGATAATGAAGGACACTTCATATTCATCAAAGGAAAAATCCACCAAGATGAACTCTCAATCCTAAATATCTATGCCCCAAATACAAGGGCACCTACATACTTAAAAGAAACCTTACTAAAGCTCAAAACACACATTGCACCTCACACAATAATAGTAGGAGATTTCAACACCCCACTCTCATCAATGGACAGATCATGGAAACAGAAATTAAACAGAGATGTCGACAGACTAAGAGAAGTCATGAGCCAAATGGACTTAACAGATATTTATAGAACATTCTATCCTAAAGCAAAAGGATATACCTTCTTCTCAGCTCCTCATGGTACTTTCTCCAAAACTGACCATATAATTGGTCAAAAAACGGGCCTCAACAGGTACAGAAAGATAGAAATAATCCCATGCGTGCTATCAGACCACCACGGCCTAAAACTGGTCTTCAATAACAATAAGGGACGAATGCCCATATATACGTGGAAATTGAACAATGCTCCACTCAATGATAACCTGGTCAAGGAAGAAATAAAGAAAGAAATTAAAAACTTTTTAGAATTTAATGAAAATGAAGGTACAACATACCCAAACTTATGGGACGCAATGAAAGCTGTGCTAAGAGGAAAACTCATAGCGCTGAGTGCCTGCAGAAAGAAACAGGAAAGAGCATATGTCAGCAGCTTGACAGCACACCTAAAAGCTCTAGAACAAAAAGAAGCAAATACACCCAGGAGGAGTAGAAGGCAGGAAATAATCAAACTCAGAGCTGAAATCAACCAAGTAGAAACAAAAAGGACCATAGAAAGAATCAACCAAAAAGAGCCCAGGTCCAGACGGGTTTAGTGCAGAATTCTATCAGACCTTCATAGAAGTCCTCATACCAATATTATCCAAACTATTGCACAAAATTGAAACAGATGGAGCACTAGCGAATTCCTTCTATGAAGCCACAATTACTCTTATACCTAAACCACACAAAGACCCAACAAGAAAGAGAACTTAAGACCAATTTCTCTTATGAATATCGATGCAAAAATACTCAATAAAATTCTGGCAAACCGAATCCAAGAGCACATCAAAACAATCATCCACCATGATCAAGTAGGCTTCATCTCAGTCATGCAGGGATGGTTTAATTTACGGAAAACCATCAACGTGATCCATTATATAAACAAACTGAAAGAATAAAACCACATGATCATTTCATTAGATGCAGACAAAGCATTTGACAAAATTCAACACCCCTTCATGCTAAAAGTCCTGGAAAGAATTGGAATTCAAGGCCCATACCTAAACATAGTAAAAGCCATATACAGCAAAACAGTTGCTAACATTAAACTAAATGGAGAGAAACTTGAAGCAATCCCACTAAAATCAGGGACTAGACAAGGCTGCCCACTCTCTCCCTACTTATTCAATATAGTTCTTGAATTTCTAGCCAGAGCAATCAGACAACAAAAGGAGGTCAAGGGGATACAGATCGGAAAAGAAGAAGTCAAAATATCACTATTTGCAGATGATATGATAGTATATTTAAGTGATCCCAAAAGTTCCACCAGAGAACTACTAAAGCTGATAAACAACTTCAGCAAAGTGGCTGGGTATAAAATTAACTAAAATAAATCAGTTGCCTTCCTCTATACAAAAGAGAAACAAGCCGAGAAAGAAATTAGGGAAAAGACACCCTTCATAATGGACCCAAATAATATAAAGTACCTTGGTGTGACTTTAACCAAGCAAGTAAAAGATCTGTACAATAAGAACTTCAAGACACTGAAGAAAGAAATTGAAGAAGACCTCAGAAGATGGAAAGATCTCCCATGCTCATGGATTGGAAGGATCAATATAGTAAAAATGGCCATTTTACCAAAAGCGATCTACAGATTCAATACAATCCCCATCAAAATACCAATCCAATTCTTCAAAGAGTTAGACAGAACAATTTGCAAATTCATCTGGAATAACAAAAAACCCAGGATAGCTAAAACTATCCTCAACAATAAAAGGACTTCAGGGGGAATCACTATCCCTGAACTCAAGCAGTATTACAGAGCAATAGTGATAAAAACTGCATGGTATTGGTACCGAGACAGACAGATAGACCAATGGAACAGAATTGAAGACCCAGAAATGAACCCACACACCTATGAGCACTTGATTTTTGACAAAGGAACCAAAACCATCAAATGGAAACAAGACAGCATTTTCAGGAAATGGTGCTGGTTCAACTGGAGGTCAACATGTAGAAGAATGCAGATCGATCCATGCTTATCGCCCTGTACAAAGCTTAAGTCCAAGTGGATCAAGGACCTCCACATCAACCAGACACACTCAAACTAATAGAAGAAAAACGAGGGAAGCATCTGGAACACATGAGCACTGGAAAAAATTTCCTGAACAAAACACCAATGGCTTATGCTCTAAGATCAAGAATCGACAAATGGGATCTCATAAAACTGCAAAGCTTCTGTAAGGCAAAGGACACTGTGGTTAGGACAAAACGGCAACCAACAGATTGGAAAAAGATCTTTACCAATCCTACAACAGATAGAGGCCTTATATCCAAAATATACAAAGAACTCAAGAAGTTAGACCGCAGGGAGACAAATAACCCTATTAAAAATGGGGTTCAGAGCTAAACAAAGAATTCACAGCTGAGGAATGCCAAATGGCTGAGAAACACCTAAAGAAATGTTCAACATCTTTAGTCATAAGGGAAGTGCAATTCAAAACAACCCTGAGATTTCACCTCACGCCAGTGAGAATGGCTAAGATCAAAAACTCAGGTGACAGCAAATGCTGGCGAGGATGCGGAGAAAGAGGAACACTCCTCCATTGTTGGTGGGATTGCAGACTGGTAAAACCATTCTGGAAATCAGTCTGGAGGTTCCTCAGAAAATTGGACATTGAACTGCCTGAGGATCCAGCTATACCTCTCTTGGGCATATACCCAAAAGATGCCTCAACATATAAAAAAGACACGTGCTCCACTATGTTCATCGCAGCCTTATTTATAATAGCGAGAAGCTGGAAAGAACCCAGATGCCCTTCAACAGAGGAATGGATACAGAAAATGTGGTACATCTACACAATGGAATATTACTCAGCTATCAAAAACAATGCCTTTTTGAAATTCGTAGGCAAATGGTTGGAACTGGAAAATATCATCCTGAGTGTGGTAACCCAATCACAGAAAGACATACATAGTATGCACTCATTGATAAGTGGCTATTAGCCCAAATGCTTGAATTACCCTAGATGTCTAGAACAAATGATACTCAAGACGGATGATCAAAATGTGAATGCTTCACTCCTTCTTTAAAAGGGGAACAAGAATACACTTGGCAGGGAATAGAGAGGCAAAGATTCAAACAGAGACTGAAGGAACACCCATTCAGAGCCTGCCCCTCATGTGGCCCATAGATATACAGCCACCCATATAGAAAAGATGGATGAAGCAAAGAAGTGCAGACCGACAGGAGCCGGATGTAGGTCGCTCCTGAGAGAAACAGCCAGAATACAGCAAATACAGAGGCGAATGCCAGCAGCAAACCACTGACCTGAGAATACGACCCCCGTTGAAGGAATCAGAGAAAGAACTGGAAGAGCTTGAAGGGGCTCGAGACCCCATATGTACAACAATGCCAAGCAACCAGAGCTTCTAGGGACTAAGCCACTACCTAAAGACTATACATGGACTGACCCTGGACTCTGACCTCATAAGTAGTAATGAATATCCTAGTAAGAACACCAGTGGAAGGGGACACCTGGGTCCTGCTAAGACTGAACCCCCAGTGAACTAGACTGTTGGGGGAGGGCGGCAATGGAGGGAGGGTTGGGAGGGGAACACCCATAGGGAAGGGGAGGGGGGGAGGGTAATGTTTGCCCGGAAACCGGGAAAGGGAATAACACTCGAAATGTATATAAGAAATACTCAAGTTAATAAAAAAAAAGAAAAGAAAAGAAAAATATCTCGATAAGATTGGGCTGTACTCAAGCATTATAGAACATTTTCTTAATTTCTAATTGGTGAGGGAGGGCTCAGCTCATGGTGAGTGGTACTACCTCCGGGGTGATAGTCCTTAGTCCTATAAAAAAGCAGGCAAAGCAGGTCATAATGGAGAAAGCCAGTAAGCAGCAACCTTACATGGCCTATGAATTAGCTCCTCCCTCTAGGTTTCTTCCCTGACTGAGTTCCTGCCCTAACTTCATTCAATGTTGAAAAGAGATATGGAATTATGAGTCAAATAAACACTTTACTCTCCAAGTTGCTTTGGTCATGGTGTTTCATCAAAGTAATAGTAACAATAACTAAGCTAGTCTTAGATTTATTGATTTTTGAACAAGTTGGTACCAGGAGTGGGATATTGTTGTTACCAACTTGACCATGTCTTGAGGAGGATTATATAAGTACTTTGGAACTTTGAGCTATAAAAGCTGTCAAGTGTTGAGAGTTCACTGTGAAGGTTTTTAGAAGTTTGAATGACATGGGTGTTGAGAGTAATTTAGAAGATGAAGGCCTAGCTTGTTATGTTCAGAGAGAAATTTAAAAGCTATCTGGGCCATTTGCTTTTTTGAATTGAGATTATGCTGCTCTTGAAGGGTCAATTACAATTAACAAATAAACAGCACCACTGAAGTTAAACCTTTTCATTATTGGGACAATTGATACTGATTAACTGCAGCTAAGACATTAGCTGGTGATTAAGATGAAACCAGCATCTCTGAAGTAAAATTTTCCAGTGTTTCTTGATATTGCAAAGAAACTATGTGCCAGAGACAGCCATGGGTGTACTTTTTGTTGGCAGCTAAATTGGAAAAGATAAGAGTCACCCAGGTGGTGCTGGTTTGGAAGGCATGAAGGGGTCATAGAGAGCAATTTAGTCCTGGCATTTTGAGGGTCCAGGAGAAGTTTTTGTGAAGGTACAGTCTCAGTGGCAGTTGAAGGCCCATGGGGTCATGTAGAAAAATTGAGGTTGACACAGGAAGAGAGCCTGTCACAAGTTATTGGTGAAAATGAAACCCAATTGCAGCAATGGACCAAAGTAATTTTGGAGATACCATGACCAAGTGATAACCACCAAGGACAGCACAAGCCATACAGATGGATCCAACTGAAGCTGAGAAGACAAGCCATAGAGTAGTGGCTTACTACAGAAGAACGAGCTGGACAAGTGAAGCAAGATCTTTGGAAAAGACCAGAAGACTTACTCAGTATTTAGACAGCAGGAGTTTAGTTTTGCTTTGATTTGACTGTTACTGTGCCCTGATTTTTCTCCCTTGAAATAAGAGCATAGTTTACTGGAGCACACAGTTGAGAAAATTTGAATTTGAAAAATAAAAACCCACTAGATTTTAAAAGAGATTGGTTCTTTTAAAGGGACTTAAGTTTTAATGTGTTTGAATTTGAAAGACTATGGGACTTTTAAAGCTATTTATCATGGGGATGAATAAGAATAGAGGATTGTGGCTTAATAATGATATGTTTCTATGTCAAGCTGACAAGAGGTCAATTGTACTGGCTGGTTTTTATGTCAACTTGACACAGCTAAAGTCATTAGAAGCCTCACTAAATGAAATGCCTTAATGATATCAATAAGGCATTTTCTCAGTTTGTGATCAATGAGGGAGGGTCCTTACCATTGGGTGTGGTAACATTCCCCAGCTAGTAATCCTGAGTTCTATAAGAAAGCAAGCTTGGCAAGCTAGGGGAACATGCCAGTAATCAGAAGTCCTCCATAACCTCTACTTCAAACCCGGTCTCCAAGTACATGCCATGTTAGAGTTCCTATCCTGACTTCCTTTCATGATACATAGCAATATGGAAGTGTAAGCCAGATAAACCTTTTGCTCCCCAACTTGCTTTTTGTTTATGGTATTTTGTTACAGTAATAGAAACCCTTCCTGATACAGGAATTGAATATGCTAATTTTTCACAGTGGAAATACTAAAGTGTGTTCATTCTCAATAGATAACTACAATAAACAGGAGGGGCTAATCTGACTGGGTAAACTTCTGACAGGCTTTAGTAGAGTTCTATAACTATTTAGTACTAATGACCCTAGAAACATTTGTAAACATTAGAGAAAAAAGAAATTTGGCTTATTTATAGTACATTCATATCCTTTTTATTTGTGCTTCTGTTCTTTCTCTCAAAACTATGCTCAGTTTAACACATGTACAAACTTCAATTAGAAATAGCAATAAAGAGGTTTAAGGGGTGGCTCAGATCTGCACTTAAAAACACTCTTCCTGTTTTTGTTAAAGACCAGAATTTGGTTCCAAGGACCTATATCAAGTGGCTTACAACAGCCTACAACTACATTTTCAAGGAATCTAATGCCCTGTTTGGTCTCTCTAGTCATTGCATACATAGGGTTGTTCTCTGCCTGTTTGTCTGTCTATCTATTTGTTTGTCTATCTATCTGTTTGTCTATCTATCTATCTATCTATCTATCTATCTATCTATCTATCTATCTATCTATCATCTATCTACCTATCTAATCATATATTTATACAAATGTGTGTGTGTGTGTGTGTGTGTGTGTGTGTGTGTGTGTGTGTGTGTATTATCTTAAACATAATCTAGTCCAGTAGTATAGAGTTCAGTTTCTTGGCCAACTAGTCCTAGGGATGAGATGAGATCTGCCCTGGAGTGTGATTAATAATACCAGGTGTCACAAGAAATCGCAATTGTCTGTCAATAGCTCCTTATCTAGGGATAAAGCTTCATGTCAATCTCTATTCCTGCATGCTGAGATTTTTGGCAGGCTTATGCTATGTACGTCTTATACATGTTGTCATATCCTACATGAGTTCATAGACTTCCTCCATGAGTTTTTATGTGTATTTGTCATGTTGTATCTAAAGGAAAACCCTTAAGTTATCCACTACCACTGACTCCTTTAATAGTTTTGTCCTCTCTTCTTCATAGATTATGTGACGTGAGAGAAAGAATGTGATATAGATGTTATCCTTTAAATGCCTTTTGTTTTCTGCACATTGACTCTGTGTGCTTTTCTGTATGGCACAAGTATGGCATAAAGCTTCTCTCATGAGGACTGAGCAGTACATAGAGGTGTGGATGTATGTTATTAGGAATTGTTTTGTTGCTAGGTTCATTTAAAAGACTTACAGTAGTAGGTTTTTCACTATGGCCCATGGCCTATGGAGGAACTTATCTGGTCCTCACTGACAGTGTCACATATGGGTTCTATCTTAGAAAGGGTACTTTAAATCTAATAAAAAAAATTGATCAGTAATATCCATGCCAATGTTTCATGAATGAGTCAGTGATTGTAATAGCTAAAAACACTCATGGCTAGAAGAGGCTTATGATTATTTTCCTCTTCCAGTAGTATGCACACTACCTTTTAGCACTATGAATACTAGCCAGTAGGATGAAGCTCTCAGGTAAATATCAGTTATAAATCTTTACAGTCTATGATTCTACCTTGTGGTACCTTTAGCAATAGAATCTTACACGTAGGGTATCACCAAAAGAATTTGCAATAGCTGGTGTAGTTTCAGAACAGTCTATGGGACACAGTTGGACAACAACCCCAAATGAGATAACTCATTTCTAGTACGGGGTATTTTGCTGGGCAGTATAAGGTGTCTGTTTGGGTGCATTATTTCTTTTATATAGGGTAACTCCATTTAAAACTAGAAGATTTTTAAAACTATATCTTTCAATTCTACCTTTGTCAAGGAGTAATTTTATTGGTATAAAATTCTTTTAAACACTTAGACTGGGAGTAGGAAGGTACCTTCGTGATTAAAAGTAGTTGCTATTTTTTGAGAGAACCAGGATTGAGTTTCCAGCACCCACATTAGGGGATACACAATGCCTGTAGCTGCCATTCCAGGGATCTGCTTCACTGTGGCCTCTGAGCAATTGTAAAGAGTCACTTCCACTTCTTTGGGCAAAGGGTGAAATGATGGGAACTATGATGACTTGCTTCTCCAGTGAACTGAGGTAGTTGCTTTGGTGCTGTGAATTTCAGTTTCATTGTTATAGTCAGTGATACAATTGGGAAAGGAGCATTCCGGCTGATGTCTTCAAAAGATCAGAAAATTGGTAAATCCTGCCCTATGCTATGTCCAGGCTTGAACAGTGGCAGATGTAAACTGGTGCTGACATAAATTACCAGACTACTATCAGAAGATATGGAATGATAAATCTCAGATAATAGTTTCTTTTTCTGGCTGGAATCCATGGTGACTAGAAAACCACTGAAAGAGAACTGGCATTGTAGGCTGGCCCCTTAATAGCTATGAAAATTTTTTTACACAGATGGTGATTATGGTATCATCTGGAATGTGGTTACAACAGGGCCTTGTAAAGTAAACTATGTCCCCTCAGACCAAAAACCCAGTCAATATGAAAACTGGGTGAGACTTATTTATTAGCACCAAAATGGAATTTAGCTTCTTAATTCTGTGTTTCAAGCAATGTGAGTGAGTAAATAAATAAATGAGTGGCTTAATTAATTAATTAATTTTGATAAAAAGATATGCTCTAGTAATGTTGTCATTGTTATAATAAAGTCTTTTACCAAAATAACCTTGGAGAAAAAAAGGCTTCTGTCACCTTTTTGTTTAAAATCTATCATGAAAAGAAGGCAGGGCAGGCACACAAGACAGGAACCTGGAGGCATAAATTACAACAGAATCCATGAATGAATGCTGCTTAGTGGCTTGCTTTCCATGGGTTGTTCAGTTTGCTTTTTTATACCATCTAAAACTACCTTCTCAGGGAGGTCGTTACCCACAGTGAACTGGGAACTCCCACATTAGTCATTAATCAACCTTCAAATGTGGCTACTTGCCAATCTCACCAATGAATTACTTGAGTTAAGGTACATTCTTCTTTGAAAATGATCAGGGAAGGGTATATAAGAGGGTTTGAAGGGAAGGAAGTGAAAACAAATTAATTGCATATAACATAAAAGGAAAATAAATATGTTTGAATCCTCTAAGTATGCCTAGGTTTGTATCAAATTGATAAAAGCCAACCTGCACAATTGACTCATTGATAGGTTGACATTATTCATTGTACCTAAACTTTTCCTATCTGGTTCATGCCCAAGGCCACTTATTAGGATTTAATATAAACATAGTGGTATAGCTCTACAAGTTCCACAGTTTTAGAAAACTCAATTATAAAAAGTCCATTTTACTTAAAGGTTCAGATGTCTCTTTAAAAATTCAAAGTCTCACTCATAGATGAAGGTTCCTGAAAACAAAACAAAACCAAGTACGTTATTTCAGGAGGGAAGAACTAGGCCATGGTTACATTCATACTAAAGCAAAACCAAACCCAACCATGGGAAGTTCAGTGTCAGACTTCTGGTACTCACAGTCTTCTGGACTCCAAGGGTATCGAATTGCGCTATTCCTCAGTCATCCACAGAATATACAGCTCACATTATAGGCTCTACACTGAAACTGCCTCTGTCCATGGTACTGGCGAAGCCAAACAGTAAGACATACATTGGAACTGTGGCCTCACCTTAATCAAAGACTTCCTCAGTTCCCTGTAGTTCTGTTCACAATCCAGGCCTCCATCATCAGCACTGATGTCCATATTATCTTTCAGGCTCCCACAATACTAGAACATTAATCTCTGAGGACTCAACCAATTGTCCAGCCCAAATTTTCAGTGTCCTTCCATATTCCTTCCAAAAACAACAAGGTCATTTCTGTCACAGCACTACCCCATCAAACAGATACTAATTTGTGTTTTTAAAAGATAGGATTCTGATTTTGTAATTAACATCATGACAAAAAACAACTTGGGGAGTGTGGTAGTTTGAAAATAAATGATCCCTCAGAAGCCCATATATTTGAATGCATATTACCCAATTGATATATTATTAGGCAGTATTCGGAGTTGTGGCCTTGGAAAAGTTCAGGCCTTGTTGGAGTTGGCATGACCATTTTTGAGGAGGTATGTTACTGGTAATAGACTTTGAGATTTTAAAAGCTCATAACATGCTAAATTCTCTCTCTCTCTCTCTCTCTCTCTCTCTCTCTCTCTCTCTCTCTCTCTCTCTCTTCTCTCTGTCTACCAGTGATCAATCAGAGATGAACTTTCAGCTACTGTACCTGCTATTGCCATGGACAAACACTTCTTAACTGTGAGAAAGCCCCCCAATTAAACACTTTGTTGAACAAATTACCTTAGTCATGGTGTCACACGACAGTAGATGAGTAACTAATGCACAGAAGAAAGTGTTCACTTCACCTTAAACGTTATAGTCCATCATGAACTGAAGGCAGAACTGGAGCTCTAGGCTGGAACTGGGATGCAAGAACTGAAACAGAAACCATTGAATAACATCACTTATTGGCTTGCTCTCCGTGGCTTTATCAGGGCACCACCTCTTATTTCTCAAAAACTGGACTTTTAATTTACTTTTTAAACTTATGCATTTATGCATGGGGAGTCTGTACATGTATAAATACAGATACCTAAAGACTCAAGGTAATATTTTTGGATACCCTATAATGGTGAGCTGCCAACATAAGGACTGGGAACCGAAATCTAATCCTTTAGAAAAGTCTTACATGATCCTTATATGCTGAGTCATCTCTCCATCTCCACACTCCCCAACTTTAAATAGCTCTTCTTCCTTCTGAATACATTTCTATTAAATTCTCTATGGTCAAAGTTTAATCTGGAGGAGAATTGTGGCCATGGATACTGAGAAAAGTACTGACTGTTTTTAACAATAACATGACATGTTTTTAGAATTTCATGTTTAAAACCTATGTTCTTCCCTACATAAGGAGTGATTATCATTGGATTCAGACAGAACAATTAAAATGTTTCTTACTGGGCTGGAGAGATGGCTCAGCAGTTAAGAGCATTGACTGTTCTTCCAGAGGTCCTGAGTTCAAATCCCAACAACTCTGTTCACAACCATCTGTAATGAAATCTGATGCCATTTTCTGGTGTGTCTAAGAGAGCTACAATGTACTCATATACATTAAATAAATAATAAATCTTTAAAAAAGTGTTTCTTAGTAGTCACATATCTCCTGATAGAGTCTTAGATTAATTCAAGGACAAAGGAGGAAATCAGATAGGGAAACATATTCTTGACTTAAATGTTGATCCAAATTGAAAATAATGTCTTATTCTTTGTTACAAAGGTGAGGGAATATTTTCTGCACCAAGATTAAAATGAATTGGGGGAAAATTCTTATAATAATGTTTTCAGTGCATCTTACTATATGAATACAAAATAAGTAAATATTAACTTACATACATGTAAGTAGTCCTCATGGCATCACAAGCACACTGATTTGGCTGTGGTGGTTTTCTACGTTTTAATAGTCTTGCTTGTATAAAATTACTATATGTTACCCTTTATTATAACCATTAAGTAGTGCCACAAGTGGTGGCATTTCTGTCAAAACATTGTAAAATGTAGCCATAAATAAATAAATAAGGGAAATAACACATTCCCCAGGCACTAAAGAAAAAGCTGAAAGAGGAAGGTCTGTTTTCAGCGTATCATGACAGACCACAGCAGGGCTCTTCACAGGGAGTGCAACAAAGCATATTTCAACTTTAATAGGAAAAAGCATTTTACACATAAATACATAGTACGTGATAATCAGAATTCTATTTATTCAACAGCTGGATCTCCAGATTAGAACGAAGGTGACAGAGCACAGAGAATTATGTTCCTACAGGGTAAGAGAAATCCTATTAGCCTTTTAATGACCTGTAGTTTTTCTTGGGATTTCAGTTGAAAACACAGACATACCCTGCTGTTTATTTTGTTTTATTCTATGTGTTAGATTCATAATGTGAAGGGAAATGGATAGATTATTAACAATAATCATTTAAATTTGCAATAGAAATCCATGATAATGAAAGATCTTTACAGAACAATTTTGAATTAACACAGAAAAAAGCTTAAAAGTCTATGAAAGAATAAAGATAGGTAAATGGTTGATGCTCCCAGAATGCACAACTGTATACATTAAGGAATTAAATCTCACTATTGCAGCACTTCCTGGGCAGACGGTACTGCTCAGGTCCATCTGTCTGCACTGCTCTCATATAACAGCAGCAACAAAGCCCTACATGACTTCCTAATGGACCATGTCACTGATTCAATTATTGTTTGGCCATTAAGAGAAACAAATACTTGGAAAGAAATAGTAATTACAATTGCCAACTCCCTTAGTTTACACTTTATCAAGACACTTATTCATAAACACAATACTCAAAAAGTTTACACACAAGACGATCACAAACAAGTCATCTGTGAATTTCATGTTATGCACATTATTTCTTATATATTATTTTACAATATTAGCAGTAAATCTTATAAATACATCTTCACTTTATTATTTATTTGCATTTGAACCTCTTAAAAATTAAATAATAAAGCACTCATTACTTTCTTCAAATAGTGTGCTCAGTGCTTGATATAAGTAACTTCATGTAAGGCATGGCTCAGTACCTATAAGAAATGCATTAGTAGGAAAAGTAGAGTATAAACTAAGGTAGTTTCAAGTTCAATAATCACTCTGTAGTTTCTATAAGATAATTTGGAAATGTGTCTTTACAAAGACAGAGGAACAGGAATTAGAATAAAGTTTTAATCATATTGGTAAGATTTTGAGGAAAATTAAGAGGTAATTTGAATCTTATTGCAAGTTTTATTTAAGTATTTACAAAATGGTCAAAAAATGACTTACATTAGGAAACCGATATTTAAGTCTGGCTGAGAGAGAATGGAAGTTATTAGTAAAGGATGCCAGCAGAAGAGGAACAAAGAACTGGCCATATAGCTGACTCCTGAGAGGCTCTATCAGAGCATGACAAATACAGAGGCAGACATACGCAGCCAACCATTGGACTGAGAACAGGGTCTCCAATAGAGTAGTTAGAGAAAGGACTGAAGGAGTTGAAGGGGTTTGCAACCCCATAGGAAGAACAACAATATCGACCAACCAGACCCTCCCCCCCAAGCTTCCAGGGATTAAACCACCAACCAGAGTACTCATGGAGCAATCTATGGCTCCATCTGCATATGTAGCAGAGTATGGCCTTGTTGGGCACCAATGGGAGGAAAGAGGCCCTTGTTTCTGTGAAGATGTGATGGATGACCCAGTGTAGGGGAATGCCAGGGCCGGCATTGAGGCAGGCCGGAGGGAGTGGGTGGGAGGGTGAGGGAGCACCCTCATAGAAGCTGGGGGAGGGGGAGGGGATAGGGGTTTTCAGGGAGAGGAAACCAACCGGGAAAGAGGATAACGTTTGAAATGTAAATAAAGAAAATAACCAATGAAAGAAAATGCAGAGAAACATTCTTGGGAAGATGATGCAAGAAACACAGGAAGAGAATTGGCTGGTGGAATGAAACCTAGTGAATCAGAGGGAGAAGACCATTTAAATGAAGACTGTAATGTTGTTGGAGGCAAGTGATTCAAGATGACTTGCCTGACCAAACAGAGCAGGTATAACTAGAGGTCATGCATGGTTCGGTGAGAGTAGAGTGACAATGGAGAGAATTAAGAAATAACCACATTGTGGCCAATTCTTGTTTGGCTTGGTAGACTACTAAGTGTTGAATTTCTTCACAACCTACCCTCATGATCCTTGAATCAAATTTAAATTTATGAAGATCCAAAAGATGGCTAGACAACAATTATGCTCAAAGAACAACTACACATACAGATGCGGTATCTCCAGTCTAAGAGTACTGTACTGTACACACTAACTCACTCACTCCACACAAAAACACTCTGCTTGCCATTTTGCGATAAGCAAACAGAGGACGGGAGAGAATGGGTAACTACCCTCACAGGAGAAACCTACTAAGCTCATCAGTCAATAGTGTCAGATCCATTGACACCACTCTTCGCCATAAGCACTGAACTCTGCCTTTGCTGTTGTTCCTATCCACTCTATTCATGCTTTTACCATCGTCTACTTTTCCTACAGAGGGAGAATCATCTGATGGAGTGGAAAACACCTAAGTTCAAGTAATTCTCTGGTGAAACCTGCCATTTTCCATCATTCTCGCTTAGTTTATTTTTCTTGAGGATCTTCTGTTTATTAATAGTTTACCTCTTCAGGGTGCCTTTCTCCCTCTCCCCTGTATGTTTTAGTTTTCGCTCTTACATGTCTACTAAATATATAATGGAATATATCAAAATAAATGTTTCATTCACTTCCCTTGTCAATCAAAGAAGCATTGAGTAATATTCAGCTGAGTAATACTTTACACACATTTGAAATGATCATAACATACATATTACATGCAAATATGTATCCATATATATCTATATATGAATTTTTGCACATAGCACTTTATCCTATTTTGTGTGTTTCTACTTTGCATTAAGATTTAATTTGATAGCACATTGATAGTGTTTATTTTGGTAATTATCTGGTATTTTTTGAAAAAAACTATCAAATTGATGGTTAAATTTGTCTGAGAACATTGAAAGTTGTTATTTAAGATAAAGAAAAGTATTTGTTAGTAAGAGCAAAAAGATAAAGCAAGATAGAGTGGAGAGAAAAAGGTTTTCTATATTTTAGAGCAGCTTCCTGGGGGAAAAAGCTAATATTAAGGCATATTCACTTAAGTTGATTAAATCAAACATCTGTTTTTTTGCTAAAATTGCCTTTGACTAATTGAAAGTGAAAACCACATATAGAGTATGAGATTATAGTTTCAAAATTATCAATTTGCCTTTGCCATAAATTGATATGAAGACTACTTAATTAAATGTAACTGACCTTGGTTGTGAAACATTTCTCTAGAGTCTATCATATTTTACAATGAAACACTGAGCAGGCTACACGACATTTTTAAAATTCTAGTTTTTCCAGTGTGAACCATGCCAAAACATTAACTGAATCATCAATGATGGGTATGTCAATCACCTGTACCCTGACAGCTCAAACGTGCAGATTTGAAAGACCTCAAACCATACACTATCCAAAATAAAACAGGAAATGTCATTGGAGTCAAAACTGAATTAAATTACAAAACAAATTGCACACACACACACACACACACACACACACACACACAAACCCCCCCTCTGCATGTAAAGGAAGTGTTTAATTGTTTAAACTGTTTTTTAATTAAACTTTATTTCATATGCAATAGACAATATCAGATAATAACCAATGAATTAACAATTGAAAGAAGAACCTGCTTTGCAATTAAAACTTGGAGAAGCCTGGCCCTAGCACCGCATGATATCATGATATCGTCCAGTTAAGTAACTGATACAATTTACACTTGAATGTCCCTCACAGTCTCCTGAATTAAGCCACCTGGTCACCAGCTGCTGGCACTGTTTGGGAAGATTTGGAACTCTAATGATTTATAATCCCTCCCCATTTCCCATTTTCCTCCTGTTTCCAGAGACTGCTACCAAATGTTTTTCTCACCAGCATGGGCAGTGGTGCTCTGGAACTGTAAGCCAAAATGAACTTTTTCCATCTTAAATTGCTTTTCTCTGGGTTTTTGTCACACAAAGAAAGTCACTATAAGGATTTAATTATCTGAAATTATCTCTGGACCCTAAACACTGACTTTTTAAACAGACCCTACAGGAATGTTAATAATACACATTGAGATTGTGTAAGACTGCTTGATTAACCTACTATATTACTGTGTAATAAAGCTTCTTTAAGTTGAACCTACTTTAAGGCCTTGGTCCTGTGAAGGCTACATTCCCCAGTGTAGGGGAATGCCAGGGCATTGAGATGGGAGTGGGTGAGGGAGAGAGGGAGCCTCTTCATAGAAGCAGGGGAAATGGGGAAAGAACATTGGAGATGGGAGAAAGGGGATAGATAACATTTGAAATGTAAATACATAAAATATCTAATAAAAAAAGAGAGTAGTGTAACAAATTTTAGGTGTCTTGGATTTCCCATGCAATCACCTTTAATAACCTAAGGTAATACATAACTGTACTCTTAGGTACTATTCCGTAGCTCTTATTCAGAGGAATGTATGTATGTATGTATGTATGTATGTATGTAAGTATATATGTTTGTGATATAGTAATCATTTTCTGAAAGCAGTCAACATATTAGAACCAATTTTAAACAACAAATAGCTATAATAAATGTTGCAAGCAACATGGATTTAGCTTGGTAATATCTGTTAGGCTCTACTACAGAGTGCTTAAAAGTCAGCTGAGGTCAGTAAAGTTTCTTCCTTTGTAAAACTCTGTTTATGGTTTCTATAAAGAGTCCCTCATTCTTCTCAAGTCAGGTTTTCTGTGCTGTTCAATAGAGAAAAAGGCCCTTTGTTGGGAGCAGGCAGACAGACTTTAAAGTGACAGATTCACAGACACAGGGATAAGCACCATTCATAGTGTCAAGCATAGTTAAACAACAGATAGATTTCAGACATTCCAGTAACCACAAATTACAAACAGAAGAAAGACATAGAGAACTGGAGAATTCAAATTAGAGCTCACAACTTGATCAAATTAATCTAAGAAAAAGCAGTGTGATTCCTTTCCTTAATGTGAAACCAATGCCTTTTGGTGTCTCTGAGATTATCTTAATGCATTACTTAAAGAATTCTCAAAAACAGTTATAGCTAATGCAATCTATTTCTTTCATTTCTAACCAAAGCTTAGACACCAATCACACAATTACCTTGTTTCCAGGTACAAAATATGTATATTCTTGTACAATTAAATCAGTTTACCATGAATTTATAATTTTTTTTACCTATAAATTTATGTTCCTCCAACGTAAGTGTTTTCCAGAGGCTAATTATGCTAGAGTCATAGAAATGAAGACCACACCTTATTTTATACATGTTTTAATACTACAAATGAGAGGCCCAGGCTTACTGACAACTCTGTGTAGCAAAGATATGGTTCCTTTGTAGAGCTTAGGGTACTTAATAGGAAACATGAAAATTTATCTAGAATCTATATTGAACATAGCATTCTCTGGAAATCTGTACAATATAGTAATTCTAATATAGAAATTATGTCCTGTAATTTTTATTGAATTTCTTTTTGACAATAGTCTATATGTACAGAAATTTTTATTCAATTTAATACTCTATGTTATATTCTGTCTTTCTTTGGTGTGTGTCAGGTTTATGGGTTTTTTGGTTAGTTTGTGTGTGTGTGTGTGTGTGTGTGTGTGTGTGTGTGTGTGTGTGTGTGTGTGTGTGTGTGTACAGCCAGATAAATCAAAGGGAATATTTAGAGATTCCACAAAAACAGTTTCTGAGTTCTCAGCCTATACCTATGTCCAGCTTTCTTAGTCCAAAAGTCATTTACTATGCAACCTTTGAACTCTTTAAAACTGAAATGCTACCATTAACAAAATATTAAAGATGATTCTGGCCTAGCCTTATGTTTCCATTTTTCAAGTATTTTCTATGTCAGCTTCCTCTGAAATTGACTCCTATCAGTGTAATTAAGCAGTAGCTCCACATTCTTTTTTTTTCTTTTTTCAAAAGTTTATTTTCTCATCCAACACATCCTGACTACAGTTTCCTCCTCCTCTAGTCCTCCTAGTTCCTCCCCACCTCCCTTCCCTTCTAGATCTACTCCATTTCTGTCTCTTATTAGAAAAGAATAGATTTCTAAGAGATAACAACCAAACATGATTAGAAATAAAATAATAAGATAAAGGAAAACATAATCTTGGTGGTTTTTCCTTGAAGGAGTGTGCAGTGCCCTTCTCTGTTTCGATTAGTTTTGGTTTGAAGTTTATTTTGTTAAAATTTTTTTCTTTCTTAGTTGACTTATCATTTATATACTGTAGGGCTAATGAAATTTTAAAGACAATCTTGTATCCAGCTGCTTTTCTGAAATTGTTTATTAGCAGTAGAAGTTCCCTGGTACAAATTTTAGGGCCCTTTATGCATACTAACATTTCTTCTGCAATTGATACTTCGACCTCTTTCCTTCCAATTTGTATCTCTTTGATTTTCCTCAGTTGTCTTATTGTTCTAGTTTAACCACCAAGCACTACGTTGAATATATATGGAGAAAGTAGACATCCTTGGCTTGTTCTTTATTTTAGTGGAGTTGCTCTGAAGTTCTCTAGATCTAATTGCCTTTATTATGTTCTGGTATATCCCTTGTGTCCCAATCTCTCTAGGATCTTTATCACGGAGAAGCACTGGATTTTATAAAAGGGTTTTCCTATATCTAATGAAATAATCATAGGTTTTTTTCTTTAAGTTCCTTTGTCTTTTACACCATATATATATATATATGATAATATATATCATATATATAATATATGATTTTCATATATACATTTCCTGCATCTCTAAGATGAAACCTACTCAGTCATGGTGGATGATCTTTTTGATATGTTCTTGGATTTGTTTTGCAAGTGTTTTATAGTTTTCTTTTTTGTTGAATTTTATATGATTCGGATGTCAGGGTAACTGTAGCCTCTTAAAAACTTCAAGGCTGTTTTGTCTCTTTACATCTTGAAAAACAGTTGGAGGAGAATTGGAGATAAATCTATGTTGAAAGTCTGGTAGACTTCTGCACTAAAAGAGAATCTGGCCTTTAGTCTTTGTGTTGAGAGCGTTTTAATGTGTCCTTCTATTTCACTAGGGCTCTAGGTCTATTTAAATTGTTTATTTGATTTCCATTCAGTAAGTGGTATCTATTGAGAAAATTATTCATATATATATATACACACACAGAGAGAGAGAGAGAGAAAACTTAGTCCTCTTACCACTGCTTTCACTAACATATATATATATATATGTATGTATATACAGAGAGAGAGAGAGAGAGAGAGAGAGAGAGAGAGAGAGAGAGAGAGAGAGAGAACTTAGTCCTCTTACCACTGCTTTCATTGTGTCCCCTAAGTTTGGTATGTTATGTGTTCATTTTATTAAATTCAACTTTTTAACTTCTTCAATTCTGTCTTAGCATGTTTTTATTAAGTAGACTGTTATTTAGTTTCCATGAGTTTGTAAGTATTCTGTTGTTCTGCTGCTGTTGACATCTAACTTTAATTGGGGGTAGTATGATAGGATGCAGGAAGTTATTTAAGGTTCCTTATGTCTGTTGAAACCCGCGTTGTGGCTAAGTATGCGGTCAACTTTGGATAAAGTTTCATGAGGTGCAGAGAATGGTGGCATTTCCCTTTTTGTTTTGTTGCAATGTTCTATAGATATCTGTTAGGGTCATTTGATTTACAAGTTTGTTAGGACTAATATTTACATGTTTAGTTTTTGTCTGGATGACCTGTCCATTGGTGACAGTAGGGTACTAAAGATTCCAAAACTTTGTGTGTGAAGATAATGTGTGATTTATGCTATAGTAGTATTAATTTACAAGCTCAGGGGCCCTTGTGTTTTGGGCATAGATGTTAAGAACTGAAATGTTATCTTGGCACTTTTTTTTTCCTTTGAGGGATATGTAGTGTCCTTTTCTATCTCTTTTGATTAGATTTGGTTTGAAGTTTATTTTGCTATATTTCTAAAATATCTTTTTCTAACCCTTTACCCTGAATCAATGTCTATCATTGATGTTGAGCTGTTTGGTAGGATGCAGAAGAAGGTTGAGACCATTGATACTGAGAGAAAGCAATGACAAATGACTATTGCTTCCTTTGATATTGCTGTTCTTATTTGTGAGGGTGGTGGTGGTATGTATGTGAGTGTGTGTGTGTGTGTGTTCCTTCTTTTGATTTTTGTTGGTGTGAACTTATTTATTTCATGTACTTTAATGGGTGTAGTTACCATCCTCTAATTGAGGGTTTGCTTTTAGAACCTTTCTTTTTTAAGAATTATTTATTTTTATGTATATGAGTATACTGTAGCTGTCTTCAGACACACACCAGAAGAATGCATTGGATCCTATTCCAGATGGTTGTGAGCCACAATGTGGTTGGTGAGAATTGAACTCAGTAGTGAGTGCTATTAACTGCTGGGCTATCTCCAGCTCTAGACAGTTTCAGAGGTAACTATTGTTTAAATATGACTTTATAATGGAATTTCTTATTTTCTCCATCTATGGGGATTGAAAGTTTTTCTGGAAAAATACTGTGAGCTGGCATCTGTCATCTTTTAGAATCTGAAGCACACCTGACCAATCTCTTTTTGGTTTTAGAGTGTTTTTGGAGAAGTCAGGTGTAGTTCTAATAGATCTAATTTATATATCACCTGCCCTTATTTTCTTTCAGCTTTCAATATTCTTCTTTGTTCTGTATATTACTGTTTTAATTATGATGTGGCAAGGGAATTTTCTGTTCTGGTCCAGTCACTTTTTAATTCTATATGTTTCTTATACCTTTATAGGCATTTCAATATATAGATTAGGAAACTTTTCTTCTATGATTTTGTTGAAAATCCTTTCCTACTATTCTTAGGTCTTTTCATAGAGTTCCAGATTGCCTGGACATTTTGTTCCAGAAAATTTTTAGCTTTTTAATTTGCTTTGACTAATGTATTCATCTCTTCTATTTTATCTTCAATTCCTGAGTTTTTCTCCTGGTTTTCTTGCATTCTGTTGGTAAAAGCTGCCTCTGTAGACCCTATTCAAATTCCCAAAGTTTTTGCTCCCAAAATCCCTCTTTGATTTTTTTTTATTGAGCTTAGTTCCAATTTTGAACAGTTTTATTTGATTACATCATTTGTTTGTATTTTCTTAAATTTCTGTAGGAGATTTATTCATGTTCTCTTTCAGGACCTCTATTTTAAGGACCTCTATCACATTCATAACAGTTGTCTTAAGGTCCGTTTCTTGTGCTTCAGCTATGTTAGAATATTCAAGGCCTGGTGTGGTAGGATGGCTTGGCTCTAGTGGAGACTTCTTGTCCTAGTTGTTTTGATTATGTTTTAAAGCTGACACCTGAGTACCTACATCATTTGGCATGATTAAAGGTCTAGCTGTTCATTTCTGGAATTATCCTTGTTAAGTGGGTGTTTTGTTCCTTGGTTTCTGTTTCCTCCATGGATTTTCAAAGGATGTGATGACTATTTATTGAGTGTTCTCCTAGCTTGTTCAGTTGTTGAGTTCATGGGCCAGGCCTGCTGATTTTGAAGGCTGGGATACTGGGAGGAGTTGAGGGAAGGGAATTTGGATGTACTGGGGATGGAGTCAGAGAGAAAAGGGAGACCACAACATGTTTCCAGCTACAGAGATGAGGATGAAACTAGAGGATTTGATTTTAGAAGTAGTAGGAGAGGCATGGGTCTTCCTTCAGCTTTCTTGTTTTACTGGGAACAATGGCTTTTGGATTAGCAGGGGGTGCCTTCTGGAGTTGGGGTCTGGGACACAACAACGTGTAGGAGAAGAAAGATTAGGAGGGGACAGTCTGTGAGATTCACAGGACATGTAGGCAGAAGGGAAATAGGGGTGCAGGCAATGTGTTATTGTAATATAATGGATAAGACAACATGAATTATAAATGTTCCATAACCACTCCACACTTCACATTAATTCCCTCAGTATATATATGCATGTTTTATTTTGCTTAAGTTCTGTGGCTTATATGATAGAATCATCTATATTGTACAATTAACTATCACATTTGCAATTTTAATTTTGATACCACATATCAATAACCTTAAGAAGATTGAAAAATGGCTCAAGTCTGACCATAATGTAGCTAAGCAAAATTAACTGATTCCTGCTTTTTTTTTTTCATTTCAATATAAACTAGAACTTTCTGGAAAGAAGGAAACATGTTAGAGAAAGACTGGTCTGTGGGCACGCTCTTGCTTGATGACTGATGTAAAAGAATCCAAATCCATGTGGCAGTTCTACCATTAAAAAGCTGTTTCTGGGTAGTGGCTTGAAGCTCTGGCTGGTTGGCATTGTTGTTCATATGGGGTCTCAAGCCCCTTCAAGCTCTTTCAGTCCTATCTAAGATTCTTTCAATGGGGCCCCGTTCTCAGTTCAGTGGTTTGTTTGCTGCTGGCATTCGCCTATGTATTTGCTGTATTCTGGCTGTGTCTCTCAGGAGAGATCTACATCCGGTTTCTATCAGTCTGCACTTCTTTGCATAGGTAGCAATAAATAGCCGAATAAGGGCAACAGTGGCGGAAGCCCTTGGTCCTGCCAAGGCTAGACCCCCAATGAATGGGATTCTTGTGGGGAGAGCAGTAATGGGGGAAGGATTGGGAGGGGAACACCCATAAAGAATGGGAGGGGGAGGGGTTAGGGGTATGTTGGCATGGAAACCGGGAAAGGGAATAACATTTGAAATGTAAATAAGAAATACCCACTTTAATAAAGATGGGGTGGGGAAGAAGCTGTTTCTGAGCTTTAGCGCATAAGCTCAGCAAGCTATGAGGCATAAGCTAGTAAACGGTATTCCTCCATGATTTTTATGTCTGTTCCTGACTCTAGTTTCCTCCTGCCTTGAGTTCCTTCCTAACCTGGCTTCCTTTGATGATAAAGTATAAGTGTGAAACAGAAATGTAAAATAAACCTTTCCTCTTCAGTTTGCTTTTAGTCACAATGTTGATAACAGTAACAGACTGTTTTAGATAAATTTAATCCCAAATCAGAGTTTCTACCCCACCTTTTACCATTTAGTTCCTGGATAAAAGATGCACACAACCTTTATATTTATAATAAACCTCAATCAGCACAAAAACTGGGTAGAAATCTATCTTCTATACTATAATGTCTATTTCCCAGCCAATAATCCCATTCTATAACCTCCCATGTTTCATCTGGGCCTCTCAACTCCAATTAGACAACCCGCATGGCCATTATTTCATGACTTATTTAACCCATAGCAGCTTCCTTCTCTATTACCCTTCATCACCTACCTCATGGTTTCCCCCAAGCCCAGGAACCCTAAACTCAACCTATGTCTCTTCTGCCCAGCTATTAGCTGTCAGCATCCTTATTTACAAATCAGAAATAGCTTGGGGTGAGTATCACAGAGTTTCATTGAGTCTACTTCTGGACTCTCTTTTTCTGTACTTAGAGCATTACAGTTCATGACAACGGAACAATCTCAACAGACTCACTACTACACTTCAAGTAAATAACAGAATGAAAATTCATTTTTGTTACACTTACCACATTCTTACGTAATTTGAGAGAATGTTTTATGTATTTTATTTATTTACTTAATATGACTGTAGGTCTGCCTCGGTGTGTGTGTGTGTGTGAGTTAGATCTTAACTTTTAAAAAGTAGGTTCTCTTGATTTTACTGAGAGGTATTCTTTAATTATTTCTGCTCATTTCTGGGGACCAAACTCAGATGGCCAGGCTGTTGTGGTGAAAGCTTTCTTGATGAGCCATCTCAATAGTGCTAGGTTTAAAAAATAGTAATAACTTAGTAGTTTTTATCTCATGATCACTGCCCCAATGAAGACAATCTTATAACCCACTCAAAATTAGTTTAGTATCAAAAATATTTCACTTAAAAAACTCTGTGAATTATTTTTATGTAATGAACTCTAAAACCAAAAAACCACTTCTCTTAATATTACTAATATTAATTTAGGATTCTAATTTCCCAGGTACTTTAAGAACGTAGTAAACATGGATCAGTCATTTTACAGTGAACGTCTTGTGTACTCTAGGAGAAATTCAATTGCTATGCTATGATTAGTAATAACATTAGCTTAAAATGGCAAATGCTTGTTTGTCTAGTTAGTAAAACACACTGTCAAAGAATCATTTTGAATTTAAATAAATAGCAGCATCTAATTTTACTATAATTATGAAAATTTTAATCGTCTCATATATATCAAACCTTTTAAGAAGAAAAAAGGCCTATATGCTGAATCATACAGAAATAAGTGAAACTGTGCAAAAATAAAACTTTTTAAGAAATTCCCAATGAACACTTCACAGAAAAATAAAGATAACAATAAAAATGAATAAGATAAAAATAAAGATTTTAGAGATGGCAATAAAAAATGAATAAAATAAAAACAAAGATGTTTGAGGTAGCAGTAACAATGAATAAAATTTCCCCTGCAAGAAGAAGAGCAAATGATATTAGAGGCATAGAAAGTGCATGCAAATGGACAGAGAATCATGCCAGGTATAAATACACGCACTTCACAGAGAGTGGAAAAGAAGGTTGAAAATGCAATGGATTGCACATGTCATTTAAAAAGCCATATTTAGCTGTAACAAATATGACTTCTAGCTTCACTCGAGTACATTTTAGTATGCACAGATATTAAAAAGGAACAAATATACTGTGGTTCCTTTTTGGAAATCTGGAAGCTTGCCTCTTCTAGTACTGCTATTCAATTTTTGAATCCTCTATCTAATCAACCACTCCATGGTTTGTTATAAAAGCCAAACTTGACTATTGGTTGGCATCTGGATAGAGGATACTGCAGCAAATGATTAATGTAGTTTGGAAGCTAGGTAGAGATGAGAGACTAAAGAAATTTTAGGGTGTTTCTGATAAAAGCTCAGAAAGCAAATAGAGCTGGGATGGATAAGCACCCATCTTCTTATATGCATAGAGTCTGCCTTGATTGCTCTATAATATCTTCTTGGATATCTGATATGGTTTGATATGTATTTGATAGTACTATAACCCCTCAGAAGGATAAGGACTTTAAGAGGAAATGAACACAAAATACATTAAATGTTATTTCAGAAGGGCATGAAGGGCTAGCAATGTGAAGGAAAGGAGTATATGGAACCAAGGAGCAGCACTTGGGTCACTCCTAGCCCAGAGGGAAGGAGAAAAAGCTTCAACAATGCTCCCTTTTCTTACCTGTGCATATAAATGTAAAGTGTTAATAGATACCAAAGATAAAATATCTGTACACATAGTTCTGAAATAGTTAGATCATCAGACATCGACCTTGCTTTTAACATTTATTCTAAATTTGTCATATGACTAAAAGAAATACATTTCAGTTCTTTAAGCCCCTCATTCTTGTGAAGTCTGGGATGAAAATGGAGAATATCTTATTGGAAAGTTGAGGAGAATCAATTATGGAATGTCAGAGAACTTGACTGAAGTGTATTCAGGTACATTGCTTTGTGCGAGATGGGGCAGGCAAGGTAAGAACATTGGGTGTGCGACTGTAGAAATCAGTAAATTAGTAAGGAAAAAGACTTAGTTCTCTCCTACTTCTTATAGTGATGTACAAGTAAAGGCCCATAGGTCAAGGAAAGATCACTGATCACTGAAAAGCAGCCTAGGTTTGGAACTTAGTAAGCCTTTTCATTTTGAAGCGAGGGGGGAAATTGTGATATGAGAGCATTGGGTGTAGATGAACAGTTTTATAATTGGTCAGACACAGAAAAAAAATGACATGATATCAATAAAAGCGGAGAGTAAAATGTTAAAGTCACATAACTATGTAGCAGAATAGTGACTACTAAGGCAAGGGAGGGAGGTCAAAAGATTTGGGACCAAAGAACTGGGTCAAAAAGTACAAACTTTTAGTTGTAAGTTCCATAAAATTAGTTCTAGTTTAAAACAGAATAAGTAGATAAGTAAATTAACTTGATAGCATTAACATTTGATAAAATTATAGATTTATCAAATCATCATTTCATGTATCTAATGTAAGAGAACTTTCAATTAATAAAGTGAAGACATAAAGAAAATAGATAACCAAAATCCAAATAAATTTGACTTTTGTGATATTGAGTAATCTGGTGAGGCTGTCAATCCCAGAAAGGCAAACAGTACATGTTCTTAACAAAAGATCTTGGGGTTGGGGTTTAGCTCAGTGGTAGAGCACTTGCCTAGCAAGTGCAAGGCCCTGGGTTCGGTCCCCAGCTCTGAAAAAAAAAAAGAATATATCTGTAACATTCATCTCATAGGCAAAAATCTGAGGTAATCAAGAGCTGGAGAGATGTGGAGTTAGATGGTGGGGAAGATGTTGGCCAAAGGTAACAAATTTTCAGTTAAGCATAAGAAATGTGTTGTACCAAGGGGTGGCTATCTGTTCCCTGATGCTATGCCGTCTTCAACATGTGAGGACACAATGAACTCTCATCGTTCTCCAAAATAAGAGGGATCCCTTCAGCTAAATCTGCTGAAAAAAAAGAAAAAAAAAAAACTACTGTTCAAAAGACACCTACTGGAATATTTGTTACAGCAATGTAGAGATCAATAAGTACTGTACACATATACTGCTATCGGATAAAGAGATTACAATTTTCGGTTCTTACATATTTCTATAAGATTACTATGATTTCATGTGCAAGGAAGAGAATGCCTTTGCCTTTGTATCTATTGATTTCAAGGTGTTCCCTTAAGTTTTATTTAATTTTATCATGCTTTCAAGCTTCATTATTCATGAAGGACTGTCCTTGTGCCCCATACATCCCTTCATGCTGACCTTGTTCGAGCATTTTCTACCACTCCATGCCTGCTCGCCCCTTGTCTCTCCATGGCTTTCTGCCATCATCTTCAATTTGAGTCCAGACTATGTTTTTAGACTTCCATTAGGGCTGATAACTACCAGTATTATTGTTACTATGCATTAAGATAAGGTGGTGGCTTTGCTAATATTTTTTTTTCTTCTTAATTTTTTTTTATTAACTTGAATATTTCTTATATACATTTCGAGTGTTATTCCCTTTCCCGGTTTCTGGGCAAACATCCCCCTCCCCCCTCCCCTTTCTTATGGGTGTTCCCCTCCCCATCCTCCCCCCATTGCCGCCCTCCCCCCAACAATCTAGTTCACTGGGGGTTCAGTCTTAGCAGGACCCAGGGCTTCCCCTTCCACTGGTGCTCTTACTAGGATATTCATTGCTACCTATGAGGTCAGAGTCCAGGGTCAGTCCATGTATAGTCTTTAGGTAGTGGCTTAGTCCCTGGAAGCTCTGGTTGCTTGGCATTGTTGTTCACATGGGGTCTCGAGCCCCTTCAAGCTCTTCCAGTTCTTTCTCTGATTCCTTCAACGGGGGTCCTATTCTCAGTTCAGTGGTTTGCTGCTGGCATTCGCCTCTGTGTTTGCTGTATTCTGGCTGTGTCTCTCAGGAGCGATCTACATCCGGCTCCTGTCGGCCTGCACTTCTTTGCTTCATCCATCTTGTCTAATTGGATGACTGTATTTTTAATCAGCTCTTTATTTTGAGGTACTCTTTTTGTTCTGAAATTCATTGTTTTATACTGTCTTCAGTTCAATCTTACTGTTTATGTGTCTGGATTATCTTTATTTCTCTTTTAGTCTTCAAATATATCTGGATAGAGATGGCAGATAGGTAGCTTCTGTCACGTATTGTGACTGACGGAAAACTTGCTGTAATTTTAAGTGTCATATCTCTGTAAGCAATAAGTGTACTTTCTTGACAACTGCTCATGATTTCCACTTGCTTTGATACTTTGCAGTTGTGTTACGATGTGAACAGGTATATATCTCTGTTGTTTGAAAGTATAAAAATCTAACTACTGTCATATCCTACATAATATCTGTTAAAATCTGTATTCTCAGGATGTGGGGATCTGTACTTACTCCCTGCACTAGTTACTTTTCTATAGCTAGGAGTAGATGACCATGATCACACCGACTTATACATTAAGCACTAAAACATCAAAACCAGTTTCATTCCAGGTTTGCTTATAGTTTCCGAGATTGGGTCTATGATCGTCAATGATGAGGAGATTGAGGGAAGGAAGGCAGGAAGGCAGGCACAGTGCTTGATTAGTGACTGACTAGTAAATTTCAAAGGGGGAGAGAGAGAGAGAGAGACAGAGACAGAGACAGAGACAGAGACAGAGACAGAGACAGAGAGAGCTAGCCATGGCTGGGGTTTTTGAAATTTCAAAACCCACCCCTAGTTACACAACTCTTCCAGGAAAGTCACACTTACTCCAACATAGTTAGTGCACCAACCAAGAATCATTCAAACGTATAAGCCTATTGGGACCATTCTTACTCAAAAACACCCTTACCCTGCCTAATTCCATGTCTTTTTTTGTTAGTTCTCTTAGAAGAGTAATAGGCCTTCCTTCCTTCCTTCTTTCTTCCTCTAGCTTTTTAAAAGATAAGCTTTCAATATGTAACCCCTGACTTGTTCCAGTTTCAGTCTGAGGAATCTCTTGGCCACAGTTACCAAGTGCTAGCATGCCAAAATTGTGCCATGTTTACCAAGCGGTTATACTTCATTAAATACAACTTAAAATAATTTTATTTATTTCTTCTGTTGTCTTTTCTTCCATTCTTTCTTTCTCTACTGCCTGCTTGCCTTTTTTTTTAAAAAAAAATCATTTACCTTCTTCCCGATTGTTCATACTTTTCATAATGAGCTATAGACACGCATTTAGTAATATATTCATTTTTTCTTTCAGATTGTTCATCAATCACCAGTTGAACATTATATTTTATTTCCTTCAATCTCTGAACTTCTTTTCTAAATCTGTGGCTTTCTTAAATGTTTTTCAATGTGACTTTACTATTTTCGTATTATTTACTATTATGTTTATTTTATTTTTTGAGGCATGAGGAGTGTGTAAACCCATTGACTTTGATGATTCTCTGAAAATATATTCACGTGTTTCTTCTTGGCCAACTTACTGTCACATGTTCTGTCCTATGAAATCTTCACTATGTGAAAGGGCTTAATTTACCCTAAGTGTTATGAGATTTTTGACTTGGCAATCATGCTTTTGCTGATATCTGGGTGTGGTGGATTTTGATGCAGTCAATGCAGAGTTTACTACGCCTTTTCCATATTGCATATGAGTACCACATTGTGAAGTTCAAGAGTGAAGAGGTTTCAAATTCTGGTTTGTGATCCTTGTATCACCAACTCAAAAAATCTGTATTTTTTAGATAATATAAATATTATATTTTATAATATATCACATGATATTAGACTGCTTTTATAATTTATAAGATAATTTTATATTATTAAATAACAACTATAATAGTTACTTTCAATGGGTAACCACACAGGATCTCTGAACATAGATCTCTCTATCAAATAAATCTTAAACATAAGAACTAAACAATTACCTGCTATAAATATCTGTTTATATTTAGTCATATCACAATCTTTATATTATTTAGTATTGTCTCACTATCATAAATTCTGGCCCCCTTCCTTTTTCCTCTCTCTCTCTCTCTCTCTCTCTCTCTCTCTCTATTTATTTTGCCCCTCACAACTTTAGCTTTTTAGTAACATATTTTAAAATGATTAATGTTTTTTATAAATGCAACACTGATTTATGGCAGCAAGCAAGTAGGTAAACATGAGTAGTTTTCACATTAATAATTATATTGTGTCAGCATTTTCCTGTCTGTAGTTCAGTTTCAGTTCACTCAGCAAATGGACATAAATCACTATCTTAGCGTACTGTTCAATGTCTTGGGAATGTAGCAATAAGTATAACTGACACAAATCCCTGCCTCATAAACTTCACATTTAATGCAGGATCAGAAAACAAACACTTAGAAGAAGATTTTCACATGAATGAGCTGGGTTTTAGGTTTACTTTTGATGTCTGGCATCATATGCCCAGCTTCAGCCAAGGGTATTTAAATATTTGTGGGATAATGTATTTATACTTTGTTACATATTTATTTACTATAACTTTGGCTACTTCTTTCATTAGCAGCCCACTTAAAATACCTTTCAAGTGGAATTTAGGATTTGAAGATCCAATTTCCTAAGGATATTATCTTTCTCATACTGTGAAAGGGGACAGAGAAATATGAATTTTTGTATCCTGATTCGTTGCTGACTATTGTTATCCATTCTTTATGTTTCATGTTCTAATAAATGAATTTTATTTACTTAGTAGAAAATTATCTATACCACATTTGTCTTCAAATAATTTCTCTTTCCTTCCTTTTTAAAAAAATATATCAGTATCTTCCTCCTTTTTTCTTCTTGTCTTTCTTCTCTTTCTTGTTCAGCTTCTCCTCCCCATCTTTCTTTTTTCCTTCTATTTTTATTAAATTGGGTATTTATTATTTACATTTTAAATATGAATTCCTTTCCTGGTTTCCTGTCCATCAGCCCCCTATTCCCTCCCCCTCGCCTTCTTTATGGATGTTCCCTCTACATCAACCCTCCATTACCTCCCCTACAACAATCCCCTACACTGGGAATCCAGCCTTGGCAGGACCAAGGGCTTCCCCTTCCACTGGTACCCCAACAAGGCTATTTACTGCTCCCTACGCAGTTGGAGCCCAGAGTCAGCCCATGGATACTCTTTGGGTAGTGGTTTAGTCCCTGGAAGCTCTGGTTGGTTGGCATTGTTCTTATGGAGTCACAAGATCCTTCAGCTCTTTCAGTCTTTTACCTAAATCCTCCAATGGGGCTTCAGTTCTAAGTTCAGTGGTTTGCTGCTGTCATTCACCTCTGTATTTGACATGTTCTGGCTGAGTCTATCAGGAGATATTTATATCCAATTCCTGTCAGCATGCACTTCTTATTCATCCATCTTATCTAGTTTGGTGGCTATATATATATATATATATATATATATATATATATACACATATATATATATATGGGCTACATGTAGGGCAGGTTCTGAATGGCCTTGCCTACAGTCTCTGCTCTATGCCCAGGAGAGGTATAGCTGGGTCCTCAGGTAGTGCAATATCCAATATTCTGAGGAACCTCCAGACTGATTTGCAGAGAGGTTGTACCAGTTTGCAATCACTCTAACAATGGAGGAGTGTTCCTCTTTCTCCAAATCCTTGCCAGGATCTGCTGTTGCCTGTTTTTTTGTCCTTAGGCACTCTGAATGGCGTGAGTTAGAATCTCAGGGTTGTTTTGATTTGCATTTTCCTGATGACTAAGGATGTTGACCATTTCTTTAGGTGCTTTTGAGCCATTTGATATTCCACACCTGTGAATTCTTTGTTTAGCTCTGTACCCAATTTTTAATAGGATTATTTGGCTCTCTGGAGTCTAACTTCTTGAGTTCCATGTATATATTGGATATTAGCCCTCTATCAAATGTAGAATTGGTAAAGATCATTTCCCAATCTCTTGGTTGTAATTTTGTCCTAATGACAGTGTCCTTTGCCCTACAGAAGCTCTGTAGTTTTACGAGATCCCATTTGTCAATTCTTGATCTTAGAGTATAAGCCATTGGAGTTCTCTTCAGGAAATTTTCTCCAGTGTCCATGTGTTTGAGATTCTTCCCCACTTTTCCTTCTATTAGTTTGAGTGTATCTGGTTTAATGTGGAGATCCTTGATCCACTTGGACTTAAGCTTTGTACCGGGCGATAAGAATGGATCGATTTGCATTCTTCTACATGCTGACCTCCAGTTGAACCGGCAAAATTTGTTGAAAATGCTATATTTTTCCATTGGATGGTTTTGCCTCTTTTGTCAAAGATCAAGTGTCCATAGGTGTGTGGGTTCATCTCTGGTTCTTCAATTCTATTCCACTGATCTATCTGCCTGTCTCTGTACCAATACCATACAGTTTTTACCACTATTGCTCTGTAATACTGCTTGAGGTCGGGGATGGTGATTCCCCCAGAAGTCCTTTTAGTTCTGAGCATAGTTTTAGCTATTCTGGGTTTTTGTTTTTGTTTTTGTTTTTCCATTAATTTGCAAATCGTTCTTTCCATCTCTATGAAGAATTGGATTGGAATTTTGATGGGAATTGCATTGAATCTGTAGATTGCTTTTGGTAAAATGGAAATTTTTACTATATTAACCCTGCCAATCCATTTGCATGGGAGATCTTTCCATCTTCTGATTTCTTCTTCAATTTCTTTTTTTCAGAGACTTGAAGTTCTTATCATACAGATCTTTCACTTGCTTGGTTAAAGTCACACCAAGGTATTTTATATTATTTGGGTCTATTATGAAGGGTGTCGTTTCCCTAATTTCTTTCTCAGCTTGTTTCTCTTCTGTGTAGAAGAAGGCTACTGATTTATTTGAGTCAATATTATTCCCAGCCACTTTTCTGAAGGTGTTTATCAGGTTTAGTAGTTCTCTGGTGGAACTTTTGGGATCACTTAAATATACTATCATATCATCTGCAAATAGTGATATTTTGACTTCTTCTTTTCCAATCTGTATATCTTTGATCTCCTTTTGTTGTCTGATTGCTCTGGCTAGAACTTCGAGAACTATATTGAATAAGTAGGGAGATAGTGGGCAGCCTTGTCTAGTCCCTGATTTTAGTGGGATTACTTCAAGTTTCTCTCCATTTAGTTTAATGTTAGCAACTGGTTTGCTGTATATGGCTTTTACTATGTTAAGGTATGGGCCTTTAATTCCTGTTCTTTCCAGGACTTTTATCATGAAGGGGTGGTGAATGTTGTCAAATGCTTTTTTCAGCATCTAATGAAATGATCATGTGGTTTTTATCTTTGAGTTTGTTTATATAGTGGATTACGTTGATGGTTTTCCGTCTATTAAACCATCCCTGCATGCCTGGAATGAAACCTACTTGATCATAATGGATGATCGTTTTGAAGTGTTCTTGGATTCGGTTTGCAAGAATTTTATTGATTATTTTTTCATCAATATGCATAAGGGAAATTGGTTTGAAGTTCTCTTTCTTTGTTGGGTCTTTGTGTGGTTTCGGTATAAGAGTAATTGTGGCTTCATAGAAGGAATTTGGTAGTGTTCTGTCTGTTTCAATTTTGTGGAATAGTTTGGACGGTATTGGTATGAAGTCTTCTATGAAGGTCTGATAGGATTCTGCACTAAACCCATCTGGTCCTGAGCACTTTTGGTTGGGAGACTTTTAATGCCTGCTTTTATTTCTTTAGGTCTTATGTGGTTGTTTGAATGATTTATTTGTTCCTGATTTAACTTTGGTACCTGATATTTGTCTAGAAAATTGTCCATTTCCTCCAGATTTTCAAGTTTTGTTGAAAATTTGTCATAGGATTTGATGATATTTTGATTTTCCTCTGATTGTATTGTTATGTCTCCCTTTTCATTTCTGATTTTGTTAATTTGGACATATTTTCTGTGCCCTGTGGTTAGTCTGGCTAAGGGTTTATTTACCTTGCTGATTTTCTCAAAGAACCAGCTCTTGGTTTTATTGATAATTTGTATAGTCCTTTTTGTTTCCACTTGGTTGATTTCAGCTCTGAGTTTGATTATTTCCTACTTTCTTCTCCTCCTGGGTATATTTACTTCTTTTCTAGAGCATTTAGGTGTGCTGTCACACTGCTGATTCTTTCTGTAGGCAGAGAGTTCATCTTGGTAGATTTTTCCTTTGATAAATACGAAGTGTCCTTCCTTACCTTTTTTGATGTCTTTTGGTTGAAAGTTAATTTTATTCGATATTAGAATGGCTATTCCAGCTTGCTTCTTCAGACCCTTTGATCGGAAATTGGTTTTCCAGGCTTTCACTCTGAGTTAATGTCTGTCTTTGTCTCTGAGTTGTGTTTCCTGTAGGCAGCAAAATACTGGGTCCTCTTTACATATCCAGTCTGCTAATCTGTGTCTTTTTATTGGGGAATTGAGTCCATTGATGTTGAGAGAAATTAAGGAATAGTGATTGTTACTTCCTGTTATTTTCATATTTGGATGTGCAATTATATTTGTGTGCTTTTCTTCTTCTGGTTTTGTTGCAAGAAGACTACTTTCTTGCTTTTTCTAGGGTGTACGTCCATGTGTTGTGCTTTGCCATTTATTGTTAATTGTAGGGCTGGATTTGTAGAAAGATATTGTGCAAATTTGGTTTTGTCATAGAATATCTTGGTTTCTCCCTCAATATTGAGAGTTTTACTGAGTATAGTAGCCTGTGCTGTCATTTGTGTTCTCTTAGGGACTGTATGACATCTGTCCATGATCTTCTGGCTTTCATAGTCTCTGGTGGGAAGTCTTATGTAATTCTGATAGGTCTGCCTTTATATGTTACTTGACTTTTTCCCTTACTGCTTTTAGTATTCTTTGTTTTGTGCATTTGGTGTTTTGACTATTCTGTGACAGCAGACATTTTCTTTCTGGTCCAATCTATTTGTTGTTCTGTAGGTTTCTTGTATGTTTACAGACATCTCTTTCTTTAGGTTAGGGAAGTTTTCTTCTATAATTTTGTTGAACATATTTACTGGCCCTTTAAGTTGGGAGTCTTCAGTCTCTTCTATACCTATTATCCTTAGGTTTGGTCTTCTTACTGTGTCCTAGATTTCCTGTATGTTTTGGGCTAGGAGCTTTGTCTGCTTTATATTACCTTTGACAGTTGTGTCGATGTTTTCTATGGTATCTTCTGCTCCTGAGATTCTCTCTTCTATCTCCTGTAATCTGTTGGTGATGCTCACATCTATGACTCCTGGTCTCTTTCCTCCGTTTTCTATTTCCAGGGTTGTCTCCCTTTGTGCTTTCCTTATTGTTGCTATTTCCATTTTTAACCCCTGGATGGCTTTATTCATTTCCTTCTCCTGTTTGGTTTTTTTTCCCCAGTAGTTCTTTAAGGGATTTTTTTTGTTTTCTCTTTAAGGGCTTCTAGTTGTTTACTTGTGCTGTCCTGTATTTCCTAAGGGAGTTATTAGTCTCTCTTATCATACATCAATATCTCAAGAATAAGTGGTCATGGAGTGATCAGCTATATAGGGCTTCCATATCACATCCCCTCCCCAAAATCTCAGGAATCATAACAGAAGAGAGGAAAGAAATATTGTATGATTGAATTGTAGATGTTGCATTGTAGTGTTGTACATGACATGCTCATTCCACTCATGAGCTCACATGAGTTGTGACTCTATGCACAACCCCTGTACAAGATCAAGCCAGCCACATTCCCACAATTAGCATGGCTTTTGAAGTCCTACACTCTATCTGAGGAGCTACTGTCAACTGTTGGCTGCTGGGAGCGTGAGCTTTCTTTAGAGATCCATGCCTTAAGAAAGTACCCAAAGTCTAACAGTCTAATACTTGGTTATACAGCAAGTAATAAAGTTGGATTCCAGAGAGAATCCTACTTTCTCTAGAGAGAAAGCATTTGAAGTTGAAAAGGAAAATGGAGCGAAAGATAGGAAAGAAATTGAAGAATTGGGGAAATGACAAATTTGGTTATTATAGCATATTAACATATTATTTATTATACAGAAGTATCAATCTTAAATACCATTTTTTAAGGAAGAGAGAGTGAAGTAGCATTTTCCAACAAACCATGTGAGCAACAGACTTCACAGGCAATGAATTGCCTTTTCTCTTATCTCCCCATCTTTCCTGGGAGATTCTTTTGCAAAATCACTTCTCTGCTAATATCTCAACTCAACTACTTAAAGATAGTCAAAAAAGAGAAAGTAAGACAAACACATGGAAAAAGAGGGCTATCCCATTCTCCATTTAGAAAACACTGCTAAGTTTACTCTTCACTATAAAACATTTAGAGAGACTTGTAATGAAACAATGTTTTCTTAAACCTATAGTTGACAGAAATAACAGGTAAGCTATTAAATATTTAAGGTTGTAGAGGTCATTTTATATAGCCTATGTCTACTCGAATTTATCAGTATAGTAAAAAAGCAATTTAGAGAGAAACAACAAAACAAAATAAACAGATATTAGTATAAATTGAGCATTACTGTAGTAAATAACTGTAGAATACCAACCGTTACTCAATACACAGTATTTAAGAGATTGAAAGGCATCACATTTATCAGCTTCTGAGGAATAAATGTCCTTTGGTCTATCATTCCAATGCACTCATTAATAACATTCATTTATATAGGAAAACAGAAAATACCCTTTATTTGAGAAAATTTACAACATAAAACATAAGATACAGCCAGCCCGCAGCTCTCTGCCCCCAAACCCCATGGGAGAGAAAGTTCACTGCCCAGACAGATGGGCACTACTGAGACTGAAGAGCAAGAGTGACCACCAATACTGCCCACCCCTGCCCACATTCCTGGCCCAAGAAGAAACTGTATAAGGCCTCTGGGAACCGGAAGATGGGGGCACTCAAGCAGCAGGTCCCCTGCAGTCCAGACACCGCCGGATCTGAAGGGACCCGATCAAAAGCTCCCTGCACCAAAATCCCATGGAAGGGAGAGCTAAACCTTCAGAGGGGCAGACAAACCTGGGAATCCAGAAGAGACTACACTCTGTCCACATTTCTGACTCCAGAGGAAAACACCTAATGCCATCTGGGACCCTGGTGCACGGGGGTCCTGGGAAAAGGTGGCGCAGGCCTTCCTGGTTGCTGCCCTCATGGAGAGCTCAAAAGCAGCCCCCCAGGAGCAACCACAGGTAAGACCAACTTTTCTGCTCCAAGCGACCTGCCTGGTGGACTCAGGACACACGCCCACAGGAACAGCTGAAGGCCAGTAGACAGGAAGGACTACACACCTGGAAGCAGAACACTCTGTTCCCATAACTGGCTGAAAGAAAACAGGAAAACAGGTCTACAGCACTCCTGACACATGGGCCTATAAGACGGTGTAGCCACTGTCAGAAATAGCAGAACAAGGTAACACCAGGGACAACCTGATGGAGAGAGGCAAGCACAGGAACCCAAGGAACAGAAACCAAGACTACATGGCATCATTGGAGACCAATTCTCCCACCAAAGCAAACACTGAATATCCAAACACACCAGAAAAGCAAGATCTAGATTTAAAATCACATTTGATCATGATGATGGAGGACTTCAAGAAAGACATAAAGAACTCCCTTAGAGAAATGCAGGAAAACATAAATAAACAAGTAGAAGCCTATAGAGAGAAATCACAAAAATCCCTGAAAGAATTCCAGGAAAACACAATCAAACAGGTGAAGGAATTAAAAATGGAAATAGAAGCAATAAAGAAAGCACAAAGGGAGACAACCCTGGAGATAGAAAACCAAAGGAAGAGACAAGAAGCCGTAGATACAAACATCACCAACAGAATACAAGAGATAGAAGAGAGAATCTCTGGAGCAGAAGATTCCATACACATCATCGACACAACTGTGAAAGATAATGTAAAACAGATAAAGCTACTGGTCCAAAACATGCAGGAAATCCAGGACTCAATGAGAAGATCAAACCTAAGGATAATAGGTATAGAAGAGAGTGAAGACTCCCAGCTCAATGGACCAGTAAATATCTTCAATAAAATCATAGAAGAAAACGTCCCTAACCTAAAGAAAGAGGTGCCCATAAACATACAAGAAGCCTACAGAACTCCAAATAGATTGGACCAGAAAAGAAACTCCTCCCGTCACATAGTAGTCAAAACACAAAACGCACAAAAAGAAAGAATATTAAAAGCAGTAAGGGAAAAAGGCCAAGTAACATATAAAGGCAGACTCACCAGAGACTGTGAAGACCCCGGTTGAAGGAATCAGAGAAAGGACTGGAAGAGCTTGAAGGGGCTCGAGACCCCATATGAACAACAATGCCAACCAACCAGAGCTTCCAGGGACTAAGCCACTACCTAAAGACTATACATGGACTGACCCTGGACTCTAACTGCGTAGGTAGCAATGAATATCCTAGTAAGATCACCAGTGGAAGGGGAAGCCCTTGGTCCTGCCAAGACTGAACCCCCAGTGAAAGTGATTGTTGGGGGGAGGGCGGTAATGGGGGGGGAGGATGGGGAGGGGAACACCGATAGAGAAGGGGAGGGGCAGGGGTTGAGGGGATGTTGGCCCAGCTGAAATGTAAATAAGAAATACCCAAGTTAATAAAGATAAAAAAAAATAGGATACATAATTGACAAATAACCAAAGACTTCATGTTATGTAAAGATACTTTTACAAAAGAAAAATAATTTTAAATTTGTTCCTATATTTTCAAAATGTTGTATATATTTTTGAAAAATTACAATTTGGAAGTATAGAATAATATCTGTATCTTGAATTTAGGTATTATTGGTCATTTTAAAGGTAATGATGTATTGATATTTTATAAGACATATAAAGAGACATACTATGATAGAAACTTCTAAAAATAGGATCTATATTTAGTGGCACAGATAAAATAGAGTGAAATAAATTGAAAAATGGAAATTATGAGAACATTGCTTGTAACTATATACATGTTCATTTAGAGAAAGCTCTGTTTAATTACATTGATTTAGAGTGTGTGTGTGTGTACGCGCAGTCTTCAAAGTTTAGTGTCCTAGTATGAAATATAGAACAACTAAAATTATCTAATAAAAAGTTGATTTACCTAGATAATGTTACCACATTCCATTTCACTACAAATACAGATCACCTGACATGGTTAGAGAAAGCCGTTACTTGTCATACACACATGGGATGACCATCCTTTACAGACTTCCTTTACAGAGTAACATAACCACTGTTTGTCATTTCTGCTACACAGTGACACGCCTCTGAGCACAATCTATGCCTAATATTCCTTTTGATAATAAAGAAACAAAATCTACCCAAATCCATCACTAGTACTTTATGGTTAACATGTAAATACCTCTAGACATATTAATAAAGCAGCCCTCTGCTCCAAAAATCATACACTTGTATTAAAAATGTGGTGTAGAATAATTCACCAGTATCTTCATTACCTTAGATTTAGCTACATTTTTATTATCTTTCTTCTAATAATTGACTTGTCATAAACAAAATAATTGGAGCAATGGTTTTCTTGGCATTTCTTCACCCAAGCATAGCAAGATCAACATTCATGGGGTTTCTTTCATTAACTTAATACACACACTTGACAGTTTAGGGATCTGTACAATATTTCTTGCTAAATTGCATTATTTGATTTGGCTTGGCATAGGAAAGGTTGTTATGCTACTGAGCTGACAAACTGACAAACCCGGCTTTCGCTCTTGCAACTTTTTAATCAGCCTCATAGTTAAAATTCATCTGGTGTTCCTCGGCGATGTACGACAGGAGGGCATACCATTCATTACAGTTAATTGAGAAATCATCATGACGATTTGAGTTCATTGGGAAAGAGTCCTGGGGAAAAAGAACTTACAATTTCATGTATATCAAGAGAAATCCTGTGTGATATACATGATTGGAAAAATACTTGGCCATTTGTTATAATTAAATTATTACTTTCTATAACTGCAATTCTCTAAATGCAAATTGGCTTGAGTAGAGGTTTCTTACTTAAGACTATATATAATATTTCAAATTTCAAGTATTCATTTTATAAAGCCATTTTTATTGGACATTTTATATTTACATTTCAAATGTTATCCGCTTTTCCAGTTCCCCATCCATAAACACCCTATTCCATTCCTCCTCCCCTTTTTTCTATGAGGGTGTTTCCCGACCCATCCACCCACCCCTTCCCACCTCCCAACCCTGATATTCCCTTACACTGGGGGGGTCCAGCTTTGGCAGGACTGAGAGCTTCACTTCCCATTGATACCCAACAAGGCCATCCTCTGGTCCATGGGCAGATGAAGCCATGGATCTGTCCATGTGTACTCTTTAGATGGTAGTTTAGTCCCTAGGAGCTCTAGTTGTTTGTTATTGTTCTTATAGGGTTGCAAACCCCTTCAACTCCTTCAATCCTTTCTCTAACTCCTCCAGTTGGGACCCCATTCTCAGTTTAATGGTTGGCTGTGAGCATCTGCCTCTGTATTTGTCAGGCTCTGGCAGAGCTTCTCAGGAGAGAGCTATATCAGGCTCCTGTCAGCATGCACTTCTTAACATCAGCAATATTGTCTGGGTTTGGTGGCTGTATGTGTATGAGCTGGATAAAGCCATTTTTTAAATTTGCTTACTTTATAATCACTATTTTTGAGATGAATGTTATAAAAATATAAAATAATGAATGAAAAAGTAAAAAAATTCTTCAAAATTGTTCTAAAGTTATTCACACTTATCTGAATTTTAATTTGTGATCTTATTCTACATTCTGGATTATCAGAAATTTAGAATGACAACTTATAGAAACCCATGTTTTCATCACTGCAAGTCTTTTTTTTTATAATCAGAAAATAAATGTTGCAGGTACTTTATTGAATGACTCCTCAGTCACAGTTGCTGTTTATCTACATGCATTCTCTTGACCTTCTGGGCTTCTCTCATATCCCCTATCATATCTGATCTTGCTTCCCTTTTCCCTTCCCCTTGAAGTCTCCTATCCAGGTCTCTCCCTCCTTCTGCCTCTCATGCTTATTTCCTTTCTCCTTCTAAGCGGAATTGAAATATTCTCACTTGGGCCTTTTCACTTACTAAACTTCTTACAGTCTGTGGGTTGTGTCCTCAGTATTCTATACTTTTTGGCTAATATCCACTTATCAGTGAGCACATACTATGTATGGTCTTTTGGGACTGAGTTACCTTACTCAGGATGATATTTTCTAGTTTCATCCATTTGCCTGAAAAATTGATGATATCCTCATTTTTAAGAGCTGAATAGTATTTCATTGTGTAAATGAACCACATATTCTGTATCCATTCTTTGGTTGAAGGAGATTGGGTTTATTTCCTGATTCTGGTGATTACAAATAAGGCTACTAAGAACATGATGGACAATGTGTCCTTGTGGTACAGTAGGGTACCTTCTAGGTATATATCCAAGGGTGATATTGCTGTGTCTTCAGATAGAATTATTTCCAATTTTCTGAGGAAACAACAGATTGATTTCCAGAATCATTGTACCAGTTTGTAATCCTACCAGCACTGGAAGAGTATTTCTCTTCTTCCACATCCTGACCAGCATGTGCTATGACTTGAATTTCTGATTTAGCCATTCTGATTGGTGTAACATGAAATTTCAGGGTCCTTTTTATTTACACTTCTCTGATGACTAAAAACTTTGAACATTTCTTGGATATTTGAGATTCTTCTGTTGTGAATTCTGTTTAGTTTTGTACCCCATTTTTAATTAGGGTATTTGGGATATTTTGGAGGTTAACTTTTTAGTTCTTTATATATTTTGAATATTAGCCATCTGACAGATGTTAGAGAAAGTTTTTTCCCAATCTCTAGGTTCCTACTTTGTAACTATTGACTATGTCCTTTGCCTTACAGACAATTTTCAGCTTCACGGGGTCCAATTTATTCATGGTTGATCTTAGAGTCTGAGTTATTGGTGTTCTGTTCAGGAAATTTCCCACTATACCAATGTGTTCAAGTATGTTTCCCACTTTCTCTTCTATTAAATTCAGTGTATCTGATTTTATGTTAGATCCTTGATCCACTTGCACTTGGGCTTTGTGCAGGGTGACAAATATGGAACTATTTTTATTCTATGTACAGACTGTCAATTAGACCAGCACATTTATTGTAGATGCTTTCTTTTTCCACTGTATATTTTTTTGCCTTCATTGTCAAAGATCAAGTGTCCATAGGTGTGCTGGATTACTTCTGGGTCTTTGATTTTATTCCATTGACCGACCTGTCTGTTTCTGCACCAATACCTTGTGGTTTTTATAACTATTGCTTTGAAGTACAGCTTGAGGTGAAGGATTGTGATTCCAACAGAAGTTCTTTTATCAATGAAAATATTTTTGGCTGTCCTGGGTTTTTTGTTTTCCCATATGAAGTTGAGAATTTCTCTTTCCATGTCTCTAAAGAACTGTGTTAGAATTTTGATGGGGATTGCATTGAATGTGTAGATTGCTTTTGGAAAGATGGCCATTTTCACTATGTTAATCCTACCAATCCACAAGCATGGGGGATCTTTGCATCTTCTGAGGTCTTTTTCCGGGTTTTTTTTGTTTTTGTTTTTGTTTTTGTTTTGTTTTGTTTTGTTTTATTTTGTTTTTGCGGGGGGTGGGTATCTGTAGCTCTTGTACTGATGTTTCATTTGCTTGATAAGAGTTACAAAAAGATATTTTATATAACTTATGGCTATTAAGAAGGGTGTGGTTTCCTAAATTTCTTTCTCAGCATATTAATCATTTATGTAAAGGAAGAATCCTAGTTTGCTTGAGTTAATTTTATATTCTGCCACTTTGCTTAAGTTGTTTATCTGCTGTAGGAGATCTCTGGGGCAATGCTGGGGGTTGCTTATGTATTTTATCATATATCTGCATATAGTGATACTTTGACTTCTTCCTTTCTAATTTATATCCCCTTGATCTCCTTCTAATATCTAATTGCTCTGGCCAGAACTTCAAGTTTTACATTGAACAGATAGGGATAAAGTGGGCAGCCTTGTCTTGTCCCTGATTTTAGTGTGATTGCTTCAAGTTTCAATCCAGTTAACTTGATGTTGGCTGTTGGTTTGCGATTTATTGCTTTTATTGTGTTTAGGTATGTGCCTTGACTGTTTGATCTCTCCAAGACTTTTAACATGAAGCGATGTTGTATTTTGTCAAAGGCATTTTCAGCATCTAATGAGATGGTCATATTTTTTCCCTTGAGTTTGTTTATATAGTGTATTACATTGATGGATTTTTGTATATTGAACTGTTCCTGCATCTTTGGGATGACTCCTACTTCATTGTGGTGAGTGATGGTTTTGACATGTTCTTGGATTCACTTTGTGAGAATTTTATTGAGTAATTTTGAATAGATATTCACAAGCAAGATTGGTCTGATGTTCTCTTTCTTTGTTGGGTCTTTGTGTGGTTTACGTTTCATAGTAATTGTGGCTTCATAGAATCAATTAGATAGAGTTCCTTCTGTTTCTATTTTGTGGAGTAGTTTGAGGAATATTGACGTTAGCTCTTCTTGAAGGACTGGTAGAAATATGCACTAAAACCATATGGCCCTGGGCCTTCTGGGGAGGGGCTTGATGATTATTCCTATTTCTTTAGGGGTTATAAACTGTTTAGACAGTTTGTCTGGTCTTGATTTAACTTTGGTGCATGGTATCTGTCAGAAAATTATTTATTTCATCTATAATTTCCAATTTTGTAGAGTATAGGCTTTTGTAGTAGGTGCTAAAGATTTTTTTTTTATTTTCCTCAATTTCTGTTATCTCTTCTTTTTGTTTCTGAATTTTATAAAGGCCTTGATTTCTTTCTTTATTTTTTCCCCTTACCAAGTTATCATTGAGCAGAGAGTTGTTTAGTTTCCATGAATATGTGGGCTTTTGGTTGTTTTTGTTATTATTGAAGTCTAGTCTTATTCCAAGGTGAAGTAAGAGAATGCCAGGGATTATTTCAATTTTCTTGTATCTATCGAGGTCTGTTTTGTTTTGATTGATTATATGGACAACTTTTTAGAAGGTATCATGAGGTGCTGAGAAGTATTCCTTGTTTTGAGGTGAAATGTTCTGTAGATATCTGTTAAATCCATTTGTTTCATAACTTCTCTTAGTTTCACTGTATCTCTGTTTAGTTTCTGTTTTCAATACCTGTTCCTTGGTGAGAGTGAAGTGTTGAAGTCTCCCATTATTATTAAATGAGGTTCGATGTGTGTTTTGACCTTTAGTAGTGTTATTTTATGAATGCCCATGCCCTTGCATTTGGGACATAGATGTTCAGTTGAGATTTCCATAGATTTTTTGTCTGATGAATATGAAGTGTTCTTCTCAATCTCATTTGATAACTTTTGGTTGAATGTTTATTTTATTGGATATTATTAGAATGGCAACTCCAGCTTATTTCTTGGGACTTTTGCTTTGGAAACTCTTCTCAAGCCTTTTACTCAGAGGTAGCATCTGTCATTGTCATTGAGGTGTGTTTCTTGTCACCAGTAATATACTGGATCCTGTTTATGTTATCAAGTCTGTTAACCTGTGTGCTTTTATTGAGGAGTTGAATCCATTGATGTGTTTATGATTCTCTTTTGGGGAGGATTTGTTGTGAAATGTTTAATTTCTTGTGTTTTCTTGGGTATTCCAAAAAATCTCCTTCTATTGGAAATTTTGTTCCAGTATCCTCTGTATGTCTGTATTAGTAGAAATATATTTTTAATTTGTTTTTCTCATGGAATATCTTAGTTTCTCCATCTATAGTGATTGAGATTTTGACAGGGTATAGTAGCCTGGGCTGTCATTTGTGTTCTTTTAGGGTCTGGATGACATCTGTCCAGGATCTTCTGGCTTTAGAGTCTCTGTTGAGAAATCTTGTGTAATTCTGATAGTTCTGTCTTTATATAATACTTGGGCTTTTTCACTTACAACTTTTAATATTCTTTCTTTGTTCTATGCCTTTAGTGATCTACTTGGTGTTCTGTTGTCTTCCTGTAAATTTTTGGCCATTTCTTTCTTTAAGTTAGAGAAGTTTTTTCCTGTGACGTTATTAAAGATATTTTCTGGCCTTTTGATCTGAGATTCTTCACCCCTTTTCAGTCCTATTAATCTTAGGTTTGCATCTTGAACTTCCTGGATATTTTGGGTTAGGAGATTTTTACACTTTATGTTTTCTTTGACCATTGTGTCAATATTTTCTATGGTATCTATTATACCTGAGATTCCTTCTTCTATCTCTTGTATTCTGTTTGTGAGGCTTGCATCTGTAGCTCCTGATCTCTTTCCTAACTTTTCCATCTCCAGGGTTGCCTCCCTTTGTGTTTCCGTTATTGTTTCTATTTCCAGTTTTAGTTTTTGGCCCATTTTGTTCAAATCCTTCACTGGCTTGATTTTAAAGGATTGATTTGTTTCCTCTTTAAGGACTTTCTACCTGTTTGCTTGTGTGTTTTCCTGTATTTCTTTAAGGCAGTTTTTTAATCTCCTCCTTAAAGGTCTATATCATCTTCATGATATAATTCAGATAATTTAAGTCATTATCTTGCTTTGCAGTGTTTTGTGGTATCCAGGCTTGCTGTGGTGGGAGAACTGGGTTCTTGTGTTCCTGGATCACATTGGGTTCTGTCACTTATGATCCTTCATTTGCCTCTGGCCATCTGGTTATCTCTGGTGTTAACTTCATGGATGTTTCTTACTAGAGAGTACCTTTTTGGAGACAGATAGAGCTAGTCTCCTTAGAGGCAGGTAGTTCTGCTTTTAGTTATGTTGGGCCTCTTGCGTCTGGTTAGAGCAGGCCTCCTATATCCATGGTTATTGCAGACCTCCTTGGAGACAGGCAGGCTATGTCCCTGGTTACTTTGGAACTCCAGGCATGCAGACAGACTGTGGGGTGTGGGAGGGTATTGGGCAGCTGACGTGCCTTGGGTGGAGAAGCAGACCAGTATGAAAGTGGAGCACATCAAGTCAGATGGGCTCCATGTCAACTGGGCTCTTTGCCTTTGGTTACTCATGACCTCCTGAGAAGCATGAAGGCTATTGTCGTAGGTGGGTATCTGGTATCAAATAGAAATCATGAGAATAAAAGGTAGTGGAAAATATTATGAGCATACAACATCAATCAGAAGAAAATGTCAAGTAAGGATCACAAGACCAAAGTAAAACTACTCTCAGACATTAACACAGAAAATAAATATAGCATAACTTCTAAGAACCTTGGGATATGTTCAAAAGCAAATGCTAAAGCAAAAAAATTAATATTTATTCACTAAATTATGAATGAAATTTACCAACTCAAGAGAAATAAATGGGAATCTAATCAGATAAAAACACCAAATGAACTTTATCAGATAATTTTGATCATGGTAAATTATAGTCATGAAACCATAACGACAATACACACACACACACACACACACACTCACACGCGCGCGCGCGCCCTCACACACACACATGCACCCTCACACACCCGCACACACAAGCTTAAAGCTATAGCCTATAAAATAAAAACTTGCAATATTTGTTCTTTGTCTGCCTTAGATCCATCTTATATTCTCCTACTACTCAGTCAGTTCATTGTTTGAGTCAAATTCAACCATGGTCTCAAGGGGACAGACAGTATTCCTACTGTTTATACATTGCCATCATTTCAACTGGCAATGTTCTGAATTAAGTAGGCCACCTTTAAGAGCAGCAGCAGCTCCTATTGTCAGGAAGCATCCATGCTGTGGATGACAGGTAGAAATGGGACCATTGTGTTTTATGGAATTTCAAAGGACAAGTTAGAGTTCAAAAGAGACTTAATAATCACATAAATGGTGTAGAATTCAGGTACTCCCACTGCAGTCCAAAGTAAACAATCATTTCAGTTATGATCAAAGGCAAATAGATATAAAAATGTATAAGATTCGTATATCTTTTATAGAGTTGATAGAAACTACTAGGTCTTTCAAAATATTTTGCCCCAGTGCTGGGTTTCCAGTAATCTTCAATTTCTTAGTCTGTAAAATAAGATCAGTATTGTCAAATGAACAAACCTTAGCTTTCAAGAGCCATACAGGAAGAATGACAAATGCTTTAGAACTTATGAAATGTGGCCCACCTGTCAGCACAGTCATGATGGGTGCATTTTAGGGCATGACCTGGAGGACTATGTGTCCTAAGGACTTCTTGCTATTATGGAGTTCTGCTCTGTTTGCTGCCCTCACATCCCTCTTAGTGTAAGAATTGTATGAAAACTCTAAGGGGCTTCCAGCCCCTTACTGGGCAACATCTTTGGCATTCACAATAATAGTGTTTGATCTCTTTCAGGCATTACTGCTGGAGCAGATTCATGATTCAATCAACACTCTAGAAAAGAACTTAGATATGTAGATTGTCAGCTATGACTATCACACTTAGAAAGCATTTGGAAAAATAAAATTGTTAGTGAAAGCTAGGTTGAAATGTTTTTGCTACTGGCTCTGATGTAGAAAATCTTAGGGACAATGGAAATACAGAAAAGCACACTCTTATTGGTTAAGCTAGTGACCCTTTACGGTCAGGGAACAAGAACAATGACAGCATTGGCTGATGGGACTCTCACTGAGGCTGGACTTGTGATGATTAATTTCTTTAGCTTTAGGATAGGATTAAATAAGAATTGTAATGAAAAGATATGCATTCCCAGGGTATAAAAGTAGATGTGACTAATTTTTGTATAAAGCTTAGATTTATGATTCTTCTGAGATTCTTATACGATTTCATTTAAGGATAAATATTAAAAGAATTAATTCTTTCTTGGTAATTGTTTCCTGCAGTAAGAGAAACATGGTTGAGAACACTACCATGCTTTCTCATGCTTTGATAATCTATAACAAGTTGCTTAGTTACAAATGTACATAGGAGCTTGGAAATAATTTGGTTTTCTTTATCTGTATTATCTAATATTATTTCTTGTAAAGGTATTGGGAAATATACTGATTTTTCATAGACATTCACTAGAAAAACGCATATGTGTGCATATATAATGTGTATATGCATATATATGTGTATGCATATATACATACATGCATAAATGTAGCAAATCTATGTATATGTATAAAGTTTTATGAGAATGTGTTGAGACTTTCATCCATCAAATCTTTATGTATGTGTATATATAAAGCCTCTGTGTGTGTGTGTGTGTGTGTGTTTGAAATGCATGCAGCTTACTTGTTTTACTTGTTGATATTTATTCCATTCACCCACCAGGTATGTGAGTATATGTCTATATATGTATATGTACATATGCATATATGTGAAATGCTTGAAGCCTGTTTGCTGGAGCTGTGTGTGTTCCATCTATTCTATGTATGAATTTGTATCTATCTGTCCATCTGTCTGTCTGTCTATAGGTTTGTCTATATATGTTTGTGTGTTTGCATCTATGTATGTATATAAGCAAGCATTCATGGGTGCATGTATTTGTATGAATGAAGTTATTAAAGTCTGCCTTTTGCTTCAGCCACTCAGTTTGTGTGTATGTATGCATGTGCATGTACATGAATTTTCTCTTTTTTGCTAGCTCCAAAGACTTAAAAAAAGTTCAGAATATTTTGGTGGTCACAAGGCATGTAAGTCCCAGTTAATTAAGCTTTGCTTCCTCAGGGAAGAATCTGCTGAGTAATTTCTCTAATCTCTGGCTGCCATAGGCAGCAGCCCCCATTGGTATCTGGACCAACTCCCTTCAGCTACTCTCAACACTCACCCCTATGGACTGCTATGGACTCCATCTACTCTCTGATGTCCAAGCTGATCTTTGGCAGCTAGCCATCCATGGGATGATGAAATACAGTTATTGACATTTTAAAACTGCCTACTGCATCAGACAAAAGAACTGCATAGCCAGAACTGTATCTTCCTCTAACTTTAAAACAACTATGTTCACTTCTCTTGGGTTTCCAAGTTGTCCTTAATGGCAATAAAGCATCAATAGATGTCTGATCAATAACGATCATAATAGAACATACTCTGAGTTATACAAACTGCTTCCTATTCACACAGCTTTGTAAAAATATACATATTTGAGGGGAAAAAATCTCAAAGAAAAATATTCTATTGTATCCCAAAGGCCATTTTTCTACATAAATTTTATTTAAAAAAATCCTTATTTTTTGAATTCTTGTAACAGAAGATTTAGAAACTTTAGAAGAGAAGACATAAAGAAAAAAACCACAAAACCATAGTTGCAATTATTAACATTAAATATTAAGCAATTTTCCCACTTTAACTGTTAGCTAGCAATTAACACTATTTTTTCGCTAAAATCCTTCTTTCTCAGTTTGTTACTTGTCAAATGTTTTGTATCCTCAGAATTAAATACATCAAATTTTTAACTAACAAGATAATGAGAGAAACGGCAAATTGATACAGCTTCTAAAGGAATTAAAAAGGTAAAGGATTTAAAGGATTTGAGGAAAAGATATTCAAGTAAACTCTTTATATGTAAAACTGTAGACAGGAAGTTCTTATTTACCACCCAAAATCCAGATGCTACTAACATCTCAAAGAGACAAAATTTGCTATCTTGAATATCAGATAAATTCATTTCTATAACACGAATTTATGAATTTTACAAGCTACTATCTAATCTCTCAACTCTATAAAACATAGTAATCAGTAACAGAAAGAAAACTGAGGACACTGCAAACATTAGACAGTCTTAGCTGAGTAATCTACACAGAGCCAGCCGAGCCTCAAGCAACTGATGCATAGTAGCGTTTCTGTTAACCACGCTTAGACACTTTATAATAGAAGTTCTTGTATAGCAAATAAATAGCAAATAGTACTACTTATCAGTAAAAGATGGGTCCTTTTATATTATCATTGATTAAGTTTGTTATTTGACGATTTTGTAAGTGTATATAAGCATTTTGATTACTCTCTTCTCCCACCCTCTCCTATTTCCCTCCACTCCTATCAGCTGGACTCCCTACAATTACCTCTCTCAGATTCATGTGTCTGTAATTTATGCTGTGACTCACAGAGTTTAAGCAGGGCCATCTGTGTGACCATAACTTGAAGTTATCCATTGAAAACTGGTTAACTCGTTGGCTGGGAGGGACGCTTCACTGTCTGGGAGAATTTTTTCATAGCTAATAGTCCAGCAGGGAAAAGCAAGGATTCCTGAGTCCCTCCCCAGTCGATGCCTGATTGTTGATGAACCCATTCTTGTGCAGACTCAATACAGACATGTATAGATGGTGTGATTTTTGTGACTCATTGTGTTCTAATGAGATGAAGTAAAATCTTTCAACATTTATGTGCTTTCTCTTTGGGGAGTTGATCAACTACTAAGTTTAAATAAATCATTTCTGGAGGCTTGCAAGAAATATGTGGATATAATCTATGTGGCTTCTCTCTGTCCAGGAATATATTATTTATTGTTACTTTTTTGCTTCTCTATAATTAGAGATTAAAACAGAAACATAAGGAATTCATCTCCATTAGTTCTTGCTGAAATCATTTATGGATGAGGCTTGAATACTTAATCTTTAGTATCTGACAATTCTGCAAATGTTCTTGGTCTAGGAAAAAAGTAAACCTTTATAATAGTTGAATGATTAGAGCCTTGGAAACCAATGAAGTGGCATGATATATGTTTGATGAGCAGTGTTGGTTAGAATTAGTTACTCATATAAAGTGTAAACTATGTTTCTTAATGGTAAGCTTCCAGACTTATTGAATAATACATGTTCTCAGTTCCCTTATAAACCTACTATAAAATATAAAACAAAATTAAAATGTTGAAATTTTATGGAGATGTCTTTTGATTCAAATGTAATTAAAAATAAATCCCAATAAAGCACTGTGAAGCTTGAAATATCTAAATTCTATAGATTAAAATCTTTAATTACAAGCATTTGATATAATATAGTTGAAAAGGACAAAACAAACTCAACTGCAATAAAATCACAACTTATCAGATTTCTGAAGCACATATACAATTTGTATTATTTAATGATGTTATTACTGGACAAAAGAGATGGTTCAGCAATTAAAACCATTTACTGCTCTTACAGAGAACCTGGGTTCAGTTCCTAGCACCTGCATAGCATCCCACAAGCCCCTGTAACTCCACTTCCAGGAAGTCAGATTCCTTCTTTCGGCCTCAATAGATGCATAGTACCCAAAACCTCACATTGCCCCACACGCAAGCACACTCAGGCACACACAAAAATCAATATTTTCAGAAGAGAAAGAATTGATTACAGAATAAAAGTATAAAATTGAAATGGGTTCCTCCTTGGGAAATCAGAAAAGAAGTAAAAATGTAATCAATTATATAGAAAAAGGAAAAGAAGAAAAAGTTGAGGGCGGCTGTAGTAATGCACTGAGTGAAAAGAAGACTGAAGTAAACAACGGAAGAAAAGTTAGGAACGTTCCACACCTGCAGAATCAGTGATCCTTTAAGATAGGCAGCTGAGAGAACAAACTTCCCAGTTACAAATACAGATGTATCTCCACTGGAGAGCAAACCAGGATATCCTCACCTGCACACGAGGAAAGCGATCCAGGATATCCTTACCTGCACATGAGGAAAGCGCTCTGGACGGAAAAACCAGAGACGCCAGCCAATGCTGAAAGTACGACAACTTCTGTCACAACCACTCATTTTGTGTAAATGAGAAGGAGAAATGTTTTACAACCTAAGATTTATTCCAAAATACTTGATAAATTTACGTTAAAAATACTCGACAAATGGCTTGAAAGACAGATGCTACCAAATAAAACATGAAGAAATAAAATCTTAAATTATTTTATGCTAAATTGAGAAACTGAACGTTTAAAAATAAACCTTTCTCCAAAACAGTGCATATACGCATCACAATGAAAAAATAAAACTACCAAATTTATACAAATTCTTTACCGAAAACGCAAAAAACAACAAATTATCTTTGTGACCATAGTATTACTCTGCCACAAAAATCTGTGATGGATAAAATAAAGTTACAGTTTAATATTCCTAAGGAACAACTTTGAAAATCATTCATTAATATCAGCAAATGTAATGCATCGTCATGAAAGACAGAATACTTCATAACCAATAGGATTTATCTAAGAATGTATTGTTATGTCCGCATTCAGCTATCAATGAATGTAATTAACCATAAAAACAAAACAAGGAAAAATTCTTGTGATAATTTCAAATGGGAAGGAGAAATTAATTGAAAAAAATATATACCTATTCAGCACTGACGCTAATCAAAACTAAGAATACAAATGTACTTTCCCAATTTAAAAGAAAGATCTATAAAAACCGACATCTTCCATTTGGTAGCGTACTAAACACCTCTTAGCTCTACTCCTAGTTGAGAAGTCAAGTTCCTTATTAAAACCTTTTTGGGATTTCTCAAGCTCGATCACAAAGCCCTTATGGTGGAAGCTGCGATGACCATTCCTCAGTTGTGAATCAACTGAGTTGACTCTGGAGAAAGTTGTAACCATGTCCTCATTGCCACTGGTCACTCATGCTCTTCTAGCCCAAGCACCATTGTTGTGTTTATTCATGAGCCCAAAAGACCAATCAGTAGCTAGCTGCATTGCAATCACATTAGGGTCTCTTCATTGCAAACTGGGCTTTGGGCTTATTCAGTGCCGGCCCCTTAGGTGAAGCATCCTTCAACTCTCGTCTGGACAAGGTTTTATAGGAAATGGGAGCAAGTGAGGAGGTGTCCATTCTGGCAAGCATCTAGTCGAATGATTATTGTAAGCCGACAGGTGGGTGCTCTGAAACAAGACCGTATACCATCACAAACGGTCTGAAAGTCCATCTAAAACAATCAAACTAAACTTTGATTAACTGTTGCTAGCAAGCAGCTAGGGAGTGACTCTGGTCAAGAACAAGCCCTGGGGTCCTTCCTGGTACTTGGATATAGCTTGGGTTCAGCTGCAGGGTCAAGTTCTCAGGCTTTCCTTTTCTTCTTAAATCAAAGTCCAATCCCAAGGAGTAGGTTTAGCCTCATGACTTACATACTTTTTAAATTTGGTGGAGGTCCTATGTGCCTCAACATGCACGTGAAGGTCAGAGGACTTTTGTCCTTCTGCCACGTGAGTTCCAAGGATTGATTTCTGGCATTAGGCATGGCAGCAAACACCATAAACATCTTAGTCATCTCTCCAGTCCAGAAGACCTATCGTCAAAGGCCTTTTATAGTAGTCCTTAAAGTTTGTGCCTAGACTTCCTTATCAATAGAGAGACGAAGAAAGTATAAAACCATCTCACTACTCAGTGATCTTCTGCTCTAAATCCCATGATCTTTCCTTTCTCCACACTTGAATGTCCAGCAGACTACAGGAGCGTTGTCTGGGGAAGGATGTCAATAGAGAAATGAGGTCATAGGTGTTGACCCACCGGTCTCTCCGCTGCTGCATCTTTTCATGCAACCTAATAGAACAAGGAGACTCAGCCTTTTCTCCAGCACCAGTTTTTTTTATTATTATTATACTATCACAATAAGTGATCGAAGACTTAACTTTAATGTTTGGCATCTTGCTGTAATTCACTACTGACACATGGTAGCTCAATTTGATTTCTGTGCAGCTGAGCTACTGATTGGTATTTATTCAGAGAAAATTAAATCATGTCCTGTCCATTCAGATGCATGTAAACAAAAGTTCCCAGCTGCTTTTCTATTTTATAATAGTCCAGAGAGTAAGCAATCTAAATATGTCTCAACTGGCAAATGGACAAACAAATCGTGGCATATTATTACAGTGAGATGATATTCAGAAATGAGAGAACACTACTTAAATGCACAACTACAAAGATGAACCTCAAAAAAGTTTAATGAAAGCAACCAGACAGGACAGTTTATGAATTTATAATTTGACTTTTAAATTCTATAAGTGGCAATGTGGGACTGGAGCTATAGCTCAGCCCCTCAGGTCTCTTGCTGTTCGTGCAGAAGACCTGCATTCATGTCCCACCCCACAAGCTGGGCTGGACAAGACTCCAACTCAAAGGTATTTGACACCCTCTTCTGGCCTCCGTGGGTATCCACACACATATAGACATACAAAGGACAACACCTATATACATGCAAGAAGGTATTTTTTTAAAAAGCTTGGAACTTGCAGAGCAAATGCCTTCTGTAGGAAACATGTTAGTGGTTGCCTTTTTCTTTTCAGGTTTTAAATGCTTTTAAGATTTGCTTTTATGCTTTAACTGTGTTATGTACATTCGAGAGCAGGCACTGCAGAAGCCAGAGGTGTCGAATCCTTATGAGCTGGAGTTGTGCGTAGCTGTAACGTGCCTGACAGGGGGACTCAGAAGTGAACCTGGGTCTTGTGCAAGAGCAGTGGCAGCTCTTAACCTCAGAGCCATCTCTGTAATCTCTGTAGCCCCATTCACAGGACTTTACCAGCCATTCTGCCTCCTGTTGTTTGAATAGGACCTGAGCACAGTGGTGCCCTTGTCTGTAGTGGTTGCCTTTATATCTGTTGTAAAGAAAAAGCTGGGTTACAAAACTCACCAATCTCTGATATCTTAAGTCAGTGCTTAAATTAATATTGTGTGCCCCCCAAAAAAGCTATCAAATGAGCTAATTATTCATCATCTAAACAAGCACAGTCCTTTAGTTCTTTATAAAATTGTTTTGTACAGTGCTAGGGTTGAACTGTGCCAAATGTGCTTCTCCGGAGCTAGAGCTCACTGCCATTCTTATTGTTTAATAGAATCTATTGTATGTTATCGAATTAGGTAATGAATTAAAGATAACTTCAGAGACATCGAAATGTTCCGAAGTCACATTAAAGAATGAAAACCAAGCACTTCCTCTTGGATTAGTTTGACAAAGAGCAAGACCAAAATTACACTCTCTAATTCTCTCCCTGTATCTTCCATCTGTCTGGTGACTGCCTGTCTGTCTTCCTATGTGCCTTTGCCTGTCTGAGCACTATCTGATGTCTAACTCACCATATGTCTGAATCCGTGCCTGAGAAAGGGCATTCTCGGTGGATAACGAATAGCACAGAAAGCATAACATGAAAAAGGAAGAAAATTTACAGAACTTTTAAGGAGAGTTGTATAGGAGAAGCCATTTTATTGACAGCAACTGACTGAGAAGCACTCAGAAAATGGGAAGGAATCTATCAAGTTACATCCCTATATTTTTCTAACGTTTATGCCAGGTATGTTATTTAAGGTTGCATCCAATTTCAGCAGGTGATTACAACACTCATGCCAGAGATATGGAAAAGTACATAGTTAAGAATACAGCTATACGTTTGCTGATTACATGGGAAATCCAAGGCAACCCAAGGTTGGCTGTCCCATTGTTCTCTTGAATCAGATTAAACTTTCAAACAAGCTGGTTACTCAGTAGGACATCAGACTAAAGCTTAAATTATCTCATGGTATACCTGGCTGTGAGGTCCAGCCACAAAATTTCAGTTTCTTCACATTCAGGAGATATTTTCATACAATTGAATTATGTATTACTTCAAACTCTTTATAATTTCAAAGTTCTGCAAACATTGGGTATTGATATTATAACATAGTTTAACCTTACAAATATATTAAAGATTCATGAATAAAAAAGTATAAAGGACGTACTTCATTTTATACTGTTTCCTAGATTAAGATGTGAAACCCTGAATCCTATCTTTTAGTGTCTAAACCATGGTAGGGATACCTGTGATTTAAAATAAAAATAATAAATTATTTTGATTTTATTTTTTCTCAGACTATGTAAATCAATCAAGATTTTTCAGATATTATATTGACCTACTTCTTCATTTATACCTTACAGTAATCTTGACATCTATCTCCTTACTCCTCATATGTTTGACGTTTCTTGCCATTACATCATGTTTAATAACTTTGTGATCATTGTTATGCATTTAACGCCACCTGTTATTTTCACATCATTTTTGACTTGAAATGCACATGTGTTATTTACAATACAAAAGTTTCTTCCTTTCTATATTCTCCACAATGTGTCATAACTATCATATCTGTAGCAAGTGGTTTAATTTGAAAAGTAATTGACTTATCTATTTGGCCCATAAAGAGGGAAAAGCATTGTCAGAGCCTTGTCTTTATGCCATTTTCCTTCTCTGGTAGTTTTATATAAACCACAGTCAAACATGATTATAAGGATATGGTCAAAGTCTACACAACCATTTATTTTTCTAAGTGTTTGTGCTTTTTGGTAAATACAAGTATGAAAAATTAGGTTTTGCATTTTGTGTGCTTTTAAAATTTTAAGAAAATATGGTTATTCATAGAAACTATTATTTTTTCCTCTGCAATTTCATTTGGTTAGAAATGAGATGTAAGAGTAGCCTGGAAAAAAATGCCCTGGCCTCTGTATCTGTCACTCACAAACTTCATGTGTTGTCTGTCACAGTCCTGCACATGAGAGGACTTACTTTCATTTTAAAAAGCAAAATATAAATTATGAATAATGTAAATGTATGAAAATGTAAAATATGAAAATCTTTACCAAAATGAATGGTTACATCATTTGGACTCATCAGTTTTTTGAAAGGAATTAACATATGAACTGACCTTTGTGTCTTTGTCCCTAAGAAGGTTTATGAAAACCTATCAAATCCTGTACCAACACAAGTATGGGAATCCTTTATTATGAGTTATCAGAGGAATAGAGATGTGATATGCTAATTGGCTAGTTGCTCCACTGGTATTACTAGGAAAATATAGATTTGGGAAATTGTACATGGTAAAGATGTCCTCTGCAAGGGACCTTGCACTAAATATGTGTCGATATAAGTCAGTAAAAAGAGTAAGAATGCTATCAAAGAAGAAATTAATTATAATAGAATAAAATTTGAAGGCACACCAATGAGATAGTTTAGGAGAATTCAGCTTACAGTTTATGTGGGAATAGCCATAACTAAGGCACAGCCTTTTTAATAAGGTCAGAAATACCAACTGGACTGGATGCTCAGTTTTAGCTCTGTATCTTTATTTTCTAATTATAATACTAAGGTCATTTAAGATATAACATTTTATTTATGGTTTGGTGAGTTTTTGTATTCTTCAAGGTTTGTTGAATAATCCATGTGACAGATGGTAACTTTGTGAATAAACATAATTCTTGAAGATGAAAGAAAGGAAAATATATGAGTGTAGATCTGTTGTTTGGATAAATAGTGCATTTTGTCCATTTGAAAATATTGCTTCAGAAACAGTTATTTGATTGCCTTGTTAAAAGAGAACAAGACTCTCGAGCAGAAGCAACGTTGAGTATGAAGACTTTGAAATCAGAGCAAATGATACAGTCCACCGTGTCCACACAGGTTACATCCATGCATTCAATCAGTCATGAACTACAAGCTGTGGGACACTTGTCCACAGTTCGCAGGGAACCTGTACGTGCTGCCACCCATTCTTGACTTTCAAGAATAAAACAGAAGTCCATTTCTTTTTTTCTGCACTAAAAATAGTGTGTGTGTGTGGGGGGGGACACACCACTTTAGTAGTGAGGGATGAAGAGTTTATCTTGCTGAGTTGAAGAAATAAAAATGGGACTTAATCTGAGAATCCAGGACATCTATAACTCCAGTGAACCCCACACAGGGAAAGAGATTCCTAACGAAAAGATAGCCTGAGCATCCAGAGAGGCCACTGTGAATCTCTGGCATGATATAAGCTTACCTATATAAACTAAAATTTCATTATACCCAGGAAAGACTAAGAAACTGAAAAGTTTTCTGAGACTGGAAGAAATCAAAATTTCAGTTGACCAGACCTAAGGGCTTCCTTTGAACACCCAGAGTACTCAATACTCATTTCAAAAGGGTCACATCTTGAAAATAGGATCAAATTTTCACTGAAATCAGAGGACCTTCATCACCTCTGTGTAAGCTAATTTCAAGGAATAAAATCTGTAAACTACCAGTCCAGTCCCATCCCAGGGCAAAATCCACAAAATTTTAAGTATTACAATTAAAAAATATTATTCAATATCTAACACCTTGTTATAGTATAAATAAATAGTTAAAATCTATGAAATCATGACAAAACTTTCAGAAAAAACTAACATTTCTATGATAATAAATTTAAAAAAGAAACATAAATGTAAGTATGCCTTCACGGTTAAATAAAATTATTAGTATTATCAAGTAGAGAGTTGAATTAGGAACAATTAAATAACATTTATGTATGTGTAAGATTAAGGAGGGAAAGAAGCTACTGCTTAATAAATTAGGAGTTATATATCACTAAATGAGGGCCAATAAAGAAAAGAAAGAAAAACACACAGAAAGAAAATCCCTGAGCTGACCATGCCCTAGACAAGAAAAGCAGAACTGAGGAATAGATTTGGAAACACTAATGTGGAAACAATCAACAAACAATTTGGAGAAAAGAAAGAACTCAAGCCACTCAATAGCAAGAAGACAATCTTACTAGCAAGTATCAAAAGATCTGAATAGGCATTTCCCAAAAGACAATGTACAAAAATATTTTGAGGAAATGCTTGAAATTATCAGGCATCAGAAATGCAAAGCAAAAGCACAAAGGTACCACCTCACTCCCATAAAAGTGGTTAGTATCAAAAGGATTACTGATAATGAGTACTGACAGAAAAATTGGATGAAAGAAAGAAAGAAAGCCTTGTGCACTTCTGTTAGGCATGTAAATTGGTTTATCTTAATGTTGACTATAAGTCTGTGTGACCATATTTACTACAAGGTTACACAGAATCGCCCACATATAGAATCAAGCTACAAATTCACTAATTAATGAGCTAAGAAAATATGCTTTAGAAAAGCATATAAAAATGGGAAAGAGCTGTGGAATGAGGGTAGGGATGGGAATGGAAGAGAAGGGATTTGATCAAAACACATTACATGGGTTATAAAATTCTCAAACAATATAAAATGTATGTTAAAGCCGTGGTTCTCAACCTTCCTAATGCTGTGAATCTTTAATAGATTTCCTCATGTTGTGCTAATCCCCAACCATAAAAATTATTTTGTTGCTATAATTTTGCTACTGTTATGAATTGTAAAAGAAATAACGGATACCTGAGATATCTGACATGTAACCCCTGGTGTGGAGGGAATCTGACAGAAAAATAATATCAAGTCAAGTTTATTTCCATGATTTAAGTTTCAATGTTTCAGTTTTACTTATTGAGAAATAACTTATGTTACATATGATCAACCAGTTTGAAGTATAGAATTTTTTTCATTTTAATGTATTTCAAATATTTTTATTTTTAATTTGTACATTTGTTGATGTTGCACAAGTACATGTGATTGTAGAGCACAGAGAAAGGGCTCAGATCCTCCACAGCTCCACATAGCTCTGAGCTTCCCATGTAGTTGCTGAGAGCTGTCCTTGTTTCTCTAAATTAATACAACAGCAAGCGCCGTCAAACACTTAGCCTGGTCTCCAGCCCCATTTTAGTTCACTCTTACACGTACATTCAGTCTTACTTCAGAACCCTTTCAGCAAATGAGCAATGCTGTTCCATTTCTTCCTTCTCCAAACTTAAGCCTTAGGAAACTTACAACTCACTTTCCTTTCCTGCAAACTTCTCCTCAACATTCAGCTTTTTGAGACTGGCTTTTTTTTTTTCACTTAGCTCTATGTTTCCAGGTTTGTCCCTGTTATACCCAGATCACCAAATCCTTTCTTATGACAGTCAGACGCTGTTCCAAAAATCCAGGGCACAGCTTTTGTCCCTTTAGCAATTACTAAACACTTGGATTTTTCATATTTGTGCCTAAATAATGTTGCTGTACATATTAAATGTGGGTGTGTTTAACATGAGTATATATGGAAAAAGGATGTTACTGTTTCATATAATTGACAGTTGCTTTTGGAAACAGCTGCCCAGTACACAAAGGCTTCCATTTCTCATTGTCCTCATCAACACTTACTACTTTCTGTTTTGACTACAGTCTAGCTAGTGAATGGTCAGCAGTGTTTATTTACATTGTTCTAAGACTACGTTCTTTATTTTTGTGCTGATTAAATAGGCAAATTAATATAAAAGTTAAATTTTATTTGAACACATGGAAATTTCTTTCAAAGACAAATGTCATAAAGTGTATATAATTCATGTGCTCACTACAAACATGAGTACAGCTGAGTAGGTGTGACCTCTCACATGGCCTATGTGCACATGCTGCTGCTATGACTGCCTTACTCTTGGATGGCTTCCCAGAATTAGACATTGTTCATGGCTCCAGAGTCTTGGCATTTAATATGGGCTGGTTTGAGATTTAACTCTGTAGCACTATTTTACTTGTCTTGTTATTAATCTAAAATATCCGTAAACATCATCTCCTATCATCTTATTACTGAAGACACTACCATCTACAAGGTCATACTCCAGTAAAAATGAATGCAATTATGCAGATGTATAATATGGTAATTTAACTTATGGTCAAAGAGGACAAATGTAGAACAGCTGGATTTTCTGTTTTAAAATTCCCATCAGTCAATTACATCACATTGATCTGAGAGCAGATGGCACGGCAGTCAGGCAGAATCCTCTAAAACTGAACATGAATATGAAGCCAATTTATCAATAAAGAGTGTCACCCCATAAAATAAATCCTGTAGTACATTCACCACAACTCTATCATATAGTTAGATGTTTTAACATTTACTAAGATTAAATAAATTATTATTGATCAATATGCTATCGAATCTTTTCCACTGTCTGTTTTTTAAGGGCTACTTTCCCTGGAGAACAAGAGTCAAGTCTTCCACATATTGTTCTGGCCAGATGGAAATTAATTGTTAAGGTTTATTTTTGAAAGACCACTGAAACAGCTGTTCTCAGTTTTCATTCTACTCCCAATCATGCTTATTAGTAGGTAAAGCCATCTCTTCTCTAGTGTAATTATGAAGAGTTGTCCATGTCATTCATGGGCAAAATAGACAAATTAATTTTACGAAATTTTTGTAGCACACTTTAGATGCACATTGAATGTCATAGTTTTATATATAAAACTACAACAGATCTTTTAAGTTACAGTAGACAGTGATGATACAAAACCACATATTTTATTCCCCCAAACAAATTGTTAGGGAACTAAAATGTATATTGTATGCATGAATCTTCTGTTGCAATAAGAAACTATCTGTGGAAATCAGCTTGTGAAGAGGAAAGGTTTCTAGCTCGCTGTAACCTGGAGGAGAAAGTTCTTGCTCAGCTGGGCTCATTGCTTTCATGTCAGAGATTAGGCAGTGCCTCAGGATTACACATGGGCGAGCCAGCTAGTTACTCACTTCCTTGCAGCTGGAAAGTAAAAGGTTAGAGAAGAGACTAATACCTGTGGTGTCCTTGATAGGTCATCAGTAACCCAAGAGCTCTCAGAGAGCATCATTTCCTAAAGGGTATCGCTTTCTATAATAACAGTAGCAAGCTGAGGACAAAGCCTTTATACCTTCAATCTGAGGAATATCTAATATTTAAGGTGTAGCACAGATGTACCACAAAAGAGGACAGGAAAGAGAGTATATTAATTTTATCATTAAATAAATGAATTTAATGCATGAAAATACGATGTAATATATCTCCTGATAAATATAATTTATGAGGAAATATGAGCAAGACAAATCCCTGAGACAAGACAAAATAGAACTGTCAATATTTAAATGACATAAATCCTAACAAAAGAGAATACAAAAAATAAACTTAGAGAATCCTGCAGAATTTATAGTTCTACAAAGATACATTCTGCCTCCTAGATCTCCTCTCTACATATCAAAAACTTGGCCATGTTCCACAAATTATCACAGTAAGACCATGATGAGTATGAAGAAAGTGGGCCGAAGACCCTCTGAACTTGATAAACAATGTGAGAACACGTTCTTGCATTCTATATATCCTATTAAAGGTCACAGAATCTGACAGCTACAGAATGCTCAACAGTGCTACACGCTGTTTTAATACAGAAGACTATCTCCCTACACATAGAGGAGGCAAGACTCATTTTCAATCAAAACCAGAATATAATTAATCCAAAAAAATCGATACAATTATGTCATCAAAAATAAATTATCAAGGATAAAAAAGCAAGATACGAATTTTGAACAGATACTTAGAAATCATACAGTGTATAAGTGCAATCAAAACAACATACCCATAGATATACTAGACTTTTACTAATAAAAGAAAATCATGTAAAACCCAGGTAAACTTTGAATAAGGTCACTACAAAAGAGCATATAAAATTCATATATATATATATATATATATATATATATATATATATATATATATATATATATATTGTGGTTTGCCCCAGAGTTATCTGTATTTGATGCTAATTCCACTGCCCCAAGGATGACTGCCTGGTCACATACTCAGTATTCAGTTGATTTTACCAGAACCTTCTCCCCATTGAATTTGTAAAATACAGATGAGGGCCAGTACAAGGTAGAATGAGGTCTGTCATTGGATGAGAAGGAGGAATGGGCGGGAGAAAAGTTTGAGGGAAGAGAAGGAGAGAGGGGAGACAGTAGAATAACCGTGGGACAACTTGGAAGCTGACATTAAGATTCCACCCTGTACCTTTACAGGTTTTTATGAATGTTCTTAAGGGATGGATGTGTATAGGGCTTTGTATATTTAGGTGGGCAATTATATCTTATCAATTCGATCAGAGGTTATTGTGTTGTGTGCTCTTTCTTGTGGAGAATTGAATTTGGGAGAGTGTGTGGGACTCGACAGAATTAGGGTGTATATTTCTGCCATGGTAGCAGCCTGCCTTGGGAACTGGATGGGTAGAAATATTGATACCAGACTCAGAGAGAGGCCATCGGCAGTGTGATATGGGATGGAGCAAAGCCGGTGAGAGGCTTTGCTGACTGGGATTAAGATATCTATCAGATATCTTGGGGCACTGCGGTGCTGGACCCTAAGTGGGTAAAAGACAGTTTTTATTTCTATAATTTTACAACAACATATATATATATACATATATATGTGTGTGTATGTATATATAGTTATATATATATATGTACTTAATTACATAATAGTTACATGAAAGAAAGTGAAGCTCACAGTTACACTTTGCCACATGTCTATCAGCATGATTGATAGTCACCATGTATAATAAGTTTTTTGGATTAAACTTTGGATCTGAGCAATAAAAAGTTGACTTTTAAGTATGAATAACTTCTAGTCATTATTTGTAAGTATAAGAGTAAAATTAAAATCTTGGGTTTAATTTATTTTAACTAAAATATTTCTGTCTAAATTGAAAATTATCATTTTTATAAAGCTCCGTGATTTTTTTCCCAAACAGATGACTTCTGAACAATATGGTTATCCTTTGGACAGTTTCTGATAAAAAAAAATTAAATCAAAATGTTAATCTTGTTTTAAGTGAAACCTGAATCAGTAGACTTTACAAACATGAATATGTTCTTTTCCCAGAATGATTGACACTGAATATCTGTAGCTTCTAATTTTTAATATAATGTCAAATAATAGCAAAATGATGTTATAAATGGATTGTGCTGAACTAAAGGTGCCGACTACATAACAGTTCTTGCTAAAATTTTCTCATGAAGGATGCTGTATATAATTAAACCTCACAGTCAAAGGAAAAAACCCTTTTAAATGCTTTTATTAGTGTTATAACTATGTATTTCCAAATAGAATACAGTATCAAGCTTTGTAATAACATTTCTGTTCTTTCCCATTCTGAACAGCATTGTCAAATTATAGTTAATGACCCATTTAGAATCCCTGAAATTATAGAGTAAACGATGTGAGTTAATGTGCTCCATTACCTTTGTAACATTTCTTAAGTATTTTCCTTAAGTTTTTAAGGAGAAAAATACATCTCAGTCATGTTAAAAGTTATGTTCAACTTTTCCCCACAAAAAGTATAGCTTTTCTAAGTTTATTAAGACATAGTCAGAACTGTAAAGATCTACGTATATCCAAAACAATTGATGGAGGTCAATCAAGTGAACTATTTTCAAAAACATAAGACAAAATGTCCTAATTTAGAAAAAAACTTAGGAAAAAAATTAGGTGATTTCAAGTGATACTCTTAATTATCCGCAGTTATACATTTAGTATTAAGGTTATAATCAAGCAGCACCTCCTTATTGGACTACTGAGTAGGTTTATTTTGGTTATGTCTTAATATTTTCCTAACTTGTCCACAGTTTACCAGACCTGTGGAGTAACATCATTAATTCATACGAAAAGGGAATGCAAAAGAGAATAGACAATGATCATGGAGGCCTTAGCTAACAGGCTTTCTGTGGGTCTTTCTTGGTGCAAATACAGTGACTGCCACATTGGTTTACAGACTCAAAGCTACAACTCAATAGTTACGCTGCCCTATTTACAAAATATGGTGTAGGAAGGTGGGGAAAGCCTGTGTAATAGAAGTTGAGTAACATTGGATATTTTTATAACAGCATATAGTATGGACATCACAAAATTATTTGGTACTATCAAGACAGGATGGTTCGATAATTTCTCTAGTTAATACATATTTGATTATAAGTTGATACTTGAATATGTCCTTGCCAAGGATGGAGCTAGGCATTTTTGCTGAGGGGAAACTGGGAAAGGGATAACATTTGAAATGGAAACAAAATATCCAAAAAAAAAAAAGACAAAGATTCTGGCTCCCCACATGAACCCTTGGCTTAGTTCCCCCACCTCTGCCCTATCAACACCAGAAATGGTAATCCACTCATGGGATCTTTTCTGATCCCATTCAGAAAGAAAATACTCCCTAAAAAGGGGGGGACATTTTTCAAAGCCTGTAGTTGCTGTTGTTTGAGGCAGAGCTCTGTTTGTTGCCCTGGGGAGGTTTGGAATTTCTCCAGCATTCTTCCTCTGCAGACTTCAGGATAGTCAGGCTGGGAACACAGTTGACATGTCACTCCTCCTGGGGCTCTAAGTTTAGTGTAACCATTGTTTCCTTGCTTTAGTTTACATGGTGAAATGTCTCTGTGAACCAAGTAGAAAACTGTAGCAAATGGCTTGAAGGGATTGAGTTAAACAATAAGTTGCACTCATAAGAAAATGGATTAAGAAAATCTAAATATCCTCTTGCCCAAACTCTCAAAAATTGTACATTAAAATATAACAGCTATATTTTAAAATTAAACCGAAGTTTATTAATAAATAAAGTCTCCAAATTGTCCAAAATAAAGTACAAATTGAAACCCAATTTGAGTGTGAAAAAGCTGAGGCTCAATTTGAGGGAAATGGAGAAGTTTTAAGTTTTGCCACTAAAATCCTCTTTATCAGCTAGTAAAACAGGTAGAAAAAAATACTGATGACTGTAAATTATTTTTAATGATATTTAACATTCCCCAAACTGAAGAATAATTTAGACTATCAAAATGCAGCAAATCAGAGTTGGTTTTTATGGACATATTTAAATGATGTACTCTTAATGCTTAGGCAGAACCAATGACCTTCCTTCCGTAAGTCTGTACAATGATGAAAGCGTCTGTGTTAAAGTATTTGTTGTGTACCACAGGCTTACCTTGGTGTCATTAGGTTCCAGCATTAATTTTTTACTGTGAAACTATTATCTTTTTTATGATTATAGACACATTTTATTAGAAATAAATAATTTTCTCATATAATATATCTGGAGGACAATTTCCCCTCCCTCCACACTTCTCAGCTCTACCCACCACCAAAGATCCACTCCTGATCTGTTTCCTCTTCAGAAAAAGGAGTCCTCCAAGAAACAACAGCCAAACAGGGCAAAACAAGATACAGTAAGACAAAGCAAAAGCCCTCATTTTGAGGCTTGGTAAGACAAACTAATAGGAGAAAAAAAACACAAAGTGGGCAAAAGAGTCAGAGACACACACTCTTCCTGTTAGGAGTCCCACCAAACACGAAGCTAACAGCCATAACATACACTCACAGGATCTATTCAGGCCCCGTGCATACTTCTTCACTTTCCCTAAGACCCATGTGGGTCCTGCTAGTTGATTTGGTGGTCTGTGTCCTCCCAGTGTCCTCCATCCCCCTCTGACTCCTACATTCTTTTCTCTTCTGCAGGGTCCTTCGACCTCCAAAGTGAAAAGACATCGTTTACACTGTCTCCACAAAATGTCTAGCAGTGGATCTCTGTACCTACTCCCGTCACTGCCAAAGGAAGCCTTTTTGCTGACAACTGAAGAGGGCACCAATCTATGAGTACGAGTATTAGTATAGATGAATATATTAGCAATCATTTCATTGACATTTTTTTTCGTCCATCCAGGCAGTGAACGGACGGCATGGCTCCTTCTCCTAGCGTGGGTCACAAGTTAAACCAGATATTGATTGCTCACTCCCCCAAGTTCTGCACCAGCATCGCTCAAGCAAGTCTCATTGGTAGGTCCGGTGTTTTGTAGCTGGGCTGGTGTCCAGGTTTCCCTTTCCATAGCCTACAGAGGACCTTCTTTCACCAGAGACTAGGATGTAGGATGAAAGCTTCAAGCCGCACTAGCTCGATCTTGCTACGATGTGTGGATGCTGTGCTCTGCAATGCGCTCCTCCCTCCCTCTACCTCCCCAAGCTGTCAATTTTCAGGGACTCTGTTCTAGCATTAGTTTTGGTTGTTTAGGAATCACTCTGGGACTCTTTGAGCCAACGTCTCAAACAATTGTAACCGAGTCACACTACTACAAAAGATGGCCAGGTCAGTTGTCATTTCCTCCATTTCTAGGAGTCCTCATGAAGATTACCCTCATAGATTCCAGGAAGTTTCCACTGCACTAGGTTCGCACACCACCCCATTAATATTCTCCAATTCCAACTGTATTTCTCCTTACTGTCTCCCTTCATCCCTTGGCACCTCTGAACTGATCCCACTTGTCCCCAGTCCTCTGCTAACACATTCTATGCTACTTCCCCGTTCCAGGGATCTCTGTGCGTCCAGCCTATTTACCTAACTGGTAACTATACTATTGTTTACTCAACAGTTAGCATCCACATACCACCTTTATGTTTCTGGGTCTGGATTACCTCACTCGGGATGTTAATCTCCAGTTCCATCCATCTGACTGCAAATTGCATGGTATTCTTTTTTAATCTAGGTTGATCTCAGTTTCTGGATTACACTCTTTCGGGATCATCATGAGGTTATGTTATTTGAACAGCGTGTCCTTCATTCCTTTGTTTCCCAGAACTCCAGTTCCCATGAAGACATTGCCACTGCTGTGTTACATGCTCAGGAAAAAGACAGACAGACATAAGGAAGGAAGGAAAGAAGGAAGGAAGGAAGGAAGGAAGGAAGGAGGGAGGGAGGGAGGAAGGAAGGAAGGAAGGGAGGGAGGGAGGGAGGGAGGGAGGGAGGGAAGAAGGAGGGAAGGAAGGAAAGAAAAGGAAAAAGAAAACAACTTGAAAACTAAATCAAAGTTCAGATGCTTCTTTCTGCCTATTCATTTTTTCCTTTTTCTGTATGTATTTAAAAAACACTATTAGGATTTTAACCTGTCACTTCTCAGATTTTGGTCTAGGAGAGCTTCTGAGGTTGGAGGTATCTAAGTAATAATCCTTATAAACATAAACAGAAGAAATTGTCAATTATAAGCATAAACAGAAGAAATTGTCTATTATAAGCATAAACAGAAGAAATTGTCAATTCAAAAAAATTGAAAACCTATATAGAGCTCACTTTCAGGGACTCACAACTTCTCAGTCATATTTCATTCCAATTCCAACCTCAAAAAAAAAAAATGTGACACAGTGACCTTTGGCCTGTGGCAGTTTGCATCAGTTCAGCAATCACAACCACCAACAAAGATCTTTTAGCCTTCCCATAAATCCTTGTTGCAAAACAAAGCATTCACTCTAACCTGATACACAAAAATAATGGTGAAATGTCCAGGACCCCAATGAAATAAGTGTCTGTCATCAAGTTCTCCATCACGGCATGATTAAATTCATTACAAATATCTCAGTAGGTCACAGAGCCCACAGTACATTCTCATTGGAAGACAGTGTTTTATTTCTCAATTTTTCTTTTGTAGTGGTGATTTTTTTCTTGAAAATTTCAAAAGCAATTTAGACTTCAAACATGAGGTCAAGGAGATCAACTCTGTGTGTGTGTGTGTGTGTGTGTGTGTGTGTGTGTGTGTGTGTGTGTGCGCGCGCGCGCGTGCGTGCTCGTACGTGCACAGGCATACCTTTCCTTTTTTTTTTTTCCTGTTGAACAGATATTGCTTGGCATTTGGGCTTTTTAAATAGAGCTCACCATTTAATGCACAATTCCCATGAAATAATAGCACTTGATATCTGATACTAAGAAACTGTCTCTATTAAGAAAAGTATATTTATTTTAGTTTGTGGCAGTAACCTATAGCTTTGAGAAAATGTCTTCAAAATATACTAAGTACTAATCACTTTCAAAATTGCCTTGCATTATACTAATGGGACCAAAGTAATGTTTGATATTATGTTCTTTTGCAAAATAATGAGAAGTAAATGGGAAGAATGAGTTTTTAAATACATTTTAAATCTCCCCATATCAATCTTATTTTATAAAAGAATTTGCAACATGGGAAATTTCAGAAACACAATATAAGCTAGTAATATATTTGTTGTTTTTTTAATTAATTTATATTTTTTATTCACTTTAAATCCCACTTACTGCCCCTCCCTCTCCCATTCTCCTCTGAGCAGGTGGGGGATCCCCTTGAACTCACTCAACAAGGGCACTTCAAGTCTCTGTGAGGCTAGGCACGTCCTCTCCCACTGAAGCCAGACAAGGCAGCCCAGAAGAACATATCCAACAAACATGCAGCTTTTGGGATAGCCCCTGGTGCCAGTTGTTCAAGACCAACATGAAAACCAAGCTGCACATCTGTTACATATGTGTGGGAATGCCTAGTCCAGTCTGTGTATATTCTTTGGTTGGTGGTTCAGTCTCTGAGAGCCCCAAGGGTCTATGTTAGTTGACTCTGTTGGTCTTCCTGTGGAGTTCCTATCCCCATATAGGCTGCAATCCTTCCTCCTATTCTTCCGTAAGAGTCTCCAAGCTCCATCTACTGTATGTTTCTGACTGAGTCAGATGGTGGGTTTAGTCTCTCAGAGGGCTACAATGTTAGACTCTTATCTGCAAGAATATCGGAGTGTTATTAATAGTGTCAGAGATCGGTGTTTACCCATGGGGTGGGTATCAAGTTGGACCCATGATTGGTTTGCCATTCCCTCAGTCTCTGCTACATCCCCAATCCCTGAATTTCTTATACACAGGATAAGTTTTGGTTAGAAAGTTTTGGGGGTTTGTTGGTGTTGCTATCTCTCTACTGGGTTCCTGCCTGGACAGAGGAGGCAGCCTCCCAAGTCTCCATATTCCCATTGCTGCAAGTTACAACTAAGGGCACCTCTATTTATTCCTGGGTGCTTCCCCTATCCCAGGTCTCAATCTCTTCCTGGAGATTCCCCCTACCTTTCCTCTCCCACCAGTTGCAGATCTCCATTTATTCTCATGGCCTTCAGGCCATCCTCCCTGTCCCTCCCCACATCTGGCCCAATGAGCCCACCAGTACCCCCAATAACCTCTCCCACCCCAGTTCCCTCCATCCATCTGTTTTCCATGAACATTTCATTCCTCCTTCCAAGTGCGGCTCAAGCAGCATCCTTGCTTTTGTCCCCACCCCCCGCTTCCTGACCAGCATCCTTGTGTGTGTAGATTATAGCATGGGCATGCTGTCTTTTATGGCTAATATCCACTTATAAATGAATACAGAACATTCGTGAGATCTGGAGAATGACTTATCTCACTCAGGATGGTAGTCTCAAGCTTTATTAAATTGCCTGCAAAATTCATGATGTCTTTGTTTTTCCAACCTGAATTACTATCTGTATACTATCTAATCCATTCTGTAGATGTACCACATTTTCTTTAGCTATTCTTCAGTTGATGGACATCTAGAGTGTTTCTAGTTTCTGGCTATTATCAATAAAGTTGCTATGAGCATAGTCGAACAAGAGTGGAATAGCTGAGTTTTGAGGTAGAACTATTCCCAGTTTTCTGAGAAACCACCAAATTGATTTCCAAAGTGGTTGTACAAGTTTGTACTCCCACCAGTAATGGAGGAGTGTTCCTCTCGCTGTACATACTTGTCAGCCTGTGCTATCACTTGAGTTTTTTTATCTTAGCCAATCTGACCAGTGTGAGATAGAATATCAGATCTGTTTTGATTTGTATTTTTCTGATGTCTAAAGTCTTGGAACATTTCTTTAAATGCTTCTCTTCCATTCAATATTCCTCAGCTGAGAATTGTCTGTTTAGCTCTGTGCCCCAGTTTTAAATTGGGTTATTTGGTTTGTTGGAATTTAACTTCTTTGAGTTCTTTATAAATTTTGGATATTAGCTCTTTGTCAGATGGAGGATTGGTGAAGATTCCTTCCCAATCTGTAGGCTGCTCTTTTTTCTTATTACAGAAGCTTTTCAACTTTCTGAGGTCCCATTTGTCAAGTGTTAATCTAAAAACCTGAGCCATTGGTGTTCTGTTCAGAAAATGGTCTGTTTTTGGCTTCTTTATTAACAAACAATTGTCCATAGGTATGTATGTTTACTCTTGGGTCTTCAATTTTATTCCAACATATCATTTATATAAAGGAGGGCTAATGATTTCTTTGAATTAATTATTTATCCAGCCACTTGGATGACGCTGTTTATTTTTTTCTTTTTTCTTTTTTTCAGAGCTGGGGACCGACCTCAAGGCCTTGCGCTTGCTAGGCAAGTGCTCTACCACTGAGCTAAATCCCCAACCCCAACACTGTTTACTAATTGTAGGAGTTCTCTGGTAGAATGTTTGGGCTCACTTATGTATACTATCATAGCATCTGAGAACAGTAATACTTTGAATTTTTCTTTTCCAATGATCTTCTTCCATTTGTCTTACTGCTCTGGCTAGAATTTCAAATACTATATTGGAGAGAGAGAGAGAGAGAGAGACAGAGAGAGAGAGAGAGAGAGAGAGAGGACAGCCTTGTTTTTTCCCTAATTTTAGTGGGATTACTTTAAGTTTCTCTTCATTTAGCTTGATGTTGGCTACTGGCTTGCTATATATTGTTTTGATTGTGTTTATGTATGTGCATTGTATCCCTGATCTCTCAAGTAATTTTAACACAAGAAATGTTGTATTTTGTCAAAGGCTTCTTCTGCATCTAATGAGATAATAATGTGATTTTTTTCTTTCAGTTTGTTTATTTGGTGAACTATGTTGATGATTTTCATATCCTCCATTATTGGGATAAAGCCTACTTGATCATAACAGATGATGTTTTTGATGTACTTCTGGATTTGGTTTGCAAGAATTTTATTGAGTATTTTTACGAGAAATGGGTCTGAAGTTCGCTTTTATTTGTTGAGTCTTTGTGTGGTTTAAAATCAGGGTGATTGTGGCTTCATAGAATGAGTTTGGTAGTGTTTCTACTGTTTGAATTTTGTGGAATAGTTTGAGGAATATTGGTATTATTTCTGCTTTAAAAAGCTGGTAGAATTATGCATTAAACCTCTGGCTCTTGGCTTTTTTGTTTGGAAGTATTTTAATTACTGCTTCTATTTCTTTATGGGATATAAAACTGTTTAAATAGTTTACTTTATCTTGATTTAACTTTGGTATGTGGTATCTGTCTAGAAAATCTAGAAAATCATCCTATTTCATTAAGACTTTCCAATTTGAAGAGTACAGTCTTTTAAAGTAAGATCTAATGATTCTTTGAATTTCTTCAGTATCTGTTATTATGTCTTCCTTTTCATTTCTGATTTTGCTTATTTGGATACTGTTTCTCTGTCTTTTGGTTAGTTTTGCTAAGGTTTTGTCTATCTTTTTTATTTTCTCAAAAAAAAAACAGGTCATGGTTTGATTGATTCTTTTTATTGTTTTCTTTATTTCTAACTGATTGATTCAGGCTTGATTTTGATTATTTCCTACCTTATACTCCTCTTCAGTGTACTTGCTTTTATTTCTTTCATTTGTACTTTTAAGTGCTGATAAGAAAACTTTCTAATTTCTTTATGGTGGCACTTAGTACTATGAACTTTGCTCACTGTGTCCTATAAATTTTGGTCTGCTGTACCTTCATTTTCATTTCCTTCTATATAATATTTAAGTTCTTTATTTATTTCTTCCATGACTCAAAGATCATTGAATAGAGAGTGTTTCAATATCTGTGAGTGTATAGGCTTTCTGATCTTTCTGTTTTTGTCCTTGAAGTCCAGCTCTAATTCATGGTTGTCTGCCAAGATAGATGGCATTAATTCAATTTTCTTGTAACTGTTGAGGCTAACTTTGTGGTCAGTTTTGCAGAAGGATCTATGAGGTATTGAAAAGAAAATATACTTATGATGTGTGTTTGAGTGAGAAATACTCTATTAACGTCTTTTAGGTCCATTTCTTTCATAATTTTTAGTTTCATTACTTCTCTGCTTAGTTTTTGTCTGGTTAACCTGTCAATTGATGAGAGTGGGGTGTTGAAGTCTCCTATCTTTAATGTGTGGGGTTTAAATTTAAGCTTTCACAATGTTTCTTTGACAAATGTGAGTGTCCTTGTGTTTGGGGCATAAATGTTCAGAATTGAAACATCATCCTGGTATATTTCCCCCTGATTACTATTAAGTGACCTTTCTTGTCTCTTTTGATTAGTTTTAGTTGATAGTCTTTTTTATTAGATATTGCAATATCTACTCCAGTATGCTTCTTGGGTCCATTTGCTTGGGAAACTTTCTTCTAGCCCTTTACTCTGATGTAATGTCTATATTTACTGCTGAGATGTGTTTCTTGTTAACAGCAATACAATGAATCCTGATTCGAATGCATTCTGTTAATCTTTGTCTTTTTTATTGGGTGAATTGTGTCTATTGATATGAAAAGATACTAAATGACCAGTGACTGTTACTTTCTGTTATTTTTATGGTGGTGGTGTAGAGTATGTGTGTTTTCCCATTTTTCCTGGTATGGATTTACTTATTTTATGCCTTTTATTGGATGTAGTTATCCTCCTTATGTTGGAGTTTTCCTCCTAGTATTTGTGGATTGATATTGTGTGAACTTGAATTTGTCTTGAAATATCTTCTTTTCTCTATTATGCTTATTGAGAGTTTTGCTAGGTATAGTAGTTGTGATGGTCTGTATATGCTTGGCTAAGGGAGTGGCATTATAAGGAGGTGTGGCCTTGTTGGAGTAGGTGTGTCGCTATGGATATGGTCTTAAGACCCTCACCCTAGCTGCCTGGAAGCCAGTATTCTGCTAGCAGTCTTTACATGGAAATATAGAACTCTCAGCTCCTCCTGTACCATGCCTGCCTGGATACTCCCATGTTCCCACTTGATGACATTGGACTGAAATTCTGAACCTATAAGACAGCCCCAATTAAATGTTGGACTTGGGATCCTTCCAATTTCCATCTGTGCCCAGAACAAAGGCTGTCCTATAGCCTTCTGGACTCAAAACCTACCCTGAATGAACTGGTCTCACTGGAGTGCTCTCACTCCTGAACTCACCGGTAAGACCCCACTTCCTCGCTCTAATAACCATCCAAAGAGAGACCTGACAGGAGTGCACAGAGCACAGGAACCACAGAGAAGCCTGGAATGGGGTCCTTTAGGTCTCGATCTGCACCCAGAGATAAGGCTGTCCCACAACCCTCCAGATCCAAATACTGACAAGAGAGCTGGTTTTTCAGGAGTGCTCTGACTCCTAAGATTACAGGCTGACAGGCCCACAGGAGGGACAAGCTCCAGTCAAGGACAGCAAGACCAACTAACATCAGAGATAACCAGATGGTGAGAGGCAAGAGGAAAAACTTAAGCAAGAAAAAGTAAAAACACTTGGCACCATCAGAATCCAGTTCTCCCACCGCAGCAAGTTCTGGAGACCTCAAAACATAAAAAAAGCAAGATTTCAATTTAAAATCACATCTCATGATGATGACAGAGGACTTTAAGAAGGACATAAATAACTTCCTTTAAGAAAAACAGGACAACACAGGTATACAAGCAAAAGCCCTTAAAGAGGAAACACAAAAATCCCTTAAAGAATTACAGGAAAACACAACCAAATAGGTAAAGGAATTGAATAAAATCATTCAAGATCTAAAAATTGAAATATAAACAATAAAGAAATCACAACAAGTGACAACCTTGGAGATAGAAAACCTAGGAAGGAGATCAGGAGTCATAGACACAAGCATCAGCAACAGAATACGAGAAATTAAAGAGAGAATCTCAGGGGCAGAATATACAATAGAAAACATTGACACAATAGTCAAAGAAAATGCAAAAGCCCAAAAGCTCCTAATCCAAAACATCCAGGAAATACAGGACAGAATGAGAAGACCATATCTCAGGATAATAGGTATAGAAGAGAGTGAAGGTTCTGAACTTAAAGGGCCAGTAAATATCTTCAACAAAATTATAGATGAAAACTTTACCACACAAAATAAGATTGGGAGGCTTCAACCCCTCACATTCATCAATGGAGAGATCATGAATACATAAGCCAAACAGAGATACAGTAAAACTAACAGAACTTATGAACCAAATGTATTTAACAGATATCCATAGACTATTTCATCCTAAAAACAAAAGAATATACCTTTTCCTCACAACCTCATGGTACCTCCTCAAAAATTGACCATATAGATGGTCACAAAACAGGCCTTAACAGATACAGAAGATTAAAATAATCTTATGCATCCTATCAAGTCAACAGGGGCTAAGGCTGGTCTTCAATAACAACAAAAACAACAGATAACCCATATATACATAGAATCGAAACAACACAGTACTCAATGATAATTTGGTCAAAGAAGATATAAATAAAGAAATTAAAGACTTTTTAGAATTTAATGAAAGTGAAGGCACAATATACCCAAACATATGGGATACAATGAAAGCAGTGCTAAGAGGAAATCTCATAGTTCTGAGTGCCTCAAAAAAGAAACTGGAGAGAACATATAGAAACAGCTTGACAGCACACCTGAAAGCTCTAGAACAAAAAGAAGCAAATACACACAAGAGGAGTAAACAGCAGGAAATAATCAAACTCAGAGCTAAAATCAAGCAAGTGGAAACAAAAAGGACTATACAAAGAATCAACAAAACAAGGAGCTGGTTCTTTGACAAAATCAACAAGGTAGATAAACCCTTAGCCATACTAACCAGGGGCCACAGAGACAGTATCTACATTAACAAAATCAGAAATGAAAAAGGAGACAAAACACAGAAACTGAGGAAATTCAAAGAAATTATTAGATACTAAAACAAAAGCCTATACTCAACAAAAGTGGAAAATCTGGATGAAATGGACAATTTTCTAGACAGATACCAGGTACCAAAGTTAAGTCAGGATCATATAAACCATCTAAATAAGTCCATAATCTCTAAAGAAATAGAAGCAGTCATTAAATTCCCCAAACCAAAAAAAAAAAAAAATCCAAGACAAAATGGGTTTAATGTAGAATTCTATCATACATTCAAAGAAGACCTAATGCTCTTCAAACTATTCCACAAAATAGAAACAGAAGAAAATCTACAGAATCCATTCTTTTAAGCCAAAAGTATGATTAAAACTAAACCAACAAAAGGCCCAACAAATCAAGAGAACTTCAGACCAATTTCCTTCATGAATACCTATGCAAAAATAATTAAATTCTGGCAAACTGAATACAAGAACACATCAAAATCATCATTCACCATGATTAAGTAGGTTTCATCCCAGGGATGCAGCGATGGTTCAATATCCAAAACTCCATCAATGTAATCCAATATATAAACAAACGCAAAGAAAAAACACATGATCATTTCATTAGATGCTGAAAAAGCATTTGACAAAATTTAATACCTCTTCATGCTAAAAGTCTTGGAAAGATCAGGAATTCAAGCCCATACCTAAACATAGTAAAAGCAATATACAGCAACCTAGTAGCCAACACCAAACTAAACTGAAAGAAACGTGAAACAATCCCACTTACATTAGGGGCTAAACAAGGCTGCCCACTCTCTCCCTACCTATTCAATATAGTACTCAAAGTCCTAGGCAGATTAATCAGACAACAAAAGGATGTCAAGTGGATACAAATTGAAAAGGAAGAAGTCAAAATATCACTATTTGCAGATGATATGATAGTATATTTAAGTGACCCCAAAAATTCCACCAGAGAACTCCAGAATCTGATAAACAACTTCAGCAAAGTGGCTAGATGTAAAATTAACTCAAACAAATCAGTAGCTCTACTCAAATGACAAGCAGGCTGAGAAAGAAATTAGGGAAACAATACCCTTCTTAATACTCACAAATAATATAAAATACCTTGGTGTGACTCTAACCAAGCAAGTGAAAGATCTATATGACAAGAACTTCAAGGCTCTGAAGAAAGAAATTGAAGATCTCAGAAGATTGAAAGATCCCACATGCTCATGGATCGGCAGGATAAATATAGTAAAAACAGCAATCTTGCTGAGAGCAATCTATAGATCCAGTACAATTCCCATCAAAAATTCCAACTCAAATCTTCATAAAGTTTAAAAGTGCAATTTGCAAGTTCATTTGGAATAATAAAAAACCCAGGATAGCGAAAACTATTCTCAACAATAAAACAACTTCTGGGGGAATCACTCTCCATGACCTCAAGCTGTGTTACAGAGCAAGTATGATTTAAAAAAAAAACCCCACTGCATGGTATTGGTACAGAGACAGGCAGGTAGATCAACGGAATAGAACTGAAACCCAGAAATGTACCCATACACCTATAGTCACTTGATCTTTGACAAAGGAGCTAAAACCATCTAATAGAAAAAGAGACAGCATTTTCAAAAATGGCGCTCTTCCAACTGGAATTTAGCATGTAGAAGAATTTAAATCAACCCATTCTTATCTTCTTGTACAAAGCTCAAGTCCAATTGGATCAAAGATCACCACCTAAAACAAGATACAAAGACACTAATAGAAAAGAAATTGGGGAAAAGCTTTGAACACATAGGCACAGAGGAAAATTTTCTGAACAGAACACCAATGGCTTATGCTCTAAGGTCAAGAATAAAAAAAAAATAGGACCTCATAAAATTGCAAACCTTCTCTAAGGCAAACGACACTGTCAATAGGACAAAATGACTATGAATAGATTGGGAAAAGATCTTTACATTTGATAAAGGGCTAATATCCAATATATACAAGGAACTCAAGAATTAGACTCCAGAAAACCTAATAATCCTATATAAAAAGAGGTTCAGAGATAAACATAATTCTCAACTGAGGAAACTCAAATGGCTGAGAATCACCTAAAGGAATGTTCAACATCTTAGTCATCAGGGAAATGCAAATTGAAATAACCCTGAGATTTCACCTCACACCAGCCAGAATGGCTAAGACCAAAAACTCAGGTGACAACAAATGCTGGCAAGAGTGTGGAGAAAGAGGAACATTCCTCCATTGTTTGTGGGATTGCAGACTGGTACAACTACTCTGGAAATTAATCTGGAGATTCCTCAGAAAACTAAATATAGTACTACCTGAGGATTCCGCTATACCACTCCTAGGCATACACCCAAAAGATATCTAACATATAACAAGGACCTGTGTTTACTATGTTCATAGTAGCCTTATTTATAATAGACCGAAGCTGGAAAGAACCCAGATGCCCTTCAACAGAGGAATGGATACAGAAAATGTGGTACATTTACACAATAGAGTATTTCTCAGCTATTAAAAACAATGACTTCATGAAATTCTTACGCAAATGGATGGAACTAGAAAATATCGTCCTGAGTGAAATGACCCAGTTACAGAAGAATACACATGGTATGCTCTCACTGATAAGTGGATATTAGCCCAATAGCTTGGAATAGCCAAGATACAATTCATAGACCGTATGAAACACAAGCAGGATGACCTAAATGTGGATCTTTCAGTCCTCCTTAGAAGGGGGAACAAAATACTCACAGGAGGAAATACAGAGACAAAGTGTGGAGCAGAGACTGAAGGAAAGGCCATCCAGAGACTGCCCCAACTGGGGATCCATCCCATATGCAGCCACCAAACCCAGTCACTATTGCTGATGCCAAGAAGTATTTGCTGACAGGAGCCTGATATGGATGTCTTCTGAGAGTCTCTGCCAGAGCCTTACTGATACAGATGAGGATGCTTGTAGTTAACCATTGGACTGAGCATGGGGACCTTAATCATAAAGTTAGAGAAAGGACTTAAAAAGCTGAAGGTATTTGCAACCCCAGAGGAAGAACAACAATATCAGCCAACCAGATCCTCCAGAACTCCTAGGGACTAAATCACCAACCTAAGAGGATACATGGAAGGACCCCTGGATCGATTGCATATGTAGCAGAGGATGTCATTGTCTGGGATCAATAGAGGAAGTCCTTGGTCCTATGAAGTATACTCTTCCTAATATAGGGAAATTCTAGGCTGTTGAGATGGAAGTGGGTTGGCGGGAGTGGGAACATCTACACAGAAGCATGGAGAGGTGGAGGAGGAATGGGAGAGAGGAGAAAAACGATAACATTTGAAATATATATATATAATATATATATTCCAATAAAAAAGGATAGAAAAATGTTGGCCTTATAAGAAAAGCCTTGGTAATAATGGTCTTTGTTCACAGCAGTAAAACCCTAAGACAGTAATCTAAGTAGGCATCTATGTGTGTGTGTGTGTGTGTGTGTGTGTGTGTGTGTGTGTTTAGAAGTTGCAGTTCGTCTGCCCAGGCCCTTCTAGCTTTAGAAGCCTTTTTTGAGAAGTTGAGTGTAATTCTGGTAGTTCTACCATTGTATGTTACCTGCCCTTTTTCCCTTGCTGCTTTTAGTATTCTCCCTTTGTTCTGTAGATTTTGTGTTTTGATTATTATGCAGTAGGTGGATTTTCTTTTCTAGTCCAGTCTAATTGATGTTGTGTAAGCCTCTTGTATGTTTATAAACATCCTTTTCTTTAAGTTTGGAAAGTTTTCTTCTATGATTTTCCTGAAAGCATTTCTTGGGCCTTGGAGCTGAATCTTTTCACCTTTTTCTGTTTCTTCATACTTAGGTTAGGTCTTTTATAGTATCCAGGATTTTTTTTATGTACTTTTTCAGGAAAATTTTAGATTTAACTTTTTATTTGACTGATATTTCAATGTCTTATATTGTATCTTCTACAACTGAGATTCTCTCTTCCATCTCTTGTATTATTATGTTGATGACACTTGCATCTGTTTTCCCCTGTTCTCTTCCCTACATCTTCTATTTCCAGGATTCCTTCAGTTAGTGTTGGTTTTTTCCTGTTTGTTTGCTTTTGTTGTTTTGTTTTGGGCTTCTAGTTCTACTTTAAGGTCTTGAACAATTTTATTTATTTTCTTCAGTTTAATTGTATTTTCCCGTATTTCTTTAAGGGATTTATCTATTTCCTCTTTAAAGGTCTCAATCATCTTTATAAGATTGTACTTTCTTCTGCTTTGACTGCTTTAGGATATCCAGGGCTTGCTGTAGAAGTACTCTGGAGGTGTCATAATGCCTTGGTTTTGTTGAATGTGCCCTTTAGCCATCTGAGTATCTTTGGTTCCTGGATTTTCCTGTTGTAATAGCAAATGGGCTGGTACTTAACTTTGACCATCCTGGTATGGCAGGCCACTGATGGGTATCATTGGGTTGTACAATTCCGTTTCTGTAGGTCTGTATAGTTCAGGGTCTGCAGGTCTATATGATTCAGGAGTCTCAGCTCCTATGAAGGTGTACAGAAATGTGACAGGAGAATGGATTTGTGCCTGTACTAGCAGGCTGCTTGGGTCAGCTCTGCTTGCTCTAGAAGATTCAGAGAGCAGGGAAGATGGGTGGGGAAGGGAAGCTTTCCCGTAAGGTTTAGGGTCAACAGGTCTAATGAAGGTGGGAGGAGAGGTAGGGGGATGGAAGTTCCCCGGTGGTAGCTTAGGGCAGCTCTGCTTGTTCTTTACGTTTCAGCAAGCAGTGAAGATGGGTAGAGTTATGGACTTCAACTCAATCCCATGATAACGCAAAATAGATTATTCCAATTTGACTACTAAGAAAAACAAGGCACAGATGCATTACCAATAAAGCTTCTATACAGCAGCAGGCTTTAAACTTTATTTTTTCCAAGACTCTTGTTCTTTCTTATTTGTTCTTTCTGCAGCTTTTCTCCAAAATTATCATTTTCTTACAAAGGTATTTGTCCCAACTATATCATGCTCTTTCTGCTGACGGTATAAGTTAATAGTGGCTCATGAACATAATTAGTGAGAGTGAGTAGCAGTTATCACCAGCTGCATGTAGCCCATGTTGGAATAATTTTCCTACCTTGGTGGACTGCATCTCCTGAGTCTATGAGCAAAGAGCAATTTCTCCTCCCTCATGCTGCTGTTTATCAGGTATTTGGCCACAGCATTGAGAAAAAGTAACCAATACATCTATCTTACCTACACAGCAATCTGTCTGCGACATGCAGTGTTCATATATGGCAAGTTTAATTCTTCTCTTTTTAAAAAAATAGGAGTCAGAGTTTAAAAAAAATCACAGAACTTATTGAATGAGAAAAGTGTTGCTTGCAAATATTTAAATATCAGTGGTTTCCACCAAGGATGAGCAGTGATCCAAAAACAAACTTTTCAGTAAAAAAAAAATATTTTGCAATACATATACAACATCCATCCTATATAATGGAAATATGATGTTCTAAATTCATCAAGAAGTAATCTAATAACAAGAAAGTTAAAAAATAAATTAAATATACGAAACTATGCTAATTACCTGTGCTATTATTTTATACCTGCCATATTTTCTAGAAAGAAATTCTAGGAAAATACAATTCAGTGGTCTAACAAATACTGTATAAGTTATCAAAATACATTTAGATTTATCCAAATTTCCTCTTCTTCTTCTCCTTCACCTCCTCCTCCTCCTCCTCCTTCTTCTTTTCTTTCTCTTCTTCCTCTTCCTCCTCCTCCTTTTCCTTCTTCTCCTCTATCTCCTTTTTCTTCTCCTCCTCTCTCTGTTTTTTCATAGTAAAACCAGGCCAAAAAAAAAAAAAGCAAGTCTAGATTATATAATCATGAAAGACAACATACATGTACAAAAATGAGATGCTTGATTTTAATTTTCAACTTGTCACAATCTATAATCACCTGTCAAGATGGTCTAAGTGACGAATTGTCTAGATTGTATTGTCCTTACCTGCCATCTTGGCACATTGATTATATTAATTGATGTGGGAGACCATCCTAAAAGTGTCTGGCACTATTCACTGGATCTGGGTTCTGGACTGTATAAAAGAAGAGAAAGCTGAGTCCAAGCATCTATGCCATCATTCTCTGCTCTTAAATGTAGATGGGCTGTAAGCAGTTCTTTCGAGTACTTGCCACTTGACTTTCTGCTGTGGTAGCATGAGCCAAAATAAAGCTCCCCCCCCAATCACTGTATGTCCGGTATTTTGTCAGAATGATTGCCACAATTTTTTCTCTTTATACGTAGCTTTTTTAAAAGAGAAAAGGAAAACATACTTTTCCATACTCATTTACTCAGTTTGTGTAATCCGGGAATAATTGTATATTCACCAAATAGAAGCACTAGGGAAGTCAGGATTTTAATTTTACATATCTGTTTATTGTAGACTTTAACTGTGTTACAGGACCTTTCAAATCACAAATAGAGTGAGACAAATAGGACCGGGGTGCTGGGTTCATTAGCATTTAATGAATAACAAATTCTGCCTGCCTGGGCTAGTAATCTGCATTAGTCTTTCTCCTGAGTTTTCATTTCTGTTATCTTCTTTCATGCAAATTAAGAAACTACACAAACACAATTAGATGTGGCAGCTATCTCTGTAGCAAGTTAGAGGAAATGGTCTTTACAAAGCAAATTACAGAATAATTCTTTTCTTACCCACAATGATCAAAGGCAGGCATTCAGGATAATTTTAGACCGTTTCTGATTTCTTATAATTTAGAAGAGGAAATAATACAAATAAGTGTGTGTGTGTGTGTGTGTGTGTGTGTGTGTGTGTGTATTTTTAAGGAAAGAAACCTAGCTGTTTCCCTTTTCTATTTTTCCCTCATGAATACTTGATTTCATGAAGTCTTAAGGAAGCGGTACACCAGAGGATTTCTGCTGAATCCAAGGTCATTGTACTCTCGGGGAATGTACAGTGCTCCCCACCAGCAAACAAGTAAATTTTCTTCCGGCTCGCCTGCACCATTTGGCTGGATGCCCTCAGCAACAAAAGCTGTGTTCTTCAAACAAGAGCAAAATTTGTTTCTACTTTTTTCAGCAAAGATCCTTTCAGATATAAATAACACCTGAGTGCCCCTTGGCAAAACAGGCTCCCGGTGAGATGGAAAAGTAAGCAAAATCCCTCCCAAGCTGTTGTCTGTTTTAATACCTGTGCAGAAGCATCCCCCGCACTCGATTTGCTTTAGATGAACATTAGTTCATTTGGCACGTTACATAACTTCACTAAATAATGTTGGCTCCGTGAGAAACTTTAATTCAGACCAACTCAGTATGCGACAACCAACTGCACAGTCAGGGGTGTGGTAGAGCCATTACATACATTCTACAGGATATCATGAAAGTCTTTTGTGGTTCCACTGACCACATCCACAAACAGTGCAGCCCAGGGTCGCTATGCTTGTGTCCCCTCACACTTGTATATGATAAAGCTTCATTTTACAAGGTTAACCTTGTCCCTGTCTGTGGGAATGTTGAGTTTTTCAGTTATTAGAGTAAGCTAATTTGACACACAACATACCTAGTGAAGTACAATTCTTAAAACAACACCTCCTAATCCCTTAATGGAGATTATTTCCCAGCCAAAGCTTTCACCACTAGCTGGAGTGGTAGCAAGTATGCACAACCTGAGTTCCTTGAGAGACCGAGACAAGGGAGAATTGTAGTCCAAAGATTTTCCTTGCCAACATGGAGAAAAGATTTTTCCACTTCTATATAAAGTTGATTGTTTTAAAGTAGTCTATTGTTTAGACTCAATGGATCTCAGTCTGCTACAAGTAGTTTGATTTTTTCCATGGGGCACTGGATGAGAGAGAGACTTCTGGAGAATGTCATCAGTACCTAGGTGAAGGCATCCAGGAGGGTGCGACTTAGGGAGGAAAAATCTCATGTTTTTTACAGACTTTTGAATACTCCTGGGAAATATTCTCAGAGTCTCCTCAAGTTCCAATGTCCTGATTCATTTCTTTGTTTAACACATTTGAAAATATTAATTGTTCATAGTCTCAAATGTGAAACACATTTTTTTTCCTTTCTGGCACCATGATAAATTAAATAAGTGGCCAAACCTAACAATAAAGCATTTAACTGAGGGAAAGGGAGCAAAGGAGAGGAAAATCAACACAAAACACAATGACTGTCAAAGACTTTTACAAATGCCTTTGCAGCATCTTCAACCATAACTTTATAGCGTACTTACCTTGTCAAGGTCCAGCCTCCGTGGGAGGAGGGTCCTGAGAAAGTCAGGCGTGGGAACAGAACTGATTCCATAATGACTCAGAGTCAGTAGTACATGCAAACTGTCAGTTCAGGGACTCTCTCTATTCCCTGTAGATTTTCATAATTCTTTCTTTTGCTGCTTAAAGACCAGAGAAAGCATGAACCCACTCTTTTATTTACCAAAGCTACAGCACTAACGCTCTGGTCATTGTTAATAATCATTAAAAATTCTTAAACGTACGTAAATTCTGTGAGTCCCAGATCAGTAGACCCAACCTCCATTTCCATAGAGCAGAAACTAAACATGAAGCCAAAGCACATTTCCTTACAGGTTTTTACAACCTGTACTCCACAGCTCTTATGGTTTCCAGGTAGAGCAGACAGCAGTCTTTAGTAACTATTTTCATGTAAGAACAAAAAAGAAAAAATGACAGACTACTAAAATTAAAATGATTCCTTACAAAGTTTTGAATTAGTATAAGTAAAGCAGTTACCTCTCTAATATCTCTCCAAGCATTAATAACTCAAATTCAAATAGCTAGGAAAACAAAGCACTAGTATTTTATATGCTTCTATATAATTTTTAAATTTGCTAATCTTTGTTTCCTCACCCTACTAATTCCATATTCTCATGTTCTCTATTTATTCCTAAATCATAAATAAATTCTTGTTTTTTCTATTCATGCTTTTTCTTCTCTAGACATTTTACCTGTGTATCCTTGATGTTCCCAAGTTCACTCTGGCTAATTAATGCAGCAGCCATTGGAGCAGAGGGACCTGTGTCTCCTCATGATTCCAATTCAAGGTCAAGTCTGGCAATGAACTCTTTCTACAAAGGGCCATGTAGGCTTTTATGGTCTCCGTATTTATGTTGTCTAGACCCTTTCCTATGGCCTCGAAGGCCAAGCAGAAGACCTGTTCCTCATTCTCCACAGCCTCTCATGAACCATCTCCATTCCTCATTCCTGAAAACCGCATCTGTTTCATTTATTATTGTGAGATTAACTCAGAGTAATAGGGTAGGGAAGTATATTCCTCAGAAAGAAAGATTGAAAGTAGAGACATAAAGACAGCAGATCAGCTTTGGGGCAAGAGCAACCATCAGCACACATGGGGTCATGGGAATCACTGGCCTGGGGATGGTCCACCCCCAGGGACTGTGTCTTACCTTCCCTTATGCAGTCATGCTGGACCCAGCACTTACTCCATTGTTTTTTCTTTTGGCATGTTAAAGTAAGTTACATGTTCGATTGCTTTTGGGTAACTTAGAAAAAACACCTGTGAGAAAATAACTGATGAACATACCAAAATACATTTTGAACAATAGTTAAATATTTAATTTAAAAAGATTAGAAACTTCAGGTGCTTGAGTTTCAATATTAACAAAAATAACAAAACAATCCAACTTTATCTATGGTTGGGTAGTTCCAGAGAGAAAGGAAACTTATTTTACACCCAACTATTTTACCACCATCGTGTTTTCTTTAACTGTATAAAGACAAAGCCATTTCCTAAAAGGAGAAAATATATTCATAGCGACAAGAATGATGTGATTTGACTAATGTCACAGAGCAAGCAGTAACAGAGAGTGTTCTTATTTGAATGCAAGTCTCACAGCACCAAAGGACATCTTTAATCACAACAGCTGCAGTAGAAAAATGTGTCTACTATGTTTGTCTCTGAAAGATACAGAAGTTCTACTTGGTGTACTATGGAATTGTTGAATACTTTCAAGGTCATCTTGGGGTCACAGACTTAGAGAATGTTTGCCATTAAATGAACAGACAATCAAAAGCATCCAGGACACTGCTGGAAGCTTTTCACACATTTAAAAATGAGCATCCTTACAGGTGTTTTGAAACTTTTCTATACGCTGCTGTATTTAAGAGAATTGGGAATCTTAATCTACGTTTGGATGTCGTTTGGATCTATGCCATGCAATTACTCTTCTTCACTTGTGAAGCATGAGCTTTACATCCTGTCAGTACGTTTGAAAAATAAAAGAAACTGTGAGACATTTCAAGGTAATTTGAAAGAAAGTTTGAGTACATTTGTTTATTTCTAAAAATAATTGGTACAGCAATAAAGGCTATAAAGAAACTCCTGTGTCTTTGTGCCAGTGTTTTATTGTGTTTGTAAGGTTTCTCTACTTTATAAAAGAAGAAATAAGCTTTGAGAAACTAGAAAGTTATGAAAGTCCTACTCTACGCTAACAAGATAATAGCCTTATGCTTCAAGGTCACAGGTGCTAATATGCCTTTGCAGTGATTGCGCCAGTCTGTGAAATACAGTTACCCCATTTGTCTCCAATATAACTTGGACACTAGACCAAGTGCATTTTCACGGTCAGATTCCATTCTTTGATTATCGGTTCATTTTTATTTTTGATTTTAGTAGTGAACACATTCCTTTCAGAACTTGTTTTCAGTTACTTCAGTCTTTTCTGGAAGAAACAGGACTCAAAAAGATTTGAGTGCAGAGGCTCATGTATTTTATTTACCACATATTACAGTAACTTCATTTTGTGATACCTTCAAATACAATACTCTTATTTGAAGGGTTCCTTCTCTCTGAAGACCTCGCTGTTTTTAAAGTTCTGCTTCTTTTTCATTTATTTGCATCTTACTAGTGTTTTTCTCAGCTCAGTTCTGCTTACTCGTTGGTAATTCTTTATGTCATGGAAATACTGAGACTTAATTAATTATTCATTTATTCACTGCAGCAAAAATATTACTAAATATTTACTATGCAGTGAGAAGGCTCCAGCCACTGAGGACTCAACAGTACAGAGAAAAGTGACCCACTGATTCCTAAAAAGTTTCCATCATCTTACAGGAAACACACACACACACACACACACACACACACACACACACACACACAACCAAACAAAAACGAGTGGTGACATTTCATGTACTATCAAATCAAAATGAGAACTATGTTGAAAAATGCCCATGAGACAGAGAAACCAGGGTTGTTGGCACTGAGGATACAGAGAAATACTCTTTAAAGGTAGTAAGGAAAAACACCCTCAATGAGAAGATAATTTAAACTGAGGGAAGACATGTCAGGATCCTCAGATGGAGACTTCTTTGGCTTGAGTAGTGAATATAGACAAAAGCTAGTGTAGAGTGACTGATAGAAGAAATAATGAGTGTGTAAGTAGGTTGAGCAACCTGAATTAGGTCCTTCGGTTTAATCACACTGATGACAAGACAAAGTCAAGTATAATTGTAAACAGACACCAGAAGGTCAAGAGACTTGCTGAATCTGGACCCCAAGGGCAGATCTAAAATTAAGGATGTTTCAGGAGACTAATTCAGAGTCCTCTTTGCCCTCATTTCAAGTAGAACTTCAGTGGTTTAATCCAATAAAATATAATCGTAAATACAAAAACAGGATGTCTTTACTCTTAAGGAAATTCTTAGACAACTGAAGAAATATTACTGAAAATAGAGGATAAAATGAAATTTAGTCAAAATAATTCTACTTTTGCCAAGGATGATGCCAATAACTATATATAGATGACTCTAGACTTGTGTTTCATTATTTTGTTTTTTTCTTAATAATCTGCCTTAAGTTATATATATATGTATATATATATGTATATATATATATATATATAGAGAGAGAGAGAGAGAGAGAGGGAGAGAGAGCACATAGAGTAATGACCGATTATTTTAATACAGTCTTTAGAATTTAAAAGACTTTTGATTTTGTCCTGTTTGAAGAAAGCACATCAAGTAAATTTCTGACTAATTTTAAAGTCCAAAGTTAATTTTACTTAAGGTGCCTTATAGCTCCATGTGAGAAACAATTGATGTTAATGTAAAACCCAAGTTCCCAGTCTAGTTACTACCAAGTAAAATGTATAAAATAACTAGTAATATAAATGCTAAACTCTTAACCTTTTGAAATTCAAAGAACATTATCAGGGCTTTGAAAACTGCAAAGAACCAGCAAAATACCAAAAACCCTTTAGAGTCTGTGTCCCATAAAAATTACACAGGAAAGAAAATCAAGACTTCCTTTAAGATGCAGGGTTAGAAACTTAAATATCTTCCTAAATTAAAGCATTTCCCTTTATTACTTTTGAACAGAATTACTTTTCATAAGCAATGCCTATGTGATATATGCATATGTATATGTTCAGCCCCCCGGGGGTAGCATCATTGTAAGGTGTGTCGGAATAGGTACAGACTTGTTGGAGTAGGTTGTCATTATGGGTGTGGGCTTTAAGACCCTCACCCTAGCTGCCTGGAAGTCAGTATTCTGCTAGCAGCCTTCACATGAAGATGTAGAACTCTGAGCTCCTCCTGCACCTTCCTGTCTAGATGTTGCTATCTTCCTGCCTTGATGATAATGGACTGAATCTCTGAACCTGTCAGCCAGCCCCAACTAAATGTTGTTCTATATAAGAGTTGCTCTGGTCATGGTATCTATTCATAGCAGTAAAACCCTAAAGACAGCCTAACAATCTAAAGACCATATCCTGGGAATCTTTTGCAAATGTTCTTGGTCATGTGATTAATTTCCTTATAATTAATGCAAATAATTAATTGTATATAATGACTGAGTATTAGGCATATAGTAAATTGAATGATTATTCTTCAACTTTTTTTTCCTTTCTGACAACGCAGTGTAAAAGAATGTTCTATCTATTGCGGCAGATCCAAATATTTGTTGTTGTTGCAGAAGATAGAAAGGATTACAGCATATCACGTAGTGCAGCAATAAGGAAATAGATGCCCGGATATTTATGTGACCTTACAGAGAAGAAAAGTCTATTGGTATGTTAGATGTAGCTTGCTAAAGGCTCATTGGTCACATTTTGTTCTAAAGCTTTAACTTTTACTATAAACAACAGAAAGATACTATGTCCAGTAAAGAGCAAACAATAACAAAACACCAACTTCCAGAATTTGTTTTAAATTAAAACAAAGTTTATTAAATACAAAATTCAAAGTAAATTTAAAAATTCTCTTATCGGGCTGGAGAGATGGCTCAGCAGTTAAGAGCACCGACTGCTCTCCCAGAGGTCCTGAGTTCAATTCCCAGCAACCACATGGTGGCTCACAAACATCTGTAATGGGATCCAATGCCCTCTTCTGGTGTGTCTGAAGACAGCTACAGTGTATTCACATACATCAAATAAATAAAATCTTTTAAAAAATTCTCTTATCTAGGAAATATTTTTGTAGAAACAAAAAAATTAATTAATCATACTTAATATTTTATTTGAATCAAATATTTAGTGATAGCTTAATCCTGCACTGAGGGGAAATCAGTATATGCTAACTTTCTGAACTATAGTGGACATTACAAGATGTCTTGACATGAAGAGGTAAAAGAAGTTAAAACAATGTTCATACTTCCTACACATATTTGCTAAATGAAGAGTTTGGGAAGTTGTAGAAACATATAATCCAGGGCTCTTAAAATAATTACATGATCCAAAATAACCCTAGTATGGCACATTTAAGATAATCAAAAGATATATGCAGAAACAATTGCAAGTTACTTTTTATAGCTAATAGTCTACAGTATAACAGTAAACCAAATCAATGGAGCTTACCAAATTAAAAAAAAGACAATTTTTTTCGGAATATGTGTGTTGGGGGGGTGGTTATGTATGTATGTAAGTTAGAACTAAGAAGATGCATCTAATAATAGTTTGAACATCACAGATATATATTAACTAAATAGATAAGTATAAATGGATTGAGCAGACATATGAAGGTATGGGCTTTAAGTATATAAAGAATCAAAAATAAGTGACAAAGAAGAAAAAATATTAATATAATAATTTTGTATATAGTGCTGCTCCAAGAATTCAAAAGTCATTTGTACTAACCCCCAAGAGTTTGAAAGTGACATAATTTCCAAGAGGTATAGATATCTCTTTAGTTAAATGAACTATTGGATGACACTACTTAAGAAGAAATAAAAGTAGAATAAAGTGTCATATCATTGTTGTATCAAATGGTTAATAGGAAGTTCTGAATACCAATGCTTCTGTAGTTTCACAGATGTCAATTTGTTTATATCAATTATAATATAAACATGAGAAAGCTAGAACATCTCAATGACCATATAAGGGCATCTGTAAATTTTCCAGAAAAGAAGTACCTAGAATACACAGAGTGCTTGTTTATATTTCCACTAAAAACAGTATATTTTCACATTCCATAGAAGTTAGATATGTAGCCATTCAACCATCTATTTATTTATTTTTATTCAATAAAACTAAAAATCATAGGACTGATTTGAACCTTGATTAATTTTCAGACACTTATAACATTAAATTATTAATTCCTTTGGTATGTGAACAGTAAATTATTTGCGGAAATTGTCCTGTCCTTAAGAGTACTTGCTACTCTTGTAGACAACCTACATTCAATCTTCCATACCCACACCACAGCCTATAACTCTAGCTGAAGGGGAATTGGAACCCACTTCTGGACAGGTAGCTAGGGACAGAAATACATTTAAAAATTAGTCGCTTTTATTTTTAATGCATAGAACTCACATTTGGAAATATCTGCAGATCACAAAGCCAGAGCCATTGCGTGTCTTTGTCTTTTGTAAAAACTTGGACTCTAAAGATTGGTGCCAAACCTCGGTTTTCTTTCCATTTCTCATTAAAATAATAAAAGATTTCCCCGGCATCTTTAAAAGAGACAGACTGGTTGTGTTTCTTCATTCTTTACCAAGAGATTAGGAGGTCACTTGTGTGGGAGGGTTTTTTTTTATCTGGCTTCTATGAGGGATAAGATCTCAGGCAATTTCAAGATGGACAAGAAGTAAATCCATCTCTATTCTTCTTACTGTGAACAATGATCCAATGTAATAGCACAGTAGATTGAACACAAAAAAATAGAAACACGAATTGTATGTCCCAGTGCCAATAAAATCAATTGTCACCTAATGAAAGGAACATTACAAGGGCTAAAGAAAAGGCAAAGTGCAAAGATGGAGTCACAGGAAAGATATAAGCATCTGTTACTAAAGAGTAATGAAAAGTAATGGACAGGCAAATTCACAGTCATGATATTTAACTGATCCAACAAATATGCAAAATTTTAGCAACTTTTTCAAAATGTGAATGATATTGATAAACTAAATGATACATGCAAGCAGGTAATAAGAGGTTTCATTCTTTTTAAGTAGGTGAACATTGAAGTTAACAAGCCAAATACCACATTCCCAACACATAAACCAAGTTAAAGTATATACAGCATGACGATATGACTCTTAAATGAAATTTAACTGGCAGAATTATTTCTTACAAGGCCTATTGTTTTGGGAACTAAGTTATCCTTTTCTAAATAATTCTAGTATAAGAGAACACATCACAATCAAAATACAAGCTTTTAAATTAGTGGTAAGTCAGAAGAAAAAAAAAACCAGGAGAATCTTGTCTTTAAGAGTATTAAAGAAATCTCTTAATCAGTTATCTGGTTGACCCTCTCACCCACAACAGAGGAAAAGAAATCTAGAAAAATTTCAGCTCAAAGCATGTGATTTCTTGTATAGGTATCCTACTCAAAAAACCCCATAGGCTCATGGGATTGAATGCTTGGTCCATAGGAAATGGCACCATTAGGAAGCATGGCTTTGTTGGAGTAGATATGGAGGAAGTGTGTCACTGTGGAGGGTAGAGTGGCAGGCTTTGGAGTCCCCTATCTCAAGCTACCTCCACTGTGTCACATAGCCACTTTCTGATGCTTGTGAATCAAGATATAGAATTTTAAGCTCCTTCTCCAGCACCATGTCTGCCTGGATGCTCCCATGGTTTCCACTGAGGAAAATAGACTAAACCTCTGAATCTGCAAGCTAGCCCCAATTAATTGTTTTTCTTTGTAACAGTTGCCTCCAGTCATGGTGTCTCTTCATGGTAATAGAAACTCTAAGACAGAGAAGGCACTTCTCTCCTTCCTCCCAGAAAAAAAAATGGAAATTGTCTAAAATCTTATCAGAAAGACTTTATCAGGAAAGCACATGTACCAATCCCCTTCCACAGCCTCATGGATTCTGGTTTTACCATATCAGATTATAATTCTGTCCAAAGCAACTTCAAAGCTGCTGCATGCGAACCTCTCATTAAAAAAGAGAAAAGGGGTTTCTTATCAACCTATCATTTGATGTACAGCTTTGGCTCTTTAACTATGCTCTATATGGCAATTGATAAGGCAGCTGCCTGACCTGCCTTGAGGAGCCTGCACCCTCACACATGAATATGTCTTACTTTCCCCAAGCTCCCTTGCAAGTCATACCTTCTCTTGTGTTAGCTGAGTACTTCTGATTTGTCTTAATTCTCATGCTTAAGCCTGTCTTAGAATAGCTTTAATAAACTAGCATCTTTACTTCACAAAGTTTGTGACACTTAAATTATTTTCAACTATCCAGTTAGGAACTCATTTACTTGAGTCAATGTCACTAAATCTTACAGGAACTCCTTAGACTGGTGAAGATGTCTGTGCAGATCTGACAATGGTTCTAGCAGAGAAATGCATGGTCATGCATTAATATAGCAAAAGCAAGCTATAAAATAAAACATAGTATTAGTCAATAATGAATAACTAATCAGTGTCCAAATCACTACAGTGTGTATTTCATGAGATGTTGAGCATGTAAGAACTAAGATTAGTGAGATGATGAAGATTCAGGAATAAGTTACATGATCATATACAAAATCTTCTTCACATTTTAAAATATCAAACAAATTTTATGTTTAAAAAATCCACTTTCCAAAAAGATGAAAATGTTAGCCTGACCTAGGCATATAAATTAATTCAAATTTGGAAATTAATAATAAATAGAATAAGAGGGAAAATTACATAATCATATCAGCAGATCGAGAGGTAATTGGTAAAATTCAACATTCACTTAAAGTAAAACATTTAGCAAACTAGGAATAAAAGGGAATAATTTATCTATGAAATTTATACTTGAAATTTTATGACATGTGTCATATCATATCATTATTAAAATATTGAAACTTTCCTCTCAAGAGTGGAAAAACGACAAGGCTGTTACCATCACCAATAGTTAATGTGGCACTTGGAGTATTTGCTAGTTTAAAAAGTCAAATTAAAGGCAATGAGCATATGAAGATCAGAGAAGAAACAAATCTTCTATTTCGCAGGAAATTATACAATATATATCCACAGGGGATGAGAGATAGTTTATTCTAGGCCAAATATGAGTGATCATGCCCCTGGAATATAGGTTACCCCAAATTTCAACATAACAACAGTTCCAGTAAGCTTGTTAGTAATAGAACAAAGAAAGTCCTAAACCAAGTCACTGCCCTAATGTGATGATGGAGACATCAAGTACACAGCAAGAGCGATGCACAGACAGCTCTGCTCTTGGCCTCAGATGCTACCCAATGGCATTTTTACCCTTAGTCTTAGGAGGCAGCTAGAGCACTTGTTTGGCATTCTCAAGTCAAGGGTGTTGGACTGTATCCAGAGGTGGGTCACAAGTGGCTATTAAGTGGGAGAAAGATGATCCCAGGCAATTTACCTCTGAACTGGCAACAGTTCATCCTCTTCACCTCACTGATGTTCTAATCAGTCAATCAGCTTTTGCAATTACAGATTCTTCCCAGGAACCCTTATCCACAGTAACAGATAATTGCTCATTAGTCAATCCCTGTTAGGTAAGGTTAAATTAGTTCTAAAGGAAAGTCCAAACATACATGAACAAGGATTTCCAAACTATGTAGATGTTCAAACTGAGAGCAAAAATCTAGTGCTTAGTTAAACACGTTAGCAAAAAGAATACCTACCATTTTGACATTTTCCCACATGTCCATATGTCTGTTTTCATTGAAATGCAGCAACATTTCATTTTCCAAGAAACAAGTACAATGAGCATGAGATTTAATGAAAATGATGCTTTAAGTGGGGGATATGGAGCCTGAAAGGGCTTCTCTAATCAGGCAAGACTCCCAGTGGAGGGATTGCAACATCAACCCAGCCACAAAACCTTTAGACCCACAATTTGTTTTACCTACAAGATGAGCAGAGGTAAAAGAGAGAGAGCAGAAAATGAGAAAATGGCCAATTAGTGACTGGTCTAGCTGGAAAGAGAACCAATTTCTGACACTATTAGCAATTCTCTGCTATACCTGCAGCATGTAACTACACCCAGCACTGATGGAAACTGATGCAGAGACCCACAACCAAACCTTAAGTGACATTTGGGCAATCCTGCAGTATAGGAGAAGGACTGAAGGAGCCAGAGATCAAGGACACCACAAGAAAACCTGTAGAATGAACTAACCTGGAGCCCATAGAGTCTGAACATCCAACCAAAAAGTCAACAAGAGAGCACGTATAGGATGGACATAGAGAGGTCCTTTGTAGGTATGTAACCATTTTTTCAGTTGGTAACTGTAACAGCCGGAGCAGGAGCTGTCTGTGACTCTATTGCCTGCCTTTGGATCCCTTTCCCCTAGCTAGGTTTGTTTCATCTAGATTCAATAGGAGAAGATATGCCTAGTCTTACTGCAACTTGATATGCTAAGGCTGTTTGACATCCAGGGAGGCTTCCCCTTCTCTGTTGAGACAAGGAAGAAAGATGAATGGGGGTAGGGGAAAGGGAGGAACTGGTAAGAGAGGAGGGAGGGGAAGCTGCAATTCGGATGTAAACTAAATAAATAACAATAAATAATAATAATAATAATAATAATAATAATAATAATAATAATAATAATAGGAAACCTACAATTTGGGAAAAGATCTTCAGTAACTTGGCATCTGATAGAGGGCTAATATCCAAAATATATAAGGAACTTAAGCAGTTAGCCTCCACAAAACCAAATAGCCCAATTTTAAAATTGAGTACTGAGCTAAACAGAGAATTTTCAACAGAGGAATCTCAAGGGGTCAAGAAGCACTTAAAGAAATGTGCAACACCCTTAGTCATCAGGGAAATGCAAATCAAAACAACCCTGAGATTCCACCTTACACCAGTGAGAATGGCTAAGATCAAAAACTCAAGTGACAGCAAATACTGGTGAGGATGTAGAGAAAGAGGAACACTCCTCAATTGTTGGTGGGATTACACACTGGTACAACCACCATAGAAATCAATCTGGCAGTTATTCAGAAAATTGGAAATAGTTCTGTCTGAAGATTCAGCTATACCACTTCTGAACATATATTCAAAAGATGCTCCAACATATAACAAGGACCCATGTTCCACTATGTTCATCATAACCTTATTTATTAAAATAGCCATAAGCTAGAAAAAACAAGTTGTCTCTCAAACAAAGAATGGATGCAGAAAATGTGGTTCATTTACACAATGGGATACTATTCAGCTGTTAAAATCAAGGACATAATTAATTTTGCAGGCAAATAGGTAGAAAATGGAAAATTCCCTTAGTGGGGTAACCCAGACCCAAAGGATATGCATGGGTATTAACCAAAGTACAGAATTCTCATGCTACAACCCAAAGAGCCTAAGAAACTCAACAAGAAGAAAGGGCCAAGTGAGGATGCTTCAATCCCACTTAGAAGTGGGAACAAACTAATCATGGGAGGCAGAGGGAGGGAGGAACCTCGGTGGAAAAGGGGGACAAGATCAGATATGGAGAAGACTGAAGAGAAGCTCAGAGGGTCAGGAGAATGAACAGAAATATGCAGCTGAGAGGGGTTGTAGTGGGGGAACCTTTGGAAAATCCCAGAGAACTGGGATGTGAGAGACTTTCAGGACTCAATGGGAATGGCCTTAACCAAAATGCCCAACAATGGGGGAATGGAACCTGAAGAGACCACCTCCAGAAATTAGTCATCCCTCCCAATAGAGGGATGAGGTCACCATCCTACCTTCAAAATTGTTGACCCAGAACTGTTACTGTCTAAAAGAGAAGTACAGAGACAAAATGGAGCAGAAACTGAAGAAAAAGTCAGGCAGTGACTGGCCCAACTTAGAATCTATCCCATTGATGGGCACCAAACCCTGAAAGTATTACTGATGCCATTTTGTGCTTACAGATAGAAGCCTAGCATGGCTGTTCTCTGAGAGGCTCTACCAGCAACTGAGACAGATGCAGATACTTAGGTACGTACAGCCAACCATTAGCCTGAGGTGGGGACTCCTAGGGGAAGGATTGAAGGAGCTGAAGGGGATGGCAACCACATAGGAAGACCAACAGAATCAACTAATTTGGATTGTTGGAGCACCAAGGATTAAGCCACCAATTTAAGAACATAAATGGGCTGGTCCGTGGCCCCAAGCTCATATGTAGCAGAGGATGGCCTTATCTGGCCTGATGGGAGAGGAGGAGCCTAGTCCTGTAGAGACTTGATGCCCCAGGGAAGGAGTTGTGGGAAGGGGTGGGCTGGGGTAGGTTGGGGTTGGGTGAGGTGGAGTGGGTAGGTGAGAGGAGTGGGAAGGGGCTAAGATGAGCCCTCTCAGAGGCAAAGGAAGGAGGGGAAGAGGATGAAGAACTCTTGGAGTCAGGCCTGGAAAGGTGGGCATCATTCAGAATATAAAAAATAAGGAATTAAAAATAAATAAATAATTTTAAAGCAAAAACTTTTGCAAGAAAAGGACAACAATATTGTTTAATAAATTTGGAACCTAGACTTGAAATTTTTCCAAAATTAAGATTGAAGAAAACAAAAGCCACACTTTAAATTTCATTCTTGGCAAACATTACATCTTTTTAAAAATTTCAAGTGCTTTTCATTAACTATTTCTGACATGTTTCTAATTAAATTTTGGAGCACGGTAATTGACCATAATCTATAAATTTCTTTCTTCATTTGTAGCATGTAACAAAAGCCCTATCTTACATGTTAGCATCTGAATTCTGAACAGTAAGAAGGATGGATAAGGTGCAATTCTACCCAAGTAACAAGCACATTTGCAGAAAGACATATGCTACTAACTACCCAGAGAGACCAGTCATGCATTGTTTTGTCTTTAGAGTGATTTATCCAAAGATACTCTAAACTTAAGTGAAACACAAGGCTGAGCTGAAATAAGGTGTCTATAGATCAAAGCAATGCCACCACTTTAAGTATCAGCTGGACTGTTTTCATTGTCACACACACGGGAGAACCAGCATATCTTCCTCTCATCTAAAACAATACTAGTTTCTACTGTAAAATATTTAAAAGTTGTAAACATCATTGGGAGGACTCAAAACGGAGGAGAACTTGAGTTACGGTATACCATATCTGTATTTTACAAGCTTGACAAGTTGTATGCATTAAATATATATAGTTCATTGCATATTAGTAATATCTCTACAATGCTGTTAAATTACATGGTGCATGAGCATCATGAAGATATTTACCCTCACAGAATATACGTATACCAAGTGCTTTCAAACTCCAGTGACTAGAAATGTATCATTTCTCTCCTTTTATCTTTACCTTTCATGTCTTTTTACTTGCCCATCTTTTAAAATACTCATTAAAAAAGATTCACAGATACATCCAAAGCATATTTGCTTTCAATTTAATGGAGCAATATAACGTAGACAATTTGTAGTTGCTTTCACATAAAGCAGATAAACCTGTTGCTCCACATCATTGTTTCCTAACAGGAATGAGGTGATGCGGTTTGACATGTTGACATGAGATAAAGTAAAATTCATGTTCTTTATATTCCTCAGACATTGTCATGTTAAATTAGGGATTTATCCAAACACTCTAATCTTGTGTCACTATATGATGATATTCTAAAAACTGTTAAGAAAAATTATAAAGGAAACAAATCAACTGATGTAGGACTGAGGGCCTATTTTTTACAAGTCAGTGTTGTAAATTGCCTAATGTCACACAATTTACTAAGGGTGGGACCCTTTGTCAGACCGTCTGGCCTCCACGCTTCTTAAATCACTTGGAGGATCTATATTTTGTTAAATTTATTCAAATAAGCACATTGCACTGACCTGTGAGCAAAAGAAATTTCAGATTGTGATGTCTAAATTAAAAAAAATGTAACTTAATTTTTTTTATTAACTTGAGTATTTCTTATATGCATTTCGAGTGTTATTCCCTTTCCCGGTTTCTGGACAATCATCCCCCTAATCCCTCCCCCTCCCCTTCTTTATGGGTGTTCCCCTCCCCATCCTCCCCCCCTTGTTGCCCTCCCCCCAACAATCTAGTTCACTGGGGGTTTAGTCTTAGCAGGACCCAGGCATCCCCTTCCACTGGTGATCTTACTAGAATATTCATTGCTACCTATGAGGTCAGAGTCCAGGGTCAGTCCATGTCTAGTCCTTAGGTAGTGGCTTAGTCCCTGGAAGCTCTGGTTGCTTGGCATTGCTGTACATATGGGGTCTCGAGCCCCTTCAAGTTCTTCCAGTTCTTTCTCTGATTCCTTCAACGGGGGTCCTATTCTCAGTTCAGTGGTTTGCTGCTGGCAATCGCCTCTGTATTTGCTGTATTCTGGCTGTGTCTCTCAGGAGAGATCTACATTCGGCTCCTGTCGGCCTGCACTTCTTTGCTTCATCCATCTTGTCTAATTGGATGGCTGTATATGTATGGGCCACATGTGGGGCAGGCTCTGAATGGGTGTTCCTTCTGTATCTGTTTTAATCTTTGCCTCTCTATTCCCTGCCAAGGGTATTCTTATTCCCCTTTTAAAGAAGGAGTGAAGCATTCATATTTTGATCATCTGTCTTGAGATTCATTTGTTCTAGGCATCTAGGGTATTTCAAACATTTGGGCTAATAGCCACTTATCAATGAGTGCATACCATGTGTGTTTTTCTGTGATTGGGTAACCTCACTCAGGATGATATTTTCCAGTTCCAACCATTTGCCTATGAATTTCATTAAGGCATTGTTTCTGATAGCTGAGTAATATTCCATTGTGTAGATGTACCACATTTTCTGTATCCATTCCTCTGTTGAAGGGCATCTGGGTTCTTTCCAGCTTCTGGCTATTATAAATAAGGCTGCGTTGAACATAGTGGAGCACATGTCTTTTTTATATGTTGGGGCATCTTGTGGGTATATGCCCAAGAGAGGTATAGCTCTATCCTCAGGCAGTTCAATGTCCAATTTTCTGAGGAACCTCTAGACTGATTTCCAGAATGGTTGTACCAGTCTGCAATCCCACCAACAATGGAGGAGTGTTCCTCTTTCTCCGCATCCTCGCCAGCATCTGCTGTCATCTGAGTTTTTGATCTTAGCCATTCGCACTGGTGTGAGGTGAAATCTCAGGGTTGTTTTGATTTGCATTTCCCTTATGACTAAAGATGTTGAACATTTCTTTAGGTGTTTCTCAGCCATTCGGCATTCCTCAGCTGTGAATTCTTTGTTTAGCTCTGAACCCCATTTTTAATAGGGTTATTTGTCTCCCTGCGGTGTAACTTTTTGAGTTCTTTGTATATTTTGGATATAAGGCCTCTATCTGTTGTAGGATTGGTAAAGATCTTTTCCCAATCTGTTGGTTGCCGTTTTGTCCTAACCACAGTGTCCTTTGCCTTACAGAAGCTTTGCAGTTTTATGAGATCCCATTTGTCGATTCTTGATCTTAGAGCATAAGCCATTGGTGTTTTGTTCAGGAAATTTTTTCCAGTGCCCATGTGTTCCAGATGCTTCCCTAGTTTTTCTTCTATTACTTTGAGTGTATGTGGAGGTCCTTGATCCACTTGGACCTAAGCTTTGTACATGGTGATAAGCATGGATCGATCTGCATTCTTCTACATGTTGACCTCCAGTTGAACCAGCACCATTTCCTGAAAATGCTGTCTTGTTTCCATTTGATGGTTTTCGCTCCTTTGTCAAAAATCAAGTGACCATAGGTGTGTGGGTTCATTTCTGGGTCTTCAATTCTATTCCATTGGTCTATCTGTCTGTCTCGGTACCAATACCATGCAGTTTTTATCACTATTGCTCTGTAATACTGCTTGAGTTCAGGGATAGTGATTCCCCCTGAAGTCCTTTTATTGTTGAGGATAGTTTTAGCTATCCTGGGTTTTTTGTTATTCCAGATGAATTTGCAAATTGTTCTGTCTAGCTCTTTGAAGAATTGGATTGGTATTTTGATGGGGATTGCATTGAATCTGTAGATCGCTTTTGGTAATATGGCCATTTTTACTATATTAATCCTGCTAATCCATGAGCATGGGGGATCTTTCCATCTTCTGAGGTCTTCTTCAATTTCTTTCTTCAGAGTCTTGAAGTTCTTATTGTACAAATCTTTTACTTGCTTGGTTAAAGCCACACCGAGGTACTTTATATTATTTGGGTCTATTATGAAGGGTGTCATTTCCCTAATTTCTTTCTCGGCTTGTCTCTCTTTTGTGTAGAGGAAGGCTACTGATTTATTTGAGTTAATTTTATACCCAGCCACCTTGCTGAAGTTGTTTATCACCTTTAGTAGTTCTCTGGTGGAACTTTTGGGATCACTTAAGTATACTATCATATCACCTACAAATAGTAATATTTTGACTTCTTATTTTCCGATCTGTATCCCCTTGACCTCCTTTTGTTGTCTGATTGGTCTGGCTAGAACTTCAAGAACTATATTGAATAAGTAGGGAGAGAGTGGGCAGCCTTGTGTAGTCCCTGATTTTAGTGGGATTGCTTCAAGTTTCTCTCCATTTAGTTTAATGTTAGCAACTGGTTTGCTGTATATGGCTTTTACTATGTTTAGGTATGGGCCTTGAATTCCAATTCTTTCCAGGACTTTTATCATGAAGGGGTGTTGAATTGTGTCAAATGCTTTCTCAGCATCTAATGAAATGATCATGTGGTTTTGTTCTTTCAGTTTGTTTATATAATGGATCACGTTGATGGTTTTCCGTATATTAAACCATCCCTGCATGCCTGGGATGAAGCCTACTTGATCATGGTGGATGATTGTTTTGATGTGCTCTTGGATTCGGTTTGCCAGAATTTTATTGAGTATTTTTGCGTCGATATTCATAAGGTAAATTGGTCTGAAGTTCTCTTTCTTTGTTGGGTCTTTGTGTGGTTTAGGTATAAGAGTAATTGTGGCTTCATAGAAGGAATTCGGTAGTGCTCCATCTGTTTCAATTTTGTGGAATAGTTTGGATAATATTGGTATGAGGACTTCTATGAAGGTCTGATAGAATTCTGCACTAAACCCGTCTGGACCTGGGCTCTTTTTGGTTGGGAGACCTTTAATGACTGCTTCTAATTCCTTAGGAATTATGGGGTTTTTTAAATGGTTTATCTGTTCCTGATTTAACTTTGGTACCTGGTGAGGTCTCTCTCCCACGGTGTTTGGGAGCAGAGAGTTGCTGTGGGCAGGGATCCGCCGGTTTGGGACTCCCCCACCCCCTGCTAAATACCGGAAGTGCCCGGTCCTAGAGGAATTTTGCCTCTGTGTGTCCTGAGTTCACCAGGCAGGTTGCTTGTAGCAGAAAAGTTGGTCTTACCTGTGGTCCCGAGGCTCAAGTTTGCTCGTGGGGTGTTCCCTACGAGCTTTCGCGGCGGCAGCCTAAATTTTAAATTTTAAAGTATACCTGCTTTTCATTGATTCACTCTTAACCCCACAAACAAATAATTTTAAGTAAAATAGGCAAAATGGTTTATATTGTTCATTAAAATAGATTTTTCAGAGACACTGTCTTTTAGGTTAATGGGTACAATTTTGAGAAATAACTAAATATGTCTCTCAGAGAAAATGAAACAAGTGAAAATTGCTATAAACGTTTTAAAAATCCAATAAGAATCATTGTTTTTATATACTACTTTCCCACGACTTTAAATCATAAGACTGTCAAGAATGCTGCCTTCGGGTGGATTTTTACATGTACATACACCTGTTATGGTTTATAATATATTTTTCAATAATAAATTGTGATATTCTGGCTTGTTCAGTAGTATCCTGATTACTTTATCTGGATATTGACTTTAAAAAGCTAAATAACAATAAAATGTGAAAATCTGGAAACAAAACAAGAACTACATTTTCAAAACAGAAAGATCAACAAAAAGGTGCTAAATATTATAAATATCCTAAATTGTACATGGTACTACATTTCCAAAGTCATATATTATTTTCCAAAAATGAAATCATGAATATTTTCCCTACACAAAATGAAATAAATTATCAATAACAATAAAATTCTGCTTTTCATTTTTCATTGTTTATTTATATTTCAAATGTTATCCCCTTCCCACTCTCCCCTGCATAAGCTCCCTATCACTTCCTCCTCCACCTGCCTCTATGAGGGTGCTCCCCCACCTGCCCACCCACTCATGTCTCATCACCCTAGCATTTCCCTACTCTGGGTCATCAGGCCTCCACAGGACCAAGGGGCTCTCCTCCCAGTGATGCCACCTAAAGCAATCCTCTGCTACATATGCAGCTGGAACTATGGGTGTCCCCCACTGTACTCTTTGGATGGTGGTTTAGTCCCTGGAAGCTTTTTTTGGCTGAGGGGGGTGGTCTGGCTAGTTAATATTTTTCTTCTTCCTATGAGGTTGCAAACCCCTTCAGCTCCTACAATCTTTGCCCTAAATTCCCCAATGGTGTCCCTGCACTCAGTCTGACATTTAACTGTGTATATCTGCATCTGTATTGGTCCAGCTGTGGCAGAGCCTCTTAGGGGACAGCTATACTGGGCGACTGTCAGTAACCATTTCTTGGCATCAGCAATAATGTCTGGGTTTGATGTTTGCAGATGGGATGGATCCCTAGGTGGGGCAATCTCTGGATGGTCTTTCCTTCACTCTTTGTCCCTGCATTTCCTTTTGACAGGAGGAATTCTGGGTTAATATTTTTGAGATGGGTCCAAATAAATAAAGACCTCCACATAAAACCAGATAACTCAAACTATTGGATGAAAGAGTGAGGAAGAACCTCGAATACATTAGCACTGCAGAAAATTTCCTGAACAGAGCACCAGGGGCTTATGCTCTAAGACCAAGAACTGACAAATGAGAGTTCATAAAAAAGTAAGCTTCTGTAAGGCAAAGGACACTACCATTATGACAAGATGGGAACCAACAGATTGGGAAAAGATCTTTACCAATCCTACATCCTATAGAGGGTCAGGCTAATATCCAATATATACAAAGAACTCAATAAGTTAAAAATCCAGAGAATCAAATAACACTACTAAAAATGGGGTACAGGGCTAAACAAAGAATTCTCAGCTGAGTAATATTGAATGACTGAGAAACCCCTAAAGAAATGTTCAACTTCCTTAGTCATCAGAGAAATGCAATTCAAAACAACTCCGAGGTTCCACCTCACATCAGTCAGAATGGCTAAGATAAAAACTCAGGTGACATAAGATGCTGGTGAGGATGTGGAGAAAGAAGAACACTCCTCCATTGTTAGTGGTACAACCAATCATGAAATAAGTCTGGCAGTTCCTCAGAAATTGGACATAGTACTACCTGAGGACCCAGCTATACTACTCCTGGGCATATACCCAAAAGATGCTCCAACATATAACAAGGACACATGCTCCACTATGTTCATAGCAGCCTTATTTATAATAGCCAGAAGCTGGAAAGAACCCAGATGCCCTTCAACAGAGGAATGGATTCAGCAAATGTGGTACATCTACACAATGGAATATTACTCAGCTACTAAAAACAATGACTTTATGAAATTCATAGGCAAATGGTTGGAACTGGAAAATATCATCCTGAGTGAGGTAACCCAATCACAGAAAAACACACATGGTATGCACTCATTGATAAGTGGATATTAGCCCAAAAGCTTGAATTACCCAAGACAATCCACAGACCACATGAGGCTCAAGAAGGTAGACCAAAGTGCAGATGCTTCAGTCCTTCTTAAAAGGGCAAACAAAAATATTCACAGGATGAGATATGGAGACAGAATTAGGAAGAGAGACTGAAGGAATGGCCATTCGGAGCCTGCTCCATCTGGCAATCCAGTCCGTATAAATACAGCCCCCAACCCAGTCATTACTGGGAATGCCAAGAGGTGCATGCTGACAGGATCCTGATATACCTGTCTCCTGAGAGGTTCTGCCAGAGCTTGACAAATACAGAGGCAGATGCTCACAGCCAGCCATTGAACTGAGAATGGGGTCCACATTGGAAGAGTTAGAGAAATGATTGAAGGAGCTGAGAGGTTTGCAACCCCATAAGAAAAACAATACCAACCATCCAGAGCTCCCAAGGACTAAACTACCATCCAAAGAGTACACATGGACAGACCCATGGATCCAGCTGCATATGTAGCAGAGGATGGCATTGTTGGGCACCAATGGGAGGAGAAGCCCTTGGTCCTGCCAAGGCTTGACCTCACCAGTGCAGTGGAATTTCAGGGTGGTGAGGTGGGGAACAGGTGGGTGGATGGGCAGGGTAACACCCTCAAAGTAGAAATGGGAGGGGGATAGAATATTAGGTTTATGGGCAGGAACTGGGTAAGGGGATACGATTTGAAATGTAAATATTAAAAAAAATCCAATAACAAAAAAAGAAAAAATAAACATCCTTTCACCTCTGTCTGCCTTGGGGGAAAATAATTTGAATCCAGTCAGCCACATTGCTGAAGTTGCTTATCAGCTGTAGTTCTTTTATGAATTTTTGGTGTCATTTATGCATACTATCATAACATCTGCAAATAGTAATATCTTGACTTCCTCTTTTCCAACTTTATCCCTTTGATCTCCTTTGGTTGTCTAATTGCTCTGGCTAGAACTTCATGTCCTATAGTTAATAGATATGGGGAGAGTAGGCAGCCTTACCTTGTCACTTATTTTAGTGTGATTGCTTCTAGTTTCTCTCATTAGTTTGATGTTGGTTATTGGCTTGCTGATATTGCTTTTATTATATTTAGGTATGGACCTTGACTTTGTGATCTCTTCAATTCTTTTAGCATGAAGGGGTGCTGTATTTGGTCAAAAGTTTTTCAGCATCTTATGAGATGATCATGAGGTTTTTCTTTGAGTTCATTTATATAGTGGATTACATTGATGAATTTCCATATATTAAACCATCCCTGCATCCCTAGAATGAAGCCTACTTGATCATGGTGAATGATTATTCTGATGGGTTCTTGGATACGGTTTGTAAGAATTTTATTGAGTATTTCTGCATCAAGAATATTTCATATTCATGAAGGATATTGGTCTGAAGTTCTTTTTCTTTTTTGGGTCTTTTTATGGTTTACGTATTAATGTAAATAAGGCTTCATAGAATGTATTAGGTACATTAGGTACATTAGAACCTGTGTGATTCTCTTCTTTTGTGTTTGTTGTGAGATTATTTTCTTGCTTTTTCTCAGTAGTATTTTCCATCCTTGTTATGGAGTTTTCCTTCTATTATCCTTTGTAGGGCTGGATTGGTGGAAACACATTGCTTAGATTTGGTTTTGTCATGGAATATATTGGTTTTTCCCTCTATGGTAATTGAGTTTTGTTGGATATAGTAGCCTGGGCTGGCATTTGTGTTCTCTTAGGGTCTGTATGACATCTGCCCAAGATCTTCTGACTTTTAGGATCTCTGTTGAGACGTCTTGTGTAATTCTGATGGGTTTCCCTTTATATATTTCTTGACATTTTCCCTTTACTGCTTTTAATATTCTTTCTTTATTCCATGCATTTGGTGTTTCAATTATTATGTGATGGGAGAAATTTCTTCTCTGGTCCCATCTATCTGGTGTTCTGTAGGCTTCGTATATGTTTATAAACATCTCTTTCTTTAGGTTATGGAAGTTTTCTTCTATAATTTTGTTGAAGATATTAGCTGGCTCTTTGAATTGGGAATCTTCACTCTTTTCTATACCTATTACTCTTAGGTTCAGTCTTTTCATTGTGTCCTAGATTTCTTGAATGTTTCTGAGTTAAAATGTTTTTACTTTTGTATTTTCTTTGACTGTTATGTTATTGTCTTCTTGGATATCTTCTACACTTGAGATTCTCTCTTCTATCTCCTGTATTGTGTTGGTGATTCCTTTCATTTGTGACTTCCCATGTCTTTCCCAGGATTTCCATCTCCCGGGCTGTCTCTCTTGTGTTTACTTCAATGTTTCTATTTCCATTTTTAGATACTTGATGGTTTTGTTCCATTCCTTCATCTGTTTAATTGTGTTTTCATATGTTTCTTTAAGTGATTTATTTGTTTCCTCTTTAAAGGCTTCTACTTGTTTACCTGTGTTGTCCTGTATTTCTTTAAGTGAGTTATTTATGTCCTTCTTAAAGTCCTCTATCATATTCACAAAATGGGATTTTATATTTGAATCTTGTTTTTCAGGTGTGTTAGGATATACAGGGCTTGGTGTGGTGGGAGAACTGGTTTCTGATGTTGTCAAGCAGCATTGGTTTCTGTTGTCTAAGCTCTTTTGCTTGCCTCTTGCCATCAGGTTATCTCTAGTGCTAATTGCCCTTTCTGTCTCTTACTGGAGTCTGTCCCTCCTGTGACCTTGATTGTGTCAAAACCCCTTGGAGTTGAGCTTCCTCTCTGATTCTGTGATCTTGTGGTCTTGAGTGTGTCAGAGCACCTAGGAGTCAGGCTCCCTCTGGCTGTTATAGGAGTGGGTGCAGAGCCAGCACCCCAGGTCTGCTCCAGGTGTAGGTTAAGGAACCTGTGCTGGCTGAGCAGCAGTTCCTGTGTCCCTGAATTCCAGGAGTCCCAGTTACTCCAGGTATTGGGGCAGATGTTATGGCTTCGCCTGTGATCCTGGGCATGTCAGAGCACCTTGGAGTTGTGCTTCTTCTGGATGTTGTGGGATTGGGTGCAGAGCCAGCACTCCAGGTCTCCTCCAGGCCACAATAAAATTCTTAATTTTTATGTGTGTGAGTATTTTACCTGCAAGTAGAGATGTGAACTGAATGTTTACTTGGTGACTAGAAAGGCCAAAAGAGCTCATGGCCAGAAGACATCATCAGTTCCCCAAAACTGGGCACATTAGCAGTTATAATTTGCCATGTGGGTGCTAGGAACCAGAACTATGTCTTCTGTAAGAGCAACAAGAATTCTTAATAACTGAACTTTCTTTCCAGCTTCCACAAGCAACATTTCCTCAATATTTACTATAATTTTTATTCACCCATTCTCTCTTTGTCTGTCTGTCTCTTGGTTTTTCCATCTCTGTCTCAGTCTCTTTCTGTCTTCCTGTCTCTGTCTTTGTCTGTGTCACCCTCTCTGTCTCTGTGTCTTTGTCTCTCTTGCTATGTCTGTCTCTGTCTCTGTCTCCTTCTCCCTGTTTCTCTGTGGATATTCATGTATAGGTATGTGCACATGAACCCAGATGCCTGTGGAGGAACGTAGAGTGCATCTGACCCCTGTAGCTGGAATAATTGTTTGTAGTAAGCCACTTAATATAGCTTATTGAACTTGGGTCTATTGGAAGAGCTAACTGATGACTCATCTCTCCAGCCCCTGATAATAACATTTTAAAAGTATATTTCGTAATTGAAAGCAATTATACAGAACCTAAAATTTATAGTGCTTTGGCGCCCAGGGTCTCTTCGTGGCGATGATATTTAGCCCAGCTAAGTGTGCAGGTTCAGGTGAGGTAGAAAGAGAACTCTGTCAGGGAGAGGAAACAGCTTTTGTCCCCCCTTCCCCCAGCTACAGGCCCTTCTCCTTTGCACTGCTGCTGTTTGGGTTGCCCCGGCCAGGCTCAGCCAGCAGGGGACTGACTGACTAGTCAGCAAGGGGTTCAGAGGAGCTTCTGGCAGCGATGATTTCAAGAGAACAGATTTCTTCCCCAACAGCGGTGTTACAGCTCTTATGACAGAAGCTCTCTGACAATGGAATGATTCCTACACCCCTTTAATTCTCAACACGGCATTTAATTATAGTTTTTTGGATGGGTCAGTGTCTGACAGCAGGTACTTCCTATTGGTTTGGTCTGAGAGCTTGGAAAACCTCATCTACATATTCAGCGGCGTGGTCCTGCTTCTGTGACTAATCTGGCTTGAGCCTACTTAACCTGTGGTCACATCCTCACCTGTGGAGGAGTTTGGAGTGTTTTCCTCTGTGACTCTGTCTTGAGCCTATGAAACCTGTGGTCATGTCCTTACCTGTGGAGGAGGGGCTTGGGGCATTGCTCTGTCTCAAATCTCTCTACAGTGGTTTGTGGGGACTGCAGCTATTGAGGTCCTGATCTAGGAGGCTGGGAATGCACTTGCCATCCCTTTTAGGGTCTCTTGTGGATTCGACCTGTCTTGATCAGGAATCAGGCTATCTTTAACCCCCAACACCCTACAGATATTTATACCCCAAAATTAAGGAAAAGCGGCCATAGATTTGAAAGAAAGCAAAGAGAGGTATATGGAAGGCTTTGGAGAGAGGAAAATAAAATAAAAAATATATAGTTATATTGAAATATAAAAAGGATAAAACAGAAAAAAGAAAAAGGCAGCATGTATTTAAGTTGGGATGTGGACTCATGTGATTCAGTAAACACTGATCTTTTAAAATGCAAATTTTGCTGACAAATAACATTTGTTTCTATATTATAACTCAATGATGCACATAGAAGCAGAAATTATCTCTCTATGTATCTATAGACTATCATTTACACATGGACATCTATGTCTCTATATAAATTGTCTACCAATCTATTATTTATCTGTGGGTTTGCTATAATCCATCTATTTATTATTTATGGAAATCTATTACCTTTATATGGTTATCCATCTATAATATATGTATGGATTAAATATGCATCCATGATCTGTCTACCATTTATCATCTATCATAGATGACTGATTTATCATCAGTCTATCATCTATGGATATCTCTCTATATCTATCATATCTATCACCTATTGTCTATCTATATCTATGGGTAGGAGAACTTTTACATAATTAAGAACACTTAGAAGTCCTACAATACTATCAACCAACTATATACCAAACAAGCCCATTGTCTAAGTTATTAAGCAAGCCTGTTTCCAGAAAAGACTGTACTTTAACTCCCAGTACAGTACACATACCTGGTAATCATGGAGGGGGTTGCACAAGTAAGAGTCTCAGAATTTGAAGGCCTTAGATGTTAAATGTCAAAAATTAATAGGAGAATGTTCCAGATCATAGGAAGACATAGAAAATAACTCTCATTATTCTCCACTTTTTCCTTTGAGTCCTGGATAATCTGGATAATCCTGGTAAATATGGATAGAGAGTATCCCAACTTACTTTACTTATTAAAATGCTATTGTTTCTAGGAACAACTTTATTAGCACAGTCATAAATGTTTAAGAGATTTACTTTAATCAAGTTTATACAGAAATGAAGCATCACCATTATCAGTTCTGCTGTCTTCTTCAAATTCTATCTCAAATTTGATTCCTTTTTTGGTTTTATTAAGTGATTCAGAGCACCAGTACTTTTGCAAGTGTCTGTGGCAAACATCTGGGAGTCATGCAACAATACACACCTTTCCCCAACTTTATTTCTATTGACTAGGATTTTCACAAATTATGTTTGGCCTACTACAAAAAATCCTCCACATTTTAAAATACATATATTTTCCCCACAATTTTAAAATACAGATCTTCACCAACTCTAATCTTCCAGTTACCCTCCTACCCTCTCCTGACGGACTGACCTCCCCCGCTCAGGCGTAACCTGTAAAACTGGTAATATCATGGTCTGAGGAAAAAAGTATTCAGCTGTTACTTGTAGACAAACTTACATGTTTTCTATTAGTAAATGACAACAGACTCAAATGTCTGACTTACGTTTTAGCATATTTATTTCATGTTTAAAAAAAAACAAATTGTATTTAGCTTCTCAGTTGTATCAAATACTTACATGTCCTTTTCTCTATGTTAAAAGGAAAAGCAGTATGTCTCTGTCAAACAAACTTTGGGAGATTTTGGTTCAACTTTTTTTTTGCCTTGCTTTAGTTAGCTCTTTGAGACTAAAATCTCACTGCAGAAATAGTTAACAATTGTATTTCAGATAATTCTTTAAATTACAGTTTGGGTCATCATTTCTACCAGAAATTGCTTACAAGCTATCATTCTTACAAGCTATCATCCCTCCAGTAGACAAGAGACCACAGCATGACAGAAGAGAAATAGGGACAACTGGAATCTAATCACAGGTCACATCATTCAGAGGAGCTTCTGATCAAGAGGATTAAACAGTGATTTAAGTCTGGGACATTGCACTGACATACCCAAGTTTTCTTGTTAAGGTTTCTAGTTGTGATAAGACACTATGACACAAAAGACACTATGACACAAAAGACACTATGACACAAAAGACACTATGACACAAAAGACACTATGACACAAAAGACACTATGACACAAAATGTTTGGTTTAAACATCCATATCACAGTCCATCCTACTTGAAAGTCAAGACAGGAACTCAAGGCAGGACCTGAGGCACGTACTCACTTGTTTTTCCTAGCCTGATGAATCTGCTTTTGTATATTACCCATCTAGCCAGGGCTGACAGTACTCTCACTGGTCTGAGACCTCCCACATCAATGCTTAACCAAGAAAGACTTGACTATTGGCCAATATAATGGAGGCATTTTCTTAATTAAGATACTCTTTTCCCAGAGCTGATTCTAGCTTATGCCACATTGACTTAAAACTAGCCAATAAACCTGCCCCAATACAATACAAGAGACTACGAAAGCAAAAAAGAAAAGAAGTAAAATAAATTACCTTGGCAATCATCAATTATATTACAATGCTGCTTGCTGAACAAGGCTGAAATCAGACAAGGCCATGTGACTCTGTTGGAATCAGCAACTATAAGACCACTCTGTCATCATGCATGATTATGGTATAACAGATGCTATGGCTGTGACCCAGCCAGATCCTTTTCTAGATTAAATGAATGGTAGATATTTTTCCAGTGCTTGCTCTCATCTACTAGGTTTGAGTTATTAGCAGAACTGTACAATATTGTTTCCAGATTTTGACAGCACCGAATCCTTGAACAGTTCCCCAAATCCCTTCATATGTACCAATCCCTATCTACATAGATTCTTCTTCATATATACTTACCTTTTCTATAGATGTTTTATATTGAGCACACTCAATATTTTCACACAGTCTGGACATGAGATATAAACAATACTTCATTCCTTACCTCTGTACTAAGCCTGGTTAATATTGAGGTGTTAAAACTCCTAAAACTTTCACAATTTCAAATCTTCATATTCCTATTGTAATCACCTGCTTTACTCTATCTGCTTTCACTTTCAAACTTATCACTCTCTAGGTTTGACCCCATAAAAATATAGTTATGAAAATGATAGTTTATTTCACATATCTATTTCACAAGACTATGGAGTGTCCAGATGCATGGTTAAAAGTTACCTCTGAGATATTGTTGAGAGACTCAAGCTCATATCTGCAGATAAATTTAACATCTCTTCTTCCAATCCACTGTTTCTCTCTCTACTTCAATATCACTGGCTGTTTAAAGTTCTCCAACTTCCTTATGGCCTTATTTGCTTCTCTGTCTCTATCTTTCCTCTCTTCATTTACCCATTTGAAATACTTTTAGGGTTGGGGATTTAGCCCAGTGGTAGCTTAGCCTAGGCAAGCGCAAGGCCCTGGGTTCAGTCCCCAGTTCCGAAAAAAAGAAAGGAAAAAAAAAAGAAATATTTTTAAAGGTTTCTTCTCCAATTCTCACTTATTGCACCCTCAGTTACATGAAGGAAGCAAACATTATACCTTTCTTGACTATCTAAATATCTTCATAAGAAGTTGTTTGTAAATAAATTTTGTTATAAGAAAAAACTTGCAACTTTGAAACACATGGTAAAATTAACAAGACCTAAACTTCATGCATCTCAATGAACTTCTATACAGTTAGAATAAGTTTAGAAATAATTAGAAAGAGATTTTCAACAGAGAATTTATCACACATTTCACATTGTACAGTGTTAAAGTGATTGGCTAATTAATAGGCCTTTGAAAAAGAATAATGAAGTAAACATCTAATACATCACTTACTTATGGTGTGAAATTTCACAACTAATAAGTACTTCAAATTTTCTATTAACACTTCAAAGAATATGAAAATACTCATGTCAGAGATATGTTCAATATTCAGGATACAATTTGTAGCATGCCAATTAGTATAAACAATTTGCTATATATATGTATATATACATATATATGCAAAACTATGGAAATGATAATTTACCAATCAACTTTTATTGTGATTGTTCATATATATTTCATTTTTTGACAATTTTTACTTTAATAATTTCTAAATATATTTCTTAATCTCTAAAAAATTTTCAGTGACTCTGATTTTTATAGATTTTATACCTCTTGATATCTTTTTTCATAATATTGAGAATCATGAAAATATTAAATTCAACATCTTTATATTTAGCATATTAAATTCAAATTCAAAACTCTTAAATATCTATTAATTTATTTAAAATTATTATTGATCATTTGAATGTTCATAGAACTAAGATTTTTATAAAAAATAACAATTGTATAAAAACTAAGAAATACTGAACAAAGCAGAAATCTTTGTAGTTTCCAATTATTTCTAATTTTTTTTGTTCCATGAAAGACAGATTTTCTGTCTGCTCTGTGTTTAATTTTACATAAAATAGTTTCATTTGAACTGAAAGACCCCTGAAGGGAGCCCCCCACTCAAGTCTCGGGAAAGACGCGCACCCAGTAGGACACAGACACCGACCTGCTGTAACCACACGAGGAAGATTTATTGTAAGCGAGATGAAACAAGAGCTCAGGCCAGCATGCTGGGGTCGAGACTCGTACACCACACAGGGAGTAGAGGAGTTCGACCCCGACCTGAATTTTCACAGAGCTTATAAAGGAAAAAAAACCACAAACCAGGGGGATCAAGAGGGAGGGAGGAGGGGAATTCCAAAACCATAAACTGCCCATATAGTTAGGTCATATACTAGTCATGTGTAACACTAGGCAACACACCCAGGACTTTGTGACATTGTGATTAGGGGTAGTGACATTTTACAGGGCCATTGGACCATTGTGGCCGGAGGCTATGGGTCATTGTGGCTGTTCCAGGAAACTTTTCATGCAAGAATGTTCCAGGAACCATTGTACAGCAAGGGAGGGGTGAAAAGTTCATGTTCTCACAGACCCTACTTCTTCTTTTTGGGTAGCTAGGCCCCTACTTCTTCTTTTTGGGTAGCTAGGCGGCTTATTATTAATTTTTAATCCTTCATTCCCCACTTCTTCTTTTTCATCAGCTCTAATCTTAGAGCCATTGTTCATCCCATTGTAACTCTTGGTACTGTTGTCGCAGGACCAGTACCTGAACAGCACTCACTCTTTCTTTTATAAATGCCACCAGCCTATTGAGTATACATGGCCCGAAAGTAAGTAGAAGCATGAGAATTATAATGGGCCCAACTAAAGTAGAGAGGAGAGTGGTTAACCATGGGGACTTATTAAACCAACTTTCAAACCATCCCTGTCTGTCTTCTCTTTCTTTTTTCCGTATATCTAAGCGCTCTCTAAGTTTAGCCATCGAATCCTTGATCACTCCAGAATGATCAACATAAAAACAACATTCTTCTTTTAGAGCAGCACAGAGTCCTCCTTCCTTGAGGAATAATAAATCTAGTCCTCTTCTATTCTGTAGTACCACTTCAGACAGGGAGGTTAAAGACTCTTCTAGTTTAGTTATAGATTGTTCTATGGATCTAAGGTCAGTATCCATAGCTGCTCGTAATTCCTCATAATATTGGGGGGTCTGAATTAATGCAGCGGTACCCGTACCAACTCCAGCCGCTATCCCCAGTCCCATGAGTACTGCAAAGGTCAAGGTGATAGGCTCTCTCTTCCAGCGATCTCGGTGATCAAACTCATCTACAAAAGAGCTATCATCATGATATAGGAGTCTAGGAACGAGTTGAACCAAAATACAGTAATCTTTGGAAGTATTGAAAACAGAAGTTGATACACAAGGAGTGAGACCAGTGTTGCAGGCCCATACTGTGTCTAGGGGGGGGTACTAGATACTGATTACCTCCCGTAGGCTGGACGGTTTGTGTTTGATTACAAAGGTGCTGTTTATCATGAGGTACCTGGCCTAAACAAAGTCCACTTCCTGAGACTGCTGTTAGAGTTAACTTTCTGTTTTCCCCCCAAGGGCATTGAGAGGAGTCTGTTGTTTTGTTGTAACCCCTGGTCTGAGCAATACCTTCATAATATGGGGGGCTAGAGGCATAGCACAACCAACAAGACTGAGTAACGTTAGGATTGGTACGATTCAGGACCAGGAATGCCCCTTGTATTAAGCTAAACAGACGATTTTCAGTGTCCGGGGGTATGGGAGTATTTGAAGTGGAGGGAGGTTCTTTAGCTAGGACATTAGGACCTACAGGTTGGGCTGGGGGGCTACTGAGGCTTAAGCAAACCATGACTGATGATCCAGGCTTGTTATTATAGTCATTAAAAACTACCCCCCATCTCATGTCCCTTATCCATGTTTGGGTATCATAATTTTTACCAGTGTCTGTAAATTTGATCCGAATTCTATCTAAATCAGCAGGGCGACAGTCAAACCTTTTATATGGTTCTATTATGACATACCTCCCTGGCCCAGAGTTTTCAAGAGAAAAGGTAGCCCTGTCATGAGTATATTCGCTGTCCCATTTCCAATCACCATCATTGGAAGAAACACAACTCCATTTAGCACAATAATGTGAGGCTGGTCCCCCACATATAGTCTGCTTATTATGCTCTGGGCAGCAGTAAAACCCATAGCTTCTTACTTGATTAGGGGGAATGGAAGTGGGGATAATCTGTTTGAGGCAGAAAGCTAGGTCAGGCCACCATGTCCCTGGCGGTGCTATTTTGGAAGTGGTGAATAAAACCTGATCCAGAGCAGGACCAAGAACCTGCCAGGTTAGAATTAAAGGCTGATGTGGGTTGTAATTTGGTAGGTAAACCTGACCTGAGTGAGGAGCAGTCTTAACTGAATCATCTGGTGGGTGCTCACGGTCAGGTCTGGTGGTTTTGGCGTTGGGAACACGAGTAGTAGCGGGGCCTCGGTTTGCATCAGCAGCAGCAGCGACGGCAGCAGTGGCGGCTTTGGCGGCATTGGCGGCGGCAGCGGTCTGGATGATTTCCGGTTTCGATGGCGTGGGTTTCGGAGGCGTGGGTTTTTTAGCTGGCAGCGGAGGATTCGCAGCTCCTATGTGTCCTGGCCATATTCCTGTATCTTGGCTCTTTACCTCTGCGGCACAGGCGAAGCTTAAGAGGATTATTAGTAGTTGCCACCATCCAGTTGTTGTCTTCATTTTGGTTGGGTGTCTTCTTGACGTGGGAGGCGTGTATCCAAGCAGCGATCCCATCCACCTTTACTGCCGTGGGGGTGGTCAGCAACACCAGATATGGTCCTTTCCACCGAGGCTCCAAGGTGCCAGCTCGATGTCGTCTGACTAAGACCGAATCTCCAACCTGGAACCTGTGGGGCACCTCTGAAGTTCCCGGTGCGTAGGCTTCTTTTATCTGGTCCCAGATCTGTGTTCTGATGACTTCCAGAGCCTTTAGATGAGTAAACAAAGCAGAGGATGAGGAGGAGTCGGCACTGGGATCCAATATCCCACTGGACTCAGTCAAGGGGGGCGGTCCCCCATGGAGAATCTCATAAGGAGTGAGGCCAAAACGTCCGGGTGTGTTTCGGACCCTAAGAAGCGCAAAGGGAAGGAGAGTCACCCAGTCTTTACCACCGGTCTCAATGGCTAATTTAGTTAGGGTCTCTTTTAGAGTTCTATTCATTCTTTTTACCTGTCCTGAACTCTGGGGTCTATATGCACAATGTAATTTCCAATCTGTCCCCAGTTGCGAGGCCAATCCCTGACTTACCTGGGCAACAAAAGCTGGCCCATTATCCGAGCCGATTACCTTGGGCACCCCAAACCGGGGTAAGATTTCTTCAAGAATCTTCTTGGCTACCACCTGAGCAGTTTCGGATTTTATGGGGAAAGCCTCCACCCATCCTGAAAAGGTATCAACAAAGACTAATAGATATTTATTACCATATTTTCCTGGCTTTATTTCAGTAAAATCCACTTCCCAATGGACTCCTGGTCGGTCTCCTCGCCTTCTTTTTCCAGGTTCTTGATAGGGCTTAGCGGCGTTAGTAAGTGTACAGGCCTGGCAAGAGTCAACCACCTGCCTAATTGTTGAATTTAAATTTAACACATGGTATTTAGAAGCTTTGACAAGTTGTTTTAGTTTATCTGCCCCTAAATGAGTCAACTGGTGCAGTCTCTGAACATAACTTATTCCTTCTTTTGTTGGCAGGATCACTCGCCCATCCATAGTCCGCGCTACCCCATCAAAGCTGAATTCTTGAGCTTGTTTTCTGCAAACCATATTTTCTAATATTTTAAAATCATTGGCTGAATAAATGTGGTTAGAGTCATCAGTAACTGGAGTTTTTACTGGAGTCTGACTCTTTTCTGCTAATATTGTTACCTGCTGGGCCACCTGTTTTGCCACGAGGTCCGCCATTTGGTTCCCTTTTGTTATAGGATCTTCTCCTTTTTGGTGACCTGGACAGTGAATAATGGCCACCTTCTTTGGCAAATGTACTGCCTCTAAAAGGGCTAAAATCTCTTCTTTGTTTTTGATGTCTCTTCCCGCCGAAGTGAGTAGCCCCCTTTGCTTGTAGATGGCTCCATGTATATGGGCTGTAGCAAAGGCATACCGGCTGTCGGTATAAATGTTAATGGCCTTACCTTCTGCCAATCGCAAGGCCTGAGTCAAAGCCACGAGTTCAGCTTTTTGAGCTGAAGTTCCTTCTGGAAGACTACTTGCCCAGATTACCTGTTTTCCATCTACCACTGCTGCTTCCGCTCTCCTTTTTCCTTCCACCACAAAACTGCTACCATCTGTATACCAAGCAGGCACACCTGGCCATGGTCGATCAGTCAGGTCCTTTCTTGTTCCGGTTTCTTCCGCCAAGATATCGACACATTGATGTATTGGGGTGGAGTTATGTATCTCAGGGAGAAGAGTAGCAGGATTAAGAATGGCAGGTGGGGCGAAAGTCACTCGTTCATTCAGTAACAGGCTCTGATAGTGAGTCATCCGGGCGTTAGTCATCCACCGGTCCGGGGGCTGCCGCACAATACTCTCCAGAGCATGGGGAGCAATGACAGTCACATGCTGACCTAGGGTAAGCTTGTCAGCATCTTTAACAAGTAAGGCCACGGCAGCAATGGCTTTTAGGCAGGAGGGCCATCCGCTGGCGACCGGGTCTAACTTTTTTGACAAGTAGGCTACCGGGAGTTTCCAGGGCCCCAGAGCCTGAGTTAAGACCCTGCGGGCTACTCCAGCCCGTTCATCAACATATAAAGTGAAAGGCTTAGTCAAATCTGGCAAGGCCAGAGCAGGGGCTGCCAGTAGTGCAGCTTTTATGTCCTCAAAGGCTCTTTGGTGCTCCTCGGTCCAGGTGAATGGGACCTGTTCTTTTGTAAGAGGGTACAAAGGGGCTGCCAGTGTTGCGAACCCCGGTATCCAGAGTCTACAAAAGCCCGCCGTCCCCAGAAACTCACGTACTTGTCGCGGAGTGGTGGGGGTCGGGATCTGCATCACAGTTTTCTTTCGAGCTTCGGTGAGCCACCGCTTTCCTTCTCGGAGAGTGTATCCTAGGTAGGTCACCTCGGTGCGACACAGCTGAGCTTTTTTAGCAGACACCCGGTACCCCAACTCACCCAATTCATTTAGGAGCCTTTTGGTCCCCTCACGACACAGTTCCTGGGTTGAAGCAACAAGCAGTAGGTCGTCTACGTACTGCAAGAGAGAAATCTGGGGATTTTGTGCCCTAAAAGGCGCAAGGTCTCGATGGAGCGCCTCATCAAAGAGAGTAGGGGAATTTTTGAACCCTTGGGGCAGCCGTGTCCAGGTCAGCTGGCCAGTGTGTCCTCCTTCTGGATCTCTCCACTCAAAAGCAAATAGTGGCTGGCTGTTGGGATGCAACCGAAGGCAGAAAAAGGCATCCTTTAAGTCTAAGACAGTGTACCAAGTCCGCTCTGGTGGTAGGGAACTTAGTAAATTGTAAGGATTTGGAACCGTAGGGTGGATGTCCTGCACCCTTTTGTTAACTTCTCTTAAATCTTGTACTGGTCGATAATCATTAGTCCCAGGCTTGCGCACAGGCAGGAGAGGAGTGTTCCAAGGGGATTGGCAAGGCACTAGAATCCCTAGTTGTAACAGTCTCTGAATATGTGGCCGGATGCCTTCTTTAGCTTCCCTACTCATAGGGTATTGTTTGACTGAGACTGGAGAGGCATCGGCTTTTAATTCTACTACTACTGGCGATACTTGCTTGGCTAACCCCATCCCTGTCTGCTCCGCCCAGACTTTGGAAAAAGCAGACAGCCACTCGGGGGCTAGTAACTGTTTGGGATTCTGCTCATGGAGGCGGTATTCTTCTTCTAAACTTAAAACCAAACATGCAACAGGGGCCTCTTCCCAGGTTACTTTCAGCCCTTTTGAGGTGAACTGTACTTGAGCCTTAAGTTTGGTTAATAAGTCTCTTCCCAGTAGGGGCGTGGGGCATTCAGGAATCACAAGAAAAGAATGAGTCACTTGGCTTTTCCCTATATCTAAAACTCGTTTAGTGGTCCAGGGGTAAAGTTTACTACCAGTGGCTCCCATCACCATAGTCTTCTTTTGCCCCAATTGTCCCAGTGGCTTGGTCAAAACTGAATGTTCTGCTCCTGTGTCTACTAAGAAATCAACAGGAGTCCCCTCCACAGAAAGAGTTACCCTAGGCTCGGGGAGGGGAGTCGAGCCCCGACTTCCCTAGTTCTCTTCAAAGGCCAGTACCTTGGGTCCTCTTTGTTTCTTTTTAGGACAGTTTCTGGCCCAATGTCCTTTTTCTTTGTAGTATGCACATTGATCATTTTCGAGCTGCAGTCTTTTTCCTCCCGGAGGTCTTCTTGCTCCGTTGCCCAGGTACCCTGACTGTCCCTTCTCTATCCTTTTGTCACCTACTACTGCGGCCAAAATCTTAGTTAAGTTCCTCTCCTGCCGGCGATCACGCCGGTTCTCTCTCTCTTCTGCCTCTTTCTTTTCTCTCTCTTGTTTCTCTTCCTCTGTTTCCCTCTTATGATACACCTTCTCTGCTTCTTTTACTAGATCTCGCAAAGTGTAGTCCTGGAGCCCCTCTAACCTCTGCAGCTTTCTTTTAATGTCCGAGGCGGACTGCCCAATGAAAGCCATGGCTACAGCCGCTTGCTGTCCCTCCGAGGAGGGGTCAAACGGTGTATATCTCCTATAGGCCTCCATCAGTCGCTCTAAGAAAACAGAGGGCGGCTCTGCTGGTCCCTGAAGAACTTCTCTTACCTTAGCCAAATTAGTGGGTCGCCGAGCGGCCCCTTTGAGCCCCGCCACTAGAGTCCGGCGGTATACTGTGAGACGCTCCCTACCTTCCGCAGTGTTGAAGTCCCAGGCTGGGCGGGTCAAGGGGAAGGTTTCATCTATAAGATTGGGGAGACTAGTGGGGGTCCCATCTGGTCCGGGGACATTCTTTCTGGCTTCCAACAGGATCCTCTCCTTCTCCTCTGTGGTGAAGAGGGCCTGCAGGAGTTGCTGGCAATCATCCCAAGTGGGCTGATGGGAAAACATAAGGGACTCAAGAAGCCCAGTCAAGCCCGAGGGATTTTCTGAAAAAGAAGGGTGATTAGTTTTCCAGTTGTATAGATCAGCTGAAGAGAAAGGCCAGTACTGCAAAGGGACAAGTTCATCGGGGCCTGGCGGGGGGGCCACCAACATAGGCACGGAGGGGCAGGGCAACAGTGAAATCTCCTTCTGGGCTGCGGCCTCTCCGGCTCCGTGTCCCCGCCGCAGGCCCCCCCACCCCGTCCTTCTCGACAGGTGCCGGGACCGGGGGTGCAGATGGTCGCGGCAGAGGATAAGGGGGAGGCTGTGGCTCTGTCCACAAAGGGTCCTCGATCTCGGGGTAGATCTTCGGAGGTGCCGAAGGGCCTGCCGACGGTTGGGTCTGCTTAGGTTTAGCTGCCGCAACCGCCACCGTCACTCCGGACCCCATGGTCCAGGGCTTAACCCAAGGTGGGGGATTCTGGACCAGGTCCTGCCAGACGATGATATAGGGGATGTGGTCGGGATGTCCTCCTATTTCCTGAAAGATAATGCGCTTAACAGCGAAAACAAGAGACAGGTTAAAGGTTCCCTCTGGTGGCCATCCTACCTTAAAGTCCGGCCATTCGGATGAACAAAAAGTCTGCCAGGGTCCCTTCTTAACGTCTACCGAAAAATTGTGAGCTCTAGTCCTTACTTCAGTCCAGTGATCCAGAGTCAAAATCAAAGGAGTCGTTACTTTCTGTCCCATGTCGAGCTCGACAACACACACCACACACACGAGCACAAACAAAAGAGAAAAAAGAAAACAAAACCGACGTCGACTTCGTGTCGACCAGAGGCACTGAAACTGATCGGCAGGTCGCAGACCTTGCCTAACAAACCGGTCGTCAAGGAGTAAAGTCCCCTCTGGACCTATCAGATGGGGTTCACCAGGCGTCCCTGGTCCCCCCTTGTGTCCTCCTGGGACGTCTCCCAGGGCGAACGGACGGTGGATACCTGGACACGTCTATCCCTTTCCACCCCGCTCTCCTTCCTGGAGCGCGGTCTCACTGAGCGTCCGCAAAACCGAAACAGCGATCGCACCAGATTCCCAGACAGAACATAGACACAGACCCAGACACAGCGCTGAGATAAAACAGAGAATCTTACCTCCAAGTGGGTCTAGGACCCCTGGGTGGTCACGCAGATCCCGGACGAGCCCTCAAATGAAAGACCCCTGAAGGGAGCCCCCCACTCAAGTCTCAGGAAAGACGCGCACCCAGTAGGACACAGACACCGACCTGCTGTAACCACACGAGGAAGATTTATTGTAAGCGAGATGAAACAAGAGCTCAGGCCAGCATGCTGGGGTCAAGACTCGTACACCACACAGGGAGTAGAGGAGTTCGACCCCGACCTGAATTTTCACAGAGCTTATAAAGGAAAAAAAACCACAAACCAGGGGGATCAAGAGGGAGGGAGGAGGGGAATTCCAAAACCATAAACTGCCCATATAGTTAGGTCATATACTAGTCATGTGTAACACTAGGCAACACACCCAGGACTTTGTGACATTGTGATTAGGGGTAGTGACATTTTACAGGGCCATTGGACCATTGTGGCCGGAGGCTATGGGTCATTGTGGCTGTTCCAGGAAACTTTTCATGCAAGAATGTTCCGGGAACCATTGTACAGCAAGGGAGGGGTGAAAAGTTCATGTTCTCACAGACCCTACTTCTTCTTTTTGGGTAGCTAGGCCCCTACTTCTTCTTTTTGGGTAGCTAGGCGGCTTATTATTAATTTTTAATCCTTCAGAACCATTAAAATAAATCCATCCTATGCCACAGCATACTTGTCCCCACTTTAATCTCAGCACTTGGGAGGCAAAGGCAGTAGGATCTACATGAGCTCAAAGCCAACATGGTCTACATAGTTAGCTCTAGGACAACGAGAATTATGCAGTGAGATCCTGTCATAAACTTCTCCCCCATCAAAAAAATAAAATTAATTCTAAAATATAGTAAATGGATATAAAATGATTATTTTAATGTTTGGACTTTTTTTTAAAATTTCCTGGGTACACTACTATGATAGGGCTTTCCATATTTGGAAATGGATGATTTCTTGAAAGGAAAGTACATTGAAGTCCACTGATCTATCTTATAATTCTAATGGAACTCATCCACTCATTCATGATCTCCTTGATTAAAGCAATCCTTGCATAGCATATGTATTCACTAAGCTATAAAGACCTTCCAATTGTTAGGTTGTTTTATCTTAAAGTATAAAAATTGCTTTCATTAGTATTACTACTGTCTTCATTAAAGAATTCTCTTTACTTATTGGAAAGCTATCAAAGCCTTAGTAATGAGTATATTATCCAGTTCATATTTTTATTTTATTACTAACAAAGATTTAAGTTAAATCAACCATGGTCTCTCTAGAAATATAAAGTTCCATTAAAAAAATAGTTCTCATCATGACTCAAACATGTCTTGGAAACAGTACCTTTCTGTAGGGAGCCGTATTGGATTTGGGCCTGGCCGCTTTGTGACTGTTAAGATGACTGCCACAGTTAAGATGACTGCCATAAAGTCTTGAGATTGTTGGACAAAAGCCTCTCCCATGAATTTGCGGCACAAGAAGATAATAATCATGGAATGCTTTGAGCCCAGCTGATGCATGTGGAACTGACACACCTGGGCCACACCTGGGCAGTGGTCAATTTGCTCCTGCCTTTTGCTTTCTCAGCCTTTGTCTTTAAGATTTAGGCTGGTCTTCCTGGATATTTCCCTAATTAATTCAGGTCTCATAGTAGGTCTTTTGTTACTGGAGTCACAAAGTCAGCCAGATAATCAGGAGTTAGGGTTTTCCACTGTGCTTCCCAGATATTTTCTACCTGGGGAACTTGGGTATATAAATGGTGAATAAAGCTATAGGAGTCTCTCTCTTCCTCTCCTGGCTTGACATGAATAACCTGTGTGTGTGTGTGTGTGTTTCTTTAATCCCACAGGCTTTCGCCCGATTCTCGGTACCATGTCGGTGCAGGCGCCGACACCTTCCCATATAAAAAAGGGATATTGGATTTATATTTTTCATACATAATAAGAAATATATATTAAAAAATAAAAATTTAATGCAAATCAATATTTTAATGAATCATTAAGGTATACTAAACATTTTTAAAGTATATTTTATTATTTATAATTGTGCGTGTGAGTGTGTGTGCACTTGACTGCTGGTTCCCACAAAGGTCAGATCTCTCTGGAAATGGACTTATAGTCAGCTGTGAGATGACTGACATGGGTTCTGGGAACAGAACTTGATCCTTTGCAAGAAAAATGCTAAGTTGTAAATGCTGAGCCACATCTCCAAGTCAATTTTAAGTCATTTTTTAAATATACTTTTTGGCTATTTTTATTGATACCAAAAATATAAATTTGAATGCAATTATGTTAAACTACTTTAAGATATAAACCAATATGTGTTATTAATTGCAACTCACCTTAAAATTATTGAAATATGGTGCTGATACAAAGTAGATGAATCGAGAATATAAGTGACTTCAAATACTAAGGATGAATCCAAGAACTTACTGAAGATGCGGCATGGTATACAATAACTAAGGACTAAAAGGGAGCAGAGAATGCAGGTGAACAAAGGGAGAAACATCAGTTTGGATAGATAAAAATTACCCAATTTCAAACTATATTAATGTTTATACATTTAGTAAACAATTACATTAATAGGAGTGGGAAAATGAAGTAACAGGCAAGTTCTAAAGCAAACGTGGGATGTTAAATACTAGAGATGACACAAACAACAGATAGGTCATGTACAGAAATGCCATACTTTTTTTACAACAAAATATGATCTCAGGATAAGAGAAATGGTGCTGATTCTATAGATAAGCAATTATAGTGCATATTGCTTTAAAAATGAGCTAAAGGAAAACTATTTTCTTCCATAGAAAAGTCAGATTTCTTACAGGATAATGAAGTATAGTCATGAACTAATTTATTGCTCTGTCGACTTATAAGAAACACAGGGAATTACATGCTCCAACCACTGTATGAAGACAAAGGAAATGCATAGAGAAAGTTGTTTACAGGAACATATTATTTCATAAATATATTTTTTAAAAAAACATCATTTTGAATAAGTTTGAGCAGATGTACCCTACAGGACTAGATAGGCCTCCTTCCATAAGCCAAATGTTATTAAATAAAAATCCAAGCACTCTGTACGTGAGACTTTCCTACGAGCTCCCACAGGCTATGTCAACAACCTCAGTTGCCAACCAGAACTAAATCATAAGATTCTATTGCTGATGATACAATATCCCATGTTTGTAACCCAAGCTGTATGTTTCCTCCATGTTGATTAGCATTCATAGGAATGTAAAATATTACAAAAGCTGTCTGGGAAGAAAATTCACTATTGGTCTTACCCAGATTCAGATACCATGAAAAGTGACAATACTGGCAAGACATGACCATTGGTGCAATGGTGGCCTGATTTTTAGGAAGATAATCAGCCATTTTCTACTTGGATTTGAGGTCCACTCTACTGGAAGGAACTCACACCTAGTACTGTTAACCTAACCTAGAACATGTGACTTGGAAGGCCATAGGCCAGAAAGCGGAATGGCTATTGTTTTGCTATAGGGCATGATGTTAAACTCACTTTTAAATACTAACATATTCAGATGAGTGTTGATCTCAGTCTTTGTCAGAGAAGCAAAGGCAAAAGTTAACACAGAGATTCACAGCTTTTGAAATTGTAAGTACTTGGTCCTTAAGACACGTTTACATTAAACCCTCCTAGGCCCGGGATACATCACATATGAGAGGCAGAAGGAAGGGAAGAGGGTCAAGAGGAGTGCTTCAAATCATGGTATGACAAGGGCATTACACTCATGAAATCACTGTACCTCTGGCTACCTGTACAAGATTATATCATGTATATGTGAAGAACTCAGGAGAACCCAGTCCTCACTGAGGAACCGTGGGCAAGTAATGAATGGTAGGAGAGGGGATTATCAAATTATTTTGTGGTATTGCCACTTCTCAGTTGCTCACGTTGTAGCAAATATGCTCCCTTACTCATGCTTAGGTATACAACCATAATTAATCTTAGTGAATCAACACACACACACACACACACACACACACACACACACACACGCACACACACACACAGGGTGGGGCAGAGACAGAGAAACTGACAGAAACAGAGAGAGAGAGAGAGAGAGAGAGAGAGAGAGAGGGAGAGAGAGAGAGACTTTGAAGTAATACACTTATTTGGAGGAAGAGTTCATGAGAGAGGGGGAGATGATAAAGTGTAGTGAAGTTGAAAGGCCAATTTGTACACATGTGAAATCGCCAAAAATAAAATCTATGATAAAATATTGATCGGATTTGACTAGTTATTTTGGAGACAGGGTTGTATTTATTAGGATGATCTCATTATGATCTGTGTTAATATAGCTCAAAGATGCATGTAGAGCTCAGATGAAACTGAGATTTCCAGCTACAGTATTATTGAGGAAATTGTGGGGTGCCTTTGAGTTGGGTAGAACTGTAGGATGGATGAATCAAAACAAGTGTTGTTGAGGATCAGATCAGATGAAATAAACTTTCTCTGAGAAAACATTTACTGTCCTGTTCATTAATGACACTAAGGTTTGTAAGGCCTGATAACTTGTAACAAAATCAATTAGTTACATTCTTGGTTCTAATTTTCCATCTCCTGTCTTGAGAATGACTGTTGAGTGAAAATAACACTGAACTAAGAATATCACTACAAGGATGCTTCTAAAGCTATATGATGTGTGTGATGTGTGTGTGTGTATATATATATATATATATATATATATATATATATATATATATATATATACATATATATATTCATTAAAATTCAATTAAATTTATTAACCTGTAATTATTAAATATAAAATATTGACTCGTTAAAAAATTAACACAAATTAAAACATCAAATGAAATTCAAAAGAATGGGAGGAAAAATATTTTATTGATTGATGTGATTGTTTGGAAAATGTCCACATAGGTTCAGGTATTAGAGTATTTAGTCCCCAGGATCATTTTGGCTGGCAGTCTTGTTAGAGGGAGCTTGTATCTGGTGGAAAGCTTGGAGAGTTTATGGCTTTGCTCTGGTTCCAGATGACTCTGCTTTGCGTTTGTGGTTGAAGATGTGATCTCTCCATTTCCTGTTCCAGCCACCTGCTACCATTCTTAGGATGCTATTGTGGATTCTTCCTGTGAATATGTAACCCAAAGTAATCATTCTTCTATAGGTTTTTCTGGTTATGTTTTATCAGGGCAATAGAAAAGTAGTTAATTGCTGGATTTTTCAAATAAAACAACGTTTTGTTTTGTTTACTTTTCTTTTGTTTTGAAACATAGTGGTCTCGCTATGTATCCCAGTCTGGCTTCCAACATGTAACAATCCCTGTGCCTCAGCCTCCTGAGCTCAGAGAGTAAATGCATGAGCCACAGTATCTAGTTCAAATATACTATTTTAATAACCTAAAAAAATGCAGTGGATGGAAAGATGGCTCAGTAGGTAGACACTTTTGGTGTATAAACATAAGACATGAATTCAGATTCCAGCACTCAGGAAACAAGTTTCTCATGGCTCACAGCCTGACTCCTCAATACTAAGCAGATCAGAGCAGGTAAAGGAGGATTGCTGGAACACACTGTCTGCTAGTGGAGGCACAAGCTCCAGGGTTGGAGACAGAGCCTGCCTGGAAAAAGGAGGCAGAGACAGACAGAGGAGGATACTTTCTGGCCTCTGACTTCTTCAGGCATGGGCACACATAATCACACATATACATTTTAATATCTTAAATTAAAGAATGAAGCTGATCTTTGGCTAAATTGATAAAGTGACTTGAAATTTAAAAGAATATGATACTCTAAATTTAAAGGGATATATTATAATATGAATTCAGTATGCAATATATTTACTTTAAAATTACATCCACATATATATGTCTCATATGCATATATGTGCTTCTTTTTGTTTGTATAGCTTTTAATATAGTATGTCAATATTTTATGTTACTTAATCTAATTTAATGCTAATATGTATTTTGGAACAGAATATATAAAATCTTAGGGCACAAAATTTTTTATTCATGTCATTTAAATTCATGAATATTGGTTATAAATCATAGTATATATATGCATATATATATAAATATATGTAGGACTACATAAAATTCCCATTTTCATTAACTGTGACCTGACACTATTCTCAGGATCATTTAATAAAACCAACTTTCATGATAAGCTTTTATATGAAGAACTGAATTAATTTCTTGGCATAATGTCTCTTTTTATTTGAAACACACAGTCATTATTCAAAAATGTAAAATAGGTTCCTTTCAGTAGCAAAATAGCTTTTATAATCAGAATATATTTTAATATGTATTGGATATTTACGATGCCATTGACAAGAATAACTCAGCACTTAATTTGTGTGTGACATCATAATACTGTAAAATAAATATATACACAAAATTTTTAAGGTCAACATTTTTATTGTACATTGCATTTACTCTGTCGTTCATATACCAGGTCTATACCATGACATTAGACTCCTGGCGTGATGACATTTGGTATGAAATCAATGTGTTGTCTGAGCAGTCACAGACAATTTAACTTTCTCAGAACAGATTGTTTTTACTGTTGCTATAAAAGATCAAAATTAAATTCCCCATGGGGATTTAACTGACATGTTACGATATACAAAAGTAATTTTCTAACAAGAGGGACTAGAGAAATGAACTCAATTTCATTTTGATTATGATATATGTTACAGAGACAAAAGAAGATTCTAAATGAACCTTTGAAAAATTTCATTAAAATTTAATATCATCTGTTGCAATATTTGAAATGCCTTATAGTAATGATAAGGAAAGAGACAATACATATTTAATTCAAATATCAATGTCCTTTAATATTGTATTTATCTTACAGGATTAATTGTTCTTTTTAAGTACCAACAATGGCACTGTATAATAGGAAGTGGTTTATCTTCGTTGTCAATTCTTCAGCAACCAACATGAACTTATGAGTCAACATATCCATAGAGCAGTGTGAACATTTGTAGACTCAAGGCAGGCCTAGAACCAAATCAAGCTGTGCATGGTGGCACAGGCCTTCTAAGAACACAGGTATGTGCCACTGTGCACACATAGTAGTTTGTTAAAAATAGAAACTGCCATGTGTAACATGATTTCCATAATTCAGCGTGAAATTAGGAGGGTGGAATCTTGACTTACCTTCTGAGAAATTTTGTCTTACAAATGTTAGCCCTTCAAAACAAAATGAAACATGCTTTATTATAAATTTGCCTAAAACTTGAATTATTTTTTGCCTACCATCATGAAAATACCTCTGACAGTACTGTAAAACACTTTTGAGACATTATAGAGACTACTGATTGGAACTCTCAGCAGGACTGTTAGAAATATGGTCATCTTTGAAACCACAACTTTTAGTTGTTTAAACCTCAGAGGAGAATGTGAAATAAATACTAACAACAGCTGGAACTTTTATCCTAATGTCTCTACCACTGCTGATGCCCCTTTCTGACTTCTATTGGATGAACTACTTAGATGCCAATATATCATCATGTAAACACTCACATGTAAAGCAGGGGACATAAAATTTGGGTTCCAGTGAAAGCACGAGAAAATTCAGTTGAAGTGTACTATCAGTTCTTTTTCTAAATCATATTTAGTAAAATACATGAAACTAGGAGTTGAACTGGTTTGACAGAGGAAGGAGATCAGCAGGTATAGCTTCCGGGGGGCAGGGAGGGGATAATGGATGGGAGTGGATTTGATCAAGGTGACTTATATACATGAATGAAATGCTATAATGAAATACATCATTCTGAATACTTAGCATATATTTATAAAAGGAAGTTCTTCACTTCCCAAAGCATTGCCTTTGTCAATTGCATAGTAATAGAAGTAAACACAAGCACTGACTCCATCCAGGGCACAGTCTCCAGATTTTAACTACCCTCAGTTTGTTATGGAAAAATGTAATTCACATAGATGTGATTGGCAAACGACATGGTACACAATTTCAACCTTCGCACCAGCGTTTTAGTTTGATTACACTTTGTGTGTGTGTGTGTGTGTGTGTGTGTGTGTGTATATGTGTGTGTAGTGTGTGTGTAGTGTGTGTGTGGGTAGTGTATGTGTGTGTAGTGTGTGTGTGTGTAGTGTGTGTGTGGGTAGTGTGTGTGGGTAGTGTGTGTGTGTAGTGTGTGTGTATGTGTGTGTAGTGTGTGTGTGTGTAGTGTGTGTGTGGGTAGTGTGTGTGTGTAGTGTGTGTGTAGTGTGTGTGTGGGTAGTGTGTGTGTGTAGTGTGTGTGTGCGTGTGTAGTGTGTGTGTAGTGTGTGTGTATGTGTGTTGCGTGTGTAGTGTGTGTGTGGGTAGTGTGTGTGTGGGTAGTGTGTGTGTAGTGTGTGTGTGTGTAGTGTGTAGTGTGTGTGTGTAGTGTGTGTGTGTGTGTAGTGTGTGTGTGGGTAGTGTGTGTGTGGGTAGTGTGTGTGTGTAAAGATTTATATTTTCCCATATCCCTACTTCACAGCCATTGTCACCTCTACCACCAGCCCTTCTCATTTAGCATCTCTTCTTCCTATGTATTCTATTCTATTCTATTCTATTCTATTCTATTCTATTCTATTCTATTCTATTCTATTCTATTCTAACCATTCTATTTTAGAGAAACATATTTTATAATATACCATTTTAATCCCGGACATGTATGTCTTTGATTTACATGTTTCTCTTGACCTACAACTTATCAATTTCAGACATGTGTATGCAATTCCTCTCCTGCTCTCATGTTCTCAGAGTACTTTTTCCACCATCGTTTGCACTGCTTCCAATGTCTCACTCCGCACCGACGACCTCACTTCTCTACCTGATAATTTACCTCCACAGCACACATATTCATTTATACTCATTATCTTTAGGTATGTTTATGCCTTTGTGAAGGAATGTTCCTGGAAAGCAACACACCTTCCACTGAAGACATAGCAAAGCTGATTAATTGATTAGAATTTCAGTGACTGTGGAGGTGGGAATGTTGCACGTCCAGAGCCCAATTATAACTTATCTTATGTTCTTCTCAACTCTCTTGATAGCTACTCCATTCAGACCTCTGTCTAGCCTAATATTCCTATGAATAACAGGTAAGCCTTTCAGAATATCTTAACAAACCATTAGCATCTACCTACCAAAAAGCTGAAAATACCATCAGATATCATCTGAAGCCTGCTTGAATCCATAAATTAATGTTTCCATCATTGTATTTAAAAAATGCCTTCATTTATTACCTGCTTCATTCTGTTACTATAAAATCTTCATTAAACTGTTATCTACTTGGAACATGGAATTGGGGGTAACCTAAATCTGCATTTCATGAGTATGGTCTCCCATATTCATTTCCAGAATAAACTATTTCTTATCTCACTTAGGATAACAGTCATGTTTTACATTGACAGTTTGTTGGGTTTTGTTTGTTTAATAATCAACACCAGAAAGGTAATATTTTTATTTGATTTAATAACCTATCATGATTCATTAAAACAGTCTTATACATAGCATGTGCTAAATAAACATGTCTTAATAATTAAGAAAAATACAGTTGTTTGTATAAAAGAAAAAAATCATAGCGATCAGAATAAAGGTCACACTGAATCCCCAGTCTCTGGAGCCTGATTCCTGGGCATGTGATCTTTTTGGAAACAGGGTCATTGCAGAGAAACCAAATTAGTGTAAGATTATTATGGTTCAACCTAATCAAATCTCACTGGTATGTCTATAAGAAGGAAACTTGAGCATAGGCGTATCCACAGTGGAGTACAGTACATGAGGACACAGCTACTGACAGACCTTTAAATGACAATGAAGACAGAGTAAAGTGCTGCAGCTGTAAGTGGAGAACCCCGGGGGCCGCCAGCAAATGACAAAAAGTCAGGAAGAGGCAAGAGAGATCCTTCCAGACCTCAGACCGGTGACTTTGCTGACACTGAGATTCGTGACTTCAATACACATGAACACAAAGATCTCTTATTTCTGGTTTAAATTTCACGGTTTGTTGTACCTTCGTTTAGCAGTGCTAGGAAATTGACACTGGAAGATTGCAATAGCTCATTGCAAAGAAAAGTTAAGACAAAGTTATCACAGACAAATTCATTGACTTTGAGGAGCAAATCTGATGCCAATTTAATTATTTCATTATTTTTCAAAAACCACTGTAGACCATCTAGAGAATATCTAATAGAATTTTTATACTGAAAATTACTTCAAATTTGTTGATCCTGTTTGAAACTGTCCTTATTTTATAATTTCATAAATTTCATAGTTTATAAATTGTAAGTTATAAAATTTATAATTTTACAAATCACTATATCTTTCTTTTAATCCTGTCTTTGATTATTATTTCTGCACAGTGCTATAGATGTATTTTTCACTTTTTATGCAATACGTTTATTTCTATTCACTATGATATGTCCCTAAAATTACATATGTTCACCATATGTACTATATGTTTGTATTACAAATAAAAATATATTTGTACATGTATTTATAGTTTATGCTACATTAACAATTTAATAACTTTAAAATCTCTTACTTTATATCGAATCAAAGCATTAAAACATTAATATTTTTGACGTAAATATTTATTTGATATAACTTCTGATCTAGAAATCTAAAAAGAACTTGATAAGGACAGCCTAACATTCAAATATAAAGACGTAGAGAGAATCGCTTGTGTACTGTATGGAAGCCTCCTTGCTCAATAAAAACTAATGGGCTGTTTCATGAGGCAGGAAATAGAAGGTGGGAGTTCTGGTAGAGAGAGAGGAACTCTGGAGTAGAGCCAGGCACAGGAAGAGATTCACTCCACACTCCAAGAAGGACTTATGGAACTGAGGAGAGGTAACTAAACATTGACAAATATAGCCTAGTATAAATGGGTTTTATAAGCTACAAGCTAATTGGGGAATAAGCCAAAACATGTGGCCTAGGTGTTTATTTATACATAAGTCTCAGAGTAGTTAATTCTGGGAACAGGAGGCCAGGTGGAAAAGTACATGGTTATATAAAGAAATAACTAGCTGGTTAAACTTACCCTGATTTGGTCATCATACTTTCTATAAATATTAAATTATCCCATTTTATCCCATAAACATGTATATTAACATGTATAGTGTATTCCTAAAAAAGAATTTAGGAACTGGATGGTCTATGCTTGGTTTTATACATTGATTAAAGCAATATATTTTCTCATTAAAAATAAAAATCTATAATTTAACTACTAATCTCTTCAGATTTTATTACCAGGACATCTCTCTAGGTTTGGAATATTTAACTGAATATACTAAATAAAAATGCAAGTAAACTATGTACTTTACATGTTTCTACCATATTAGTTTGTTTTTAATGGCACTGTGAGGTTATCTAAGAGTCTTTATTACCCTTTAGGTTCAGACTTTCAGCCCCATATCTCGTTTAGCAAAAATATATTTCTTGCATTGGTTGTTAGTGATGGCTGAATAGCCATAGATAAAATCAAGGAACTACGGCACGAGGTAGTCTTCATTTGTTATTCATAGGTAGTTCAAAAAATCCTATGTAAATCATGGACTTTAAACATGATAACTAGCAACCTTTTTCTCCCACAATGTCTACTGTAGTCATTTGCGTTGCATGTCTTGATAAATACAATGCCATGAATATAGTATTCATTACAACAACAAATCATTTTAGGATGAGCAAAAGAGATAAAAATCAATTTCTAGTTTTATGACACATTTGATCAATCCATATGCTATCATTAAGTGCTTGAACTTGTTAGCAATTAATTGCAATATGAATTGGTAAGGGGAGAAGACAATTTAATTCCCTGGAAATTTGGTCTCAGTGTAAATTAATATTCCTCTGTACATCCATCCTTAGATCATTTCAAAGTATACATACTTTAAAAATAAATGTTGTGGTTTGCCCTGGAGTTATCTGTATTTTGATGCCAATTCCACTGCCCCAAGGACTGCTGCCTAGTCACTACTCAGGAATCAGGTGACTTCACCAGAACCTTCTCCCCATTGAATTTGTAAAATACAGGTGAGGGGCAGGTACAGGATAGAAGGAGGCCTGTCATTGGAGGAGAAGGAAAGATGGGTGGGAGAGAAGTTTGAAGGAAGAGGAGGAGACTGGGACAGAAAGGAGAAGATAGGAGAGAGAAGGAGAGAAGCTGTGGCAGGATAATCGGGGCTGACATAAAGATCTCGCTCTGTGTATTTACAGGTTGTTATTAATGTTCTTAAGGGATGGATGGCACCAGGCTTTGTATGATTAAGTGGGCAATTTTATCTTATCAATTGTTATAATAATAATCTTATCAAAGATTATTGTGTTGTGTGTTTTATGTGAGGGTTTGAGTGTAGGAAAGTGTGCGGCGGCAGGAGACACTGAGCCGCCGCGGAGTTGGGATGTGTTTCTGCCAAGATATCTAGCAGATATCCTGGGGCACCGTGGTGCGGACCTAGTGGGATAAAAGACAACAATACTTTTTATATTTTTTATATTTTTACAACAACAAATAAATATAGATTATATTGCCATTTTGGGTACTTTAAACTGTTTTACAGTGTTATCTCCATCCTTTGTGTTTATCTACTCTGTAGTTTCTATCTGGTGCACAGAATGACATTTTATACTTAAATCAATATAGACTATCTCCTTATAACAATTAATATTGTCGGGCTGGGGATTTAGCTCAGTGGTAGAGTGCTTACCTAGGAAGCGCAAGGCCCTGGGTTCGGTCCCCAGCTCCGAAAAAAAGAACCAAAAAAAAAAAAAAACAATTAATATTGTCTTTAACTCATTGTCATTATAGATAAAATTTTAATAAACATTTGTCATGCGTGTCCTGCATTGAATTATATGTGCTAGTTGATAGGAAGGCTATTTATGCCGGTGTCACAACGGCTAGGATTAAAGTGGAAGCAGTTGTCTTTGGGATTGATGAACCATTAAATATTCCCATAGGGGATTTATATTTTATCTTCTCCAAACTCAGAAAACTTGCTTAAGTTTTATGTCAAAGCCTCATTCTGTTACACTTAACTCTTGGATAAAGAGTTAGTCTGTCGGGAGGAGATAAGGGGATTAAAGGTAAAGATTTAATTATTGCAATCAAATGTACAGATTCTTTAAGTATGAAGACAGAAGTAATCTGGTGCTGAGAAAGGAAGGTCTCAGATTCTGCAAAGGGCCTGGGAGAGAGAAGCATTAATGAATTCTTGTGTCCTAAAATTGCTCCTACCATCATCTTCATGAAAGAAATTTTTCTGGTTGTGCTCTAAAACTGTGATGAGTATCATCAATTTACCTGGCTGTTGGCTCTGCAATGCCTCTGCAAATAGCTCTAACCATGAATTGTTTGCTGTTGCTTTTAACCTTTCTCGGAGACCTATCTAAAATACAAGGATGCTTCCAGTCTCTATATTTATCCAAAAAAGAAACCCATATATCCTCTATACCCCCACTCTCAATTATTCTGTGGAGGGTGATGAAAGTCACCTATTTAACAACATGAATAAGCAGGACACATTGGATTAACCGCCCTCATGTAGTCAACTGAAACCAAACATTCAATTCAATTATTTAGATTGAACTTTTAGTTTGCTACATTAGAGATATTTTCTACATGGGTCCAATATTGATCCCGTTGAGAAAGGGGATGTGGGGGTTGGGGATTTAGCTCAGTGGTAGAGCGCTTGCCTCGCAAACGCAAGGCCCTGGGTTCGATCCCCAGCTCCGGAAAAAAAAATGAGAAAGGGGATGTGATCGTTAGAAGTATTGCTTTATTTGTGGGTTTATATTCCCAGGATTGTGTATCTTATGTGCAAGCTAAGCGTGAATGTACTTGCTTTATAGAAACCCAGTGATTGTATTTTGTTTTGCCTTTAGAGTATTCACAAGTACATTGCAAGTAGTTTATACAGCTCTCATTTGATTAAGGAGTTTGGGGAAAACAAGAAATTTAGTTTGATGTGTATGTTCCAAGAAAATTTCCCAATACTAGTAATCATTCCATTAAGAAAGTTGCTATCTAATTTGTCCCTAATTTTAGTTGAAGTAATTGTTGCCATGTGAGTCAGAAAATGAATTCAGGTCAGTTTGAACTCCCTAGACAGGGTAACAATATACTGTACTGCTTCCCCAGAATTATTTGTGAATCAAAATGAAGACTGTACCGTGACTAATACATACTACTTTATCTGGATTAATGCTTTAGGTCAGGTGGAAAGGTCAAAAATGGTTTAAAAAGATATTTAAGGAATTTCTAAGTAGATTTCATTAGGATTTGTTCAACAAATTGTGGTTGGCACTCTAGGAGTAGACCTAAATAAATATTGTAGATTAACAATCCATTGTGATGGTTTAGTCCTTTGGTGGAGGCTAAGTATATGCAGAATGAAACAAGGTAAATGGATATGGTACCATCTTTCTCCTCTGCCCTCACTTCCAGGCATCTATGCTAATCCTTCCCTATTCCCTAACTTCTTCATGCCACCATTTTAGTAGATCCTCGTGCTTTTATGACAGGATCCACAGGAATCACACTTAGCAGGTAAACCACAGATTACACATGCTCCTAAAATTCAGGGAAGAGAACAGAAACAAAGCAACAAAACACAACTTCCTACAAAGAGAAGACTAATATAAACACCTGGAATCTCAATCATCCCAAACCAGAAGCTCAGAGGTCAGCACAAAAGCAGAGTTTCATTACAAGAGCCCAGTATTTCTACTACGGTAGGCCATGAGAAATGCAATATAGCTGAAGCGCAAGACAAGAACTTCAACACTGATGTTGTACATCTGATAAAGAACCTTAAAGGGTATATACATAAATCCATTAATGAAACCTATGAAAGCACAGAGTGGAATGAAATAAAAACTGTTCAATACATGAGAAAAGAAATGAATCAATAAAATTCCCCCCAGTATATTATATTTGATGTATATGTACATGACCTCTGTGTATATGATGCCTATGTCTATCATACTTTGTCTATGTCAATGATGTGTATATATATATATGATGTATATGCATGTATATATACATATGCATATGATATATATGTATGTGAATATGTGTATATGTATGTATATGTTCATGTGTGCACACAAACAAGATGGAATAGATAAAACAATCCTAAACAATGAAAGAACTGTTAGAGGTATCATCATCTCTAACCTCACATCATGCTACAACCCTATAGTAATGAAAACATAATGTACAACACTATAGTAATGAAAACAGCACAGAAGATGCAGACATACATTTACATAGCTAAGGGTTAGCACCCACCCATACTTACAAGGCCAAGGTCACCTGAAATGGCCATGAGGAATTAAATCAGGCTAGGTTGGAGGAGGGCATAGCACAACCGAGTCTGTAACAATTTTATTCAGAGAAAGCAGACTTTTTATACCTTTTCAGAAACAGAATAAAATGGTAGTTCCCATGATCAGTATAGTTGTAATTGCCAGGGTACAATGATTTTTGCAAGTTAGACAGGGTGTACAGGATTACTGTCTAAGACCAATTGTCCTGACAAGCTTCCAAGTTTCCTTGACTAGTAATGGAACATAGAAACACAAAACAGCATGAGTGGTTCATTGTTTGGGAGAGTACATCGGTCTCTCAGGAACCAGAAGACACCGTGCCCCAAGAGCCATTGACTATAACCTGAAAAATCTATAATGATTGCCCCTCAAGAAAGCAAGATCAGACCAACTCTTTGCTTCTCTGCACCTATAGATACATGAATTTTGATACAGAAGCCAGAAATACCCAATGGGAAACAGACAGCATCTTCAACAAATAGTGCTAATCAAACTGAATGCATGTATGCAGAAGAATGCATAGATAGAAAATTTATCATCTTGCACAAAACTCAACTTCAGATGGATCAGTGGGTTCAACATAAAGCCAGATACACAGAACTTGATAGAAGAGAAAGTGAAGAATATCCCTGAACTCATTCACACAGGAAAAGATTTTCTAAAGAGAAGACTTTTAGCTTAGGCACTGAAAACATACATTTACATAGCTATTGGTAAGCACCCACCCATACTTACAAGGCTAAGGTCACCTGAAATGGCCATGAGGAATTAAATCAGGCTAGGTTGGAGGAGGGCATAGCACAACCGAGTCTGTAACAATTTTATTCAGAGAAAGCAGGTAATTGACATCATAAAGTCTCAGATGTCAGTAAAGCAAGAAGCTCATAGGACCCAGCAGAGATGACATTAACTGATATACCCAACAAAGGGGAGAGAGAACCTGTAGAGACCGTGTCCAGAGGTTAGGTAGGGCCCCTGGCTGGGGCATGGGGCCACTCAACCATCTCAAAAATTTAACACAGAATTGCTCCTGTCTAAAAGAAATGTAGGGACAAGGAGAAGAGCAGAGAGATTGAAGGAAAGGCCATCCAGAGACTGCCCCACCTGGGGATCCATCCCATATGCAGCCATCAAACCTAGACGTTATTGCTGATGCCAAGAAGTCCTTGCTGACAGTAGCCTGATAAAACTGTGTCCTGAGAGATTCTTCCAGAGCCTTGCAGTTGTGGCTGCTTACAGTCAACCATTGGACTGAGCTTGGGGACCCCAATGGAGGAGTTATGCGAAGGACTGAAGGAGCTGAAGGGGTTTGTAATCCCATGGGAAGAACAACAATTTCAACCAACCAGACCCCCTAGAACTCACAAGGTCTAAACCACTAACCAAAGAATATCCATGGAGTAACCCATGGCTCCAGCTGCATATGTAGCAGAGGATGGCCTTATCTGACATCAATGGGAGGGAAGGCCCTTGGTTCTGTGGAGGCTCGATAACCCAGTATAGGAGAATGCTAGGCTGCTGAGGCAGGAGTGGGTGGGAGGGAGCACTCTCATAAAAACAGGGGGAGGGAGGATGGGATAGGAGGTTTATGGAGAGGAAACCAGGAAATGTAAATAAAGAAAATAATTAATAAACAATGTAAATGAGACCTCATAAATTTGTAAAGCTTGTGTATAACAGAGGACACATCAACAAACTACAGAACTGGAAAGTATTTTTACCAACTACACATCAATACAGGGCTGATATATAAAATATATAAAGAACCAAGAAAAAACTGAACATCAGAAAAAAAAGAAAAAAGAAAAACAAATGACAAAAATCTCAAAGAACCCAATTTTAAAAATGGCGTACAGATCTAAACGGAATTCTCAAAAGAGAATTCTGAAAAGTGTAAACAAAAGTGACCATTTCCTAAAGAAATGGTCAATACCTGTAGTCATCAGAGAAATGAAAAGCAAAGCAACTTTGAGGTTTCATCCTACACCAGTCAGAATGCCAAGGTCAATAAAACAAAGAGCAGCTCATGATGGCTAGGATGTACAGTGAGCAGAATAGTTATCCATTGCTGGATTGGAGTACAAACTTGTACAGCCACCATGGAAATAAGTATTTAAATTCCTCCAGAAAATGGAAAGATATCTACCATAAGACCCAGCTATTCCACTCTGGGGTATATACCCAAAAAACTACATCCTAATACAGAGATTCTTATTGAATCTTGTTTATTGCTGATCTATTCATAATAGCCCAAAATTGGAAATAGTCTAGATGGTTATCAGTGGATGAACAAAGAAAAATGTTTGCTATGTACACAGTTGAATATTTCTCAGCTGTTAAAACATGAAATTCCAGGTAAGTAGATTGAGCTAGAAAAACTATCATCTAAATGAGGTGACCCAGATATCTATCTATCTATCTATCTATCTATCTATCTATCTATCTATCTATGCATGCTGATGTTAGCTATCAAGTTTCTGATATGAGATTATAAATCATATATCCACAGAGGTTACATGTATGAAATGACAACAGGGGAGGATTATGTCAGTCCAGGAAGGGGGAGGGGAAGTAGAATAGATTATTATGTATAGACAGGAACATGACTGGACCAGGAGGCAAAGTGCGAAGGAGAGGAGAGGAAAACAAAGGTGAGGGGAGACTATGGGAGGTACTGCTAAAACTAACAGCCAATTGAGGGATCATGTGGAAACCTAATACAGTAGAGGCATGCTAAAATGCATACACACATGAAAGATCATATGGAATCACCAAATAGGTGATTTGAACCCCCTCCTGGACATCTCTTTTCAAATGAAGTCTCCAGTTCTGGGAATGAGTTTTATCTAATTGGATTGTTGACCAAGGGGACCCAATGAGAAATCCAACATGAATCAAATTGTCAAAACAATCAATGGCTCTCTAAATACTGATGGGAAGGCATAATTGCTGGAGACTATGCCTACATAACTCACTATGTATAGAAAAGTCAAGCTGGTGCTTACCTAGAGCCTTAGACCCTTAGTGCTTACGGTATTGCAAGGTACACTGCATACAACTAAAGTATAAACTAAAAGGCAAAACCAGATACAAACATATCCAATAATGCCACAAAGTTTACAGGACTGACCAACCAACATTTGATCGGACTTAAGGCCCACTCGTTGAGATGGAGCCCATCAGCAATAGTGCATGCATGGCCAAGGATCTAAAACTAGATAGGCCATAAACTTGTGGGGAAACAAAATACTATTATTCTACTAAAGAAATGTAGCAACAAAATGACCACCAATGACACTCTGATAATCTCACAGATCAGGGTGTCTTGCTCAGCCATCTTGAGAGAACCTTCCCTGCAAAAGATGATATCAAATACAGAGAACCACAGCTGAACAATGTGGAAAGAATGAGAGATCTTGGGATACTCAGTCCCAAATCAAATGACTCTGTCAATTCTCTCCCTCAGGTTTCGGGGAACTCTGGAGAAGAATAGGCAGAAAGATTGTAAGAACCAGTGCAGATGGAGAAGACCAAGGAGAATGAATCCTTAAAGAAAGCAGGAGTGATGCATATACAGACTCATCAAGACTGTGGCAGCGTGCACAGGACCTACAAAGGTCTTGACCTGACAGGATCCCAAAAGTGACTGTGGAACTGGACGCAAATCCACATCCCTAACCCAGAAGCTATAACCACTCACAAAGGAAAACTGAGTCTCACTGAATATAAAAACCACTCTTACAACCAGGATCCATGGAGAGCAGTACACGAGCAACACAAAGCCAAGTCAATCATAACTTTGTTTTTTGTTTTTATTTTTAAATATTTTATTCTTTGTTTTGTTTTGTGTCGTTTTGGTTTGGTTTGCTTTATTTTTGTCTCACAGTGCTTTTCTGTATTTTGGTCTTCATTTATTTTCTTCCTATAGGTATTTTGCTTAAATATTATTGTCTCCAATTTTGTATCTTAAGTGATATCTATGTTTGTCAATGTGTGCGTGCATGTGTGAGCATGTGTGTGTGTGATCTATATGTGTTTCCTTTGTTTTTTTCCTTGATTCTTTGTTTTTATTCTTTTTTATTCTTTTGTTTTTCTTTTAGATGTCTGTTTTCTAATGATTGAGAACAGGAAAAGATGTGAATTTGAGTGTGTAGGAAGTAAAAGAGGATCTGGGAGGATTTGAGGGCAGAGAAACCATTATCAGAATATATTGTATAAAATGATCTATTTTCAATTTTAAAAAATGTATACAATGTGAATTAATTAATACACAGAAGAATTAGTTCTTTTGAAAGCTTACAGAATTGAGTTGGAGATAAGGATCAGTGTTCAGTGTCCATATTGCTCTTTCAGAGGTCCTGAGTTCACTGCCCACCACACATATAACTGAACCAAAACCACCTGTGACTCTACCTCCAGGGAGTCCAACATGTCTTCTGGACTCTTTAGGCACTGTTCATGCACACCCACCCACATACAGATACACACATTACATATGACTTTTTAAAATTAGAGGTAAGCAACATTTAAGAAGTTTTAACTGGATTAGGAAAAATATTCAAAATTAGATATGAAGATAAAACACTATAACTGACAGCAAGAACCAGCTAAGGATCAGTAAAGGCTATTATGAGCTACACTATGCAAAGACATTAGATTAAAAAAAAAGAAATGGACAAATTCCTAACCTTTAAGTTACCAAGCTAGAATCATAAAATCTCATCAGTTATAAAGAATTTCCATCAAATAAAAGTCCAAGGCAAGATGGCCTTCCTATTTAGTTTCAGGAAGTGCTTAAATGAACTAATTCTTAAATTACTTGTTTAAGAAGCAAAGCTTTTGTAAGACAAAGTACACTCTCAATAGGACAAAATGGCAACCAATAGATTGGGAAAAGGTCTTTACCAATCCTATATCCTGTAGAGGGCTAATATCTAATATAACAAATAACTCAAGAAGTTAAACTTCAGAAAAATCAAATAATCCTATTAGAAAATGGGATACAGAGCTTAACAAAGATTTCTCAGCTGAGGAATACAGAATGGCTGAGAAGCACCTAAAGAAATGTTCAACATCCTTAGTCATCAGGGATATTCAAAACAAAACAACCCTAAGATTCCACTTCACAATAATCAGAATGGCTAAGATCAAAAACTCGGGCAGTAGACGCTGGCAAGAATGTGGAGAAAGAGGAACACTCCTCCATTGTTGGTTTGCAAGCTGGTACAACCATTCTGGAAATCAGTCCAGAGGTTCCTCAGAAAATTAGATATAGTCCTACCATATGACCTAGCTGTACCACTCCCGGGCCTATACCGAAAAGATGCTCCAACATATAACAAGGATACATGCTCCACTATGTACATAGCAGCCTTATTTATAATAGCCAGAAGCTGGAAAGAACCCAGATGTCCTTTGACAGAGAAATGGATACAGGAAATGTGGTATATTTACACAATGGAGTACTACTCAGCTATTAAAAACAATGACTTCATGAAATTCTTAGGCAAATGGATGGAACTAGAAAATATTATCCCGAGTGAGGTAACCCAGTCACAAAAGAACATACATGGTATGCACTCAGTGATAAGGGGATATTAGTCCAATAGCTTGGAATAGCCAAGATACAATTCACAGATCATATGAAACTCAAGAAGGAAGACCAAAATGTGGATGCTTCAGTCCTTCTTAGAATGGGGAAAAATATTCACAGGAGGAAATACAGAGACAAACTGTGGAGCAAAGACTAAACATAAAGGACATCCAGAGACTTCCCCATCTGGGAATCCATCCCATATGCAGCCACCAAACCTGGTCACTATTTCTGATGCCAAGAAGTGCTTGCTAACAGGAGCCAGATATGGATGTCTCCTGAGAGGCTCTACCAGAGTCCTACTGATACAGCTAACCATTGGACTGAACAAGGGAACCCCAATGAAGGAGTTAGAGAAAAGACTGAAGGAGCTGAAGGGGTTTGCAAGACCACACATAGGAAGAACAACAATATCATCCAACCAGACCCCTCGAGAGCTCCCAGGGACTAAACCACCAACCAAAGAATACACATAGAGGAACCTATGACTGCAGCCACATATGTAGCATTGTCCAACATAAAAAGGAGGAAAAACCCTTGATCCTGTGAAGGCTCAATTCTCCAGTGTAGGGGAATGCCAGGGCGTTGAGGTTGGAGTGGGTGGGTGGGAGTGGGAGCATCCTCATAGAAGCATGGGGAGGGGGATGGGTATGATAGAGGGGGGAAATGGGATAACATTTGAAATGTTATCAAATATTGGAGAAAAATATAATTTAAGATAAGCAGCAAAAGAAATTCATATAAATAAATTCTATAAGAACAATATTACACTGACATAAAATCAGATAAAGATGCAACTTGAAGAAAGCTGCAGGATCCCATTCTTGATAAATCACATAAAAATTATTCATTAAATTCTAGCAAATTGATTCCAATATCGCAATGAAAACTCTATTACTATGATTAGCTGAGATTTATCTCAGGGAAAAAAAAAAGACTGATTCTATATTTGTGTATCAGAAAGCAGCATATCCACACAATGGAGAGAAAAACATAGGATCATCACCATAGATGTAGAAAAGGTATTTAATAAAATTAAACCTCTTGGAATAGTGAGAAGGCTAAGCTGGTAATGACATTTACTTCCAAGCATGGCCATCTGAATTCGTGAGTTGTGTCCCTTAGTCACATATGGTCAAAAGAGAGAAACATCAGTGTTACACTGACCCTGCAAATCTATACGTGTACTGGACAGATCGCTGATTTATATAATTTTTCTTTCCTAGCACTCATTCTCTGTCCAGATATTTGATTCATCACCTAGTTTCATAGAAATTCTCTCTCCATTTGAAAGCCACATGAGTTAGATCAAATGGCTATTGACCTTCAGGCATCAGAGAGTGGAAGAGATTCCCAACTGCTCTCATAACTCTGGGCAGTGACCTCATTTCAAGCAACAGCCTAGATAAGCCAACACCCAGGAAAAAGAGACTCCTTGAACTCTAGATCTTCTGTGTGTTTTCTGTGAGGCTCTAGGTTGCCTAAGTTTGATGGTGTTGATGCCTTATATCAGTGTCATGTCGATTACTCTTTATTTATTGAAGACCAGTTACTATCAGTGTAATGCCTTTTAAGTAATGGAGGATATCTGAGGTCAGAATTTTCAGGGTATTGGGAAATCTTTCCCCATTTTTACAGCCCTATACCTAGAACATCATAAGAACTGATTGAATGTTTACATGATAAGTGCTAGTCAACATGTTTTCAATATTCCCAAGGAATTTGCATAAAACGCACCATATAGAAACATAATACATTGTTATTATTATCTCACTTCATTTTCTAATAATGCAAATGGAACTTGTTTTGTTATTCTTATATCAGATTAAGAACTTTGCATAACCTAATAAACCAAAGGAACTGTACAAGAGTATGTTTGTCTGCTGAATATGAAAGTGTTCTATTTTTTTCCCTTTTGTTACCATGGGAATAGGGATCAACTCGCTCTAAAATTATTTTCAAATAGTAAAATAATTTCCCAGTAGGTTGTATTTGAAACTCTATCCTTACTTATTCTTTACTTCTTACATGTTCAACACATATGTGATATGGATAATACAACACTATACTTGCTAGGAAACTGAAAGAGACTCTAAGGCTTGAAGGTGATCAACATAAGAATATGTTTTTCTGCCTTTTCTGATTGGTTGCACTTCAATCTCTTCCCAGGGACATCTAAGTGTGGATACTGATCAGTTGTCCATCCAACTCTCCTTGTCTAATTCATGAACAACTGGTATCCTGAGGAACTATGGCTTTGACTCTTAGGACTGCAGATTCTAAATGAATAAAACAGAAAGAATCAGGAAAAAAATCTCTCCTGCTAATTTGAATGATATTTTCTCTGTTTAATTTACTTTCATCTTCATTTAATTACATGTTTTTGGTAATTTAACCCTATATTTTGTTTTCTTATTTTATGATTGAATTTTTAGCATCAAACTAATATTTAATCCAAATTACATGAAAATAACATAGAATAGGAAAATCTTGTGCATTGTTAAGGATAATCTTAAAGAAGAGTGATATTTTTTATTTTTATTAATAAATTATCCAAAAATAGAAGTTTCTCAAGACACATGATTCCTCTATCCTGGAATGCTAAATAGCTCAATACATTGAAGATGATTTTAATACCCAGGTGAATCTGTGATAGTGACATAGTTAACAGTAGTTCTTAAAGAATCTCAGGGACACTATAGTAACATTAACTTGGGAATAGATACCTTGAAATAATTAAAAATTATTCTTTAATTATTGTTATTGTTTTACTACAGAGATTACCTCAAACTGAATCTGAAGGAAGTGGATTGCACTTGATTCGCCAGCATTTCAGGCACAATATTTCATTTTATAGTAGCTTTACATAGTATCTTCTGCCTATTTAAAGGCAAAACATTATTTTTCTTTTAGTTTGTCTTTTACACTTAAATTTACAAGCTGGCAGATGTAATGTTATGTTTTCAAGCATGTATAAGTTTTGAAATGATTAAGTCTGGTGGTTAGTGTAGCACTATCTTAAAAAGTTGTCATTGATTCACAATGCAAACGTCTTAAGATCTCTAATCCGTGTTTTGAAATGAACAATACTTTGTGATTCATCCCAACACAACACAAGAAATGATTACATGATCTCATGCTTATGTGCAATCTAAATAGCTGAAATCCTAGAAGTTAGAAGGATAATGGTCATTGTAGGCTGAGACAGAATGGGCCTAGAGAATGGTTAGCTAAAGATATTATGATTGTGATGAGAAAAACTATTTTTCTCTCATGTGAAGAGTTAGTAAATTCCAAGAAAACTTTTTGACAATTTTTTTTTACTTCTTTTTGTGGCATAATGGCTGAGTCAGGGTCATGTTCTATACACATACTGTGCTTTCCATAGATTAATAATATAAGTACAGGACACTTCACAATAAGATATTTTTGTTCTTATAACTGTAGACAATAGAAAATTATGGGTTTTTCAACATGTTTTTATTGATTCTTTGAGAATTTCATATATTTATAATATACTTTCATTATATCTACTACCTCTCAACTCCTTCCAGATGCCCTCCCTCTATACCCCTCTTCCATCCCCATTTTTCAAAAAAGTCTACCATTTCATATCCTGCATACCTTCCTGACTCTGGATCTAATGGGAATTTCTTCCTTTTCTCTAAAAAGTTGTTTTAAAAAGCATGATTTTTAATTTTTCCATGAAAGCTTTTTTCTAGGATCAGTTTATTGAGCCAAAAATATTGTATTAAAAATAGGTATGATTATAAATTGCTCACAGGATAAATCAGCTAAGATTGATTGTTAGACTCATTATATGTATTTAAATATTTTAGTAAAGTTTTTATTTATGTTAATTGCTAACTAAACACTGTAGTCAAGTAACTGAATAATTCAGAAACTCTATGTGTGGCTATATGTCTCACTGAATTTAGCTGCTAGTGTGAGATTATAAGACTTATTTGTAACCATAATTCAGAATTCAGGGAAAGATTCACCCCTTTGCACTTTCCTATATTAAACAGGAAATAACTTTTAAATAGTGGATTATTATAGAATATACAAGATTATTTATATACTCAAGGTAATCCAAATTGGGTCATAAGTGCCATAGCACAGGGGAAGAGATATGTTGTTATAAAAATGACAAAGGGACACAATGCAACATGTATCTATGTACATGTGTGAAAACTGTAGGCCATGTTATGTAGAAGCATGTTTCACATATTGTTATAATTTGTCTGTACATGACTTAGAAAATATGGTCGTTTAAACATTATTGGCCCTATATGTGGGACAGTAGACTGTGTCACCAGATAGAAAAACTGGTAAGGTCGAGCAAAATAAGGAATCCCAGCAATTCTCATAATTGCAAATGGTAGGCACTCAAATCTAACCCTGACCAGGTTCCTGTCCTAGAACACATGACCATGACACCCCACTAAGAGGAACATGACAACTGGTCAGGTAGTATGACCAGAGTTCTTCATGCTAATGAGGTATCTAGATAGGCTCTAAGGGTTTAGACAATGAGCTTCTCTTCCAGGGCATCCCTTCCTGAAAACCTTATCTGCTATGAATAAACAGATAGATAAAAAAGAACTGTCTCCTTCAACAAGGACTTCCCAGGTCAGGACTCTGCACTCCTGGCATTCACCCTGAGCTAATCCAGATCCTTCCACCCTGACCCTAGGCTCATCTCAGGACCACAATCTGTTCCCAACTCCTTATGGTCTTCAGTGGCATCTGGGTACACAGGAGGATGGGAGCCCATTCTCAACTGTTCACGGTTCCCAACTTCATGTGAGTGCCCAGGAGTTGAGTACTAAGCTTCACCCAGAAAAACATGGGTTGGGACCCCCTAGTTTAGGCTGCCTTTAGTCTTCCCTGAGCAGTCAAAAAAGGAACCTTCAACAGAGGAATGGATACAGAAAATGTGGTACATCTACACAATGGAATATTACTCAGCTATCAAAAACAATGACTTTATGAAATTCGTAGGCAAATGGTTGGAACTGGAAAATATCATCCTGAGTGAGCTAACCCAATCACAGAAAGACATACATGGTATGCACTCATTGATAAGTGGCTATTAGCCCAAATGCTTGAATTACCCTAGATGCCTAGAACAAATGAAACTCAAGACGGATGATCAAAATGTGAATGCTTCACTCCTTCTTTAAAAGGGGAACAAGAATACCCTTGCCAGGGAATAGAGAGGTAAAGATTAAAACAGAGACTGAAGGAACACCCATTCAGAGCCTGCCCCACATGTGGCCCATACATATACAGCCACCCAATTAGACAAGATGGATGAAGCAAAGAAGTGCAGGCCGACAGGAGCCGGATGTAGATCGCTCCTGAGAGACACAGCCAGAATACAGCAAATACAGAGGCGAATGCCAGCAGCAAACCACTGAACTGAGAATAGGACCCCCGTTGAAGGAATCAGAGAAAGAACTGGAAGAGCTTGAAGGGGCTGGAGGCCCCATATGTACAACAATGCCAAGCAACCAGAGCTTCCAGGGACTAAGCCACTACCTATAGACTATACATGGACTGACCCTGGACTCTGACCTCATAGGTAGCAATGAATATCCTAGTAAGAGCACCAGTGGAAGGGGAAGCCCTGGGTCCTGCTAAGACTGAACCCCCAGTGAACTAGACTGTTGGGGGGAGGGCGGCAATGGGGGGAGGGTAGGGAGGGGAACACCCATAAGGAAGGGGAGGGGGGAGGGGGATGTTTGCCCAGAAACCGGGAAAGGGAATCACACTCGAAATGTATATAAGAAATACTCAAGTTAATAAAAAAAAAATAAAAAAAAAAATTCTGGCAAACCGAATTCAAGAGCACATCAAAACAATCATCCACCATGATCAAGTAGGCTTCATCCCAGGCATGCAGGGATGGTTTAATATACGGAAAACCATCAACGTGATCCATTATATAAACAAACTGAAAGAACAGAACCACATGATCATTTCATTAGATGCTGAGAAAGCATTTGACAAAATTCAACACCCCTTCATGATAAAAGTCCTGGAAAGAATAGGAATTCAAGGCCCATACCTAAACATAGTAAAAGCCATATACAGCAAACCAGTTGCTAACATTAAACTAAATGGAGAGAAACTTGAAGCAATCCCACTAAAATCAGGGACTAGACAAGGCTGCCCACTCTCTCCCTACTTATTCAATATAGTTCTTGAAGTTCTAGCCAGAGCAATCAGACAACAAAAGGAGATCAAAGGGATACAGATCAGAAAAGAAGAGGTCAAAATATCACTATTTGCAGATGACATGATAGTATATTTAAGTGATCCCAAAAGTTCCACCAGAGAACTACTAAAGCTGATAAACAACTTCAGCAAAGTGGCTGGGTATAAAATTAACTCAAATAAATCAGTTGCCTTCCTCTATACAAAAGAGAAACAAGCCGAGAAAGAAATTAGGGAAACGACACCCTTCATAATAGACCCAAATAATATAAAGTACCTCGGTGTGACTTTAACCAAGCAAGTAAAAGATCTGTACAATAAGAACTTCAAGACACTGAGGAAAGAAATTGAAGAAGACCTCAGAAGATGCAAAGATCTCCCATGCTCATGGATTGGCAGGATTAATATGGTAAAAATGGCCATTTTACCAAAAGCAATCTACAGATTCAATGCAATCCCCATCAAAATACCAATCCAATTCTTCAAAGAGTTAGACAGAACAATTTGCAAATTCATCTGGAATAACAAAAAACCCAGGATAGCTAAAGCTATCCTCAACAATAAAAGGACTTCAGGGGGAATCACTATCCCTGAACTCAAGCAGTATTACAGAGCAATAGTGATAAAAACTGCATGGTATTGGTACAGAGACAGACAGATAGACCAATGGAATAGAATTGAAGACCCAGAAATGAACCCACACACCTATGGTCACTTGATTTTTGACAAAGGAGCCAAAACCATCCAATGGAAAAAAGATAGTATTTTCAGCAAATGGTGCTGGTTCAACTGGAGGGCAACATGTAGAAGAATGCAGATCGATCCATCCTTATCACCCTGTACAAAGCTTAAGTCCAAGTGGATCAAGGACCTCCACATCAAACCAGACACACTCAAACTAATAGAAGAAAAACTAGGGAAGCATCTGGAACACATGGGCACTGGAAAAAATTTCCTGAACAAAACACCAATGGCTTATGCTCTAAGATCAAGAATCGACAAATGGGATCTCATAAAACTGCAAAGCTTCTGTAAGGCAAAGGACACTGTGGTTAGGACAAAACGGCAACCAACAGATTGGGAAAAGATCTTTACCAATCCTACAACAGATAGAGGCCTTATTTCCAAAATATACAAAGAACTCAAGAAGTTAGATCGCAGGGAAACAAATAACCCTATTAAAAAATGGGGTTCAGAGCTAAACAAAGAATTCACAGCTGAGGAATGCCGAATGGCTGAGAAACACCTAAAGAAATGTTCAACATCTTTAGTCATAAGGGAAATGCAAATCAAAACAACCCTGAGATTTCACCTCACTCCAGTGCGATTGGCTAAGATCAAAAACTCAGGTGACAGCAGATGCTGGCGAGGATGTGGAGAAAGAGGAACACTCCTCCATTGTTGGTGGGATTGCAGACTGGTAAAACCATTCTGGAAATCAGTCTGGAGGTTCCTCAGAAAATTGGACATTGAACTGCCTGATGATCCAGCTATACCTCTCTTGGGCATATACCCAAAAGATGCCCCAACATATAAAAGAGACACGTGCTCCACTATGTTCATCGCAGCCTTATTTATAATAGCCAGAAGCTGGAAAGAACCCAGATGCCCTTCAACAGAGGAATGGATACAGAAAATGTGGTACATCTACACAATGGAATATTACTCAGCTATCAAAAACAACGAGTTTATGAAATTCGTAGGCAAATGGTTGGAACTGGAAAATATCATCCTGAGTGAGCTAACCCAATCACAGAAAGACATACATGGTATGCACTCATTGATAAGTGGCTATTAGCCCAAATGCTTGAATTACCCTAGATCCCTAGAACAAACGAAACTCAAGACGGATGATCAAAATGTGAATGCTTCACTCCTTCTTTAAATGAGGAAAAAGAATACCCTTGGCAGGGAAGGGAGAGGCAAAGATTAAAACAGAGACTGAAGGAACACCCATTCAGAGCCTGCTCCACATGTGGCCCATACATATACAGCCACCCAATTAGACAAGATGGATGAAGCAAAGAAGTGCAGACCGACAGGAGCCGGATGTAGATCGCTCCTGAGAGACACAGCCAGAATACAGCAAATATAGAGGCGAATGCCAGCAGCAAACCACTGAACTGAGAATAGGTCCCCTATTGAAGGAATCAGAGAAAGAACTGGAAGAGCTTGAAGGGGCTCGAGACTCCAAAAGTACAACAATGCCAAGCAACCAGAGCTTCCAGGGACTAAGCCACTACCTAAAGACTATACATGGACTGACCCTGGACTCTGACCCCATAGGTAGCAATGAATATCCTAGTAAGAGCATCAGTGGAAGGGGAAGCCATGGGTCCTGCTAAGACTGAACCCACAGTGAACTAGTCTATGGGGGGAGGGCGGCAATGGGGGGAGGGTTGGGAGGGGAACACCCATAAGGAAGGGGAGGGGGGAGGGGGATGTTTGCCCGGAAACCGGGAAAGGGAATAACACTCGAAATGTATATAAGAAATACTCAAGTTAATAAAAAAAAAAAAGAATAAAAAAAAAAAAGAAATACTCAAGTTAATTAAAAAAAAAAGGAATGTAGTAGTGTTATATCTCCCCAAGTGATTTCTCTGTGACATGCTAACACCCCAAGCATGAAGACAAACACAGAACCACACCCATAGACTCAGCTCATATATTTGAATGCTCAGTCATCAGTGCATGGTACTATTTTAAAAGGATTGTCTTAGTTGGGGGTTTTACTGATGTGCACCGACACCATGACCAAAGCAACTCTTATAAGGATAACATTAAATTGGTGCTGGCTTACAGGTTCAAGGCTTCACTCCACTATCATGGCAGGCATGGTGTAGGAAGGTGAGAGTTCTACATCTTCATCTGAAGGTCACTAGGAGAAGACTGGCTTGCTGGCAGCTAGAATGTGGTTCATAAAGCGTATACCCACAGTGACATACTTTCTCCAAAAAAGCCACACCTACTCCAACAAGGCCACACTGCCTAATAGGACTACTCTCTGGACCAAGTATATTCAAACCACCACAAAGATTAAGAGGTGTAGTCTTGTTAGAAGAGCTGTGTCACTTGAGTTTTCAAAAGCCTACACCAGGTCCAGTCTTTTTCTCTTTCTCCCTATAGTCAGGCAAGATATAGCTCTTAGCTACTGTTCCAGCACCTGTCTCCTACAATTCTCCCTACTGTGATGATAATACACTAAACCTCTGAAGCTAAAAGCAAGCCCCAATTAAATGTTTTTTCTTATACACATTGCTTTCATCATTATGACTTTCACAGCAATAGAAAACTGACTAAGATAAAGTTTGGTACCGGAAGTGGGGTATTCTCTAATAAGCCTGGCCATACTGCTCAACATTGCTCTCAATACCACTGTCTTCCATGTTCCTACTAGTATATCCCATTCACTCCACTTACATTGCTCAACTGCTTTATTAATCCAAAGGCCCAATGTTCATGTTCCACCAACAATCAGCTTCCTTTTGGAATGGTAATATATATCTTCTGCTATTTGTATGTTGGCAGTATGTTCTCAGCTTTTTAATTTTGATTTTACAAGTTGGTACAGTTGAAAAATTGCTATCAGTTTCAGACCAGATTTTGAACTTTGTACTTTTAAGCAATGTTGAGACTAATAGACGATGAAGATTTTTGAAGTTGGACTGAATGCATTTTATGGCTAGAGACCTATAGGGACCAGTTCGTGGAATGTGGTGGCTTAAATAATGGTCCTCATGGACTCATATATTTGAATGCTTAGTCTTCAGGGAGAGGCACTACTTTAGAAAGATTAGGAAGTGTAGCCTTGATGGGGTAGGGGTGGTCTTTTCTGAGGAAGTATGTCTCTGGGGTCAGGAGAGGGGCAATTATAAGCTCTTAGCTCAAAAGCTTCAGCCAGGTCAGTTCCTCAGTTTCTTCCTGCTACCTACAGAAGAACTCTCAGCTTCTTCTTTAGTACAATGTCTACCAGCATGCAGCCATGATTCCTACCATGATGATTGTGGATCAAGCCTCTAAAACTGAAAGCTTGCTGACAGGAGCCTGATAAAGCTGTCTTCTGAGAGGCTTTGCCAAATCCTAACCAATACAGATATGAATGCTCAAAGCCAACCATCAACTGATTACAGGGACACAAATGGAGTTAGAGGAAGGACTGTAGTAGCTAACGGGTCTTATCTGGCATCAGTGGGTGGGGAGGCCCTTGGTCCTGTGAAGGCTTAATGCCTCAGTGTAGAGGAATGCTAAGGAGGCAATGTGGGAGTGGGTGGGTTTGTGAGTGGGTGGGGCAGTACCCTCATTGGAGCAGGGTAAGGGGGAATGGGATAGGGGTTTTGCAGAGAAGAAACCAGGAAAGGGGATAAGATTTGACATGTAAATAAATAAAAATATCCAATTAAAATGCCTAACAATAAATACTTAATGAACTGGAAAAAACTGTAAGCAAGCCTCAAATAAATACTTTCTCTTACAAGAGTTGTCATGTTCACAGTGTCTCCTCTCAGTAACGGAACACTAGCACAGCAAACAAACAAAACTGTATGGAATCATGCTAGTCTGAGTGACCCAAAGCTGCAGTCATGACCTCTAAACACTTTTTTTCTAGCTTGCTACTCCTGTGAGAGAATACAGATGTAGAAGAGTTAGCTCTGCACCAGGGGACATGTGTCACCGTAGCCAGGAAGATTATGAGCTGAAGGAGTGAGTACACACTGCAGATGCTACACTTGAGAAACAGAGCTAGAAAGAAAAATTAAAATGAAGCAAAAAGACAAAGAATAGTAACAGAAATAAAGACTAACATCTTCATGTGTGGCTAAGTAAAGCTAGTATTTTGATAGATATTACAAGTAATGGATGCAAATATTAATATAAATTGGGTAAAGAAAGAAAAAAATTGTTAGAAAAAATTTATGGACAGAAAAAAACTCACAAAAGGAAAAGATTTTCCAAGGAAGAAATAAATTTGAATCAGGCCTGTGAAATAACAACTTGAGTTTTAGAATTCCTGCTTTATCTTGCCACTGAAAGACTTTGCCATTCTTTATCAGGATAACATGCTCTCTGCTACCAATGTCGCTAATGTTAAATGTCATTAACAAAGTTTAGATGTTCAATGCTTATCTAATTAATCTATCAAATATAACCGTTTTAAAATTTTAAATTATTTGGTGCTTCAATAATATAGGAAATTTATACGTGAGGTTTTGATATATTTTTAATCGTCTTGAATACACAAGAGTAAGTTACATTCATTTAAGTAATACATTGTATTATAGCTGTTTCTGTGACAGTAGTCCATTTATGTAACTTCGTTGCTTTTGTTACAAACTCTTTACAAATTTTAGTTCTTTGAAACTTTAGATTAGCCAAGGAAATCTTGAGGAAAAGAGAAGACAGTTGGAGACACTGTAATGTGGAATCCATGGCAACCAAATGCTATGGTACAGGCATGAGAACATGGTAGACAAAGAGAGTGTAAAGGAGAGTAAAGACAAATTCATACATCCACAGTCAATTAGTTCTTGACAAAGTTGATAAAATCATATGTGCTAGCCTTACATATTTTATTAAATAGGATCATATACATATTTTGTAACATTAACACTTTTAATGCCAGATTGCTATCAAATAGAAAATGTGTCCTTCATGTAAAAAGTAGGAATTTAAATGATTGTCTCATGTCTGAATATCTTCACAAAATTAAAACTTCACAAAACTGTGAAAGTTTTCTCCACAACAATAACATAGCATTCTCAATGGAAATAGGAACATTCTCTCTTAAGTTATTTTGATAAAACTGGAGAAAACTGAAAGTCTGATTTATTTGAGTACAGACTCAGTGAAAAAAGTTAAGAGCATTCAAGAAAATGAGTATTCATTGAATTATTTTGGTCACGGAAAGTATAATATATTAAAATTAATGCACTAATGCTTGATTCCATAGATAGATAAAATGCTAATGAAATGAGAGCAAGAAGTAACATGTACTAAGTCACATTTGTTAACAACTGCACAGAATCTTCTTGCATATTATTAAAATGAGCTATAATAATTCCAAGTAGTTTTATAATTGTTACCTTTCATAAATTGAGATCCTGATGTCTAGTACTCATTGGATTAAAAATAGGCTCTGATGTTTGAATTCTTAGTTTCTCTGACAAAGATACCTACCATATAGGGTTAACAACTGAAAACTGTGTGACTAAAAGAGGATTTTGAGAGTTTAAAGACTCCAGCCAATTCTAGTTTGTTATCTCTGCTTTGTGCTTGCAGTTAAAGATGTGCCTAATGCCACACTAGTAGCTTCCCAATGATGAAAATAGGCTCTTCTCCCTTTGGAACTGTAAAACTAAATAATTCAACTCTTCCTTATATAAGTTGCCATGGTGTCTTATCACAGACATAGAAAGGTAAATAACACATGATATAAATTTACAACCCTATTATATAAATGCCTAATAGATTTTGCTTCGCTTTATTGCTTGTTTTTGGTGTAACAAAGAAAACTTGTTTTACTGAGATAACATACAAGAAATCGGAAATATGACAAACATTCCTTTTTTATTCTGTGACACTGTCCGATCTATTAAGTCTTGAGATAACTCTAATGCTTAGATTTTCAAATAAAGCATACAGGATTCGTGAACCTTATTTATTGTAATGATGTACTAGGAATTACAAATGTATACACAATTAATAGCACAGGCAAATCAGATTTAGTATTTATCTGTTTTTACTTTAGTCTTGTTTTATATAAATACCTTCCAATTAACTATAAGCTAAGAGAGACACTAAAAAAACTTCAAATTGCAATAGAAGTTAGGGAGTAATTGCAAACATGATCCAACATACAACAAAGACACTATGTTCATAGCAGCCTTATTCATAATATCCAGAAGCTGGAAAGAACCCAGATGCCCTTCAACAGAGGAATGGATACAGAAATTGTGGTACATCTACACAATGGAGTATTACACAGCTATCAAAACAATGACTTTATGAAAATCATAGGCAAATGGAATGAACTAGAAAATACCATCCTGAGTGAGGTAACCCAATCACAGAAACACACACGGTATGCACTCATTGATAAGTAGATATTAGCCCAAAAGCTCGAATTACACAAGATGCAATCCACAGAACTCAGGAAACTCAAGAAGGATAAGCAAATAAGGATGCTTCCACTCCTTCTTAATAGGGGGAACAAAAATATCCATAGGAAGAAATATGGAGACAAAGTTAAAAGCAGAGATTGAAGGAAAGGCCATTCAGAACCTGCCCCACATGTGGCCTATATATACATAGCCACCAAAACTAGTAAGATTGATGAAGCTAAAAAGTGCATGCTGACAAGTACCAGATATAGATCTCTCCTGAGAGACACATCCAGAGCAAATACAGAGGTTAATGCTAGCAACAAACCACTGAACTGAGAAGAGGACCCCTTTTGGGGGGGGGGAATTAGAGGAAGGATTGAAACAGTTGAAGGGGCTTGTAAGAACAACCATGCCAACCAACCAGAGCTTCCAGGGACTAAACCACTCCCCAAAGACTATACATGGACTGACCCAGGGTTCCAACTGCACATGTGGCAGAGAATAGCCTTGTTGGGTCACCAGTGGAAGGGAAAGCCCTTGATCCTGCCTAGATTGGACCCCCAGTGCAGGGGAATTTCGGGATGGTAATAAGGGAGGTGGATGGGGGAAGGGAACACCATTATGGGGGAAGGGGAGGAGATAGGTGGCTTATTAACAGGAAACCGGGAAAGGGAATAACATTTTGAAATGTAAATAAAGAAATATATCCAATAAAAAATCATTACACACATGTTATAGTTTTACTTATACGTCACAAGGGTGGTTAGGAGAAATGAAATATATAATAAAATTAATGAAAAAATTTAAAAAATTTGCTAAGAAAGCTGCAATATATCACACAACCCTTTCAAAGAATGTATGACAGTCCTGTTAAAACATACTAGGTTGCATTTTTGTTTTGCTAACTTTTTCTTTTTCTTTTTTTTTTTCTTTTCGGAGCTGGGGACCAAACCCAGGGCCTTGTGCTTGCTAGGCAAGCGCTCTACCACTGAGCTAAATCCCCAACCCCGTTTTGCTCACTTTTAACCTTTATTTATTTTTTAAATTTAATTATTTTTATTGGATATTTTATAATTACATTTCAAATGTCATTCCCTTTCCAAGTTTCCTGGCCATAATTCCCCTATCCCATCCCCTTATCCTTCTTCTATAAGGGTAACCTTTATTTTTATGTAAGTGTTTTGCCTGCTTTAGTGCCTGTGTGCCTTGCAGGTGTAGTGGCCCTAGAGGTCAGAACTAAACTTACAGAAGTTTGTGAGCTTCACTGTACAAACTACAAATTGAACCCAAGTCCTCTGAAGAAGCAACCAGTATTATTCTTCTTCCTCTTTTTTTAATTGATCCTTTGTATTTTTTTAATTGGATATTTTTATTTACATTTCAAATGTAATCCCCTTTCCCGATTTTCTGTCCACAAAACCCCTATCTCAACCACATTCCTCTTCTTCTAATGAAGGTGTTCACCACCCAGCCACACGCCCCTTCCCACCTCCCCACCTGAAATGACCCTACACTGGGGAATTGAGCCTTGGCAGGACCAAGGGCTTCTCCTCCCATTGGTGCCCAACACAGCCATCCTCTGCTACATATGCAGCTGAAGCAATACAGACGATCATGTGTACTCTTTGGATTGTAGGTTAGTCCCTGGGAGCTCTGGTTAGTTGGCATTCTGGTTCTTATGGGGTTGCAAACCCCTTTAGTTCCTTCAATCCTTTCTCTAACTCCTCCAATAGGGACACTATTCTCAGTTCAATGGTTGGCTGCAAGCATCCACTTCAATATTTGTCATGCTCTGGCAAAGCCTCTCAGGAGACAGCTATATCAGGTTCCTATCAGCATGCACTTCTTGGCATCAGCTATATTGTCTGGGTTTGGTGGCTGTATGTATATGGGCTGAATCCACAGGTGGGGCAGTCTCTGGATAGCCTTTCCTTCAGACTCTGCTCCAAATTTTGTTTTCATATTTCCTCCCGAGAATATTTTTGTTCCCTCTGCTAAGAAGGATTGAAGCATCCACACTTTTTCTTGAGCTTCATGGGGTCTGTGAATTGTATCTTGGGTAATTCAAGCTTTTGGGTTAATATGCACTTATCAGTGAGTGTATATCATGTGTAGTTTTTTGTGATTGGGTTTCCTCACTCAAGAATATATTTTCTAGTTCCATCCATTTGCCTATGAATTTTGTGAAGTCATTGTTTTTAATAGCTGTGTAAATGTACCACATTTTCTGTATCTATTCCTCTGTTGAAGGACATCTGGGTTCTTTCCAGCTTCTGGCTATCATAGGTAAGGCTGCTATGAACATAGTGGAGCATGTGCCTTGGTTTTATGTTAGAGCATCTTTGTGTATATGCCCAGGAGTGTTATACTGGGTCCTCAGGTAGTACTATGTCCAGTTTTCTTAGGAACCTCCAGACTGATTTCCAAAGTGGTTATATCACCTTGCAATTCCACCAAAAATAGAGAAGTGTTCCTCTTTCTCCACATCTTTGCCAGCATCTTTTATCACCAGAGTTTTTTATCTTAGACATTCTGACTGGTGTGACATAGAATCTCAGGGTTGTTTGATTTGCATATCCCTGATGACTAAGGATGTTGAACATTGCTTTAGGTCCTTCTCAGCCATTCGATATTCCTTAGTTGAGAAATCTTTGTTTAGCTCTGTACCCCAATTTTATAGGGTTATTTGATTCTGTGGAGTGTGACTTTTTGAATTCTTCGTATATATTGGGTGTTAGAATTCTATCAGATGTAGGATTGGTAAAGATCTTTTTCCAATTTGTCCATTGCTGTTTTGTACTAATGAGAGTGTCCTTTGCCTTACAATAGCTTTGAAATTTTATGAAGTCCCAATTGTCAATTCTTGATCTTAGAGCATAAGCCATTGGGTTCTGTTCAGGATATTTTCCCCAGTGACCATATGTTCGAGACTCTTCCCCACTTTTTCTATTAGTTTGAATGTATTTGGTTTGATGTGAAGGTCCTTGATCCTTCTGGACTTGAGCTTTGTACAAGGCAATAAAAATGGATCAATTTGCATTCGTCTACATTCTGACCTCCAGTTGAACCAGCACCATTTGTAGAAAATGCTATATATTTTTTCTATTGGATGGTTTAACTCTATTACAAAAGATCCAGTGTCCATAGGTGTGTGGGTTCATTTCTGGGGCTCCAAATCTATTACATTGATATTCTATTCCACTGCCTGTCTCTGTACCAGTACCATACAGTTTACACCACTATTGCTCTGTAATACAGCTTGAAGTCAGGGAGGGTGATTCACCATAAGTTCTTTTATTGTTGAGGATAGTTTTGTTATCATGCTGAGAAATCAAGATGTTCCAGGACAAAACCAAATTTACACAATTTCCACAAATCCAGCCCTACAAAGGATAATAGATGGAAAACTCTAACACAACAAGGGAAACCACACTGAAGAACAAGCAAGAAAGTAATCTGATTTCAACTAACCCAAAAGAAGATAGCCACACAAACATAATTCAACCTCTACAACATAAATAAGAGGAAACAACAATCATTGGTCCCTAATATTTCTCAACATCAATGGGCTCAATTTCCCTATAAATACATAGACTAACACAAAGGATACATAAAAAGAACACAGCATTTTGCTGCACATAGGAAATACAAATCAGAGACAAAGCAGACGCCATCTCAGAATAAAAGTCTGGAAAACAATTTTCCAAGCAAATGGTCCCGAAAAACAAGTTGGGGTGGCCATTCTAATGTCGAATAAATTGACTTTCAACCAAAGTTATCCAAAAAGATAAGGAAGAACATTTCATATTTATAAAAGGAAAAATCCACCAAGATGAACATTCAATCCTGAATATCTATGACCCAAATGCAAGGTCACCTAACCTTACTAAAGCTCAAAGCACACATTGCACTTTGCACACTAATAGAGACTTCAACCCCACACTCTCATCAACGGGAAGATCATGGAAATAGAAAATTAACAAGGACATAGAGAGACTAACGGAAGTTACGAACCAAATGGATGTAACATATTAATAGAACATTTCTTCCTAAAACAAAAGAATATACCTACTTCTCAGTACCTCATGGTACATTCTTCAAAATTGACAATATAATTTGTCTCAAAAAAGCCTCAAAAAATACAAGAAGATTGAAATAATCCCATGCATCCTATCAGATCACCAGGGACTAAGGCTGCTCTTTAGTTAACAACAAAGATGACAGAAAGCCCACATACACATGAAATCTGAACTATGCTCTACTCTGTGATAACTTGGTCAAGAAGAAATAAAGAAAGAAATTAAAGACTTTTTTAGAATTTAATGAAAATAAAGGCACAATATACTCAAACTTATAGAACACAATGAAAACAGTGCTAAGAGAAAAACACGTAGCTCTGAGTGCCTCCAAAAGGAAACTGGAAAGAGCATACACTAGTACCGTGACAGCACACCTAAAAGCTCTAGAACAAACAGAAACAAATATACCCAAGAAGAGTAGACTGCAGGAAATAATTAAACTCAGGGATGAAAGCAAACAAGTAGAAACAAAAAGCACTATACAAAGAATCAATAAAACCAGGAGCTGGTTCTTTGAGAAAATAAACAAAATAGATAAACCCTTAGCCAGATTAACCAGAGGGCACAGAAAGAGTATCCAAATTAACAAAATCAGAAATGGAAAGGGAGACATAACAATAGAAACTGTGGAAATTCAAAAAATCATCAGATCTTACTATAAAATCCTATACTCAACAAAACTGAAAAATCTGGATAAATTGGACAATTTTATCCAGAAAGACAGATACCAGATACTGAAGTTAAATCAGGATCAGATAAACTATCTAAACAGTCCCATAACTCCTAAAGAAGTAGAAATAGTCATTAAAAGTCTCCCAACCAAAAAAAGCCCAGAAAGAGATGGGTTAATTGCAAAATTCTATCAGACCTTCAAAGAAGAACGAATACCAACGTTGTCCAAATTATTCCACAAAATAGAAACAGTAGGAACACTACCCAATTCCTCTGTTAAGCTACAATTATGCTTATACCTAAACTACATAAAGACCCAACAAAAAAGAGAGCTTTAGACCAATTTCCCTTATAAATGTTGATTCAAAAATACTCAAAAATTCTCGCAAACCAAATCCAAGAACACATTAAAACTATCATCCATCATGATCAAATAGGCTTCATCCCAAGGATAGTTCAATATACGGAAAACCATCAACATAATCCAATATATGAAAAAACTCAAAAGAAAATCACATGATCATCTCATTAGATGCTGAGAAAGCATTTGACAAAATTCAACACCCATTTGTGATAAAAGTCCTGGAAATATCAGAAATTCAAGGCCCATACTTAAACATAGTAAAAGCAATAAACAGCAAACCAGTATCCACCATCAAACTAAATGGAGAGAAACTTGAAGCAATCCAACTAAAATCAGGGACTGGAAAGCCTTCCTACTCTCTCCTTACCTAATCAATACAGTACTCAAAGTCCCAGCCAGAGCAATCAGACAACCAAAGGAGATCAAGGAAATACAAATTGGAATGGAAGAAATCAAAAATATCATTATTTGTAGATAACAGGATAGTATACTTAAGTGATCTGGAAAATTCCACCAGAGTACTCCTAAAGTGGCTGTGTATAAAATTAACTCAAACAAATCAGTAGCCTACCTCTACTCAAAGAATCAACAGGCTGACAAAGAAATTAGGGAAACAACACCATTCACATTAGTCACAAATAATATAAAATACCTCAGTATGACTCTAACCAAGCAAGTGAAAGATCTGTATGACAAGAACTTCAAGTCTCTGAAGAAAGAAATTGAAAAAGATCTCAGAAAATGGAAAGATCTCCAATGCTCATGGATTGGCAGGATTAATATACTAATATTGGCTATTTTGCCAAAAGCACTCTACAGATTCAGTGCAATCCCCATCAAATTCCAACTCAATTCTTAATATAGTTAGAAAGAGCAATTTGCAAATTCATCTGGAATAACAAAAAACCCAGGATATCGAAAACTATCCTCAACAATAAAAGAACTTCTGTGGGAATCACCATCCCTGACCTCAAGCTGTATTACAGAGCAATAGTGATAAAAAAAAGAAAGAAACAAACTTGTATGATATTGGTACAGAGACAGGCAGGTAGATCAATGGAATAGAATTGAAGGCCCAGAAATGAACCCACACACCTATGGTCACTTAATCTTTGACAAAGGAGCTAAACCCTCCAGTGGGAAAAGACAGCATTTTCAACAAATGGTGCTGGTTCAAACTGGAGGTCAACATGTAGAAGAATGCAGATCAATCCATTCTTATCACCCTGTACTTAAGCCCAAGTGGATAAAGGACCTCCACATCAAACAGATATAGTCAAACTAATAGAAATAAAAGTGAAGAAGAGCCTTGAACACATGGGCACTGGGGAAATTTTCCTGAACAGAACACAAATGGCTCATGCTGTAAGATCAAGAATCGGTAAATGAGACTTCATAAAATTGCAAAGCTTCTGTAAGGCAAGGGCAGTCAGTATTTTTTTTAATTGTATTTTTTTAAATTTACATTTCAAAAGTTATTCTCTTTCCTGGTTTCCCAGACATAATCCCCCTATCCCTAGATAAGATTGATGAAGCTAAGAAGTGCATGCTGACAGGAATTGGATATAGATGTTTCCTGAGAGACACAGCCAGAGCATGTCAAATACAGAGGCAGCCAGTATTCTTAACCACTGAGCCTTCTCTCTGCCATGTTGGTGGTTTAACTCTGCTCCAAGTTCCCCATACCTAAGGGGCCATTCCAGGGAAACACTACCTGTTTATCTGGGGAGAGCTCAGTTATTTACATCTATTTTACCTAGTAAGATTTTAGGAATCACTACCTCCTCCCATAGGAACATTTACCACTTTTATTCTTAAATGAAAGGGAGATAGATTTACTGTCGTTATCTGCTTTGTAAAGGTCTAGTGAAATAATTCAGGCAAGGAACTTAACTTCGTACTCACCAAAATTAAAAGTACAGTTAAAAGTTATGACCATGCTGTTGTGATGCAAGCTTGAAATCCCAGCCACTCAAGGAGTTGAGTCATTAGAACTGTACCCACAAGGATGATGCCTGCATCCACAAGGCTGGCTTAGGTGGGAGTTGGTGAATCCTGGAAAATCTGTAACTGAGAGAGCCTGCCACAAATAAAAGCTGCAAGTAGCAATAATTATAACCATGAACTACCTTCCTCTATTCATTCACACTTTACAAATGATTGGCCATAGTGTAGGTAAAACAGTCATATTTAATGTGAGAAAACAGACTTGTTGCTATCTTTCATTCACTTTTCGTTTAATCACTAAACAGAAAATATCCTAGCAGCAAGCACGGTTCTCTTTTTTAAAGATACTAACTGTAAATAATTGTCCCGATACCACGAAAGTATAAAAGGTAACAGCTTAATAGTAATACATTTAAAATATGATACTGATCATCATTACCAGTTTTCTGATACAGACCACCAAAGCATAAAACCAAGTTTTCTAGCACATCTTTGTAACAGAACAAAATCATAGACTTGCTTTGAATTTTTTTAAAAAAAATTTAGTTTAAGTACATGAGCCTTAAAATCAAATTTATGAAAATCAGCTATCTAATTGTTTCTGTTATAAAAGCAAGGAAAAGCACTTGGGACAATTAGTTTAAGTACAGTATTTTAAGTCCTCCACTGTAAGAACTGTTTCATAAGAGATAATTGTTTCATAATTAAATTCACATCAAAACAATGCTCAGGATTTGAAGGGTCTCTAAAGCGTAACAACTTCAGTTTTAAATAACAACGGATCTGAAACAGCTGTAGACGATATTTGAGATGAAGCACCTGTGTGGCATGGGCAAACATACAGGGTATTTAACCTTCAAAGGACACATTTCCTCTGAGCTTTCTTCAAGAGAAATTTTACTTTTGCATCGGTAAAATCACAGAATAAAACCCGATGCTTCTAATGGTCCTTTAATAGAATTTTTTTAATAGTTCCTAACTTTAATAATATTCACTGAACTGGCCAGGACAGGAAAGAAGTCATTAAGACTATTAAGATGATTATACCATGAATGGTAGGGTAACACATGCTATAATCCCAGTCCAGAGACTGATGCTGGCTTGTGAGTTCAACAGCCTGGGCTACAGAGTCAGACCCTTTCTCAAGTGCACACATGTACACAAACAAAAGAGCCTATCTTTAGGAGTCGATATCTTTTTATTGTGATATTTTTGCATACAGTTCTCAGAAATGCAGGCAGTATTTGTAGTTCAACTAAGATTCTTTCTAATGAGAGTGAGAGAAAAAGAGAGAGAGAACCGAAGATATACAAAACCCAAGTGGAGCAATGTGAGGGTGTATGTAGTATTTACACTAATGAGTGAAAATGAGTGGCAAGGTAAGTTACGAAGACTCAGCGTGCACTGTGAAGCAAAACCCATCAATGCTCTGCTTGTAGCTAGCTAGTTAGGGTGTCCATCACTGTGATGAAGCACCATGACCTAAGGCTGCTTAAGGAGGAGAGGAGTTGTTTGGCTTATGTATTCTGAGTCACAGTTCACTGAGGAAATCCAAGGCAGAAATGCCAACAGGGAGGAACCTGGGGAGACAGAAGCTGTGCAAAGGCCAGGGGGAGTGCTGTTTCCTGGCTTGCTCTCCAAGATCAGCCTAATCTTTTATACAGCCTAAGACCATCTGTGAAAGGGTGGCACCATCCTCAATGGCGTGGATCATCCCACATCAATTATTCATTTTAAAAATATGCACCCCTGGCTTGCCCACAGGCCAATCTGGTGGGGCACATTTTCTCATGCGATGTTTCCCTCTCTCCAATAGCTAATGTGTGCCGAGCTGACATTAAACTAGGCAGCGCTTAGGGACTATATCTAAAATAACATGATTGAGAAGAATTTTTCAAGAAGGAAATTAGAAAGGGTATGAAAAACATACAGAGGTACTGTACAACAGAGTGAATAGCTGACAGCTGACAACGTATTTCTTTTTATGGAGAATCAGCAAGAAGAGGGTGGATTGGGTTTCATCATTTTCTTCAGGTTTTGTTTCATTTTCTTTTCTTTGTTTGTTTCTTACAGAATGTCCCCAAAGATTCATCTTATTTTCAACTTCATTACACGTGGTGCCACGTTAAAGATAAAGCTTTTCTCAGACCATTCACTAATTAGGAGAAAATATTAGCAACAATATAAGACCAAGCCATAACTGATAAGAAGCTACCTTAAATAGCACTGTGATCCCCTGCAGTGTTAATATAAACAGCCAGCTGGCAGGAGATGATAAGAATGTAGTAATATTTTAATTGGCACTTGTTCTGAGCACATGCATTAAAATGGTTACAATACCAACTACATGAATCAGTGACAATTATTCCATGTTAACAAAAAACAAATTTCCTTTAATTTAGTATGAAGATTAAAAAGTAAGGAAATTACAAAACCACAATTAGAGACACTTTACTTAACTGTTAAAATGAATGTCTATTCTTTGAAAAGTGCCACCTTGTTTCTGTGGTAGCTGTACCTAGTATAATGTGGTTTTGCAGAATAAGACCAATAAAAAAAACCTTCTGAACTAAATACTCATTTCAATTTAATAAGAATAAACTTAAACTTAAATAATTGGATAATTAACATGAGCCTCTGCTCTGTTAAAATTTATTTGAGTTATAACTTTAAACACTATTGTATTTTTATGCTTTTAATTTTTCATATAATTTGATCATAAATTATCCTCCCAACATCCTCCAAATCCTCCCCATCTTTCTATCCACCCTGTTATGCTCTTTCTCTCAAAAGAAAAATAAAAAATACACAAAAACAAAGATCAAAACATTCAATGAGCCAATAAGACAAAAAAAATTCCAAAATAAAGCAACAGTCTAAAAACAAAACCATTCACTATGGCACTCATTTTGACTTGGTCAGCTACTTCTGAGCATAGAGGCATGAGGCCTCCTTGGAGTGTGATTGATATAGACCTCTCAGTGTTGAGACTCTGTCTAGCTTAAAACTGTACAGATCTTGTACATGCTTGGCCCATTTTTGAGTTCATATGTCTATCAGTTGTTGGGTCTGGAAGACACTGGTGTCTTTTTCCCCTCTAGCTCTTTAATCTTTTCACTACTCTTAAAGTAGATCCCTTAGCCTTCCAAAGGAAGCTTGATGTACATATGGCATTTAACACTGAGTGATCCAAAATCTGTCCCTCTCTATCTATTGCCCACTTGTGAGATTCTGTGTTATTATCTACTGTAAGAAGAAGCTTCTCTGATAAGAGTTGAACAAGATACTGATCTGTGGATTATCAATCTATTATTAGACGCCATTTAACTGCTGTGTTCTTTTAGCAGAATAATAGTATAGGCTGTCACCTGATGCCTATGACCTACCTAGCCTCAAGTGTTTGGACACTTTAGCAGTGTCAGGTATGGGTTCCATCACATGGAATAGGCCTTACAACCACTAAAAAGTGGTTAGTTACTCCCATAACTTTTGAATAACCACTATTGAACCACTATGTCTTGCAGGCAAGTTGCTGTTGCGAGTAACAGAGTATTGTCTTTCCTCTCAGTGTGTAAAGTGCACTCCTGCACCACAGAATCTGGTCAGTAGGAATGGAGTTTCTATTAGACACCAGATCTGTTTCTGCTTGATCAATGACAGAAGTAATGTCATCAACGGTAGGGCCTTACCATCAGGTTGTAAAAATCAACCAACAGCATTGACAACAATCGAGGATATGTGGAAGTTTCCATAAGATTCTTTTGGTCAATTATTTTACAAAATATAATCTATTCCTGCACTGGAAGTTTTACTTGTTGGTGTAGAATGTCATTAGGGCATTATTGCCCCCCCAACCCCCTTAGCTGTTATAATTTTCAATTGTGAAAGGAATTCCATTTTCCTCAATCTCTGGATCCTTCTTATACAAGTATTCAGTTAAATGATATACAATAGGAATTTCTATTGTCACATTTGGAAAGATGTTGGTTTTTGAGTTGTCCTTCCTTAATCTTTGAAAATTAAAAGCTAGCTCATTGATGAGGTGTAACAAATTTATGGAATAATTTAAATGTGGAGATAATAATTTTAAATGGCCCAGAAAGAGTAACAGTGGGTCAAGGAACCCAGACTCAACAACTGATAGACATATAAACTCAACAAATATGCCAAGCATGGTCAAGGCCCATACAAGTTTAAGCCAGATGGGGTCTCAGCACTGAGAAGAGTATATCAACCACATCGCAGCAACTTTTGAAATGAAGACCTAGTTCTTGACAAAGCAGATCAGTGCCTAGTACCTACTATTGGATGTAGCTGCTCAAAGATGAGCACTATATTTTATAGTTACATTTCCCTGTTCAATCATGACTGACTCAAAGCTGAGAACGTTACAAAATTTGGTTGGCTGGTTATCAACTGAGGGAAGAAGTGTAAAATAGAGAATACAGAAAGAGTTAAGAGATACTAAAGGAAAGGGGAATGGTAGAGGAGGAAGGAGACAGAAAGGAACAAGATTCTCTGTGGGATGTAGACATGACATTGAAAGGTATGAGCGTTTGGGTATTGGGTATGAGGAGGTACAATGTGTTCATTGGGATATAGATGAATAGGCAGGCTTCTGTGTGCATTGAAGCACTGTAGATTTTTGGTGAAGGAGATATTAACTACCTTGGCTCTCTTATCTCATCCCCTTACCCTGCATAATTTTTTGTTTGTTTGTTTGCTCGTTTGGATTGTTCGAGGGAGGAGGGTTTCCAAGAGAACCAGACTTTGGATAGAGGTCGTCATAGTCCGAGTCTCTTGGCCGAATTTCCCAATTGGAGGCACTCTATCTCCTACGTGCTCTCCACTGTTCCATGTGGAACGTAAGCACGTGGGTCCGCAGAGGGCCGGCACCGGTCATTCGGAACTGAGGGACCAAGGCGAAGGAAGCCAGGAAGCATCAAGGGAAGACTTGAGCCCAGGCTGCTATGGAGCTGTACCTCAGCGCCTGCTCCAAGACTGCCAATGTGGCTGCCAACAAGGCAGCCTCCAGCACCGTGGCAGACGACAGTCAGCAATGCGGAGATGTGAGTGGGGTGGCCTCACGGTGGTGTGGATGTCCTGGCCTCAGGCTCGAGTAGCCATCGTGGGCTTGGGAGCAGTAATCACCTCATCAGCTCTTGTATTGCTATAACAGGCAGTCTTAGGCTGGATGGAGACAGGGACTATGCAAGCGTGTATAGACCTTACACGTTGATTCTTGGGTTTGTGTCCTTGTTGTGTGAGAATTTGGGTCGAAGCAAAAGACTATTACCGAAAGACAAATTCTCTGATTATATTTGACAGGGAGCACACAAAACCCCAATTCCAGGGGTAGGAGCTGCTCAGCTCCTAGATCTTCCTCTTGGGGTCAAGCTGCCTATGATCCCAGGAACTGATACTGTATATTTTACTACGAATATCAGTGAAAAGGTAAGGCAGCTTCTTATAATTGTGTTAATTGTCTTATATTTCTGTTCTCTTTTCTCCTTGCTGTTAGAGAGTATAGCAGAGTACATTAGGAGAACGGGTACTAACGGAAATCTTACCACAAGTACTGTTCAGATGATATATAAAGCGATTCCACCTAATATGGTTTTAAAGATTCATGATCCAAAGGATTTAGACACTCGGCCCTGTTTTAATTTATGGTACATAGCAACACATTAAAATTTAGTTATTAGCCCCTCTCATGCCTATGTATTAAGTTTTTCCTTAGAAACATTTGATTCACTATTGGCTACTAATTATTGTCTTAGATTTTTAACCAATACTAACTGGTTTAATATCTCTATGAATGACTTTTGTGTTGGCTTTGTTTTTTCCTTTGAGCCAACTGCTATTCCATGTAATAAGCTTTTTAATATAGATTTGAAGTCATTTTTCATGTTTATTAACTTTTGTAAATGGGAAAAGGACCTGATTCTATGAGGACAAAGACCCCTGATCATCTTTGCCCTCTTTCTACTATAGCTTCAGAATGAGCTCTTCCAGGACATGGTCTTGATGCCCAGAGAACAAACAAACACTCCTTTTTTTATCCAATTTGTCTCCAAACTTGGTTTACTCCCTCTCTTTTTTCTTCTTCTCCCCCCCTCATTTGTTAATCCAAGTCATTCTATAGGATCTCCTGTGAACTACATCACAGTTACCAATTTAGAATTCACTTTAGGTTGAATGCCTATACTCATCACTTACAGTAGATTGCATGGTGTTGCTTACTTCCCTTAAAATACTTGGCTTTTTGTCCCAGTCTTAACTAAGTGATTCTGAAGAAAGCCTAATATATTTTTGTTGATTGGTTACTTCGATTATTACTGGGAAACATGTTTGTCAACATCAAATTAACAGCCAAATATTACTACCATCTAAGAGAAACAACAGATTCCTTTGCTTTATTGTTTCCCTCAGGATAAAATGTTTACTTCCTATATGGTCTAATTTACACTGAATTAGACTTTGTGCTATAGGATTTTGGGAAATGGATGTTCTCTGGGAAGCTTTGGTAGTCATTCAATTTACCTTTCTAATTTGGCCCTTTGAAAGGTATTAAAATTTTGGCAAGAGTTCAGGGATGGAGGGAGGAGTACTCTCTCTGAGGCAAAGGGGAAGAGGAATTAGGGAAGAATTCTGCTGAGGGGGAACTGGGAAGGCAGCAACATTTGAAATGTAAATAAATAAAATAATTAATTAAAAAATAGCTCAGGGACTTAAAGGTGTATTTTCTTCAAAGGAAGAGCCATTTTGTTTATCTTGCTTCCTGGGACTGCTCCTTAAAAGCACTTCTAGTTTCTAGTTTATTTTAGAGCCCCACTCTACCCAACTCTCCAATATTCAAGATGTGACCTGAACTTGTAGTCTTAGGAAAACTGAACAGAGGTCTCTCGCTGGTATCTTCAGAACCTTTGGATCAGTGCAGAACGTTGTGTGGTAATGTGCATTGAATTAGATGCCTTAAACAGGACACATGCTCTCTGCTTTTTTAGCTACCCCTACACTTCCCACATCCTCACCCCTTTGCAGTCTTGATGTTACATTAGTAACCCTTAAAATACAGAGATGACATTAGCACATTTTCACACAGTCTTCTCTTAATCTGCCTTCCTTTGCTTGTTCAGAAGCCCTGTACACACTATTATCATTCTCCCTTTGAAAAACAGAGCTGAGAACTCGCACCAACATCTTAATCTGATAATGAATTAATTGATAAATGAGATTAAATATCAGGTATTTTCTTCATGATACAAGAATAGTAATAAACATTAAATGAGTGTTTTCCCATTCTTTTATGTGGCTATGTTTTATGGTATTTATATGGTAATATTTATATTTATTTGGCAAAATTGTATTTATAAGATAGTATTTTATTGTATGAGGTTGTGTTTGGTATTAATGTATATGATGAAAATCCATTTTCTTTAAATTTGCCTTAAAACTAATATTTCAATATGTTGACTTATATTACTTTCTAGATGACTATCATCTCAAAGTGCATTTGCTTTGTTCAAGTCCCTAAGACGCTATGATTCTTTATCCTTAGTCCTTAACACCTGAGTTCTACTTCTATTGTTATATGTATTATTTCCATTTAATCATAGTAAAAGATTTTCCACTTTAAGATTGTTAAAACAAAATAATTGCTATTATCCTTTTTCCTTCTGAGTATAGTGTTTCAATTTAGGGAGGAAAAGAAAAGACAAAATCCTGGCATTGGCTTTATTTCGTACAACAAATTATACACTATTTCCTTCTTTTTCTTCCTCTCTGTTCTTGTCTCATGGCCAGAGGCTGATACATCAGGGAAAGAAGTGATTTAGAGAGGCCAACTGTTTAAATTACTTCACGTGGGCAGGGGAAGAGGGAAGCCTGCATGAGTAAATCCTCCTGTTGCTTGCTTATTCCCAGTTCAAATTTAAATTTCATGTCTGATTTTTCTAGTCATGTCAACAGGTTAATTAAAAGTGAAAAATGCATTAATTTATATTTGTAATATTTTAATATCTGCTTTTTGCAGCTTTTTCGACCTTCCTATGGTTTTAACCTGACTGATCCTTACTGTCGACTTTTGGAAACCCAATATAAAAGTCTCCATGATCCACATTTAAGAACATATTATAAGCGCAAAGATATTCTGAGGAGACTAAAGAAAGGTGGCTATATCACCAGCAATAATAAAGTAAGTTGAAGGTTGCTTGCTTGTTTTTTTTTTAAATGAATGCGATCTTATACTATTTTGTGTTTGCTTTTTATTAGAAGTCAGTCTCTTGATGCAAAAACACAGCTCTCACCTCAAAGGGAATAAGAAGTAATTCCTTCTAGAGCCAAAAATGAGTGACCGTAGCTCAGAAGCACAGACATAAGTTACCCACAAATTCCATGATCTAATGTAGAAGTAACTTTTAAAATAACCAATCAGAGAAATCATAAATCAGGAGGTTTTTTAGAATACATTGGTGGAAAAATCCAAAAAGTTGTTATAGCCAAACTACAAAATCTCAGCCTTACATCCCGAATGCAATACGGATAATAACATCTTAGCCCTTTGTTGAGTGGAAAACTGGGTTTCGTTAATACATTTAAAAAGGGATTTATCTATTAGTGAGAGTAGGTAAGGGGAGCCAATACAGGTGGGCAAGGAGCGTGTAAGAAAACAATGTCTCCATGCCACTCAAGCTGTAGTCACTAGGTCAGCCAGTCACTAGGTCAGCCTTCACAGCCTCACAGGAACTGTCTTTCAGAAGTGTCATCATTAACTCTTACAACCAGGTACTTCTTGGTCAGATTTAGAGAATACTCAGGGATCAGACAATGAGAGCTTCCACATCTGATAATTTCAGTCACCCTCTTCTTTTTAATAAAAAAAATTGATGAGTATTCTGAAGAGGCAAAGGTAAAGTAATGTTTCCAGCTGAATCATGGCTCTCTTGTTGTGTCTGTAATGATACTGTTCTCTTGTGTATGATTTATATTTTTAAAAACTTGAAATAGGAATGTAGGAAATTTAGTTGCTAGCATCCTGCAAGATTAATTTTACTGCATTTGAACATTATATTTACAGTCATAATTCAGGTATAATTATTGGAATTATTTTAATAATTACAGTTATTTATGAATAATAATTTTTAATACAGTAGAGTAGTGTAATAATGTAAGTAATAAATTTCATGTAGAAATTTCTTTCTTACTCTTCACACCCAAATGCCATCGCATTGTCATTGCTTTTTTTGTCCTCTAATAAGCAATTGTCATGACTGATTAATCTTCATGTATATGTAAAACATTTATATGACATGGGTTTTGTTTTAGATTGTATGCAGCTTGAGGGAGCTGAATAAATATCGGCAATACCTTACCAGCCTAAAGTTAGACTTTGAAAGAAACTACTTAAGAGAACAGGTAAATTATTAATTTAAAATTAGTTTAAATAGAAGCTAACATTTTACTTACACGTGTAATATCCTTATAGTATGAAGTTTAATTGCTTATTAAATAATATTGCATGTGAAATTTGCAGCCAGTAATGAACAATATTTGGAGCTTGCAAAATTTGCCCAATTAAAGAAAAGGGGTTAGATCATATCATCAGTATACTAATATTTAGTATTTTTTATATTTAGCTGTTAATTTAGTAAGTAATTCAGTAAACTCAAAATTCAGTAAAGCAGATAAACTACTGAGTACCTGGCACCAGAAACTGTCTATTGTATTAAAAGATTTAAAGCTGAAAACAAGCCGTTTTAGAAATGGGTGATTTGTTTTGTCTCATCTAAGATATCCTATGCAATATTTAAAACCAGGTAAACTGTATGTTTGTGTCTATATACATACACCAGTATTCATTCACAAAAAGTCATAAAAGTGAAGAATTCTTAGATTATAGACAATGAATTTCTTTTAGTCTTGAACCAAAGCTGTGTCTAGAATGCACCTCTCTCTCTTCTGCCTCTGCTTCTCCTTCCTCCCTCCTCCTTTTCTCATTTTCTCGGCCCCCTCCACTGTCTGTGGATCATGTATAAATGGGTTCAAGTTTTTCTTAAGAGTCAGGAGACATTAGATATATTTCTTTACTTACATTTCAAATGTTATTCCCTTTCCTGGTAATAAAAAAGATGGAAAAAAAAGAAGAAGAATTCAGGCCAGCCTGCCCAGAACTACTCATACAATGCAGCAGGCCCTCTTCCAACAATTAAAACACCCTCACAGGCCTAAGCAGGCCGTGAGGAAGAGGCAGAGAAAAGCCAACAGAGAATATACCCAGCTTCTTTGAGAGTAAAGGAAAGCTAAGACAATAGGAAAATGAAAGGCACACTCTGAGAGACACTTCAGAAAAGAATAGCCCATATATCACTGACTGTGAGAAGCAGAAAAAGAACTCTATGCTTTAATTTAATTAAGGAATGTGAGGGTTGAGAGGGTTTTATAAATGAGTGTTTGAACAGGGGTTTTACACGACTGCACACATCATGTTTTGAGACCAGAACTGGCGATGAGTACATGTGAGAGTAAGTCTCAATTAGACATCTGAGAGAAAGGATATAAACAGGCATTAACTGGGAGTAAAAATAGTTATGTAAATCTTTTGGAAATATACAAATATATTACAATCAGTGATAATCTTTTAGAGGGATACTTCAGATTGGTATTGAATGTAAGTAGTGATAGCTTCTTGTGCTTTGATGTGGCAAAACAGAAGAAAATAATATTAAAGGTATATGAAAATTAAAAATAGTCAAGAGACATCAGAATGAAGCAAATCTGGGGTCCCAATTTTATATTACAAAGTAAGAATGTTAAAAAAAATGAGAATGGCTAAGATCCGCAGGCATTTGAAATTGTAGAACTTTGAAAAATTGGAGCAGGAGAACATGAGTTCAAGTCCAGCCTGAGCTACAGATCGTGAGGCCTTGTGTCATTTAAAATACATTTGTAGACAAATGAATAAATGATAGAATAAACATAGGCAGAAAATGTAGTATTAGTGACCCAAAAACTATTTGTCTTTTATTTGTAGAGAGTCAAATTCTTATTTTAGTTCACCTGCCCACATTTGTAATAGATTCAAAATAGACTTAAATACCTTTTAACAATTTACCATTTATAAAATATGGGAATTTTAATGATGTGATTTCTTGGAAATGTAAAATCATATATTGCTGACTTTTGTCCTGAAAAAAAAATAGCAATTGATTTCGAAACAACTACACAGACTTCAAGAAACCAGCCAACTTCCTCATTGTTCTGATGTCACACGATTCCAGAACTGGCTGTTACAGGACAACTCTCAGTGTATTAAGGACCAAGAACGTTTGTTAAGGCACAGGTGAGACAGAAGTGTGTGTGTGTGTGTGTGTGTGTGTGTGTGTGTGTGTGTGTACCTGAAAAGAATTAAGCTGAAAAGCATTGCAAGCTTTTATTTTTTTTAAGTAGTAGATAGTGTTTAATGGTTTTCAAAGGGGAGAGAAAAGAAGGGAAATTGGGGAATTGCAGGAATTAGGAATCCTGAACATAAAAGCTGTGAGTGGAACCTTCTTCCAGGATAGTTCAGTTTTCTGGGAGTCTAAGGGATATAAAGTTATCACTGAAAGCACCAGATCCTAGAGCCTTTCAACAGAAGAAATTATCTTAGCATCAGTTAAACAACGGAAAGCAACATTTTACAATTGCTTTTTAAAGACTGACAATGGAAAGAAATAAGTCCAAGTTTAAAAACAGGAGCTTTAAAAAACCTGAAGAGAACATAAACTAAATAACTAGGTTTATGCAGATATTTCCCCATTCATAATCACTAATTAGCACCTCATTCACCTGATTGATGTATCTGAAAGCAGAATGATGTCCCACCCTTTTTCCTTTACTGAATGAGAGCTTTTATGTCACATGACTTTTTTTCACTGTGTAGTTTTGTTTCACAGCAGTAACATAAGATGCACTGCTGTCCCTCCCTGAGACCATCAGTGAGAGTTTTGTGTTGCTTTCAAGAGCCTAGTCCTCCCTCTGTTCCTTCAGGGAATGCGTTTGAAACCTCGCTTGTTTTCTGTTATAGAGCAAAGGAGTCCAGGGTTAGGAGTCCAGACTCCTAAACCCACTGAGGTTTTATTTCTCCCTGGGCAGAACAGTGACTCAGTTTGCTCCACACCCCACCCTTTCTCGGGTCTAGATAACAGACTTATACTCAAAAAAATAATTTAAAGTGAGCTAAGCATTGTGATTACATTCATTCTGGAGCGCAATGAATGGATCTGATAAAACAAGAGCAATAAAATTAGGAGAATCCTATGACATTTCTGGGAAATGTAAAAATATATATTGCTGACATATATTGCAAACCATGACAAGCAAGGGAGGGCTAGATTTAGAGTGGGAAGGATAAAGGTCCCCAAATCACCTGCAACCCTGTGTTCCTCCTAACTCAGATATTTGGATATGATAAGTAAGGAATTAGAACAACTTGAGCGCACAGCGGAAGAACAACGCTTACTCCGCATGGACAGAGAGGAGAGACGACAGCGGGAATATGCAAGGAAAAAACTTAGTCTTCGTAGAAAAATTGAAGAGGTAAGAGGTAAACTTAAACGTTGTAAGGGAAACACGTGTACAGTTTCCCCAATTGTAAACAATTTTAACTATTACATTGGAAGCATTCAAGTTTTAAACTTTCATACCCCTATAGCACACAAATTACACTGTAAAATGTGGAGGCAGATAACACAAATTGCCTAATGAGCCAGTTTTGTTTTTAAAGACGACTTTACAAAGTTATTGAGCATTGCTTCATTTCCAATTAGACCTCGGCGTGCACCAGAAATATTTTTTTAAATTATTCTTAGTGAAAATTAATCATCGCCAATTTTGTTTTTTAGTTAAAATTATTCATCTATGTGCACACATGTCATAATGCAGGGGAGAAGTCCACAGCTATGAGTCAGTTCTTTCCTTCTACCAGCCGAGTTCTGGGAATGGAACTCAGGTTAACATGCTTGTCAGCATGACCTCCCTCCAGTAGGACCCCCGCCACAGCTCCTTATCCACCTTCGTCACTCAAGTGCAGTAAGGAGAGTCCACTCACAAAGCAAGCACTGGATGACTTCTGTGTATAGGCTGAGCCCATGACCTGTTAGGTTTCTCTTGGTGGTGGGCAAAGAGCACCTGCCCTGAAAACAGATCGCGCATGCACCAGTCTTCATACTCCTCTGGTCCCTAGGAATGGAAGACAAAGGAGATGATGCTTCTCACAAAGATCGGAGAAGATGTTAAGAGAGAACAGAGGGTAGAAGAACAAAGGCGGAGAAGCCGAGAAGAGAGTGACCGAAAGGTAGGGTGAGCTTTAAGTTCTTCCCTAGAATGTTTAAAGAGAAATTAGTGTTTCAAAGTAAATATATCTGTGACCAATTTATTATAATATATATTAATATAATAAAATATAAAAGTAAGTGATAAAATTTAAAAAAAAAACTGGGACATGCTATGTGGCCCAGCCTGTTCATGAACTCCTGGCTCCAAGAGACCTAGTGACCTCAGCCACCTGGATCACATGCTGGCTTTGTATGCACTGCTAGAGTCCCTTTACCCAGATAAGAATACTCTCACATGTCGTGTCTAATGCATTTTTATAGTGTACAAAGCACTGCCCCTTGATTTGTTGTAACGTCTTTCGGATTTATCTTCAAAGCAAAATAATAGCTGTAGTTCCTATAAAAATCTTACTCTTACAATTATGTTCTTTTAGAGAACTAAAAATTTTTGTAAAAAATCTTTGTTCTTCATGTTTTAAAAGTTTTACCCTTTTTCAGCTTAATAGCATGTTGTTCTTTGATTTAGAATGTAAAGCAGAAAGAGTAAAAATGGCAGAATATAGAATCCTTTCACCAGCTTACTGTTAAGTACAGCAAGACCAATGCAATATAATTGTTCTTATGAATATTCATTTAACCTCAAGAATAAGCACATTTTTTGATATTTTTAAAAGAGTTATTTTTAGTTTATAAGTGCTCCAAAGCATATTTCTATGCACACCACATGCGTGCACGAACCTACAGAGGCCAGAAGAGAGACACAGATGCCCTGAAACTTGAACTACATGAGGCTGTGTACCACCAGATCGGCTGTGTACCACCAGATCAGCTGTGTACCACCAGATCAGCTGTGTACCACCGGATTGGCTGGGTACCACCAGATTGGCCGTGTACCACCAGATCGGCCGTGTACCACCATATCGGCCGTGTACCACCATATTGACCGTGTACCACAATATTGGTTGTGTACCACCATATCGGCTGTATACCACCATATCGGTTGTGTACCACCAGATCGGCTGTTTACCACCTGATCAGCTGTGTACCACCAGATCAGTGCTGGGAACAGAACCCAGGTTCTCTGTAGGTGCATCTAACCCACGAGCTTTGTCTCCTGTTTTCACTTTTGCATTTTTCATATTATTTTGTAGGCTGATTCTTTGATTAATAAAACACAGTAAATAATTATTACGGCAATAAATGGAGATGTAAAATTCTAAATTTGGGGTAACTCATTCTTGACAAAAGTAGATGTAAAATTTATAATTTGGTTGTATTGCAGTTTTCATTTTACTTAAACTTCTTAAAATATTGGAATTGAAGTATCTATTTTATTTTCCTATAAAAATACCATGGATTGAACTTTCCATTTCATTTTACATTCAGCTTCTCACATGCATGTCTTAGCCTTGTCTGGGATTCACTGTTGGTGTAAGCGGGCGTGTCTTATTCAGTGTAGTCTGCACATCACCTTATGTTCCGTGTTTCAACAGCTCTTAAACACCTAGAGAGAACACACACAGATAGACATACAATAGTTAATAACAGTAGGTGTGCTATGGATCTAAATCAAAAACAAAAACAACAACAAAAACCAGCATCTCTACTCTAGTTAACTATGAGATCTGTGTCACTCTCATACATACATGTTTTAGGTTTGAAACATTCTATTATTGCACTGCCAAAAGTTTTATCAAGAAGGAATATGGGTGGATTGGGAAATATATTTTACATAGTGTCCTTGTCTAGATCTGCTGTCAGTGTAGCACTGTTTCATTTAGTTGGCTTGGAATACTGTTCGAGTTCTCCTGAACCTCCAAATTCAGTGAACTTTTTTAGACAGTTATTCTCCGATATTTCTGTTATATCTTCTGTTAGTTGCTTTTCTCCCCATGATCAAATGTCTGACAAGAGTGATTTTAAGGGCGGGGGGTTCATTGCAGCTTTCAGTTGGAGGGAAGACAGTCTATTGTCTCAGGTAAGCAAGAGCGGAAGAACACGACCGCATTGCATCCACCATGGACACAGAGAAAGGAATGCTGTGCTCTGCTCACCTTTCTCCCTTTACTCAGTCCGAGGTCCTCTCCCCTGGGATAGTACTGCCCACATTTAGGGTGTGTCTTCCTTTTTCAGTTAAACCTTTAAGTAAATATCCTCAAAGACCCACCATGTGGTTTATGTCTATGGTGAGTCCAAACCCCAACAAACTTGCAATGAAGATCAACTGTACATGCACATGAACGGTTTCCTCTTTTCAGGATATTAGCTATATTAAACTGTCTCGTACATCTCTGAAAGTCAGATTCTCTCCCCTTCCAGTGTTTCCTTAAGGTACTCTGTATTACTGAATTCATACAGCTCTACTCTATAATGTCAGATCTATTAGTGACGTGTCCTTTGTATTCCTCATCTCACATACTAAATTATGCAAATATTTGTTTCTCTTCAATATCATTTTATTTTGCAAGCTCACAGAATGCAGCTATGCTGAGTATACTGATATTTTTGGCTTGAATTCTAACTTTATCTTTTCTAAGTTAATTGGAATTGAGCGATTTATTTCTTTGGTCGGATGGCCTGTTTCCTTACAGGCCTAGCAGTCTTCAATTTGATGCCATATACTGACTTTGTGTATTAGATCTCTTTATATCTTTGGAAATAGTCTGATTCATCAGGTTTTTTTTAATGATTTATTAGCTCAGGCTAGTGTTACTTTTTAGCTGAACTTGTTATTGCCAATTATGAAGCAAGACCCATTTTCGTATTCCTGTCAGAATGGACAGCAATGCCTCTATATTGTAGCTTGTGAAATACATATAATTTTTATCTTTGTGGAAATGCAAGCTCTCTTCTTTGATCTTACCTCCTAGGATGATCCTCGATGCTATCTTTAGTATTACTTTATGTGTGCTGATTCCTTCTCTTAATGAATAATCAATAAAAATTTCAAGGCGCTCTCTGCACATTTCTCTCTCTTCTGCCATGCCCATGGTCAGTAGCATCCCAGAGATTCACAAAGAAAGTTACATTTCAAAGGATGCAATAATTCTACCAAAGTATTCAGGCAGGTACATTTCACCTAAATATTTGATCAGAAATCAAAATTGGCTTCTTAGTTTACTCTCTAAGTTTTATGCTCTTTAAATTTAAGTAACAGTGGAATCCTCACTCCTTACTAAGTTTTATTCTCCTTAAACTTACAAGCCACAAGACAAGAATAATTATTTATTTCTACTATGCTACATAGTTTAAAAGTTCGTCTTGGATTTATGGATGTCAAATTAATACTAATCAGTGCGCTTTCTTTCATATTTTAGAAACAAGCAATGTTAGAGAAGAAAATGGCTTATCATTTACAAAAGATGCAGGATACTGGCTTAAAAGATGACATGGGAAGAAGTGGATTTGAATATAAAGGACAAACTATGTTTGAATGTGAGCCTATTATGCCACTAAGTAGGAAGCATTGATCTCTGTTACATGCAATATCTTAGATACTTGTACCTGCTGCCCACTTTATATGAAATGCTAAACTTACCATTTCCACATTAATGCCCAAGTTGAAAAGATGACATATTCACATGGATACAAACATCCACCAAAACTAAAACAATTTTGTCTACTGCTTTAATAGACAAAATTGATTGCATTACAGTTTTTACCCCAAATTCTCTATACTTAAGTTACGCATATTTTACTATGTACTAATGCATATTTTACTAATGTACTAGCACATTAAAAAAATCAATGTGTAAAGTCATTGTCCTTATACATCAACATGGTGCTTTTGTATGTTGTCAACTAGTAAGAACAGAAAGAACCTGAGAAAATAAGAAAATAAAGATGGAGGGCAAAGTAGTAGAGAGAAGGAAGGAAGGAAGATGATGGAAAGGAATGGGAAAAGGCGTAAGAAGAGCAGAGGCTGACTTGGCTGCTCTCCACACCAGCTGCATGCTGTGTGACATCAAGTAATCACAGCAAGACTCGCTCTCTTAGTTATTAGTTACCATGGTAGAATTTTAAGAAAATTTCTGGGGATGCATACTATTGAGAATGAGTAGGGCTACCATCAGTCTTTCCCTCATCAGCCTCACTTTCCAGTGAGACGGTCCTTTTATTACCCCATTTCTTCATTATTTGGCCTTAGCTGCATTCTGTATTTTATCCTCGCCCAGCCCATCTTGAACATCTATTTAATTCTGATAATGCGTTGCTAAATCCGAACTCCTATCCGTTAGGTTCAGTTTAAGGTATATAGGCAAGCACTAATTACTACGTGGAGTCAGCCCTATTTTAAACCTCTAAATTTTGTTTAGCACTATATGCTCGACTATGGCAGCTGTCCTCTACTGCTCATAGAGCAGGCCCTTGAGCCTCCTACTGTATAACTCTTCTATATAATTCTCAAGATTTTTATTTTTCATTTTGTCATTGGTTATTTTATTTACATTTTAAATATTATCCCCTTCCTGGTTTCCCCTCTGCATTCCTCCTCCCCTCCATGCTGCTATGGAGGATCTCCCCGACCCACCCACCCATCCACCCACCCACCCACCCGCCTACTCCTGCCTCATCACCCTAGCATTCCCCCATGCTGGGACATTGAGTCTCCACAAGACCGAGGCGCTCCCCTCCCATCGATGCCAGACAAGGCCATCCTCTGCTACATGTGCAGCTGGATCCATGGTTTCTTCCATGTGTATTTTTCAAGATCTTTAAATGGTTTTAGCAAGTTATTTATCCATCCTCATACTTTCACCATCTAAAACTGAACATAATACATGAAACAAATTTATGAAGACCTTCCTTCAAAACAGGAGCACATTGTCAGGCCTCATGGTTCTGTCAAATAGGAATGAGAATCATTACTAAACAGATTATGTTTCCCTCTTTTTGTCTTTCTATGTCTGTTTTCTCAGCCCACAATCACCTACTCACAGTTTCTTTCTAATCTTTCACACTCCATTTATATTAAATCACATATTTCTTGATACTTTAATTACGTGTTCCCTCTTTGAGTCCCTGGAAGTTTGCAATATCCTACGCAGCTACAGATTTATTACAATTTTAATCACTTCAATACTAATCTTCTATTTTTGCATGTCATAAATTTTGAGGAAAATAAATAGACTAAATAAGTTCCCCAGATAAATTAACTCAATCTATTTACTTCTGTGAATGAATGCTGCAGCCCCATGCTTCAGATTACAAATCACTTTACCAGCTTTGTAATACCAATATCTATTTTCCCATGCCATAGAAGAATGTGAATTGTAATTTTTCATTCATTTGAAATTATTTTATGTGTATAAGTATTTCTGTACATATGTTTGTACACTGTGTGCATGCCTGATCTCTATAGAGGTAAGAAGAGGGCGACTTACCTGGAACTGGTTGATTGTGAACCATGTGAATCCTGGGAAGCAAACTCAGGTCTTCTACAAAAGGACCAAATGCTCCTAATTTCTGAGCCATCTCTTTACCTCGTGATGTAGCAGCCTTGAACATTGCTGCATCAATCACCCTTAGAAAACAGTATATTAATATTTTTATACTACTGAAGTGACAAGGAACAAATCTTCACTTCATAACTGTATAACACTGCAGTAGTATCCTCTTCTATCAAGTAGAAATCTAAGAAACTTGTACACACACACACACACACACACACACACATACACATACACATACTCACACGCACATGCGCATACATACACACATACACACACGCACACAAACAAACACATATACACATACACACATGCACACACACACACACACACACACACACACACACACACACACTTTTGCTCATCTCTAAGGCAATCCAATAATGTCATAGGATATTAGGACCAGTGGGTCTTCATCCATGTCACCTATGTTGGCATGTACTTCTACAGAAAGCAAACTACATTTTCCAGCAGACTACAGTGAAGATTTCCTTCTTTCCAAGTTATAAAATATTAGTCTCTCTGACTCTGCCCCTTAAGTTATAGGCATATTACATAAATAATTATCTCCTCCCATTTGACAATACTTTATCCTCTATTCATCCTCCAAATCCCACATATAGATTGACAAGAATGTACTTCTTGAGCCTGAAAAGATAGTTGATCTTTGGTAATTTCACTGTCACTATACTAATATGTTTCGTTACATTTTTAAGCTTCCCCAAAGAAGAAAAAGAGGCCGCTTGATGATATAAAAGTAGTTTATCCCGATAGCGACCAGAAAGCATATAAAGGAGCATCAGGTAATTAATATTTTAATAAACACCAAAATTTTAAAGTAGTGATATGGGAGAATACTGAGTTGTGGGTGACCTTCAGTTGAATGTATTGAAACTTGGGTTTGTTATGATAAGTGACTGATATCCGAGGCTGCATACCATGTACTATTTTCAGAATAGATAACTAATTTGGTGTTTTCATCTGGTCATCTGACTATTCCTTAAGAACAGCTAAATGCAGGATTTATTAGTACTAATTGTAGATACAGATTGACAGATTGTAAAATACTTTAAATTCTTAGAATGAGTTTAAAGAACTCAAAAATAGTCTCAAAGCTAAATACTTTTATTCTAAGCTACTGTGAACATTTGTTGAGTTATCACGGTCTGTATTTCCTATGCTGTGTCAGTTTAGGTTCTCAATCTTAAACTCACAAGATTATACCACGAGCCCTCAAACAAGAAGTACTCCAATAATAAACTATGAAAATAAAAATTAAATAATGTTTCTTTCATTAATAACTTGAAGTTACAGTTAAAGACTTAGAATTTACTGATACAAACCTACATAAAACTACATCCATTTTTTTCTTCCGTATGTGTAATCTTGTTTTTTACAAAATCCAGAAACAAGAAAGCAATGCTACCTAATCGTCATCCATATGTTCTACCACAGGGATTACGGAGTGTGAGGGGATCCATCTCTATGATACCTTGAATGAGGATGCCTTTGCTAGGCTCATTTTTGAGCTTGTTTGTTGAACAGATCATATCACTGGGGTTGTGACAGCTTTTGGATTTCAAAACCTACCCCATTCCCAGTTAGTTTTTCTCTGCCTCCTGGTAGAGTTTGATAATTGTATCATTATCTTTAAGTAAATCTTACTCCTCTTCGGCCAACATCTGTCACAGCTAATAATCACAGTTGCTTCCATGCTTAATGCTACGGTGCATGTGTTGTTGCTGTTGCTGCTGTTCCAGTTGTTTTAATCCCCAGAGTCTTGTCTTGTAGCCCCAGTTAGCCTCAAACTTCTAGTAGTCCTCTTGCCTCAGCTTTCTTTGTGCTGGGATTACAATCCTAAACCGTCAGACCAACAAACCTATTTTCAAACTGGTTTCCATTTTGATTATGTTTTTTGAACAGTATTGTCAGGGATAGTCTGGTTAAAATATGCATTTTTCTTCTGAGTAAATGATGAGTAAACACTATACTTCTTTCAGTGGACTGTATTATCCCTATTACTTTATTATAATCTTTTTCTCCATTAGAATTTTCTCATGTAATACATCTACATACATCCCATACTCAATTACATATGGTAAATTTCCCTTTTAATTTTGTAAATTGGTTAAGAGAAAATATACATTGTTTTTCATGCTTGGCACCATTGCTTTTGCTTTAATACTTTTGTGGCACGTATTATTTTATCTCTATCTGCTTTTTAATTAATTAATTAATTCTTACACTTCAGATTTTATTCCCCTCCTGGTCCACCCCACAACTGTTCCACATCCCATACCTCCTTTTTCTGTGCATTGCTATTCAAAATCAGTGCTGAATTTTTTTAGTAAATACTTTTATAACTGTAAGGGCTTTTACACATTTCCTAGTAAATAATCCAAATGCAAACAAAACCCAGTAGGAGGTGATAATAAAGCCTTTGACTACAATTTTCAAAAAGGCATACGGAATTTTATCTGTCTTTATCTGTTGCCAAATTATTCTGAAGCCCATTCCACCTATAACATCATCATCAAGGTTTCAATATGCATTTTAAAATAAGTAACTTTTTTAGTAATTGGGACCAAAATATCATTATCATACCATATATACTAATAATTCATAATTTGATTTCATTAAGCATTTATAAATTTTTCAATAGTATCAAGTATCATAAAACTTTTCAATTTAGTTTGAATCTCTGTTGATCAAAATAATAAACAGGTTGTTATGCCTTTTCCTTCCCTCTTTGAATAAACTCCAATTAATTTTTTGTTTTGGTTTATTTGTGCCTTATTTCTATATGTTGATTATGAAATATTAGGCTTCATTATGATTTTATTTCAAATGTAACATCGTATAAACTGACTCAAGAACAAAAATTCATGATTTTCCAATATATAAAACTATGATTTTTGACAGAAATCCCTCCTCTCCTCATGGAGAAAGTTATGAAGAAATTAGGAATATAAAGAACCTGTCTCATCATAAAATGGCTATGTGTGACAAATACGTATCTAACAGGGTACTAAGTTCAAACCTCAAAGCTTTCCCACTAAAATGAAGTACAAAACATGGCTGTCTACATTTTAAACCCTTTTATACATACTAGGCTTGGAATCTTACCTAAAGCAATAAGAAAAGATAAGGAAATTAAAAGGATATAAATGGTAAGGAAAGAAGTCGCATGATGAATCTTTGTAGTCCTGTGATCCTATGTATAAGAAGACAATAAGGCTATAACTACAAGCTCTTGAACCTTTGAACATTTGGAGAATGTAGAAGGATGCATAGTCATCATACTTTCTCCAGGAGACTAATATTCTCCTACTATTAACACGAAACATGCTGAGAGAGAATACAAGGGAACAATATCATTTGTAATAGCTTAAAATTATCTGCATGTAAGCATAATGAAGAAAAACTCCATAGTGAAAACTTTAAAATACTGAAGAAATTGAAGATTAAAGAATATTGAAAGTGCTTTTACGTTGTGGATTAGCATAATTAATATTGTAGAAATTGCTATTCTTTAAAACACAATCCACAAGTTTAATACAATGCTTATCTAAATTCTTATGCAATTCTTAAGATAAATAAAATAATCTCTAAATTCAAATGCAAACACAAAAGATCTTGAATATTCAAAACAATCCTGAGCAGTAGAAACTTAAGACAGACACAGTAACAAAAATAACATGGTATGGTTACAAAAAAAGAAAGAAAGAAAGAAAGAAAAGACATGTAGAATAATGGAATAAATTCAAAGGTTCAAAGGACCCTCTCTACACTGCTACACTATCAGATAGACATTTGGTTTTGACAACTATGCCACAAAACAAAAATAAACAAAACAAAAACAAACCCCACCCCCAAATAACCCAATCCCAATCAACAAGAACAACAATGACAAACAAAAAAAAAAAAGAATGAAGAAACAAACAAAAACACTATCTTCAGCAAATGAATCTGGGAAGGCTGTATATGTACCAGTATAAAATAGATCCCAATTTCTTATATAAAAGTCAATTTCAACATCAAATAATGTCAAATAATCTGAAACTGTTAGGTGAAAAATAGGGAAAAGATTTAAAGAAATAAGCATAAACAAGGCGGTAAGTTAACAAGAATTAATAAACGTGATGGCACAAAATTAAAAGGCTTTGCTCTCTAACGTTTCTAGACCATACAGCAAAGTACCAAGCAGAGGAAAATCCTTTCCAACTACACTCTTAGTTTTGGATAAGTGCCTGAAATACACACACACACACACACACACACACACACACACACACACACACACACAAAATTTTCGGAAGTGAATTTCAGAAATGGCTGGCGTTGAGAACAGCAGAGATGTCCATGAACTAATGATAAAATACAAAGTGCCAGGTATACAATTAAAAAAGGACCAACTTGATACATGTCACAGCATTATGTTGCATAAAATAAATCATGTTATTCCCTCAAAACAAAGACAAAGGAAAAGTACACACATTGTAGGAATGAATTCAGGTATAATTTCTGAAAGCACAAACTTATCTTAAAAGTTACCCTTGGGACTTGAAAGATGGAGGGGACACTGGGAAAGGGGATAACATTTTTAATGTAAATAAAGAAAATATACAATAGAAAAAGAAAAAGAAAAATGGATTGATTGCAATGATGTGATGTAGAGGAGCACGTATATGAATAATCGCAACACATGATTGAGTGAACGATGCTTCAGTTATACCTCTTTCAGAGAGATTGTAATTTCATGAATATTTTAGAGATTAGTTTAAGAAGATAATTTTTTTGCACTTAATAAAATGGACAAATAGAAAAGATTTCTTTCTCATGTACTCCTAGGACAAGTATCATCCACTGTCAATCAGTCCCAGAGTAGTTCAAAGAATGTTACAAAAGTGTCAGGATCCTCAGTTGCTTATCCGGCAGACGTACAAAACAGCAGTTCAGAGCAAAAGGTAAACTGTTTCAAAAGTATATCATTTCATCAGCTTCAATTTTATTTGCATGTGTTCTCCTTTACTAACAGTATTGATTCATTAGGGGAGATGAATTCGTGCAAGGGAAAATGATTCATCTCTGGAGCAAGAAGAAGTCAATTAAGCTTGATTATTGATATAGTGTAAAACTTGGAGGAACAAATCTGAAGGCCATTATCCATTCTGATGATGGCGTCGCTATTTACTGGTAGCATACGCAATCAAATCTCAGCTTGGTCACTGAGTTCTGGGATGAGCCAAACATGGGAAGTTAAGAAAACTGGGTACCTAGAAATACAAAGGTGATTACGACATGCGCTCATCTCAAGAACACGCCTTCTAGTGAGGCCTAGTCTTCTGGAAGTTACACTAATCTGTAGGGACTAATTGTTACTCTGGTTCTCGCTCTAAGGAGTATTTTAAATAAACATTATATAGTACCACATAGGGTTTGAATTAGAAGAATTTTAATCTTCTGTATCCAATAGAATGACTTCACACACACACACACACACACACACACACACACACACACACACACACACACAGTGGTTTAAATAAAGTACAGAGTAGAAGAACAGTAAGCTCTCTATTCGGTTTTGAACAAAATTGGAGATAGTGAAAGGTATCATAGGAAGTTAATGATATTTACCATGTCTGGTATGCTTTTTATCACAGACTAAGGGCATAGGGGTAGAAAAGGATTTGGATTCATTTGGTTATCTGACAGAAGACAGAATCTCTTCCAAAAGTATTGTTACTTACGAATACTTTTCTCTTTAATATTTTGCCATATAGAGAAATGGAATAACGAAAAAACTAAGTGATGAAAGAGGTAAGACTGTGAACAGTACTGATGATTCTGGTACGAAGTACATAGTTACTCCATTGTATACCTTTGAAAGTCATGTTTTTCTTTATTATTACAGAACCCTTCCTTCCTCCATCTACTTCTTTTTATTGACTGTATATCTTGCTGTGTAAAAAAAGCAGCTTTTTTATAGCTTTCATGCCTTTTGCCTAATAAGTTCTAAATACAGCTTTGCTTATGCCTTTGGACGAGCTGTAAGTTGTCACTGCAGAGTGAATAAAATTAATCCATTCTGCAAATAGGCCCTGTACCTTTCATGAGACTGAGATAAGGATTTCAGATTTTTCTTTGGGAGCAAACATCCAAAAAAGATTTGTTATTCTTGAAGCAGCTTCTTTAACTTAAATAAATTGCTAATAATGATTTTTCTAGTCAGGGTAGCAGCTTACTGAGTAGAATGCTAGAGCAAGCCTTCAAGTTATGACTCACCTTAACACTACAGTGCTTTCATATTAAAGCTATCTCTTATCTCTCTAGTCCCTGGAACTACATCAACTAGAGACTCAGTTATTTCAGCTCAAGAGTCACCCACAAAGAATGCTAGGCTTTCACAGACATCTTTGATACATCATAAAGAAGAGGTATGTATATTTAATTTACTCTAAATTCAGTCAGATGAAAGGAGATATCTTATGGACATTTTAATACATGAAAATGCTATCCTTTAACCTTACAGTATAACTTTGCCCCATTAAATTTGTTATACCATAGTAAAAATGCAATACCTCCTACAACAGATAGAGAGCTTATATCCAAAATATACAAAGAACTCAAGAAGTTAGACTGCAGGGAGACAAATAACCCTATTAAAAATAGGGTTCGGAGCTAAACAAAGAATTCACAGCTGAGGAATGCCAAATGGCTGAGAAACACCTAAAGAAATGCTCAACATCTTTAGTCATAAGGGAAATGCAAATCAAAACAACCCCGAGATTTCACGTCACAACAGAGAGAATGGCTAAGATAAAAAACTCAGGTGACAGCAAATGCTGGTGAGGATGTGGAGAAAGAGGAACACTCCTCCGTTGTTGGTGGGATTGCAGACTGGTACAACCATTCTGGAAATCAGTCTGGAGGTTCCTCAGAAAATTGGATATTGAACTACCTGAGGACCCAGCTATACCTCTCTTGGTATGTCCCAAAAGATGTCCCAACATATAACAAAGACACGTGCTCCACTATGTTCATAGCAGCCTCATTTATAATAGCCAGAAGCTGGAAAGAACCCAGATGCCCTTCAACAGAGGAATGGATATAGAAAATGTGGTACATCTACACAATGGAATATTACTCAGCTATCAAAAACAATGACTTTATGAAATTCATAGGGAAATGGTTGGAACTGGAAAATATCATCCTGAGTGAGGTAACCCAATCACAGAAAAAAACACATGGTATGCACTCATTGATAAGTGGCTACTAGCCCAAATGCTTGAATTACCCTAGAACACATGAAACTCAAGAAGGATGACCAAAATGCGAATGTTTCACTTTTTCTTTAAAAGGGGAACAAGAATACCCTTGGGAGGGAATAGGGATGCAAAGTTTAGAACAGAGGCAGAAGGAACACCCACTAAGGGATTGCCCCACATGTGACCCATACATATACAGCCACCCAATTAGATAAGATGGATGAAGCAAAAAAGTGCAGGCTGACAGGAACCGGATGTAGATCTCTCCTGAGAGACACAGCCAGAATACAGCAAATACATAGGTAAATGCCAGCAGCAAACCACTGAACTGAGAATGTGACCCCCTTGAAGGAATCAGAGAAAGGACTGGAAGAGCTTGAAGGGGCTCGAGACCCCATATGTACAACAATGCCAACCAACCAGAGCTCCCAGTGACTAAGCCACTACCCAAAGACTATACATGGACTGACCCTGGGCTCCAACCTCATAGGTAGGAATAAATAGCCTAGTAAGATCACCAGTGGAAGGGGAAGCCCTTGGTCCTGCCAAGACTGAACCCCCAGTGAATGTGATTGTTGGGGGGAGGGGTGGTAGTTGGGGGAGGATGGGGAGGGGAAGCCCATATAGAAGGGGAGGAGGAGGGGTTAGGGGGATGTTGGCCTGGAAACTGGGAAGGGAAATAACAATCGAATTGTAAATAAGAAATACTCAATTTGGGGTTGGGGATCTAGTTAAGTGGTAGAGCACTTTCCTAGCAAGCTCAAGACCCTGGGTTCGGTTCTCAGCTCCAGAAAAAAAAATACTCAAGTTAATAAAGATAAAAAAAATGCAATACCTCATGTTCAGTATACCTAAATATAATCTGCAAGGTTTAATGTTTATTTTGTATATTCAGCCCTCAGATTTATCAGTTGGGCTTCCTTGATATTCTGATAATAATGCTGATTTAGCACTTTTCACCAGTAATTGGGTATTTGCTAATGGAAACTTATCAATATTGATCAATCAGTATAGTACAGCCAATACATATAAAATAAATACTATCTATAACTAGTCAGCCTGTTATCTTAGGAATAAAATCAATACCATTAGCTCCAATATTAGCATAATATTAACTGATTCACTATGCTAAGGAGTTTACATTTTTATCAATTTTCAGTACACTAACAATTTAATAGACTCTCTCCAAATGAATTCTTCATATTAAGTAGAAAATAACATTTTATGTGATATAGAATGCATAAAACTTGATATAAAATAATCCAGAATATCTGAAATGTATTGACTACACAGATTTTATGTGTCTGTGATACAATTTATTATGAATAAATATTTAATTCTATTTTTTAATAGTTCACTATTGTGCTATGCCACTAGCCCTGTTAAATGTGCGTTAACAATCATGGCATTTTCAACTGCTGGAATAGTCTGTTTGTTTACTATATTTTAAATCCTCTAACATTAAAGAAATGACACAAACCTGATAAAATGCTCTTTACATACATTGCAGTACACATCTTTGTTTTGTACATTTTCAAAACATTATGAGGAACAAGAGACAGAAGGGCATTCATCAATTTTGTTCATGGGATTGGGAATGAAAAGTGGCATGATAATATATTGTGAATGTTGATTATTTCAAAATTCCAGACTTCACAATGAAAATACTACTGTATTATATCTAGATAACCTCTAAGTAAAGGATAAGGAGACAATCTACCTCAGTATACAGAAGTCATATAGGTAAACTGTATCACTGACCTCTCTGTTACATATTCTATTGCCTCTCCATATTAATCCCAAAGGGGTAGCAGCTGTTCACAGATAACAAATTTATGACAAGAAGTTTAATTGTTCTCCAGCATACTGTGAAAAAGTCTAAAATTGTCAGGCATTTTTCTCAGTGACTGCACTCCCATTTCAAATATTGAAAAATGAAGACACCTATTATCGTGATATTTTGCAAGCAGATTTAGTCCACAGGAAAGAATGGAAACTCACAGTCAGTGGTGAAGGGTGCATGCCCTTTCTTTTTCAGTAACACTGAACTGCTTTTTTCAATAATATCCTGCACTACCGCTAATTACTAACCATCTAAACCTTCACTTTTCACCCCTGATGCCACTTCCAATTGTGTAAAAATTCATTAAATTAGGTAATGTTCCTGTATTATACATGAGTACAACTATAGGCTGAGCATCAAAGTTGGAACATCATCAGATGTGTGAATGGTATTGTGGACAGTTTTGATAAATGTTCATTTTAATGACAACATATAACATCTTAATAATAACGGGTAGATAATAACGTAAGTACAAAACATGAATATTTCTTATAAATGGAGGTTTTAAGAAATTTAACATTATATTTTTGAAATGTAAACATAGAAATAGGAATTGATGGTAAAATGTGGAGAAATCTCTCTTGTTCTTTATGTAGAAGATGCAAAGTGATTGGAATGGAAGACCAAGCAAGAAATCAAGCTATGTTGGAGAACCAGGTAAACGTTAGCAATGCACTATGCAGCTATGAAAACATTCTTTCACCTGCTGCTTATTATGCCCATTCCAAACTTTTGCCGACTAATGAATCAATGCTAGGTTTCTGCTAGGTCTGTACAAAGTACAGATTATAGAAGGTAAAACTAGCCAGGACTAGTATCCTGAGCTTTTCCTCCGTAGTGGAGGAAATACTCCTGACAAACACACAAGCCACACGACATGTCCCTCACCTCAGTTACAGCTGTGTGTATATGTTTGCATATGTGCCTGGCTAAAACTCTGAAGGTCTTCTCTCCTAACAGTTAAGTATATAGCAAAGGGCTGATAGCAACATACATAGTACATAGTAGATCTGTAATATTTGCTAATTTTACAAAATGCAAAACTGCAACCAATATCTCTCCATATCCCTTTTATTCATTCCCGTATAACTCTTGTTATGGGTTTGACAATCCATATTTCACATATAAGGGAAGACACATGACAGTTTCTTGTCTGCACTTTTGACTTCTTTCATTTAATATAATGGCCTTCAAATTTATGGGCACAGTTTCAAATGGCCTGTTCCTTTTCCTTTATATTTTTCCTGCTAAGAATGTCATTAAAATTTTTGTGATCCTGCTTTCACACTAATACCCACTTTTCAGTGTACACAAAATTGTCCGTAACAGCATATCTTGCATTTGCAAATCCACATAGTTAGTTGTACACGGTATATGTCAGTGCTAGATGTGTGTGTACTTTTATTGTGCTACTATTCTGTAAACAAAAGAGAACAGCAAATATTTACGCAATATAGTGTTATTATTTATCTTTTAGTAATCTATAAAGTATCTGGAGAACATGTGCATAAGGTATAGCTAGGTTGTGTGCAAATTCTATGCTATTTTATGTGAAGAGCCTTCAGATGCATAGGCTTGATCCTCAGAGGGCCCTGCCTCTTAATGAGACCTTGGTTAACTCTATATACCAATGTTCTTTATCTACTTATCAACAACAGAATTTTTCTCTAAGTACATTTTTGTCCTCTAATAAAATACTGATATTGAAATAGGACTGGAGTTTAAATTTTCTTCATATCAGGCTTGAGGAACTGGTTCAGTAATTCCTTGCTGCCCATGAACCAATGTGATTGTGATGATTATTGTTCTTGAACACTCTTTATGGTACTTTTAATTTGTGTTGGGGACAGGTGTTCATGTAGGAGAGTGTGTACATTTACATATATGCAGGTACACATGCGTGTGAGAGTATGTGCTCATATGTACAAATCCACATTTGTATGTAAGTCTCATGTGGAAGCCATAGGAACTACTATTTTTGCATATCATACATCAGGCAACATATTTTTTTTTCTTTTTAATCAGGGATTCTCAGTAGCCTAGAAGGCAAGAAATAGGCTAAGCAGTCTCTCCAGAAATTTCGGGGGATCCATCTTAGTCTATCTCCCTAGCACAGAGTTCATAAACACATGCCACCATGCATGACTTTCCTCTATGCATTATTAATCTCAGTTTCTTCTCCCAAACATGCAAACACACACACACACACACACACACACACAGAATATATAACTTAATAGTAATTATAAGTTTTTAGTTTTTAATATTTAATAAATCTATTTCATTTTTAAAACATATTTGTGTGTATATCTGTGTGCATGTGCACAAGTGCAGGTGCCTGAAAAATATAAAGGTTGATACCAGATCATCTAGAGAAGGATTTGTACACCTTTGTAAGCTGCTCTACAGGGTTTCTAGCAACTGAACTTGGGCTCTCTATAAGAGCAGCATGTGCACTTACCTAATGAGTCCTCTCTCCAGCTCCGATAAAGTCATATATATATATATATATATATATATATATATATATATATATATATATAATGTATATTCAGATGAGTTTCATGAATGATTAGATATTTTAACAAAGACTCAGCAAAACCTTACAATATAAGAAGTGTAAATACAATTTTCCAAAAGGAAATGGACATAGCAAGTCTAATTGCATCGAGAGACCATTACAGTAGGATATTAAGTTATATTCTAAGTCTATAGGTCATAGAATACATACCAAGACTAGGTATCACAAGGTGTTGCAGAGATCGGCAGGAGCTGAGATTTTATTGTATACTAAATTGTACACTAAGGACTTTGGAAATTGCTATGAAATGTTCTTAAAAGCCTGTAAACTAGTCAGTTATAAGTGACAACAGGTATTCGAAAGTGGTATTGGCATTCTAAAAGTTACTGAAGATGAATATAAATTACAGTTTTCTTTTCCTGATGCTTAGGGTCACAGAGTTGTGCTCCGCCCCCCAATATCTTTTCTTCTCCCGTTTACTCAAATATGTAAGTATTTAATTTATTAGTGTAGAATTATGAATTCATATTTTAATAGTTGCTTAAGCATATGACAACATGAAATCTTCCCCCTTTGGTAGTTTTGTTTAGACTCAGTGAAATGTTATTGCTTGAGAATGTTCAGAACTGATTTTGAATTGTAAACGGAGTGAATGCTGTCCTCCTGTCTGTCTAGTACTTTGTCCTCCTGTCTTTGCTTTGATATTTTATTGTTATGAGGCATACTAACTCCCTGAACATGACCCAGTTTTATTCATGTGCTAAGGATCTGAGTCCTGGTCTTATGCACAGCAAGCTATGTACACACGGGACTGTCTTCTTAGAAACCCAGTGCTAACATCTTAAAAAGAAATCAACAAATCAAATGAAGTTTATACTAAACTACATTCTTCACAAATCTAGATTTCTACATAAATGACTATATAAAAGAAAAGATCTCTGGAGCCAAATGATTTTTATATTCAGACTACACTTTCTTGATTAAGACTTTCAATGAGGACAATGGGTACCAATATGTATAATTGAGTGAATGCTTATAGAATACAAAGCTTTGTACTACAGCCAGAATGAAGGAATCTCATCTCAATGAGATAAAATGAGGAGAAAAGATCTCCAGACAATGTGCAGACAAAAGATCATTTTATTATGAAATAAATAAATGTTAAAGGAAGAATATTACAAAGCCTTTTACTGTCTGCCCTGACTGCTCGTCACACATACTGATTTATCTGTGTATCATGAAAGGCTAACATGGCGACTCAATGTTTGTTCCATTGCCATTGTCAAGCACCTTTCCCCTCCTCAAATATTTCATTTATTTGTCTTTTTAAAAGTATAAATACAAAACAGTACTAATATAGAAATAAAAATTCATGCTAGAGAATGAAGATAAGTTGTCTTAGCAGTGGAAGTAGAATTGTAATACATACATTTGAAATTCTCTGACATATAGACTATGATTAGAGTCTTATTGTTTATTAAATAAAACTTAAATACTTTGTATCAACAATATTATGATCAAATTATCATATAATTAATTACTTTGTCAGCAATACATGGGTAAAACCATAGGCAAGAACCCATTCAATAGTGCTCTTCATTTACGATTTGATGTAGGTAGGCATAAACCTATTTACCTTAAACCTTAAAACCTATATACCAAGCATCTATTGAGAACACACTGTGGGACTTGATAGATGTCTCAGAGGTTAAGAGCACTAAATGCTCTTCCAGAGGTCCTGAGTTCAATTCCCAGAAACCACATGGTGGCTCACAACCATCCCTAATGGGATCTGAGGCCCTCTTCTGGTGTGTCTGAAGACAGCTACAGTGTACTCATATTCATAAAATAAATAAATCGAGAGAGAGAGAGAGAGAGAGAGAGAGAGAGAGAGAGAGAGAGAGAGAACACTGTTTAAGGAACAGTGACAGATGTTAGGCAAATAGTGAGATTCACAGAATTAGCAATTGTGGTCATGCCGAGTTATTTGAAGGACTCAGTACAGGCCAGTTTAACTCTCCATCTTCACATCTTTCTAAAATAAATGTTTGAGGTACTGCAGGCATCCAAATATTTTTCCAAATTGCAGAATTATAATTCTGACTACTGGGTTTTTAGCAGGAATCCCAATCTCGTGCTCCCTGCCTCCAGCTCACTGCTTGCAAACCCCGTGAAAGAGAGAGCTCACTGCCTGGACAGGTGGGCACTCCTAAGACTGCAGAGCGGAAGAGACCACCAACACTGCCCACCCCGGCCCGCATCCCTGGCCCAAGAGGAAACTGTATAAGGCCTCTGGGTTCCCATAGATGAGGGCCCAGGAGCAGCAGGTCCGCTGCGTCTGAGACACCTCCGGAACTTGAAGGGACCGATCGAATAAACAGTTCTCTGCACCCAAATCCCATGGGAGGGAGAGTTAAACCTTCAGAGAGGCAAAAGGCCTAGGAAACCAGAAAAGACTACACTCTGCCCACATCTCTGACTCCAGAGTAAAACACCAAACGCCATCTGGGACTCTGGTGCACGGGGGCTCCCAGAGAGAGTGGCGCCAGTCCTCCTGGTTGCTGCCCCCACGGAGAGCTCATAAGCAACACCCCAAGAGCAAACTTGAGCCTCGGGACCACAGGTAAGACCAACTTTTCTGTCCAAGGGACCTGCCTGGTAAACTCAAGGCACAGGCCCACAGGAACAGCTGAAGACCTGTAGAGAGGAAAAACTACACGCCCGAAAGCAGAATACTCTGTTCCCATAACTGGCTGAAAGAAAACAGGAAAACAGGTCTACAGCACTCCTGACACACAGGCTTATAAGACAGTCTAGCCACTGTCAGAAATAGCAGAACAAAGTAACACTAGAGCTAATCTGATGGCGAGAGGAGAGCGCAGGAACTCAAGCAACAGAAACCAAGATTACATGGCATCATCGGAGCCCAATTCTCCCACCAAAGCAAACATGGAATATCCAAACACACCAGAAAAGCAAGATCTAGTTTCAAAATCATATTTGATCATGATGCTGGAGGACTTTAAGAAAGACATGAAGAACTCCCTTAGAGAAATGCAGGAAAACATAAATAAACAATTAGAAGCCTACAAAGAGGATTCACAAAAATCCCTGAAAGAATTCCAGGAAAACACAATCAAACAGTTGACAGAATTAAAAATGGAAATAAAAGCAATCAAGAAAGAACACATGGAAACAACCCTGAGATATAGAAAACCAAAGGAAGAGGCAAGGAGCCGTAGATACAAGCATCACCAACAGAATACAAGAGATAGAAGAGAGAATCTCAGGAGCAGAAGATTCCATAGAAATCATAGACTCAACTGTCAAAGATAATGTAAAGTGGAAAAAGCTAAAGTCCAAAACATACAGGAAATCCAGGACTCAATGAGAAGATCAAACCTAAGGATAATAGGTGTAGAAGAGAGTGAAGACTCCCAGCTCAAAGGACCAGTAAATATCTTCAACAAAATCATAGAAGAAAACTTCCCTAACCTAAAGAAAGAGATGCCCATAAGCATACAAGAAGCCTACAGAACTCCAAATAGATTGGACCAGAAAACACCTCCTGTCACATAATACTCAAAACACCAAATGCACAAAATAAAGAAAGAATATTAAAAGCAGTAAGGGGAAAAGGTCAAGTAACATATAAAGGTAGACCTATCAGAATCACACCAGACTTTTTGCCAGAGATTATGAAAGCCAGAAGATCCTGAACAGATGTCATACAGACCCTAAGAAGAACACAAATGCCAGCCCAGGTTACTGGATCCTGCAAAACTCTCAATTAACATAGATGGAGAAACCAAGATATTCCATGACAAAACCAAATTTACACAATATCTTTCTACAAATCCAGAGCTACAAAGCATAATAAACGGTAAAGCCCAACATAAGGAGGCAAGCTACACCCTAGAAACAGCAAGAAACTAATCGTCTTGGCAACAAAACAAAGAGAAGAAAAACACGCAAACAGAACCTCACATCCAAATGTGAATATAACAGGAAGCAATAATCACTATTCCTTAATATCTGTCAACATCAATGGTCTCAACTCCCCAATAAAAAGACATAGATTAACAAACTGGATACGCAATAAGGACCCTGCTTCTGCTGCCTACAGGAAACACACCTCAGAGACAAAGACAGGCACTACCTCAGAGTGAAAGGCTGGAAAACACCTTTCCAAGCAAATGGTCTGAAGAAGTAAGCTGGAGCAGCCATTCTAATATCAAATAAAATCAATTTTCAACTAAACGTCATCAAAAAAAGATAAGGAAGGACACTTCATATTCATCAAAGGAAAAATCCACCAAGATGAACTCTCAATCCTAAATATCTATGCCCCAAATACAAGGGCACCTACATATGTAAAAGAAAACTTACCAAAGCTCAAAACACACATTGCAACTCACACAATAATAGTAGGAGATTTCAACACCCCACTCTCATCAATGGACAGATCATGGAAACAGAAATTAAACAGAGACGTAGACAGACTAAGAGAAGTCATGAACCAAATGGACTTAACAGATATTCATAGAACACTATCCTAAAGCAAAAGGATATACATTCTTCCAGCTCCTCGTGGTACTTTCACCAAAATTGACCATATAGTTGGTCAAAAGACGGGCCTCAACAGGTACAGAAAGATACATGGAAGTTGAACAATGCTCTACTCAAAGATAACCTGGTCAAGGAAGATATAAAGAAAGAAATTAAAGACTTCTTAGAATTTAATGAAAATGAAGGTACAACATAACCAAACTTATGGGACACAATGCAAGCTGTGCTAAGAGGAAAACTCATAGCTCTGGGTGCCTGCAGAAAGAAACAGGAGAGAGCATATGTCAGCAACTTGACAGCACACCTAAAAGCTCTAGAACAAAAAGAAGCAAATACAGCCAGGAGGAGTAGAAGGCAGGAAATAATCAAACTCAGAGCTGAAATCAGCCAAGTAGAAACAAAAAGGACCATATAAAGAATCAAAAGAACCAAAAGTTGGTTCTTTGAGAAAATCAACAAGATAGATAAACCCTTAGCCAGACTAATGAGAGGACACAGAGAGTGTATCCAAATTAACAAAATCAGAAATGAAAAGGGAGACATAACTACAGATTCAGAGGAAATTCAAAAAATCATCAGATCTTACTATAAAAGCCTATATTCAACAAAACTTGAAAATCTGCAGAAAATGGACAATTTCTTAGACAGATACCAGGTACCGAAGTTAAATCAGGAACAGATAAACCAGTTAAACAACCCCATAACTCCTAAGGAAATAGAAGCAGTCATTAAAGGTCTCCCAACCAAAAAGAGCCCAGGTCCAGATGGGTTTAGTGCAGAATTCTATTAGACCTTCATAGAAGACCTCATACCAATACTATCCAAACTATTCCACAAAATTGAAACAGATGGGGGTTGGGGATTTAGCTCAGCAGTAGAGTGCTTGCCTAGCAAATGCAAGGCCCTGGGTTCGGTCCCCAGCTCCGAAAAAGAAAAAAGAAAAAAAAGAAAAAAGAAATTGAAACAGATGTAGCACTACCGAATTCCTTCTATGGTGCCACAATTACTCTTATACTTAAACCATACAAAGACCCAACAAAGAAAGAGAACTTCAGACCAATTTCCATTATGAATAAAGACCAAAAAATACTCAATAAAATTCTGGCAAACCAAATCCAAGAACACATCAAAACAATCATCCACCATGATTAAGTAGGCTTCATCCCAGGCATGCAGGGATGGTTTAATATACAGAAAACCATCAACGTGATCCATTATATAAACAAACTGAAGAACAAAACCACATGATCATTTCATTAGATGCTGAGAAAGCATTTGACAAAATTCAACACCCCTTCATGATAAAAGTCCTGGAAAGAATAGGAATTCAAGGCCCATACCTAAACATAGTAAAAGCCATATACAGCAAACCAGTTGCTAACATTAAACTAAATGGAGAGAAACTTGAAGCAATCCCACTAAAATCAGGGACTAGACAAGGCTGCGCACTCTCTCCCTACTTACTCAATATAGTTCCTGAAGTTCTAGCCAGAGCACTCAGACAACAAAAGGAGATCAAAGGGATATAGATTGGAAAAGAAGAAGTCAAAATATCACTATTTGCAGATGATATGATAGTATATTTAAGTGATCCCAAAAGTTCCACCAGAGAACTACTAAAGCTGATAAACAACTTCAGCCAAGTGAAGTTAACTCAAAATTAACTCAAATAAATCAGTAGCCTTCCTCTACACAAATGAGAAACAAGCCGATAAAGAAATTAGGGAAATGACACCTTTCATAATAGAGCCAAATAATATAAAGTAACTCGGTGTGACTTTAACCAAGCAAGTAGAAGATCTGTACAATAAGAACTTCAAGTCTCTGAAGAAAGAAATTGAAGAAGACCTCAGAAGATGGAAAGATCTCCCATGCTCATGGATTGGCAAGATTAATATAGTAAAAATGGCCATTTTACCAAAAGCGATCTACAGATTCAATGCAATCCCCATCAAAATACCAATCCAATTCTTCACAGAGTTAGACAGAACAATTTACAAATTCATCTGAAATAACAAAAAACCTAGGATAGCTAAAACTATCCTCAACAATAAAAGGACTTCAGGGGGAATCACTATCCCTGAACTCAAGCAGTATTACAGAGCAATAGTGATAAAAACTGCATGGTATTGGTACAGAGACAGACAGATAGATCAGTGGAATAGAATTGAAGACCCAGAAATGAATCCACACACCTATGGGCACTTGATTTTTGACAAAGGAGCCAAAACCATCCAATGGAAAAAAGATAGCATTTTCAGCAAATGGTGCTGGTTCAACTGGAGGTCAACATGTAGAAGAATGCAGATCGATCCATGTTCATCACCCTGTACAAAGCTTAAGTCCAAGTGGATCAAGGACCTCCACATCAAACCAGATACACTCAAACTAAAAGAAGAAAAACTAGGGCAGCATCTCGAACACATGGGCACTGGAAAAAAATTTCCTGAACAAAACACCAATGGCTTATGCTCTAAGATCAAGAATCGACAAATGGGATCTCATAAAACTGCAAAGCTTCTGTAAGGCAAAGGACACTGTGGTAAGGACAAAACGGCAATCTTACCAATCCTACAACAGATAGAGGGCTTATATCCAAAATATACAAAGAACTCAGGAAATTAGACCGCAGGGAGACAAATAACCCTATTAAAATGAGGTTCAGAGCTAAACAAAGAATTCACAGCTGAGGAATGCTGAATGGCTGAGAAACACCTAAAGAAATGTTCAACATCTTTAGTCATAAGGGAAATGCAAATCAAAACAACCCTGAGATTTCACCTCACACCAGTGAGAATCACTAAGGTCAAAAACTCAGGTCACAACAAATTCTGGCGAGGATGTGGAGAAAGAGGAACACTCCTCCATTTTTGGTGGGATTGCAGACTGGTAAAACCATTCTAAAAATCAGTCTGGAGGTTCCTCAGAAAATTGGACATTGAACTACCTGAGGATCCAGCTATACCTCTCTTGGGCATATACCCAAAAGATACCCCAACATATAAAAAAGACACATCCTCCACTATGTTCATAGCAGCCTTATTTATAATATCCAGAAGCTGGAAAGAACCCAGATGCCCTTCAACAGAGGAATGGATACAGAAAATGTGGTACATCTACACAATGGAATATTACTCAGCTATCAAAAACAATGTCTTAAAGAAAATCATAGTCAAATGGTTGGAACTGGAAAATATTATCCTGAGTGAGGTAACCCAATCACAGAAAAACACACATGGTATGCACTCATTGATAAGTGGTTATTAGCCCAAATGTTTGAATTACCCTAGATGCCTAGAACACATGAAACTCAAGATGGATGATCAAAATGTGAATGCTTCACTCCTTCTTTAAAAGGGGAACAAGAATACCCTTGGCAGGGAATAGAGAGGCAAAGATTAAAACAGAGACAGAAGGAACATCCATTCAGAGCCTGCCCCACATGTGGCCCATACATATACAGCCATCCAATTAGACAAGATGGATGAAGCAAAGAAGTGCACGCCGACAGAAGCTGAGTGTAGATCTCTCCTGAGAGACACAGCCAGAATACAGGAAATACAGAGGCGAATGCCAGCAGCAAACCACTGAACTGAGAATAGGACCCCTGTTGAAGGAATCAGAGAAAGAACTGGAAGAGCTTGAAGGGCCTCGAGATACCATATGAACAACAATGCCAAGCAATCAGAGCTTCCAGGGACTAAGCTACTACTCAAAGACTATACATGGACTGACCCTGGACTCTGACCTCATAGGTAGCATTGAATATCCTAGTAAGAGCACCAGTGGAAGGGGAAGCCCTGGGTCCTGCTAAGACTGAACCCCCAGTGAACATGATTTTTGGGGGGAGGGCGGTAATGGGGGGAGGGTGGGGAGGGGAACACCCATAAAGCAGGGGAATGGGAGGGGTTAGGGCGATGTTGGCCCGGAAACCGGGAAAGGGAATAACACTTAATTTAATAAAAAAATACTTAAGTTAATAAAAAAAATAATTCTGACTACTTTTGCCAGGGTCCATTTCTTTCATAAAAATGAATTTTGAAAGCTTTTATCTTACATTATTGTTAATTCTATTGCTTGCATAAAAAATACAGCTGCTTCTGTTGATGCTGTGCATTTGGTGATTTCATACATCATGCTCCCTGCTTTGATATATGGGACACTTATAGTGGACAGAGCTATAGGAGACTATTCTATGCCTTAAGACAGAAAAAAGTCTAAAAGTTAAGTATAGAAAATCTAGAACAATAAACAAATAAAACAAGGAAAATATGGCAGAACTTTGAGTTGATTTAACAAGCCAGATCTGAGAAGAAATTGTAATCTATAGACTTTTACTCCTTCTCCCTCTCTCTCCCTTTTCCTTCCGCTCTCTTGAAGCAACATTCCCTCTTTCTAATCTCCCCCTTTTCTCCTGTCTCTTCTCATGCCATAGTCCCAGTGACCTGGGAACTCATGGTCTCAATCTTCCTACCTTCCTGAAAGTCCAGACACTATGCCAGACTCCCAAACCCATTTCTAATCTGCAATGATTGAAGTTTTTTTCTCACAAGTAAGTTGCAATATTTAGACAGCTTTTGTTTTCAAAATTTAGCTTCAGATTTAGAGAAAAAATGTTTAGATTGTATAGGCTTAAGGAAATTATAGGGGGTGGCAACTAGACAAAAATTAGGAATTAGGTCTAATTGTAGCTATGAAAAAAATAGGTTCATCACATCATTGCACAAAGACGATTGAAGTTAGCATTGAATGTAGCCAGAAACCATCAGTCTAACCAGTAGTTACTGAATAGTGACCTACAGATTCTTTTTCTACTATGAAATTTAGCAAAAAGATGGCGGGACTGTATGATCCTAAAAGGCAGAAAAACAATTGCCAAGAACTACGATCAAAAAATTACTATCCCATAGTTTCTGTTAGCAGATCAAAGAGACTAATCATCTTGTTCCTTCACAGAATAAACATAGCTAAGTTATATCAGAGCCCCAACTATCAGCATCAGGCATTGTTTATGTATGTATTGGGTACGGTGATTCCACTATTCTGAATAAGGGAAGCCCAGTTTTTAGACTGTAGGCCCCCATCTTAGTAGAACACAAAATATGAACATTGAATAATGCAAAATAAAGTTATGGTATTTTATATTTATTTAGAAAGATTTACAAAAAGAAACTGAATAGATAACAGGACTTTTGAAAGTATCTTCATAAATTATTTGTTCTAACTTAACTCAATTATAACTATTTTCTTGATTTTACAGGCAACAAAATTTACAACATTGCTTGAAGGAAAAAGTATGTATTATAAAGTGAACCAATAATACATTATTTAATTATTGTGTGCCATTCTAGAAGAAATGTAAATCATATACTAATAATCATCTACTGATATTTGTTGTTATTACCTTTTGCCTTTTATTGTAATAGAAGTTTATTTTGGGGCAATTTTAATAGTCTACTGTTAGTCCAAAGTTGTTATCAAAAGATACTCCTAACACTTTCGAAGGGCCTCTTGGGTGTAGAATAGGAGAACATTCAGAGTCCAGCCTTGATGAGCAGCATGAGATAACAGAACGTAATCTCTCATGGGATATTACTAATCAGCATAGCCTTGCAGGTGTTGCTGGTCAAGTCTGCAGAGACTGAGTTGAGATGTCTGCATTTGTCTACAGCAATGCTCACGGGAAAAACCTGCTACCTCAGATTACAGGCACAGATACTTGATCACCTATGCACTAAGAACCAAAACAGAAAAAAATAAAGATGGCATATTTTAATGAGACTGAACTCTAAGTATAGACAGACTCATCGGGAACATTGAAGAATATCATAGCAGTGGGCATTTCCCCATGGAGTCCTGCGCAGTCCATAGGGAATGAGGCTCACACAAAGCTTCAAGTTAAGGAAGGTTTCTATTTTCCATTAAAAGAGAAGTGGAAAAGCTAAGAGTCCATTAGCCTCATTTTGCTACATGCAAAACTTTAGGAGTTGCCCTCTTTTTTATATTACAAACAGAAATGTTTTGTCTTTCCCTTAGTTTAATAAAAATATTGGTCTATTGTTCATTATATTTTGTGGTGATAGAAAAGTTTAGATTTCTATATATACATTCTCGATTGTTCATTTAGAATAATTTTCTTCTCAGTGAAATGTATGTTTTATTATAATTATCGGTTAAAGAATTATTTATGTAAGCAATGCTTTTATATTTGCTGTCAATAAATCTGGGCCAGCTATTATTTAATGGCAGTAGTAAAAACTATTTTAACTATTAGGGGAATTGGAGTGAGGTGGCCTTTTGTGATGTCCAAGGTCTCCAAAAATGTATCAGGGGAGATGGTGCTACATTGATTTTAGCATTTCCTGTAACAATGACTTAAAACACAAATATTTTCAGTTTAACTTAGATATATTTTGAGCAAGAACAACCTGTTAGCCTTGAGATCATGTCTTGTGTTTTCATTTCATCTATTTTCCCGCTTTCTTGGATAGTTTATATTGATAAGTCAGGTTAGCCACAAAGCCAGTCTAAAATGTACAAGTTTTTGTATTCCATGAAAAGAGATTGTGTACTAGAATGTTGTGGCATGGAATAGATATGAAGTTGATCTTTTATCCTCACGTATAAGGTAGAAAGGTGCTTCAGAAAACTCCAACGCACTTTTATTCAGATAAATACGTAGAAATATTTTAACTGTTTTCAAAAGTATAACAGTAATGAATATCACAATGTTTTTTGAAAATAAATGAATAAATGTTGGGATTCAACTTATATAGCTTCTTAAGTCATATAAATAAAATGAAATTTTATACTCAGAATATTTCTCTCTAGTATGAAACAAGCCAGTTTAGAACAGTCTGAAATTCTGAATAGATTCTTTGTCATTTTCTTTTAAATCATGCTGACATTCTACTTATGAACTCTTTAATATAAAGTTTTGAGTGAAATCCTCAATTTTCCAAACTCAGAGTAAGTAATTGTGTTATTTTATTATGGTTATCTTCTTTCTAGGTAACTTCTGAAGAACTAAATAGCATAATCCAAAATATAATGACCTGGGTTGTAGCTACAGTAACCAGTATATTATATCCAGCCATCACAAAATATGAAGAACGAGTACAGAGTAATACATACCAAGTGTCTGATGACTCCGACCTTTCTTCAGACAGTTCAAGCTTCTGTAGTACATGCAGCGAAGGTTTTACATACAGAAGCTATACAGCTAAAACATTTCAAGCTGATCCGTGTGCATTTGCCACTGACGTGCCATTGAAAAAACCACCTTCACCTGTGAAAACTCCTTCTGCACATGTGGAAAAAACAGTTATTGACCAAACATATGAAAAGAAAGGACAAGATATAGCTTCACAAGTTAATTTCAACAAAACCAGCTTGGACTACCCATTTCCTAAGATAGGAAGCAGTAAATCGGATAGTCATCTCTTAACATCATTAGAAACATGCACTAAAACGTCCAAAGACGCTACCACAGAAACAGAGAGTTTAGAGATCCCATTTCTATATGATAAAAAAGCAAAGGCCATGGATGAGATGAAAAATTTAAAGAATGTCTTTGTAAACTTTAAATGTCATTTGAAAGGAGAAACACAACTTATTTTAGAAAGTATTTTTCAAGAAATAATGTCTGACTTAAGCCAGGCCATTCCCTCTCTTTCTTCTGTGACTGCTGAAGTTTTTGTCGATCAGACTGATGCTGAAAGAGAAGAGTTTCTCTCCAATGTTGACATCTGTTCAGTAGCTTCAGAGATTGTGGAAAACATGCTCGAGAAGCTGGAGTGCGCTGTTGAGAGAAAATATGTGCAGATCTTTTCACAAGAAGACTTGTCAGTTGAGATTAAACCAAGTTTATCAACTAGTGGTGAATATTTTTCATCCATAGAAACAAAACCTTCAGAAGATACGCTGAGTTTTACTTTGGAGCCAATGTGTGATATTGCAGATGATATGGTACATTCTATTTTAGAAAAATTGATGGTTCTTGCATCTTATAAGAAAACTGAAGTTTCTCCAGAAGACAGTACTAAACATTTCCACCAACCAACCAAGACAGAGCCAATCCATAAAGTCTATCAAAAAACGGACCAAAAGAAAGCTAGCCCTGCATTTGATGCTTCTAATCTAATTGCAAAAGAAGACATTCAAAACTTAATATCAGATATTTTTTCACAGTCGTCTCTAGTTGGTTATGTGGAAGAGGCAATCAGCACTATACTAGGCTATGTCCAAACAGAACTCAATAATGAGAGACTGATTGCATCTGAAGAAACTGTAGTACTTCTTCAGCTGCTGGATGATGTCTTAACTCAGCTTCACCAGCAGCCAGAAAAAGCAGCTGTTAAAAAACAGAGACGACCTAGAGTAAGAAGTTTTTCTGAATCTGAAGAAAAGTATAGACTCACTGGCACCACATCATTTAATAATCTTAGGTCTAAAAAACCATTTCCACCTGTTAATGTCCCCGGAATGGTTCTTTATTCTGAAGATGATGATGAGGAAATAGATAACTTTGTGCGAAGTGTGCTTGATTCATCTTTCAGTGATGAGAAGGTAAAATCACCAGAGCAGATTCCCAGCCATTGGCCTAAAAGGAGAGATACTTGTTTTGAATCCAGGAGAAGCAGTAAACTGCCAACGAAATCTACTTTTGAAAGTAGAACGAAAAACAGAGTGGAGTCTCGTGACTGGGGATTAAAATTGGAGCTGTCTCTTAGTAGTGAAGATATTGTGAAGACAAAGCACGGCTTGAGTGGCGAGGCTTCAATTTTCAGCCAAGATCAAAAGCACCAAATACAGAAGGCTTCAGAAAACATAGTGAAACACATTTTAACAGAGATGCTCAAGGATATATCTTCTGATTCATCTAGCCACACGGGAAGCCAAGCTGGTGAAGAAGGCTCTGCTTTCATCTCAGACAAATTTCAAGGACTATCAGATCAAGACTGGATGGAACAGATATTCTCTGGGTCCGAAATTTGTGCATTCGCACATGAGATAACAGATTCTGTAATAAATATACTTCATAAGGCCTCAACGTACATTCCAAGTACCATTAAAAATGCCTTTACATCAGTTCATCATACTTATGTAGATCCTTCTGATACTGCCCACACATCCAAAGAGACATCGAGTAAAGTGCCATTTAAAATATGGTTTGACAGTGAAAAGAAAGTGAAATATTTATCTTCTCTGAACATGGAGCAAGAAAAGACTTCCAAGTTAAGATCTGGAAAATGTGAACCTAAGCGTGTCAATGATATTACTGATAAGATCATTAATACAATTTTTAAAAGGCTGAAGCTATTTGTTTGTCCAAAACTGCAGATAGGCAGCAAATCTCCACTGATAGAAAAATCATTTCATTCTCAACTTAGTACTTACACAATGAAAATCGTCAACATTGTTTTGAATGCCATCCAAAGTGAGCTCGAGATGGAGAAAATAAGCCCAAATCTTAAGGAGACAGACCAACACAAGAGTCGTAAAAACAAAGGGTTCTTCATGGATTCCAATAAAGTCGTAGAGTCCCATGTTGCCAGTGTCAATGATGACATTATGGAAAGTCCATTACTGGCATGTATTTGTGAAATGATAGCAAGTACAAATGAAAATAAAAAACATACTCCCACCTATACAGATAAGGCAGTACCTACAACTACATGTGGGACTGGCAGTGCTCCTAAACAAAATATTTTGTCAGATAAACAACAGGAAAAAATTTCCTTCCGCGAATTGTTAGCTAAACCTTGCCTTCGGCACAGCTTCACTGATGAAGAGGATTTCAAGGACAGTTCCAAATTGGAGGTTTTAGATCAAATTGGGGAGACGCTGCATGAAATGTTAAGCAAACTCACAGGTGAACACCCTGATTCTCAGCCATCTTGCAGTCATCAAAACAAAGAAAACTTAGAGAAGGACCTTCCAACACTGTCTAACGTTCAGCTCATTTCTAAAGGAATTTTGGACTACGTCCTTGCCAAATTATGCGATATTGACATAGACACCAGCATCATAAATTCTGGATTGAAAACTGTGTCTGACACCCTTGACATAGAAAACCTATCACTTGCTTCAACTATGGAGGAAATGGCCAAATGCACCAACATAATCTCGAGCATAATTTCCAATATTATGGAGGAGAATAAGGATGAGACCAAAAGCAAAGAAAAAAGTGATCCTCCAGTGTCTACCAAAACAGAGATCCCAGAAGAAATGTGCCCCCAAAAACTAAAAAATATTGCTTCAGATATTCTTAATGCGGTTTTTGCAAAACTGGAAAATTTTGCAAATGGAAGTGTAGAAAAGGTTGGTGCTGTTGATGATGAAACTCAAAAAGAACATACAGTAGGTTGGGAATGTGAAAGCAACAGTTCTCCTGCAGATTCTCAAGATCAATCATTGCAATCCACTTTATACAGTCATGCAAAGAAGGTATCAAGTGGTATTTTGAAAGCCATTCAAACGGAATTAAATGTGAACCCATCTGACAGTAAGATAGATAAAAAGAGCTCACAGGAGGAGACACAAATACTTACAAATATTGTTGATTTAATTTTAGGTGTAGTATCTTCAGATATGTTTGCTGAACCTGAATCTGAGAACACAGACAATGAAAACTATGGATACCGACCAACCTATGGAAATTTTCTTCCTGGAGGAGCAGAATCAGACTCATTTTACGACGATGAGACACAAGATAAAGAACTTATGAGTGATACATCATTATTAAGGGAGGAAACTAGAGCCCTTTCTACTGACGAGATGGTTCTAGAAAGAACCTTAAGCAAAATTGAAGTAAAGCTCAAAGAACCACACAGATCTCCAATTGTTCCCATTATAAGGAATATTTTGAACGAAATTTTTCAAAGTGCTCTAATCAGTCAGTTAAATGTGGTTTCGCTCTCACGTGCTCATTTTGGTGGGATGCCTCACAATGCCCCTGCATCCTCTACTCAAACATCTTCTCGTTTTATAAATCAAATGATGGGCCCATTGGTATCTGACACAGATGTGAGTGTAGTAGTAAATGATGTTGTTAGGACAGTATTCCACAAACTTTATTCAGCTGCCATGACAGAAAAGCATGTAAGTGAAAACAGATGCAAAACCATCATCTTTTCGGCCAACGTGTCTTTCCATGAGCGTACCTATGGAAGAAATGGCCCTGCCAGTGGGTTAAATGGAAATGCATGTGATCTTCAGTCCAGCTGGAATGTTGACAAACAGACCAAAATAAATGTAGTTGAAGACATTGTTCAGTCAATATTAGGAAATTTAGAAACTTTTGCTGCTTCCAAAGTAGAATCTCTCTTCTGTCCCCAAGTCAACTTCACAGTTCCAGTGACTTTGCCAGTCCAGCAGGAAGGGGGATCATTAAGCCAAGCTTTATCAGACAAAGACTCTGACAGTCAGCTTCCCTGTTCACTGGATCATAGGAATCCAGAACAGATGGACCCGTGGTGTCAAAGGTCTCTGTCCAAATTAAATATTTATGCAAAAGAAGTGGCTAGGAAAATTTTACAGGGTATCAAACATGAGTTAGATAAAGAACAAGACAGTCCTCTCTTGACAAATCATATTGTGGTTTCTGAGAATATTGCAAGTCAGGTTGTTAACGCAGTGCTTGATATTGTGTCATGCAAAACCCAGGGTGACAAAAACAGCTCTGACAAAGAGAGTCATTCCGATCAACAAGCTGGTATTATTGAAAGGCTAGTCAATAAAACAGAATACCGAAAAATACTTGAGTTTCAAATTCAAGATACCATTGAAGGGATCTTATGTGAAATTTATGGAAACATTGTGCATCAGAATAATCTCTCATTTGCCACACCTACTCCGAAATATGGTGTACCTACAAAATGCTCAGAAGCAGATTTTGAACCAGTAGTTATGGGTACAAATATTATCCCTAAAGTCTCAGTTCCTAAAGCAGATGTCATTTTGGTGTCCAAAGACATAGTGGACATTGTGCTTCATAACCTTACAAGTTTGGTCATGCTTGCCGTAAATGCAAAGGACTCTACTTCTGCAAGATTGGCCTTCTATGATATATTTCCAAAGCCACCGTGCCAGCAGCCTCTTTCTATAACACAAAGCACTGAAGGAAAACCAGGGCACCCGTCACTCTTAAAAAGTAAGAATTTAGGTTATCCTGATGTTCATCCGACGCCCATAAATGGCAAAGAAGACACCAAGGAACCTGCTGCTGACCCATGTGAGGAAAATGCAAACTGCATCACTGAAACTATTTTCAATCGGTTACAGTCTTTTGCCACAGAGAGAATCAACTCATTAACGACTCTTGCCTTTCAGCCTGAAGGAAATGGATTCGTTAACCCACAATTTCAAAATGATAAAGACGACAACTGCATTTTTCATGAACCAGGCCAAGCTGAATCTGATGTGAAAGTCCTAAAATTATCAAAGAATAAAACAGTCCCTAGTCAAGCGCTTGCAGAACCCATTTTTGCCAGGTGCAGAGAAAATTTTGGAACTACAACCCATTTGTCACAAACCAGCCTTAAGGACTATGCTGCTGTCATTGCCAGCACTATTCTGAAGCTTATCAAAAATGATCTGGACTTAGAACTGCAAAGTATGCACACATATGCAAGTCACATTTTATTTCAAAAGAATATGATTGTGAGTGAAATTGTTAATAATATCTTAAAGGTTTTGCACAATAAAGAAACTGTAAAGGAACTTCTTCTATCCTCATCAGAGAACTCTAGCTGTTCCCAGTTAACCATATCAAATGAGGTTTTGCTGGGACATAAAGAGAAGGAAAAAACTACCCCATTGCCCCAGTTTACGGCCAACTCCTTAGAAGAAAGCCGAATAACAATGGAAAAAGAAAGCCAGAGAGATGTTTTGGAAGAAATATTTATGAGAAGAGGGGACTCTAAATCAAGAGAAAGAACGGAAATCCTCAGGACAGTGGAAGAGGTTTTGAAGAAACTAAGTCAGAAGATAATGGATATCATAGGCCACATCTCCCCGTTCAATGAAATCCCCTATATAGTGTCTAAGTCTAAAAGTAAAACAGCAGCTGTAAGACACAGGAAATTCTTTCAGTCGCATATTAACAATGTATCAAATGATATACTGGAAAATGTTTTGGGCGAGATGCACTCTGTGGTTGTAACATCCCTGTACAAGAAAAATAAAGGCAGGAGAGAGGGAGAGATGCATGACACCAGCGGCAGCTCAGCAGGAAAAGCACCGTGCTTCAGAGAAACTAAGCCAACGAGAAAACGGATACCACAGACGCATCCGTATGCTGACAATTTAAATGCTCTTGTGTTAGAAAACACCTTTTTTCCATACTTGCCATCGCAAATTGGAAAATATTTAGTTCAAATAGTCCTTGATAAGTTGTCAAATTTTGTCTCCCTGCATCTAGAAGAGGGATATCCACCTGAAGGTAGTTACGATGACTTGTACCTTCTTAGGATACATAATTCTAAACTCAGCCCAAAGAACAGTCCGAGGCCAGGATGCAAAACAAGTTTAAAAATGAGATCAAAAATCACCTCTCTCTCTAAATTTAAAACAAAACCACACCTTGGTATTAGCGGTACTAAGACCAAAAGCAAGACCAAGTTATCTGCTGGAGAGAAGACTCCAAGAGAGAACAGATCCAAAACCGCCCTTGGGCTGCCACAGACGCCACAAGCCGAAGATGCCAAAACCACACTGAAAACAAAATTACCAGTGGCAGAATTAAGAGTCTATGCCACGAACATAATAACTGACATTTTAGAAGTAATTATGGGCTCTCTCGAGAGAGCATCACAACACAGAGCCATGTTTAACATGAAAGTCTTATCATCTAGTCAAATCCTTGAAGCCAGTAAAATTGTTAACGCAGTGTTACAAGAGCTGTATGCGACGAACAACGACAATTCGGATTCTCCAACTAACAGTTCAAACCCGAGTGATCATCGCCTAGCCAAGCAGAATCTGGGTGCAGGTTACCCTACAGAGCAACCGTGTTTTTACTTAGAAAATGTTTCCTCACAGTTAGAACAGATTTTTCCTAAAGAAGGTATATTGAAGAAAATGTTTGACAAGTGGCAAACAGAAACAAGTGATACAGAAACTGAAAAGTCTAAACTTTTAACTGTAGCCGAAAACATTTTAACCGAGATTTCAATTAAAGCCAAAGATTTGGAGTACTCACTTTCACTTCTAAATTTGCCGCCTCTTGAAGAGTGTGAAAACAGATTCTATGACCGCTTTAAGGGTGGAGCTACAAGAGCTGAGGACACAAAAGCCCAAATCAATATGTTTGGACGGGAGATTGTCGAAATGCTCTTTGAAAAATTACAGCTGTGCTTCTTGTCTCAGATGCCTACTCAGGATGGTAATGGAATGCTAACATGTAGGAAAGGACCCGTTGCTGCGAAAAGTAAGCATGGTGTTCAAACTAAGCCCATCCTCAGTGGCATGCAGACCTGTAACCTGAAAATGAAAGACCAGGTGTCTATGAGCCGTAGCAATCAAATTGTGCACGAGATTGTAGAGAGAGTCTTAAACATGTTAGAGTCGTTTGTGGACTTGAAGTTTAAGCATATATCTAAGTACGAGTTTTCTGAAATAGTAAAAATGCCAATAGACAATCTCTTTCAAGTGCAACAAAGACAATTAAGCAAAAAGATGCTGCCAAAATTACCATCTAGAAAGTTTGGTGATGAGTGCAAGTCGAGCGCTATTATATCCAAAGAAAATGTACAGAACACACTCTTACAAGTCCATTTATTCCATTCGGAATTACTTACATATTCTGTCACTACTGTCAGTGGCATGCTTAGGATAATCAAGAATAAGCTAGACAAAGAAATAAGTCAAATGGAGCCATCTCCAGTCAGTCTATTGAAAGAGAACATGGCTGCAAGCGAGATCATTGGTACACTCATAGACCAATGCTCCCATTTCAGTGAGTCCTTGGTCAAAAACCTTCCTACCAATAACTGGTTCAAAGGAACCGAGAATGTTTACATTGTTAATCAGGTTGAATTTGCACCTTCTGTGAAAATGCCTCCAGGGAACATGAGTGACACTCCTGGGAGGAGTAATAGTCCACCAAGGAGTGTGCCAGGCTTGGAGTTCACGTCTGACGATGATATGAAAGAAAAATATAACCTCGCATCTAATTCATCTTCCCTCATCAGTTCCTATGTAGAAAATGCCAGTAAAAGCTCAGAGGCAGCCAGGAGGCCCAGTTCGAGAGCCATGCCATCATGTTCTAGACACAAAACACAAGACCACAGCTGGAGGAAACCAAACTCTGGACCATTTGAGGAAGTCACAAAAGCTCACAGCTTTCTCCCTGAAGGGAGTGTGTTACAAAAATTGTTTAAGAAAGTAAATGATTCCACAGAAGAGTCACTAAAACAAGTCTTATCATTTATAGAAATGGGCAAAGGTGAGAATCCAAGGGTTTTTCATTATGAGGCTACCAAACCAGCTGAGCCAAAGGAAATTAGGACAACTGCTTCCCCGCTGAAAATATGCTTAGCTGCAGAAAATATTGTAAACACAGTACTGTCAAGTTATGGCTTCCCACATCAACCAGGCACTAGTGAAAGCACAGAGACTATGAAACCATTTTTTATGTCAAGTCAAACTCCTTTGTCGGACATATGTGAAGGACAAAAAGATATGGAGAAAACTTTGCTCACAACATGGTGTACCCGAATGACCGACCTGCTGGAGGAGGAAAGTGAAAGTTCTGAAACCTGCCAAGAGGATTTTTCTTTATTATACAAATGGAAAAATAAAAACTCCAAAACAACAACAGAGGCTTCGGAGGAAGCCTACGCCATTGATTTTGCTGATCATGAACTTGGTCCAAATGAAATGCACTTGGTTGCAAGACACGTTACAACATCTGTGATCACACACTTGAAGAACTTGAAAACTTCAGGTAAGCAAGAAAAGAAACCTTAGTTTTCAAGCTGGAGTAACTTAGGGAAAGCAGGAAAAGATATATTTAAAGCACCTGTTGTCTGAAAGTGTACATTTTGATTTTCTGAAATTAGCTTTAGAAAGGTAAAATGACTATTTGATGCTTTGAAACGTTCATGGTGTGTTATAATGTTGCTAACTTACTTGTTAATGCATTGAACCTAGAAGATATTTTCTTTCTCTAGGCCTGCAGATAAAAGGGTAATTAAAAAGGTAGAGAATTTTTGTTGAGCACGCACGCACCATGAATTAGAAAGTTTACAAAGCACTTAACGTGTCTGTGCTGCTTCAATCTACCATTAACTATCTGGAGTTGATGCACTGCTATTTTATTCCAGATGATAGTATAACACAAATCTTTATACCTTACAAGTAAAACACACCATAGCATCAAATATTTTGATCTAATATATCTGTAATAATCATGTCACTGGAGCTATGGCAGGATGTGTCCGTAAACCAGAGAGTCTGGTCTCTTAGTGCCCATTACAATTCAATCAAGGCAGAGACACCACCCTAAGACTTAGACATTTGCATATGGAAGACCTACTTTCTCAATGTACACGCCGTGATTTCTCAATTGAGAAGTATTTAGGGAAATCCTATTTCTTTTGTAAAATTTTCCACATTTCCTATAACCCATACTAAAAATGCTTTCATGGTTCTATTCTTTCCTTTTTTTTCTTTTTTTTTTAGTTTCTACTGAGAAGTTGTTTCATATATCTTCACTCTCAAAGAAAAACGATGATGCCAAGCAGCCTATTAAAAGCATTTACAGTAATTCTTCAGTTTATCAGCTTTGTGAACATCTTTCTGAAGCAGTTATCTGCTACCTAAGTTCAAACCTTTCTGATGGCACCAGAGAAGGCAGCAAAGAGAAAGCATGGGAAATTCACGATGCAATACTTGACAAAAACATCTTAATTCATTCTCAACTGCATAAAACCAGGTCTATTTCCATTGGAGATCTCGCCTTAAGTATTTTTGAAGTTATTGTTGAAGTTCTTTTTTACAGAAACTTGATAAATGCTGACAAGGCACATCAGGCTTCCATAAATGCAAAGTACACTCTCTGTCCAGGAGTGACTTCTTCTGACTTTGACGATATGTTTCAAGATCTCTTAAAAGGAGTGATCTGTGTATTGTCCAAAGTCCTAGGAATAAATCATTTTGAAAATAATGTAAGAAACAAGTCATATGCCCCACTTAAAAGTAGTTTGCCCATTTTAAACAAAGTCAATACCATGGAAAATCATACAGGCCCAAGGGACTTGGAGTCATCCCCTCACCTAACTGATCACCTTGTTCAAAAAAATAAACTAAATTACCTAGCACGTAGGTTAAACAGTCTGGTTGGCAGCCTAAAATCTCATGAATCCAAAGAAGTCGTCAATGAAGTGTTTAATATCGTTTTAGATTTATTTTTACCGGATGAATTTCCTGATGGTGATATGAGTTCTGGTAAACTAGCAAAAACATTTTCCCCCTCAAATATCCAAGAAAGTCATAGAACCCTTACCAACAATCTAGGGCTTTCCTCTAAATCAGTTTTTCTTCTCAATGTTGTGTGTGAGAAACTTATCCGAACACTTCTAGAAAAGTGCACGGCGGGTGCCGCATTTTTTGAGGAGAATACGCTTTTGCGTGAAGTACCAGAAGAATGTCAACATGTCAAAGTTCTTTCAAGTGTTAAAGGTGGAGGTTTTGATTATCTTAAGACACCAACGGACTGTGAACAATTTCAGGGAGATTACATGTCAGACCTGTTGGAAAACCTGGCAGACATTGATCAAGATTCATTATCATCAGACTGTATACTTAATGTTATTTCCCACAGCTTGGTTAAATCTTTGATGGACAAGCTATCTCATGGTTTACAGCAAGCTCCTTTTGAAAACAAATACAAGAACTACAGAATGAAAGAAATACAGCCATTTGTTCCAAAGACAATAAGGCAAGAATTAATAGACCCAGAACAGACGAAAGCCCATGTAGGGTTCATGAGCTCTGACAATAATTTTTTTACCAAGTCCTTGAATAACCCCAATGCAACTAGCTTTAAAATGCACACACCATTTGGCAAACAACATGCAGGAAAAACTATCTCTTTGTCCTTTCCTGACAGGAAAGAAGCAAGGAGAATCAACAAAGTATCCTCTCATAAGCTATGTCAAAGAGGTGTAAATGGTGCTGTTTTTTCAGCCATATTTTTAGAGGAGATAATTGCAGAATTATTTTTTAATTTGTCTACATCATTGTGGAAGAAAAATCTGAACATCACTGAAGCCTGGCTCAATGAGATAAATACATTACTTATCAACAATGTAGTGAAAGAGTTGAATAATGCTCAGATTTCAGTTCTAAGGTATCCTGAAGAAAGACTATATTTTCCATCAGCCCATAAAGGATGTATTACTAAGATTGTTGATTCCATTTATCTTGATGTTTTACAGCAATATGAATTTACAGTAACCAGTGGTAATCTACCATATGATAATGCTCCAGTAGCTGAACGAATAGCTAATAGCATATTGTTAGAGATTATAGACTACCAGCTGCCATCGTGCTTCAAGGGAAAGCTCAGATCAAATTTATTTCACACGCTCAATGCTGAAATCATACTGTATAAACTTCGAAATAGTTTAAAAAAATGTAACTCTGAACCCATGTCTTCAAAAGGGTATAGTACCATGTTACCACACTCATTTTTAGAATATGTTATCAGAAGACTCTTAGCTCAACTTATTCCTTTGCCTGTTAAGTCTTCATCTTTAGACAAAACATATTGGACAAGTTCAGATTTCAGTGAAATGTCCAACTGCATAACAAATAAGGTTATGTCAGCTATTTCAAAACATAAAATCTGGTTCACCAACTGTGACAATCAGTATCTACATACAGATAAAAATCTCCAAAAGATGGTAGATTCTGTTTACAGTAATATTTTGCAAATGTCTGATTCTCTTGATTTAATACAGAAAAATATAATTAGTCGAAGTCCGATTATGATTGACCAAATAGCCAGTTTCATTATTCAAGAGATTATTGAAAGCCATCTTCAACCATTTTTGTGTGGAGAGACTTTACCTCGCCCCAAAACTCCTCTGGATGAAGTGTCTTACATGGTCAAACAAGTTATCAATGAAGTTGTAGAGTCTCACAAGTCCCGGAAGACATCACCTTTTGGCATTTACCCTGATAAGTTTGTAGGAGAAGTTGTCACAAGAGTTCTATCAAAGATTTTTAGTCCTAAGTCAAAAGCTAATGTTGAGCTGGAAAATATGACCCAAAAAATAGTAAGGTCAGTGAATAATCATTTAGACAGAGCTAAGATTCCGATTCTATGCGATAGGCAAACATCCCTTCCCTTTAGTAATACAGATACTGTGGATGAACTTGTTGCCTCAGTATACAGGAATGTTTTGAAGCAGCATGGACTAGATCCTGACATTGATGAGTCTGAAAATGGTGAAGTTTTTGTGGAAAATATTACCAAATTTATCACAGCAGCTATTTCAGACTACCTTCTTCACCCCCTGTTTTCTGGTGACTTGTCAGCTTCTTCTTGTTCTAGTTCAATGACTGATCATACTGTTTATGACATTCTTGGTGACATCAATAAATCTAGTAAGTCAAACCAGACTTTACCTCTATATAATACATTACTACCATATACATTTTTAGAAGATATGATCAGAGTACTATTATCTAAATTTTTTCCTTCTTCCCCTAAAATCGCTTCATACAAAGCAGCTTCAAAAGATAAAGAAGGAGTAAATTTTAATGAAATTGCTTCCAACCTGATCAGTGATATTAGGAGAAAAATATCCCAACATGAAATTAGATTTTCAAAAGACGAAGAGAGAACGAAGTCCTTTTACTCAGAAGATGATGTTCAGCATCTGGTCGATGCAGTTTTCACAAATATTTTAGAAAACTCTGGTTCTCAAGAATCAGTGGAACAAAATATCACAAAAAGTAATGCTGTTTTAATTGATCAAATAGCAGGTTTCATTATTAAATACATCTGTGAACACCATCTTCAGCCATTTCTGGAAAGAAGGCAATTATCTTCCTCATCACGAAAATATTACGATGATGACAGGCAGGAGTTGTTATATGGGAGTGCTTATTCCTCAATGTTTTTAGAAGATGTGGTCTCTGGAGTAGTTAGCAAAATATTTCACAGGGTAGTTGGCATTGTACAAGTGGACTCAACAAGGAACTCAGAAAATGTCTTGTTTGATAAAGCCGAAAGCCTCATATATTGGATAACAGAGGAATTTTCCAAAGCTCAGGTTACCACTATAGAAAACGCTGAAGAACAGTTGTCTTTGTCCCCAGTAGAAGGAGATATACTCAAAAACATCATTGACACGGTGTACAGAAAAGTTTTAGAAGAATATGAAATGGAAATTATGCCTGATAAAGATTTTCTAAGTAATACAAAAGCATTAGCTGCCCAGATAACCAAAATCATTCTGACTGAAATTTCTTATTTTCAAATTCCATCAGATCTTGTGGCAAATCTTCCTTTACACTTGCATTCCAAACTTAGTCAAAATGTCTTGGTGAATAGAGTCCATTATGACATTAGTAAATCAAGATTCCGAAGACAGGCTTCAACAATGTATTCTACCATGCTCTCACATGTTCATATAGAGAAAATAGTGACTCAGCTCATGTCTCAGATAAATCCATCACATTCCAGTGTAGAATATTCTGACACTTCTCAATCAGAATTAAATAACACGGTCATAAAACTGATTAATGAAATCATGTCAATAATTTCAAAACATGCAATATGTATTGTAAAACATGGAAATGAAAAACAGAGTATGATTTCAGAGAAAGACATGCAGTCGATGGTCGACTCCATTTATGCTGATCTTTCCCATTCAAATCTGTATCAGTCCCTTACAAAAGATAAAAAGGGCCTAAGTAGCATACCTGTTTCAAAAATTGCAAGTTTTATAATAAAGGAGATCTTCAATCATCATCTAGAGTCATTCTTATCGGGTGATAAAAGTATTCTTTCAACTACAGTGGCTCAAACGTGCAAGAAGAAGCCCAAAACAAGCACTAAGCAAAGAGAGCTGTCGATCATTGTGAACTCTGCCGTCTTTTTGGAAGAAGTAATTACTGAGCTTTTATGCAAAATTCTTCAGACATTTATACAGAATTCCTTGGATACTGAAACCCCAGAGAGAGCAATAGCTAAAATAATGGACATTGTTACAACCTTAGTAAAATCAATTGTTTTAGAATTCACTACATCTGAGATTTTAGTCGCAGAACATTTGGATGAGAGTCTGAGGTTTTCAGAGACATATAAAGAAATGGTTCAAAGAACAGTCGACTCTGTTTACAGAAATCTATTTGATGAATGTAAGTCTCTGACTCAACTACACAAGGCTGTACAAAATGACACTTCATGTTTTGGAGGGAAAATATATCATTTTCTATTGGAAGAAATGTATGATTATCAAGTGCAGTCATTAGTTTCAGGAGAATTAATGCCTTCTTGCTATTCTTCACCTCAAGCTGCAAATATCATCAAAAATGTACTCAATGTCATCTTGAAGGATACCAATGCATTACCATCATGTATTACAGTGCTCCCTTGTTCTGTGATAGAAAATATGATTTACAAGCTTTTAGAAAACATCTTTCCTTCAGATGATACTGAAGATGAACTAAAGGAGAAAGAGGCTGGGCCAGATGATGATGATGATGAGTTCATGGTTGCAGCTTCAAAACTGACCGATGAAATTATGCAAGAAATTTATGAACACGAGATCAAATTTACCAACGCAGAGGAGACAGCCGGTATAATATATGAAACAACTGAGAATTTCATTGACTCTGTATGTAAAAATATTTTGAAGAAATCTGAATTCCAAGAAGAAGAAGAAGAAGAAGAAGAAGTACAGAAAGATGCACACAAAGAGGGAGGTTCATTTCTCGGTAAAATAGCTGGCTCCATTATTAAAGAAATCATGGATCATCATTTGCAGTTATTTTTATATGGTGAAGACTCACCTTCTAGTAACTTACCTCATTTTGGTGTTGCTTCTCTTATTGCTAAATCCATGAAAGAGAAGGCACCATCCTCTCTATTTTCAGCTGCATTTTTAGAGGATGTAATTGTTGACCTTGCTCACAAATTTTGCTCTTTCTCAACTCTTACTGAAGATGCCAGGAAAAAGGATATGCCAGAGGCAGAAATTGTAAGCTTGGCTATTAAGTTTGCAAACTCTCTAATACGAGATTTTAGGAAAAGTGGAATTAAAGTATTACCACATGCTGAAGAAATATTTTCTTTCCCACCAATTGCAAAGGAGACAATTGATGAGATATCTAATTTTGTCTATGATCAGTTTATAGGGAAATTCGGAGCTGATGGTATTCAGAAGGATGGCACTGGGAACATTGTTATAGAAATGGTTTCTTCTTTGGCACAAAAGGCAATCTCTACATTCAAGATTCAGCCACTATTTTCAGGAGACTGGTGTTCAACTTTCTTCTCATTTCTAGATCCAGAAAATATCTCCCAAAGGGTTCAGCTCCTCCCACAGAACACCTCCATGAAGATTAGTGACTCCTTAAAACAGAACCAGCTTGCTCTATCTAAAGACACATCAATTACAAAAGATGAGACCCAAGATCCAGTACTTAACTCTATAGCTACCATTATGAAAAGCAATATCATCAATCTCCTGTCAGGACCAAGTGAAGGCGACACAGATGCAAAGAAAGAAGAGGAAAGCCAAGTCAAACCCGCCACTCCAGAAACCACCTCACCAGCTCGGTCCCCACTCACCAGCATGAAAAGCCAAAGTACTCAGGTGCAACATTCCGCTACATCTCCATCCACCAGCATGAAAGGCAGAGGTGCTCAGATGAAACATTCTGCTACATCTCCACACACCAGCATGAGAGGCAGAGGTGCTCAGATGAAACATTCTGCTACATCTCCACACACCAGCATGAGAAGCAGAGGTGCTCAGATGAAACATTCTGCTACATCTCCACACACCAGCATGAGAGGCAGAGGTGCTCAGATGAAACATTCTGCTACATCTCCACACACCACCATGAAAGCCAGAGGTACTCAGGTGCAATATTTGAGTGACAAATGTAAAAGGACTGAAACTGGAAAGGAGAATTTAGTTCTAGTCAATGAGCAGGGGCAGATTCTTGAAATATTCACCCATTTTGCAGTTGCGAAGACAGTTGAAAACAGTCCTGAGAAGGAGGGGCTTAGATCAGATTTGAAAATGCAAAATAAAAAAATTGATGTGAGTGAAAGTTCAGTGAAAAGAGAAGACAAGCCCAAGGGTAAGACTAAAGAGACCATGACAGAAAAAACTGTACTAATACCCCAACAACCAGTCAAGGAAGAGAGGAGACAGTCTGTAGCGGAGACAGATATGGAGGACGAATCGTACTCAGAAAGTGAACGTGTTGAAAATGTCATTGAAAATATTTATGACAATGTTTTAATAGTATCTTCTCAAGAACCACTGGATTTTTCCAGACCAATGTACAGCAGAAGCCTCCTAAGTGATAAAGCCTTGGTTATACTTCAAGATTCTGCACAGCTTGTTAAAACAAAGGATTTACCCCCATCAGTTCACAAAGACATTGCTTCTAAAGGGAAAACAAGAAAAGAAACAGAAACCAGAAGAAGAGAGGAGAGTGAGACCAAAAAATTAAAAGAGCTTAAAACTAAGTCCAGTATGACAGACCCTCCTAAGTCCTCATCGGAAAGTAACATTGTTCCTGCCAAGTTTCTAGAAGATGTGATCATTGAACTGGTGAACAAACTGGTATTTACATCTTCGCCAGAAACAGAAAAGTGTGACAAAAGTACAGCTACGAGTGATCAAAAGCCAGTTGAACTTTATGACACAGCTATGAGACTCGTCAATTCAATGATGAAAGAGTTTTCAGATGCAAAAATTAAGGTATTTAGGCCAAAAAAAGAAAAGGAGGTACTTCCAAAATCAGTCAAAGAATCAGATCTTGCAGCACCTCCTGAGATTAAAGAAACAACTATAAAAAAGCCACCATCGAGCACAGATATTAAAAGCAAGGATAAAATGTCGCAAACGCAGAAAACACCTGAACAGTCCTTTTCTGACAAGTTGTCGTCCATAGAGAAGACACCATCGACTGAAAAAACAATAGTCAATAAAATTGTTCATTCTTGTGTTTGCAGTGTTTTAAAGGAATGTAAATCTCAAGAGTCTATTTGTGAGAGCATCAACAGTAATGGGGAGAATCTAGCAAAAAGGCTAACGAGCACAGTGATAAATGAAATTTTTCAGCATCAGCTTAACTTGATGTTTTCTGATGAGATACCAGCTTCAGCATGTGTGCCTCTGGAATCAAAAGATGTTGAGAAAAAGGTCCAAACTGCCGTGAAAACAGTCAGTAAAGAATGTCAGACCTCATCTCCCTATACCATACAGTTACCTTACAAATTTTTAGAGGATGTATCTTCCGGTCTTTTAGCAAAAGTCTTTTCAAAACTATCCAATGTCAAGACAAAACTAACTCCAGAAAATGTGTTGACGCAACTAGACTTCATTCAAATGAATTTAGTAAAAACGATTGCAGCAGAGATTTCCAAAAATGAAGATCTGATTATACAGTACGTAGAATCCTTGCATCCAAATGATGATGAAATTGTTCAACTGGTGGTTCAAACAATTTATAATAATCTTTTGCCACAGTTTGGATCACAGGAAATCTTACAAAAATGTTTAATTAGTGGGTGCAAAGTCCTTTCAAAAAACATAGTTGACTTAGTTCTACGAGAAGTGACTGGCAACCAGTTGCAGAACTATTTTGGTGGTGAGTTGACTCCATATCAGTGTGCAGAAGTTGACACTGTTGTTGAAAATATCCTCACCAATGTGATCTTAACAACTCCAACACAGCCACCAAGTCCTCGTAAACTCTCTTACAACGTAATAGAAACAATTGCTGTAAAGTTCTTATCGAAGCTTTTATCTGTCTTTCCAAAAGGCAGTACAGAAAGAACTAAATCTCAAGAAAGTGAAATGCAAAAAATAACCTCAAAAATATTAAATTCAATCCAGGAATTTTTCTCCAAAAGTAAAATCGAAGTTGTACAACCGGCTAAGGCATCAGAAGCTGTGCCTTCAGCTGACAAGGCAACTATTGAAAAGGTGGTTAATTCCGTCTATGCCAATCTTTTGAAACACTCAGGCTCCCCTAATTCTGTATTTGAAGATTTAATGGGGAAGAGTGATGTCCTTTCTGACATAATAGGTTTTTCAATGGTAAAGGAGATTTCCAATTCTGAATTTCAACCTCAATCAGAGGAGGAACTTTCAAGTTCAGAGTTAGTCCTAGAAGCTGTCAAGATTATGGAAAAGGTGGTGAAAATCATTGATGACCTTAAGTCCCAGGAAAAAACCGCATCCATAAGAGATGTGGTGTTAGACTCCAGAGTTTTAGAGGAAGCTTTGGCCTTGTTCTTGGCTAAACTAGTAAGGAAGCCTGGTCCTGCAAGCAAAGACACAAACAGTTTAACAAAGCCCGAGTTAAATAAAATTGCATCTCAGTTGACAAAATCTGTAACAGCTGAAATTTCCAAAAGTAACATTAGTCTTGTGGATTCCATTCCCGAAGAAAAATCTTTAGATCCAGAAAATATTGAAATGATTTCTCAGGTTGTTGAGTCTGTTTACAGTGACATAATAAAACAATCCGGATCCAAGAAAGAACTCTATGATATAAAAGGCACAAAGAAGGCTTTCCCTAAGAAGGTCGCTAGCTTGATTGTCGATGGAGTTTCCAGTGTTTCGTCATGTAGAGTTAGCACAGGGAGTTCTTCCGCTGCGGCCTTAGGAGATTTAGACACAAACAGAATCATTGAAAAGGCACAAAAGCACGCTGCACTGATGAGCTCTGACTCAGACAAAGAATCCGAAGATGTATTAGAAGATGAACTTCCAGTTAAAATAATTCCACATGTGAGGAATAAACCGATGAAAATAGATCCAAATATCGTCTCAGAACACTTGGCTGTTATTTCTATGAAGACTCAGCCTCTGGAGACTCTGAAGATGGACTGTATAAAGAGAACTGGATGCAGTATAGCCGAACTGAGAAGAGCTTCCATAAGTGGCAAAGGTCCTTCTTGCACAGATGTGTCTGAATCAGAAACAAGGCAGAAAGAGAGACGCATCTCACTGGATAGGACTGGACGACTAGATGTGAAACCCTTAGAGGTAAGAATCACAGCAATGCATAGGTAGCAATGAATAGCCTAGTAAGGGCACCAGTGGAAGGGGAAGCCCTTGGTCCTGCCAAGACTGAACCCCCAGTGAACGGGATTGTTGGGGGGAAGGGCGGTAATGGGGGGGGGGAGGATGGGGAGGGGAACACCCGTATAGAAGGGGAGGGGGAGGGGTTAGGAAGATGTTGGTCTGGAAACCGGGAAAGGTAATAACAATTGAAATGTAAATAAGAAATACCCAAGTTAATAAAGATGGAGGAAAAAACAAAGAATCACAGCAATGGGGGAAATGGGCAAACAGCAAGCAAGTTCTGTCCTTTCCTCCCTCTCCTAGACACATGGAAAGCCTTGCTTGCTCTTTTGCCACCAGAGCAGGGAGTTGGCTATACCAGCTCATTTCTACAGTCCTGATTTTCAAGGACTCGCTATATCTAGATGTCACAGGGAAAGGCCTAACTCTAGTTTTTAATGAGATAATACACTAAAACTAGTCTTTGAAGCACGGACATAAATGTATCCTTATTTATGCTGGACTGATAACAAATATAATTTAACTGGACATTTCTAAGAACATGTGTATAAAAGGCACAGCAAAACTCTTTTTTTTGTACATATCCCTGCACCCAACTTCTCCTAGAAACTCCACACCTTCCTACCCACATAATTTTATATTCCTGTTTCTGTCTCTCTTAGTAAAAAGAAGGAAACAAACCAACAGAAAAAAAAGCAAAAGACAAATCAATAAATAAATAACACATAAAAATACAGAGAGTTCAGCTTTTATAGATCAATTACTCCTGTGCGTGAGGCCTGCCCTGGAGTGTGGTTGATATATCTAGGGATATTCCTTTAGAGAAAACTGGTTTTCCCTCCCAGTATGTTATTAGTCACAGAAGGCTTCTTGCTTAGGGGCAGTAATCTGTGTCCTCTTTCTCTTCTCACTGCTGGAATTTTGTTTTGTTTGAACTTACATGGGTCTTGTGCATGCTGTCACCTTCTCTGTACATACGTTTAAAAGCCCTGCTGTGTGTTTTGTAGAAGATATGGTTTCCTTGTAATCATCTGCCCCCTGTGACTTTTACACTCCTCCCCTCTTCTCCGTAGATCCCTGAGCCTTGAGGGTAGAAGTTTGCTAAAGACATAGCTTTTAGGGCTGAGTGCTACAAGGTCTCTCACTTTCTGAATATTTTTCACTTGAGAATCTCTGTGTTAATTACCAAGACTATTTTCTGATAAGGGTTATGTGAGTCACTAATCTAGGGGTATAGTAATATGTCATGAGAAACAATTTTACCGAATTAATACTAACTGGTTTCTCCCTAAGCTAATGATATATCTATTCTTAGGCCACTTGGGCAGTGTCAGGTATGGCTTCTATCTCACTTGATTGGGGTTTACATCCAATCAAAAAGTAGTTAGGCAGTGTGCTATATTTTGTGCCACTGCTGCAACAGTATATCTTTAAGCCAGGTCACTGTTTTCAGGTTTTGTAGACAGATAATATTGAAAGCTATTCTTTTCCTCCTGCAGCTTGCAAAATGCCGTCCTGGATCACGAAAGTTAGTCAATGGACATGCAGCTTCTTTTTTAGGCACCAGCTCTATTTCTTTATATTTGAGAACATACGTTTGTGGTGTCTAGAGCAGTATTAATTTACTGTCAGCTTACGAGAAGTAACCAATACCCTTATCAATATCTTCTGATGTTTTGAGCATTCTGTAGGACCCTTTAGATCAACAGTTCAATAAAGTGTAACCCATTCCTGGCATGGGGATTCTATTCAAACTCTTCACATTGAATGTGTGAATTTTTGAGAGTTCTGTGTTTTTAATAATCTCCACCATGTCGCTGACCCAAGTATAAAACTGTATTCTCTGAAACATAAACACTTCAATTTTCCAATATGATTCTGAAAAATCTTAGAACTAAGTCTTAATGCTTAATAATTAACTAGTTATTAAATTTTTAGTTAGTTATTTATTTTATAAGTTAATTAGTTAAAACTTCATTAATCAATAAGTTAATTAGTGATTGATTGGTTGATTGATCGATTGTTAACTTAAAAACAGGGCCACTGTTCAGCCCTGGTCAACCTGGAACACACTATGCAGGCTGGAGCTATTTAGCAATTTCTTCAAAAATACAACATTCTCTTTTAGACAGAGATATGATTCAAGAATTAAATAAAATTTAAAGTCTCAGGAAGTTCCTGAAAATCATAAGCTTCACAAGGTTCTCCTCAGCACGATTTTAGCAGTAACAACAACTACTAAAATGTGGAAAGCTGCTAGGATGGTGCACAGGGAGCTCAGAGGACACAACTGGGGCGAGTCATCATCCATGCTGGGTTAGAAGTTTTACTAATCAAGCTGGCTTTGGGTACTGTCGCCTTCTACATCCTTACCAAATCTCACTAATCTCCCACCCACATTCCTGTAGATAGACCCAAATAAAATCACTGCTTTCAGTGAAACTAGTAAGCGAGAGTTGGATATAATTATGTTTGGTTTTTGTTTGTATTATATGTTGCAGTCTATCCCTGTGCTATCTCTGAGATGAACAAATATTTGTTCATGTAGCCCAAGAAAAATTTAACCCAGGCTCCCTCCAGCTCCCTATGGCTACCATATCTCTGCCTCTATGTGGTAAATTGCAAGTGTGTGCTTTATGTTTTCTAACTGAAATACTAAAATTTTTGTACACTTATACTCCTGTAATCTTACTTAGTTTTATTTTTTAAGAACATATGATAGTCCCTTGAAGCTTAAAATTTCTTCTCCTTTCTGAGTTCTCATTGCTACATTAGCATTTATTGTATGTAGTATTCATTTATATATGATTCCCTGACAGTAAACATTTGTGCGAATATCCTATAAAATTATATTTACTAAAATAAAATTTAATTATCTATTAAACCATCCAGAACAATTTCTTTTCATGGTTACCAACTTTATGTAGGTCACATATGAACTATTGAAAAAAGATGATTTTAAACACGGACAAATACCACTTTTTTTTCGAGGGAAGAAAATTCCATTTGATACTACTACTACTACTACTACTACTACTACTACTACTCCTACTACTACCACCACTACTACTGCTACTACTACTACTAACAACAACAACAACAATAATAAACAAAGAGAGTGCAGAGCACAGAAATCTCATGTGCCACATTGAGTATGATCAGGTCTTTTTCAACGGAGACAAACAATCCTGTAGGGTAGGTGAAGTACTTTAGGCTCTTGCTTTGCATCATGGTTTAATATTCTGCTTAGAGATACTATACTTTTCAACTAACCAGACATACTTAAACCACGTTCAGTAACAAATCTCCAACATATTTCATATATTAGGATTTTCTAAGCTTATTAACTTTTTACATGTAATCAAGTTGCTTTATTTAAAGAGTCACTTCTAAATAGTTTATTTCTACAGAAGATACTTTTAAGACATTATCAACTTGAAAATAGAGCTTAGAAAGTTGCAAAGAAAGGTTGAGTCACACAATAATTATAACTAATTAATAATAAAATAATACAACATTTGTTGATAATTAAAAATAATTGCTGTTATATAGCCAAAGGCTACAGAAATAAAGTGGTTTGGTTACTGGATTATAGTTACCATTATCCATAATAATAAGAACTGTAAATGAGAAAATTTGAGTGGAGTATGAGAATGAAATGAAGATTACATAAGTTTTTGCAAAAAACAAAGAATGGTATTATAGAGTAAAAGGGGTAGGATAACCATCACAATTCCAATGTGTTATGGCTTTTATAAGTAGAATTAGGTATAATTTTAAAATCTTGACTTTTTTTTATTAACTTGAGTATTTCTTATTTACATTTTGAGTGTTATTCCCTTTCCCGTTTTCCGGGCAAACATCCCCCTAATCCCTCCCCCTCCCCTTCTTTATGGGTGTTCCCCTCCCCATCCTCCCTCCACTGCTGCCCTCCCCCAACAATCACGTTCACTGGAGGTTCAGTCTTAGCAGGACCCAGGGCTTCCCCTTCCACTGGTGCTCTTACTAGGATATTCATTGCTACCTGTGAGGTCAGAGTCCAGGGTCAGTCCATGTATAGTCTTTAGGTAGTGGCTTAGTCCCTGGAAGCTCTGGTTGCTTGGCATTGTTGTTCATATGGCGTCAAAAAGAATATATTTTTATAGAGTTCCCTATTGACTTCATAAAAATGCAAGTAGTTCTATAACAAGTAGTTTAACAGAAATGACAAAAAAATCAAAAAGTGAGTTCATTTGAAAATTGCATCTAAAGCTCAAGCCATTCTGTAAGACTGAATATTTGGAATAAATTATGATACATTTATATCGTGTCAATGTTAAAATGATGGCATGTACAAGCAAATATTACATATGATCTTTATCTATATCATTCTTTTAAAATAGTTAAAATATACGAGTAATGGCATTTGAAGATATATTTTAGATTAAAGTTAAGAACCATAAATAAGTTATGATACAAAGTAAAATCAGAAAAGTGACTAATATATTTATTTTTAATACTTATTGTGCTTTCCATCCTAGGCTGTTGGCAGAAATTCGTTTCAAAATGTAAGAAGGCCTGATATCACCAGAGTAGAGCTTTTGAAAGATATTAATAACAAAAAAGATCTGATCATTCGGCTAGTAGCTCATGATATTGGTCAAAAAGATTCAGATATTAGCTTAAGAGAGGACACGGTTTCTGATGATGAGGAGGTTGTCCTAGGAGAAGTTGTTGGAGACCAGTGCTTAAGAAACGTAGCTGGAGATTATGTTGAACAAGTTGTGAAACCTCCAGAAAGCCAAGTTGCTTCTCCTAAGACAGCAACAAGCTCAAGCAGTCTGAAAAAGTTCTTAGCACTGAGCAAATGTTGTCAGCCCATATCTGGCGAAAATATTGAAAGTATTGAAGTCACTGGAAATCAGATAACGGAACCTAACAAGACAAATGTTAAAAGAGCTGTTGCTGAACTTGATATGCCTTATTCTAAACACTTGGCAGAAGCACCGCCTTCAAGGGACAAATTACAATATAAGGTGGGTGACATGCCTAACTCCCCACAGCTGGGAAGGTAGACAACCTCATGAATTTTGTTACTAGGATGCCTCTTGATTACGCCACATAGTATCCTGAAGTAGAATCATTGCCTCCATATGACATACTGTGGATATACAGTTTAGGTTAGGTAATTAATAGAACATGAAGCTCAATCAAGTATTTGATAGAAAGAAACCTAGAACTAGCTGAAACAAAATGGGAAAAAAAACTGCTCAAGAAAAATTCAACTTTATTGATTTATTAATTAAACAATATATCAGATTTTGTATTTGGGCTGAAATATTTGTTGGACGTCCATAAAGAGCTTCATGTCAATAGGAAGAGTCCAGATGGGCTGGCGAGGTCATAAAGTAGTTATGAATCATCTGGGGAAAGTCAAATTGCTACATAACATTTGCTAAGACCTGGTCCCAATCCGCACCACCAGAAACAAATAAATGACAACAAGAAGAAAACCATTACCTAGGTTTCAATTCAGATTTTCATTTAATAGATGCATTAGCTTTCAAAATCTTACAAGGTAAATGCTTTTCTTGCATAGTTTTTAAGACCTTACCTAAATGTAACAGAGTATTGACAGCATTGTCAACATCCATTAAACTTCTTAATCATGATGAGGTACATTTGTGTTACAACATCCAAGCTTCCAAATGATGATAAGAAACTCAATGATGCCTTTATTTCACCTTGTCTAAAAGTGCATACTAATCATAGTTTTGGAAATCATATGATGTGGGATTCCGTAGTGAGACAATTGCCTTAATTAAACATCCTAAAGGAGCTTTTGTACTTTTGTGTTTGGGCTAACAGAAAAGCTGCAGGAAACCACAGGCATAAGCACATGTAATTTAGGTCAAATCACAAGCTCAGGGTTTCCCAACAAATAGAACAGGGTACGTGTTAAAATGTCTGATCAAACGAGGTTACGAGATGCCTAGAACTCCATCTCTGCTCTTTTATTTAATACAACCAACTGCAATTAAAATATTTTAAAATGTAAAAATTGAATTTTACATTCTTTAACATCCGTGCTACATTTATGCTTAAACAGTGTTCAAAACCAAGTATCATAACTTAGAATGCCTTAACAAAACCATTTCAAAAACTTTCACTACTATTAATTTTTAAAGAATATTATAAGTACTCTATAAAACTGGTTTTTTAAATATTTATTGGAATGCAAAAATGCCAATGAGGGTGAAAGTATATATTGAGTTCTGTTGTTTGTAATAACTGATTTATAATATTGCAGAAAGAAGAAATCCTTCCTACTGAACCAACACATTACTTCATACACAGAATTATGAGCACATCATCATACAACCAAGAAGACCTCATTTCTGGGTACATAAAATTTAATGCCGTGCAAATATAGAAACATGAAATGAAAGTAGGTTTTAGGGCAAGAATGGGGCTGCTAGTAAATCTGTACTTGACCAAGTATCCAGCATCAAAACCTTCTCATTTCTGATATTCCATCCCCTGACTTCACTCTAACTCTTAAGTTTCCTCTTGCCAGTGATTCTGTATATCTAGTTACCTAGTCTCTCTGCATATTCATTTCAACACTTGTGGTCCAGTGTATAAATGTCTTTGATCAGATATTTGCTGGTGTAATAGGGTATTGTTGTTTATAGTTGTTATTAAAACCTGAAGGATATTGATAGGTCAGTAACAGAAAGTATACTGTCAGCACAGAAAGATCCCTGCTCACTTTTGTTAAGTAATCTGAAGGTTATAGTATATAGCTCTGACTTACAAGAAGAATATGAACTAGAGATGGTAAAAGGCTTAGTTGGAACACTCAGATTAATTTTAACAATACAAACTAGCTATATTAATATAAAACACACAAAAGTAAAAATAAAAACTATTAGAATAAGAAATATATTGTGTTCTGACAAAAATGGTCAATTCAAAATCAGAATAAAAAATCAATACAAAGAATAGGAAATAGTTGCAAATTGCACAGCAGACACATACACATATATGCACATACATATCAATGTATATATATGTATATATATTATATTTGCATATATATGGTGTCAATATCCAAAGCACTCCCCATACCTAAAAAAAAAGTAAAAAGAAAGCAAAATACTTGAATAGAGCAATCCTCTAAAGTGATAAAGTGATGTAATAAAAGCAGATGAAAGGTACTCCACACTACTACTCACTAAGGGAAGCACATGAAAGATGCTCTACATCACTAATCACTTAGGTAGCACAAATTGAAATCACGGAGGATGCTATTCTGAACTGATGAGAATAGGTGAAGAGAAAGGTAGAGATAAGAGAGCAAGGAAAGGGAAAGAAAGAAAACCAAAACCTTTATGCACTGATGGTAAAATTAGAAAATTGCAAAATCACTGTCAAAAACAGTATGGAGCTTTCCTAAATAAGTTAACATAGAATTGCCAGGTGAACCAGCAATTCTGAGTCTATTCCACAAAGAATTGACAGCAGGCACTGCAGTAGGTCTTTGTGAACCTATATCAATTACAGCACGATTCACGATAGACCAATGAGGAAGGCAAATGACAATTCATCAGTGAACAAATTCACGAGCAGAAGCTGTATTAGGAATTCCTCAGAATATTATCTACTATTACAGAAAATCCTCACATGCTATGCTATTTGTGAACACAAATGACACTGATCTAACTAGCATAAATCACAAAATGACAAATATGAAGACTCTACTAATATGTACTATTCAAAATTTTAAGGACACAAAGTAAAATAATGATTTCCTGGGGTTGGTAAAAACAAACAAACAAACAAACAAACAAACAACAACAAAAGCAAAACTGAGTGTTAGTGTTGAAGCTCAAAACATGGTCAGGAGGTAGAAAATAGCAATGTTTGCACAGCCACAGAAATGTTCTTAATGCCAGGAAACAGTACATTGCAACATTCTAAGGTGTTAAGTTTTATGTCTATTTAATCATAGATTTAAAAGTGGAGCGATCGATTTATAAATCATTCCCCTTCCATTTTGAATTCTAGCAACATAGTATCTGTGATTTGCTTCCGTATGAAGAATGGCAGATTGTTGTTAACCAGTAGCTTCTTCATTTATTAAATATACATATTAAAATCTGTTCTTTCTATTTTAGCGAAGCAGAAGAATTTATACCAGATCCAAAGGCTAATGCATTAGAAGGTTGGATTTCTTTTTAACTTTTAAAAACTGATGAACAAGAAACTTTGTTGATTATTTTGATTACTTAATTGTTTCCCGGTAGTAAGATGTTAGTTATCAACCTTGAAAGTGATACTGGCTTAATTTTCCATTAGTTATGGCTACTTTTAGGAGGTGATCGTTATCAGTTCAACTATGTGTTAAAACAAGCTTACTACTTTGTCTTATATGAACTTCTATGGTATGAAGTATGTAAATTTCTTCTGACTGTAAGGAGAGAAGCATGTATTACTCTGCTAACTTGTCTCTAGACTATGACTGGATTTAACTTTCTTATTTAAAACGTGTGCTTCTTTTCTCTCAGAGCTTACCATGACTAAAATGGAAAAGACCTTTTGAAGACCAACTAGAGTTGGTCACACTAAAATCAGGATAGCATGAACTACTTAGTGTTTTTAATACCTTTTATGGACTGCTAACCATATCATTAGGATGTTTTACTTCAATATTTGTTCCGAACTCAGAAGATGAATCTGATTAAATAATAACAATATACACAAGAGGTAAAGGGATCATTTTTACTACTGCAACTTCAAGCCATTCAAGTTTTCCCGGCTATTGCTCTGCCTATTCAAGAAACACCTTCTCTCAAGTTTTCACTGCTTTTAGTGATTATCCTGGCTGAACATCATTCTCATACAAATTATGTATGTTCATCTGCAGGGAGATTCTGAGTTATGGATCAGAGATTATAAGATCCAGCAAGGAACTGCTTAGCTCTGTTCTTTGTTTTCATTCTGTAGTGTAAAACATTTTTTAAGAGTCCAAATGGGGCTGGGAATTTAGCTCAGTGGTAGAGCCCTTGCCTAGGAAGCGCAAGGCCCTGGGTTCGGTCCCCAGCTCCGAAAAAAAAAAAAAAAAAGAGTCCAAATGAGGCTCATTCCCTGTGGTTAAATTTTGTGTTGTGTTTTGTTTTGTCTTACTTTGATATTTGGATTATCTGTATTTATTATATTCTTCAGTGATATTGTCCCTGACCAAGTCATCATCTCATTAATTCATCTGAAGATTCACCAGTTTTCTTTTTTATTTTGGTATAATTCCATGTGTTAACAATATTGACCAAGTTTGTTCTTAAGGAATTTACATGTTAACTTGAGGTAGAGAGTCCAATGATAAGAACATAGGATAAATCCAGAGGTTGAAAGTCCTTCCCTTTGTACTACCAACATAATTACTGAACATTACAATGCTTACAAGACTCTCCATCATTAGTTCATACTAGCCCAATTGCATTTTTTACCTCTTCCAACATTTCTTTTGTAGCTTCCTCTACTAAAGCAAACTCTATTTCCTAATTCTTTTGCTGTCCTTCAATGCAACAGGGCCTTTCTCTTGCCAAGTTCTGGGGTATTTCCCTTTAGTCTGCCTTATTCTTTCCACTCCTTTGATTTTTCCTATTTAACTTTCCCAGAACAAGTCTTCTGATCACAACCTCCAAAAAGAAACTTAGTGCCTGTTCTGGCATTATCTAGACATAAACTGATGTCTATGAAACCAAATTATTTCCTATCATCTCAAAGCAAAAGTCATTACAGTTCTATAGAATGTAAAGTAGAATCAAATCCTTTAGGAATATAATTGATCAATCATAAAGCTACTAATTTTTTAGATATTTCAATCATCCTTATTTATTTGAAATTTGCCTTTTATTCTTTTTACTAGAATTTACATTACTCCCAAAGGATCATTTATATTTATTTGTGATGGCTTTTGATGACTTCATATGTATAGAGTATATAGTATTTGATTGTGCTATATTTCCAGATTTCCTGTCATCTTATAATCAAAATAAATAGTGTCATTTTTATTTTACTTATGAGAAAAGTAAGTCAAAAAAGTTGTATTTATTTTTTTTCACCAAGTTACAAGCAACAAAGCTAAGGCTCAGCAGAGCTCCTTTGCCTGCAGATCACTTGCCTCACTGACAATGGGTCTCCAGGAGACTTTGCTTGCAAAGTTATTTTTTTTAAAAAAATATTTTTATTGGATATTTTTATTTACATTTCAAATGTTATCCCCTTTCTTCACACAACCACCCACCCCTTCCCTCCTCCCCGCCCTGACATCCCCCTACAACGGGGGAGTCCAGCCTCGGCAGGACCAAGGGCTTTTCCTCCCTCTGGTGTCCAACAAAGCCATCCTCTGCTACATATGTAGCTACAGCCATAGGTCTGTCCATGTGTACTCTTTGGATGTTGATTTAGTCCCTGGGAGCTCTGGTTGTTGGTATTGTGGTTCTTATAGGGTTGTAAGCCCCTTCAGCTTCTTCAATCCTTTCTCTGACTCCTCCATTGGGGACCCTGTTCTCAGTTCAGTGGTTGACTGCTAGCATTGGCCTCTATATTTGTCATGCTCTGGCAAAGCCTCTTAGGAAACAGCTATATCATGCACCTGTCAGCATGCACTTCTTAGCATCAGCAATAGTGACTGGGTTTGGTGGCTGTATGTATATGGGCTGAATCCCCAGGTGGGGCATGCTCTGAATGGCCATTCCTTCAGTCTCTGCTACAAACTTGTATATACACTAAAAATATTAATTCTATATGCCTACCTTATATGATTTAAGGTGAAAACATTGCATTTGTATCAACAAATACATGTATGTGTATATTCATATGTGTGTGTGTATTATTTATATATTTTTGTAAGAATTTTTTTTCTGCCTTTTACAGAAAGTTGTCAGGAACCACAAGAAGGAAACTCAAACAGTGTTGAGGTAAATATTTTTTCAACATCCTCTAATTTCTGTACTCTGGGGTCCAGCGATGATGCAGTAGATGTAGACAAGGCCTACAGGGTAATTTCAAAGATGGGTGAGAGGGCAATGAATGCCTGGCTCCAACATGCTTCTGTGTTCTTGACAAACTAACTTCATGTGCAGATAACTCTTGCATGGTATGGGCTGAGGAATTTTCCTCTTCCTCAATCCTTTTAATTTAATGCACCGAGCTGAATCTTCTCTTTGTTTGGTTCTTTTTCACAGCATCTTCTTAGTTTATTTAATTCAGCTTTGTAATTTTTCCACATCCATTAATAGGGAATAACAAATTCGCCAGAGACTAAGTAGTTTTCCAGTATTATAAAATAGTACCATTTCAGACCCAATTCATAAACTACTCTATAACACTTAAGAAATTTTTGCGAATTTTTCAAAAAAACTCTTTGCTTATTTATGGACATAAGCATCTATTTAATAATCTCCAATTTCATTTAATTCATACCTTGCAGAAATTAAAATCATATGTCAATGGAGTAGGGGCCATGAAATTATAGTTTGAGAGTCATTATCATTCTTTGGATGATACTGAACTCCTAGCTGTTCATCACCCTTCCACTCTTGTACTTTTTCCTTATTTATTGGCTTATTTGTACACAAACTATGGTTAAAATTGTTACTCAGTGCATTTCTAAATAAAGTAGCATAAGCTCCCTTCATATACACGTATCCATTAGTCGATTACACATGAAAACTGTTGACAATACTCAGGACCTGAAAAATGAAGAGTAGATGTTTAGTCTTGGAAATCAATGAAAAAAAAATAGAATAAAGTTTGTTTAGAAGGCCTTGACACTTAAACTCATGAGCAGGAGGGAATGGGCTGTTTTCTGCTGCCCTCCTTGCTTTGGGAAAGGTTGGTCATGACAATAAGATGGCATCTCAATTTCTAAATGAAATTTATTCTTTCTTATGAGAGAAAGTACAGCTTCCAAGCTGGTCTAAAGTATGGTGTGGACCTGTTGGTTTCGTTTTGTTTCTGTGTTTTGTTTGTTGTCCTAGAAAACTGGAGGTGGATGCAATCTTATGAAACCTAACCTATAAGGAGACCAGAGCCCTAGGATATTTTAACCAGATGATTAAAATGTGGAGGTTCTGTAAAAGTCAAAAGTTGAGGGAAATTTGTATACACACTTAAGAAAAGCAGTACTTAGAAGTCTGTGTGAAGTTTCTCTTGAGTACTTGAAATTACATTGAGAAAACATTTTAAGAACTTAAATTTAGCAGTGGCTACATCTTGCCTTTTAAGGACAATTAACTGCTCTTTTATTCAAAGGAATGACACAAGTATCCAGAATAAATCCAGAATCTGGCATGTTCCTTGTAAGGCCAAAACAAGTGATTTTATCACTTCAGAACCTGTAAATTGCCAAATTCTCCACAGAGAAACCTGAAAGTTGTGAAGTGAAGCATTTCAGCTTCTCCCTTATCATTTTATCATTTCTCATAAACATGTTTGCAATATATTGCAATTAATGCTAAGGAGGTGGTCAATAAGCAGCTAATAGTCCCCAAGAGTCAAGAGAATCAGCCTTTGGTTGTCATGAGATCTATAGCCAAGATCAAAATTCATCACAAGGACAAATGCTAAAACCTATAACTGGCAAAATTCACTTTTCTGGGTCTTAGAGGGGGCTTATTTGATACAGAAAATGACAGATTTCACTTATATGAAATTGTGCAATGTTGATACATCTTTAGATATTTTTTGATATATGTAATCTTTCCTGTCCAAAGACTAAGTATGTCAATGTGTTTTGGCAGTTTGTCACCATCTACGAAGAATCAAAAAATATGGCCAGCAGTGCACGTCTTTCAAAGGAACACGTTTCAGGTATGAAATGCTCTAAACTTTTAACCATCAATGAAATAAAGCACTTACTACTATAGTTGTGAATTAGAAAATTTTACCATTGATCTTTCCAACATCTTTTTCTTGTTTATTATTAATATGGGATTAAAATAATATCCATACCATTTTATAAAAATCTACAGGTTACATTAATTGTCTTTAACTTTGAACAACAAGGGACAATAGATGGTGTGACTAGAATTTGTTAGGCCATAGCTCTTCTCCCATTATGAAAGAATAAAGCAGAAATATTGAAGAGAAAAACTATAATGAGTTCTCTAAAGTTATATAGCTGTGGTACTACAAAAAGCCCTGTGATTTCTTTTCTTAGGGGAAAGGTGGCTACAGTAATTTAGCAGTAACACTATTCCCATGAATGTATTGCTTCCAGAGCAAGGGGGATGGCATAATAAAGATATAGTAAGTCGCCCAGGAGAGCTACCATGATGCATTGACCACTGAAATATGCTAGATTCTTAGCAGCCTTCTCAGAGCTTACTTTTTCAAATGAGAAATTAAATATGCACTGTGAATGATTCCCAACTTGTGAAAGTTATATATAGTGCAGTTAGTAAAATATTACAAGTTATCAATCATAAGTCGATATATTTTCTTACAGACTCAGATTATTAATGGCTGACACAGAAAACTAAATCTGAGCACTGACATTTTCCTTTTCTATGCAGTGTATCTTACGAGACAAAGAAATAAACCTATAAACTTTCAGAAGGAAATTTACACAATATAAGAGAGAAATGATAGCACTTTAGTATATTTCTGCCTTTACTTGAGAACTATACACTTGAACCCATGTACTGAGCATTGAGATGGAGCTCCCTGTTCTGCTTATTAGGTATTTTCAAATAGTTTTCAGGAGGGATAAGAGATGGACTTCGCACACCTTTCTAGAGATGCCTCAGGGTACTACACCCTGAGAGACAGAAATCTTTGCACTGTATTGCCTGCTTATACTCATCTTACCTGTATGATCCTAGGCCATGGTCTTCGGCCTCACCAAAGTTGGTCAGGCAATGAAGACTTTGCTGTGCACAGTTCTTTTGGGAGAGCACAGTAAATCAAACGGAAACATGCCAGCTTTGCTTTTTCCTTCACAGATTAATTTACAAATGCCAACTCTGAGTTCTGAATTGTTGCTGCAGTGTAACTGGGTAACTGGTTTTACTAATATCTTTTCCCACAGAAATGCCTAAGAGCAGTATTTCCAAGCAAGGTTCTAAAGTGCTGGCAAAGGTATCTTCCACTCTGTCAAAGGTGTTCTCCCGATCGAGCGGCAGTGTTCCTAAATCCTCCTCACCACCTCACCAGGATAAGTGCTGAAGCTTCTCCACTTGATAAAATTGTGATTCTCTATAAAATAAAATGATATTTAAAGTAGAACACGCCATTCAATTATTATAGTATATGGGTTGCTCCTGTTTAATTTTGAGAAGATGTGGCATTATAATGTTCAGTATGTAGATGGCAAAATTAATGTGAGTGATTACAACACAGTTATGCAAAAGACTGTTCACTGTCTAGGACACATTCAGAGAGTTCATGTGTCAACAATTTATACAGCTCCATCACCTGTGAAGTGTTATTTGCAAACTTCTATCTTTATCACTGGAAAGGTAGAAAAGAAACTAAGAAAATGACCTTGCTTTGTTTCTGTTGTGATAAACGCTATAACCAAAAACAATTTGGGATGGAAAATATTTATTGTAGCTTATAAACTCTCAGGTAATACTCCATCATAAAAGGACGTATTGACAGGAACCAGGAGACAGAGACTACAACAGATCCTTGAAGGAATGTGTCTCACTGACTTACTCCTTGTGGCTTGCTTAACCTATTTTCTTATCCAGACAAAGATCACATGCCTACTAGTAATACTGTCCACAGTGATTCACTGGGTCCATCTATACCAAATATTAATCAACACTTCCCTACAGATTATCTTACTGAGACATTTTCTCAGCTAGCTTTCCCTCTTCCCAGTTACGTCTAGGTTTATGTTAAGTTAGCATAAGCTTACTGACACTGGAAGTAAAAGTATTTAGATTTTAAAAAATACTGATGCTAAATTCATTTATAATACGTAAAAGAAAGAATTTGGAGGAAGAAAATATGAGGAAACTGTATGCAAGAATTGTGTGAGTCTTGGAATCAATTAAAGGCTAACTGCTTGTCATTTCTTTGAGGGATTTTCTTGGTCAGATTATTTGAGCTGGAAGAGCTGGAAGAGTCAGTCGAAAATGCGGGTAGCCCAGAGAAAAGGCAACAGGGAGCTTTGCTTTGGCTGCTTGCTTTGCTTACTCTTGCTGGAAGCTCATCTGTTTCATCCCTGTTACTGCTGCATTTGTTCTTTGATATTAGGGCTCACCTCCAGTCTTCCAATGTGTGAAGTCAAGGACTTCATTCTGGAATATTCTGATAATTTTTGGAGGATCTTTCCACCAATATTTATCAAAGATGTGGATTGGTGTTTTAAGGTATCTTTATTGAACATAGTAATAAAATGTGAAGTAACCAATAATAAGAAGTAATCCACAAATCCATAGAAACCAAACAAAATTCTTTTCAACCATGACTGAAAGAGGAAATAAAATGTACTTTAACGATGGTTTGAGAAAATTAAGAAGAAAATATGATAAATCAGACCTTCTTAAATTCAAAGAGCACTAAGGGGAAATTTGACACAGATAAACGTCACCATTAAGAATATAGAAAAATCTGAGAAAAGCATCACTTTATCTCCCAATGATTAGGATAGATAAGTTCAAATTTATCCCAAAATTATTTTTAAAAAGGAAATATAGATAACAGATCAGAAATAATTCATATAGGTAACAAACGTCTGCAAATAAAAAGTTTCATGGAAAAAAATAAATAACCTCCTACCTACCAGAAGAAGTAAGAGTGTTAGAACATATGTCTCAGAGGCAAAAAAATGATTATGAGCTATTGTGAACAATGCAGCATCTAATGAGATGTTCATGTCATTTTTCTATCACTTTATTTATACATCAGCTTTTTTTATATGGAAGCATCCCTGTATCTCTGGCATGAAGCATACTTGATCATGGTGGATAATGTTTTTGATATATTCCTGAATTCAATTTGTGAGTATTTTATTGACTATTTTTCATCAATGTTCATAACAGAAGCTGGTCTGCAATTCTTTCTTTGTTGTTTTTATATTACTGTTGCTTCAGTGAGTGAGTTTGGCAATGTTCCGTCTGTTTCCCTTTTGTGGAATAGTTTAAGGAGTATTGCTATTAGCTCTTTTTTGAAAGTCTTGTAGAACTCTGCACTAAATCCATCTAGTTCTGGGAGATATTTAATGACTGCCTTTATTTCCTTAGGAGTGATAGGGTTGTTTAAATAGTTAACCTCATCCTGATTAATTTGGCAAGTTGTATCTGTCTAGAAAATCATTCATTTTATTAAGATTTTCTAATTTTGTAGAGTACTGGCTTTTGAAATAAGACCTAATGATTCTTTAAATACCTCGGTGTCCTTATGCTTTCCATTTACTTCTGCTTTGTTTATTTTGACACTGTATCTCTGCCTTTGGTTAGTTGGGCTCAAGATGTGTCTATCTTGTTGATTTTCTCAAAGAACCAGCCCTTGATTTTGATTCTTTGTATTGGTTTCTTTATTTCTAACTGATTGAGTTCACCCCTGATTTTGATTATTTCCTATCTTGTGTACTCACTTCTTCCTCTTCCTCTTCCTCCTCTTCTTCTTATTCTTCTTCTCCTCCTCCTCTTTTGGCTTTCAAGTGTGGTTTTAAATTGCTGGTAGAAAAACTTTATGGAGACACTAAATACAGTGAGCTTTACTCTTAACACTTTCATTGTGCCCCATAAGTTTATGTTATGGTTTGCCTTCATTTTCACTGAATTCTAGAAAGTCTTTAATTTCTTTATTCCTGAGCCAGAGATCATTGAGTAAAGATTTGTTCAGTTTCCATGAGTGTGTATGATTTCTGCTGCTTCTGTTTTGTTGTTGTTGTTGTTGTTGTTGTTGTTGTTGTTGTTTTTGTTGTTGTTGTTGTTGAAGTCCAGCTTTAATCCATGATGGTCTAATAGGACACAAGACATTATTTTAATTTTCTTATATCTGTTTAGGCTTGCTTTGTGACCAACTATGTGGTTGATTTTGGAGAAGGATGAATAAAGTGCTGATAAGAAGGAATATTCCTTTGCGCTTGGGTGAAATATTCTGTAGATGTTTGTTAGGTCCATTTGATTCATCATGTCTGTTACTTTCATTATTTCTCTGTTTAGGTTGTACAAGATGTTCTGTAAATTGATGAGAGTAGGGTATTGAAGTCTCCCACTATTAATATGTGGGGTCTAATGTACGACTTAAGCATTAGCAATTTTTCTTGCAAAACTGGATCCCTTTGTGTTTGGGGCACAGATATTCAGAATTGAGATATCATTTTAGTAGCTATTTTTTCTTTGATGAGTGTAAGTGTCCTTTTCTGTATCTTTTGATTAATTTTGGTTGGAAGTTTATTTTATTAGATATTAGAATAGCTATTCCAGTATGCTTCTTGGGTCCTCCTGCTTGGAAAACTTTTTCCAGACCTTTTCTCTGATATATATCTGACATATCTGTATAGATATAGATATAGATATAGATATAGATATAGATATAGATATAGATAGATAGATAGATGAGATAGAGATAGAGATATATATTCTTTATTGCTGTGGTGAGTTTCTTGTATGTAGTAGAATGATAGAAAGATAATGTTTTTGCATCCATTCTGTTAGCCTGTGTCTTTTTATAGGGGAATTGAGCCCATTGGTATCGAAAGATATTAATGACCAGTGATTGTTCATTCCTATTATTCTGACCTTGGTGGGGTTAGAGAGAGAGAGGTAGAGAGGGGGGAAGGGAGAGGGAGAGGGACATAGGAAGAGAGAGAAAGACACCCTGTTTTTGCTGGTATAGAATTAATTTGCTGTAGTTTTGGATATATTTATACTCTTCAGGTTGGAGTCTTCCTTCGAGTATTTTCTGTAGAGCTGGATTTGTGGATAGATATTGTTTGAATCTGGATTTGTCCTTCAATCTGCTTTCTCCATGTATGGTGATTAAGAGTTTTGCTGAAAAGAACCCTGAGATTTCACCTCACACCAGTGAGAATGGCTAAGATCAAAAACTCGGGCAACAGCGCGTGCTGGCGAGGATGTGGAGAAAGAGGAACACTCCTCCATTGTTGGTGGGATTGCAGACTGCTACAACCATTCTGGAAATCAGTCTGGAGGTTCCTCAGAAAATTGGACATTGAACTGCCTGAGGATCCAGCTATACCTCTCTTGGGCATATACCCAAAATGCCTCAACATATAAAAGAGACACGTGCTCCACTATGTTCATTGCAGCCTTATTTATAATAGCCAGAAACTGGAAAGAACCCAAATGCCCTTCAACAGAGGAATGGATACAGAAAATGTGGTACATCTACACAATGGAATATTACTCAGCTATCAAAAACAACGACTTTATGAAATTCGTAGGCAAATGGTTGGAACTGGAAAATATCATCCTGAGTGAGCTAACCCAATCACAGAAAGACATACATGGTATGCACTCATTGAAAAGTGGCTATTAGCCCAAATGCTTGAATTACCCTAGATCCCTAGAAGAAACGAAACTCAAGACGGATGATCAAAATGTGAATGCTTCACTCCTTCTTTAAATGAGGAAAAAGAATACCCTTGGCAGGGAAGGGAGAGGCAAAGATTAAAACAGAGACTGAAGGAACACCCATTCAGAGCCTGCCCCACATGTGGCCCATACATATACAGCCACCCAATTAGACAAGATGGATGAAGCAAAGAAGTGCAGACCGACAGGAGCCGGATGTAGATCTCTCCTGAGAGACACAGCCAGAATACAGCAAATACAGAGGCGAATGCCAGCAGCAAACCACTGAACTGAGAATAGGTCCCCTGTTGAAGGAATCAGAGAAAGAACTGGAAGAGCTTGAAGGGGCTCGAGACCCCATATGTACAACAATGTCAGGCAACCAGAGCTTCCAGGGACTAAGCCACTACCTAAAGACTATACATGGACTGACCCTGGACTCTGACCTCATAGGTAGCAATGAATATCCTAGTAAGAGCACCAGTGGAAGGGGAAGCCCTGGGTCCTGCTAAGACTGAACCCCCAGTGAACTAGACTATGGGGGGAGGGCAGCAATGGGGGGAGGGCTGGGAGGGGAACACCCATAAGGAAAAGGAGGGGGGAGGGGGATGTTTGCCCGGAAACCGGGAAAGGGAATAACACTTGAAATGTATATAAGAAATACTCAAGTTAATAAAAAAAAAAATGAGGAAGATGCTAGTTTTCAAACTGTTGAAATCATTTTCAAAACACCATTCTAAAACTTACTGAAATCATGACACATGGTAAGGTATTCAATGAAGAAAAAACCCTGAGCTTGCAGCCAATTATACCTGCATTTAAACATGGTAAAATTTACAAAATTTTGAGACATTTTATGACTTGTGTGACTCCTGGTTGCCTCTCTGTTAAGTCTCATTATTTTAAAAAAATGTCATAACAGGCTTTATAGAGACATCTGCTTGAATTTTATCAGAATTAAATAAAGCAATTCACAGAAACAACTAAAAAAAGAGAGTTTTGCTGAGTATACTAGTCTAGGTTACTACCTGTGCATTTTAGAGGTTGCAAGATATCTTTTCAGGTCCTTCTAGCTGTTATGGTCTCTGTTGAGAAGTCAGGTATAATTCTGATGGGTTTAACTTTGTACGTTACTTGGCCTTTCCCCCTTACTTCTTTTAATATTCTTTTTTTGTTCTGTAGATTTTGTCTTTTGGCTATTATGTGGCAGGAGGATTTTCTCTTCTGGTTCAGTTTAATTAATGTTCTATAAGCTTCTTGTATATTTATAGGCATCTCTTTCTTTAAGTTAAGATAGAGCCAGGGTTCAATTTGGACAGTTTACACTAACGTACATGTGTCACATCCCCAATAGGAACAGAAGAGAATGAAACTTTGTCTCTTTAGGAGAAATCTCATCTGGAACTAAATATTATTTCCACTACTGTTGATATTACCTTTCTTCTACTTGTCGATACACACACAGACATACAAACACATATGTTAAAGAAAGTTCCACAATATGGTTTTGACTTCTTTGTCAAAGATCAAGTGTCCATGGGTATGTGGGTTTATTTCATGGTCTTCAATTCTATTCCATTGATCGACCTGTCTGAAAAAGGAAGCATCTTCAACAAATCATGCTGGTGTAACTGGTGGTCTGAATGTAGAAAAATGCAAATTGTTCCATATTTATCTCCTTTTACAAAGCTCAAGTCCAAGTGTATCAACCTCCACCTAAAACCAGGTACACTGAATCTAACAGAAGAGAACATAGGAAAGGGCCTTAAATATACTGAAATGGGGGAAGACTATCTGAACAGAACACCAATGACTCAGGCTCTAAGATCAATAATTGACAAATGGGACCTCATGAAACAGAAAAGCTTCTGTAAGGAAAATACACTGTCTATAGGAAAAATGGCAACCTACAGATTGGGAAAAGATCTTCAATAATTCTATATCCAATAGAGACCTACTATCCAAAACATAAAAAGAACTCAAGAAGTTAAACTCCAAAAAACAAATAACCCAATTTAAAAATGGGATAGAGAACTAGATAGATTTCACAACAGAGGAATCTCGTATGGCGGAGAAGCACTTAAAGAAATGTTCAACATCCTTAGCCATCATGGAAATGCAAATCAAAACAACCCTCAGAGTCCACGTTACTCCAATCAGAAAGGCTAAAATCAAAAACTCAAGTGACAGCACATGCTGCCAAAGATGTGGAAAAAGAGGAGTATTCCACCATTGCTGATGGTGGTACAACCACTCTGGAAGTCAACTTGTCAATTTCTCAGAAAAGTGGAAATAGCTCTACCTGAAGACCCAGCTATACCACTCCTGGGAATATAATTCAAAATATTTTCACCATACCACAAAAACACATGTTCCACTATGTTCATAGCAGCCTTATTTGTAACAGCAGAAGCTGGAAACAACCAGATGTCCCTCAACTGAAAAATAGATACAGAAAAGGTGGTTCGTTTACATAATGAATTGCTATTCAGCTATTAAAAACAAGTACATTGTGAATTTGGCAGGCAAATGGATGGAACTAGAAAATATCATCCCGAGTGAGGTAACCCAGAACCAAAAGGACGTGCATGATATGTATTCAATGATAAGTGGATATTAGCCAAAATGTATAGAATGCCCATGATAAAATTCATAGACTGTAGGAAGCTTAACTAGGAAGGCGCAAGTGTGGATTCCTGAAACCCATTTAGAAGGGGAACAAAATCATCATGGGAGGCAGAGGAGGGAGAAAAGTAGACAGGAGAGGGAAAGGGAAAAAGAGGGGCAGGATCGGGTATGGGGTGAGACAAGAGGGACTTCCAGAGGGCCAGGAGAATGAATCAAAATATGATACATGGGAGTTAGTGGCCAAGAGGAACCTCGAAAAAGTCTGAGACCTGGGATGTGAAAGGCTACCAGTGGGGTTATGGAACCAGAAGAGACCACCTTCAGTAGCTAGGCATGGCCCTCAGTTGAGGAAGAAGGCTACCCACGCATCTTCAAAATTTTAACCTAGAATTGTTCCTGTCTAATGAAAATGCAGGGAAAAAAATGGAGTAGAGACTAAAGGAAAGGCCACCCAGTGACTGTCCCCACTTGGGATCCATTCATGTACACACCCCAAACATACCAAATCCTGACACTATTACTGAGGCCATATTGTGCATGCAGACAGGAGTCTGGCATGGCCGTCCTTGCAGAGGCCCTTACTAGCAACTGACTGAGACAAATGCAGATACAGACAACCATTGGATTGAGGTCAGGCACTCCTATGGAAGAGTTAGGGGAAGGACTGAAGGAGCTGAAGGGGATGGCAACCCCATAGAAAAAACAACAATGTCAAGTAACCTGGACCCTCAGAACTCCCAGAGACTAAACAAAAAAAACCAAGGAGCATGCATGGGCTGCTCCTTAGCCCTGGGCACACATGTAGCAGAGGACTTCTTTGTATGGCCTCAGTGGGAGAGGAGGAGCTTAATCCTGTGGAAACACGACGCCCCATGTTGCTGTAAAATTAGTAAAAGAGGTTTCTTTTAACATGCACTAGATCTGGCACCATAGTGACCCATGACATCTATTTGATATTTTCATCTCAGTCAGCAACATCTACCTCCATGTTCTCTCGGCTGCTTCTCCTTTCATCCCAGTCTCCTCCTCCTCTCAAAACCTTTTTTCCTGCCCATCCTTCCTTCTTGTCCAATGACAGGCCTCATTCTATCCTGTACCTGCCTCACCTGCATAATGACATCATCCTACATTTCACCCTTTCTATCTGATGAAAGAGAACTTTTCTCTCAAATATAAGCTGAGTACAGCTATCATTATTTTGTAATTAAAAGCATAAAATATACCTAACACCCGGTCCAAGGTTTTATCAGTTAAACAGAACATTTAATTATCCATTCCAGATTAAGAAAGGCTTCAAATCTATCATATCCTGGCTGGCTTGTATACTATCTGACAACTATCTAATAAAATATGTATTTACAAAGTTAAACAGCTTTATAGGCTATAAGACTGTAATCAGTCTTCAACCCTGTCAGAAATCTGAGAATAACCAAATAAATATAAACATAGGAAGCCTAACATGGCTTCCACAGCTGAAAGAAAGAACTGGAAGAGCTTGAAGGGGCTCGAGACCCCATATGAACAACAATGCCAAGCAACCAGAGCTTCCGGACTAAGCCACTACCTAAAGACTATACATGGACTGACCCTGGACTCTGACCTCATAGGTAGCAATGAATATCCTAGTAAGATCATCAGTGGAAGGGGAAGCCCTGGGTCCTGCCGAGACTTAACCCCCAGTGAACGTGATTGTTGGTGGGAGGGCAGTAATGTTGGGAGGATAGGGAGGGGAACGCCCATAGAGAAGGGGAGTGGGAGGGGTTAGGGGGATGTTGGCCTGGAAACCGAGAAGGGAAATAACAATTGAAATGTAATTAAGAAATACTCAAGTTAATAAAGATGAAAAATAAAAGAACCTATAAATGTACAGAGTGGAATCTTACAAGGTATATCCATGTTCTCTCGGCTGCTTCTCCTCTCTTGCTCCAGTCTCCTCCTCCTCTCTAAAACGTTTCTCCTGCCCATTCTTCCTTCTCGTCCAGTGACAGGCCTCATTCTATCTTGTACCTGTCTTTACCTGCATAATGACATCATCCAACAGCCCCAGGCAAGAGGGATGCTGGTGGGGGTGAACTGGGAATGGGTGGAGAGGTGGGAGGCACCCTCTCAAAGGCATGGTGGGTAGGGAGGGTGAGATGAAGAACTCAGGGAGGCGGGACTGGAAAGTGGAACAACTTTGTAATATAAATAAATAGTTTCATTAATAAAATGTTCCACAAAACTTTTTGGAAATTCTGATTTTTATCGAATGTTGCCATTTGATAGATAATTAATAAACCATGTAGATGTAACATGATTTTAAATCACACATCTAGATGGAAGAATTGTTCCCATTGGAAAATGTGGTACTGAAAGGCTAAATGTCAGCTATAAAGTATGTGAGTTGATAATAACAGCAGAAACCTTCCCCCAAAACTTTGATCTAAATCCCATATGTATTGTTAACTAAACTCTATCTGTTAACATTGTTCAAAATTCTTGGAATCAGACAATTTGACAGATAATTTAACTGTCTTGTGTAATGTGTAAAAACCTGCGTCTAACTCATGTAGCCCACTGCTTTAACATACGGTGCTTACAAAAATTATTAGATGGTGCACTAGCAGAAAGATGGCACCCCATATATTTTATTTTACCCAAAAGCATAAGCCAATAGCTATGACCTTTAGATCAAAGAGTAGCCTACCTCAAAATCCTTAGTCTGGATTCTGGAGTGCAGTCCTGTTGGCCCTCTTACCACAGCTGCAGGATCAACAGACACAGAGAGAAGTATGGTTGAGACTGTGCTTTGTTAGAGATGCCCAGAGGGACTTTGATGTCAGTCAAATCTTAGAAGATAGAGTCTAAAGATTCCCATGGTAATTGTATGACAATTCCATGAATGAGCTGTTAGACACTTGCATGTCCACTTTTCATGTAAATCTGAAAAGTTTGTCAGGAGAGTTTGTCTTTCCAGCATATTTACATATTACATTCATCTCAAGCAGTTTGTGATTTCATGTTTTCATTTTGTCTTTCTTTCTGTTACCTTGTTTATGTCGTGAAGCTTCATTCTGGATACATCAAATCAAAACACATATGTTTACCATTTTGGCACGGACATGTCTGTTCCTTTAATGGGATCAGAGGATAAGTATGCAATGCTGTCTCGTGCCTCATGTCAATTTCTTCTGCATGTAGGTTCACATACTCTTTGACGGTATTTTGGGGATACCTGAAAAAAAGTCCTTCCTTTAATTTTTCTCTAAATGTGGGTCTCTTTTTTTAAGTCTCTGTTTATTTAAAAAGCATTATTTAAGCTTGCTCCCAAAAATGTGTTTTCATGAGTATAGAATTTTAATTTGAACTCTTTTTTGGATAGCTTTATTTTTTCTTGTTTTCTTCTTTATTTCATTCATACATTCATTTGACATCCTGGTCACTGCTCCCCTTCATCCCTGTCCCCTTCTCACACAACTTGCCCCAGCCATACCCACCTTCCCCTTCTCTTCTGAGAGGGTGTAAGCCTACCCCCTCCCCCTCCCCTGGCACATTGTCTCTTCAGGACGAGGAGGATCCTCTCCAACTGAGCTCAGATAAAGCAGCCCAGTTATGGGACCCGGATCCACAGAAAGGCAACAGATTTAGGGACAGCCCCCCTGCTCCATTTGTTCAGGGACCTGAATGAAGACCAAGCTGCACATCTGCTATGTATGAGTGGGGGCTCTAAGTCGAGCCCGTGTATGTTCTTTGGTTGGTGGTTTAGTCACTGAGAGCCACCAGAACAGTCATTGGTTGGCCATTCCCTCGGTTTCTGCTTCATCTTTGTCCCTACATTTCGTGTAGACAGGACAGATATTGGTTTGAAGGGTTTGTGGCTAGGTCGGTGCCCTTATCCTTCCAATAGAGGTACTGCTTGACTGCAGGTAGAGGCCACTTCAGGTTCCATATCCCTACTGCTATGACTCTTAGCTAAGTCACCCCTATAGACTCCTTCCTGGGAGCCTCTCTGTCTGGAACATCCTAGAGAAGCCCCCTAGCCAATGTACTCCTGGCCATCTGACCTCTCTCCTGTCTTTCCCTGTACCTAATCCTAAACACTCCCCATTCCGCTCGACATTTTCACCAGTTTGTTTCCTCATATGACTATTCTTCCTTCTAAGTGAGTTTCAAGCATCTTTGATTGGGCCTTCCTACCTGTTCAGCTTTTTACGGGTCTGTGGATTGTGGCCTGGGTCTCCTGCATTTTATGGCTAAAATCCACTTATAAATGAGTACATACCATGCTTGTTCTTTGGGGTCTGGATTACCTCACTCACATTTTCTTTCACTTCTTCATTCTTTCTGTGACTTTACTCTGGGTCTTTATATTTCATTTTGGCTTCTGTTAGCAGAGAGGAGAGCTCAGTATGTAAAGACCTTGAACCTCCTATGCAGCCTAGACTGGCCTTCAATTTAGGTTCTTCCCGCCAGTCAGTGTCAAACACTGGAATCACAATTACGCAGCAAAATGCCTGGCTTATTCTGGTTCTTTTTCTGGATTTTCATTTTACCACTGGATTAGAATCGGATTAGATCTGACTTTTGTGACTATATTCCTTGTATAAGGAATTATTACTTTCAACAACTGTGTGGAAGAAAGGTCCTTTTTTTCCTTCCGATTCTCTTTCCCTCCTTAGGGTGCCCCATTTGTTCTTTGATAAACCGTTTGATATAATTTATCATCTGGGTTCACTACAATCATTTATGAATGTCTTCTGGGCTTTAGTACCTTTGCTAGCTGTGCCTGCTGGTTTCTTTCAGTCCATTATTCTTTTCATTTGGCCACATCCCCTATCTTTCTGTTTGTTTATTTGTCTAGAAGTTTTTTATTTGCTAGCAGATATTATGACCTTTAGATCAATGACACCAAGATTTTGTGATACAATTTAAGTAGTATAGGACCTAATTTCATAGTTACTTATAATCAGCTTCTCTATGTAGGCTTTTCGGTTAGATTTTGATAGTAAAGTTTCTTGCAATTACACTACAGGACAAAAATAGTCTTTTACAGAGCAATAACTTTCTGAGTAGTCTGCTAATTATTTTGTATGCTATAGAATCCATGTTAGGTGGCACATCAAAAACATTATACTTGTACTGTTTGTACATCACTATCTTAATGTTTTCTGGGAGCTTCTATCCTGATCTTCAGTGCTTTCCTTTTAAGCATTCACAGACCTGCACAAATCAGTAGCAAGTTAGAAGTTCTAGAGCTTAAGGTTTTCTCTGCAGACTTTGAAAGTCTATTCTCTCCTCTCTCTCTCTCTCTCTCTCTCTCTCTCTCTCTCTCTCTCGTTTGTTTTGGTCTGTCTCTCTGTCTGTCTTTGTCTGTCTCTGTCTCTGTCTCTGTCCTCTCTCTTTCTCTCCCTTTCCCCCGCTCTCATATCCAGTCTCTGACTTTTCCTTGTCAGAAGAGCTTCTGTCTTCTAAGCTTAGTGGTAGTTTATGGCAGTCTTGTTTATTTTGTTTCTTGTGCAAAACACCTTTAATCCCAACACTTGGGAGCAGAAGCAAGTAGATCTTTGTGAACCATCCTGATTTACATAGAAAGTTCCAGAACATCCTACAACTGCTTAATGAGACTTTAAAAAAAAGAAATGGAAATAAGGAAAGAGGAAAAAAGGAAGGAATGAAGGGAGAGAGGGAGGGAAAAGGAAGAAAGGCGGGTAAGAAGGAAGGAAGGAAGGAAGGAAGGAAGGAAGGAGGGAGGGAGGGAGGGAGGGAGGGAGGGAGGGAAGGAAGGAAGGAAGGAAGGAAGGGAGGAAGGAAGGAAGGAGGGAAGGAAGGAAGACAAGGACAAGCTCATTATTGGGATGCCTATAGATCATACCTGAATTTTCTTTCCTCAAAGAACATAACCTTAAACTGTTTTTGTTCAATATCTGAGAAAAATTATTTTATATAAATTTGTCTGTCTTCTGGCTGTCACATAGGAGGCAGGACACATTTAGCCCATTGCTCTGTCATATATCAAGAAGGAAGAAATTAGATACATTCTTTATCTTGCCCATGAACCCCATTGAGCTTGGACATACCAAATACAAATGAGTTAGACCTTTGAAAACAGCGACGAAGACATTCAAATACTTGCAAAGCGAAGCACAGAGAAGCACATGAGTTCAGCTTTTTACTGACAAGAGTAGTGGTTTAGATAAGCCATGTTCTTGGACTCCTAACTAGCTTAGTACATCATGAGAAATGTTTGACATTTTCCAGATTGCCACTGCTAATATGAGCTCTGATGATCTGGGAAACTTTTAAACAAGTCTCATAAATGATCATCTCTGACAGATGACTGCGTGAAGGATTCCAAGATTCACAAGTATAATTTTCTTTAATGCTTAGTTCTAAAACATGTATTTTGTTTATATTTTACTGAAGAATATTTCAAATTTTTACTACAACATGCTTAGAACAATTGATCATTATTATATCATATATAATATATATTCATTTTCTGAGAATAATTCATTTCTAACTTGCAGAAATTCAAATCTAAATACTGAATGGACTATTTTATTGTCTAATGCATTTTCCTTCTGGTTATCTTATTTGCAGTGTAAGGGTTTGGAAAGCAGCTGAATTTTCCAGCTGTGGCAAAATGCTTCAATAAATGAGACGAGCAACATCAGTATTAAATAAAGCTGTTTGTTTGCTCCTCAAAATGGCTATCTCTATTTTAAAACAAAGCCATAGCTACTGGTGGAGCCCAGCAGCTGTTATGGCTAAACTGAACAGTTATGGAGAAATTAAGCTGCCACTGTATTAGTGATATAGTGAGAAGAGAGCACTAGACTGCTGTGGAGGCATTTAAAAGTCTTCCCTTTTAATTCATTACAAAGAGTGCAAACAATGTCATTTTGTTTTGGTCATTGATACTGGTTAAGTGATAGACTCCATTTCTATTGTAAGCAATCAACTTCTTTGTAGACAGAGTTTCCAGCAGAGCCTTTAATAATAGATAGGAAGAAATGTAGTGAATCCACATTAGTGGTGCAGAAAGTAGAGATGATCTTACGTCTCCACAGGCTGCTGTCTCTAAGAGTCATGGAAATGGAGAATCTTCCAATACAAAACTTGCTTGTTCATCATCCACTGCTTTTATATACACACTTCTGGTTCTCCAATATCACAAGGTGCAGTTCTATGGCAAATTTAAACTTGCAGATATGTCTGGAAGACTGTTATCTAATGACCACTAACACCATCAGGATATCAGACTCAACAATTAAACAAAATTCTCCCTAGAGTAAAAAATATATATATAATTACAATATACATGTATCAAATTCCAAATTTCCACACTAAACTTAAATCATAATTTATTTATAGCTCCATCTACGTGCCTTAAATAGTCTCATTTCTAAAAATTGGTATCATTTTCATAGTCCTCTGAAATAATTATAGTTTATGCTTTCATGCCACTTGCACATTAGTTGATGATATACATTTTAATGTTCTATTTGAGATATCAACAATTTTAATAAGTAAATTTCCTTCCTTTTGCTTGATTTAGATTCTTCCTGTTTCCTGAAATGGAGACTGGATTTGTTTTGTGCTTCTGAACAAGAATGGGTGGGACAGAAAGAACGGAAGACAGAATAAGGTTGACACTGGGCAACGGGCAGACCAACGGCATTTAATACTAGTGAACATAATGGTCTCTTAACTGAGAACCTTGGAAAACTGTCTTATTAATTTATAAGAGCTAGGTGCCTACTATACAAATGGGAAGAAAAATATCTTAACCAAAGATAATAATAAACTTTTAACAGAGCCAGTTAAAAAGTGATCACACAAAATGAGACCCACAAATGGAGACCACTGGGTTTTGTTGGCAAATGAACATAGCTTTCCCAAGGATTCAAGAATGAGGTTTACTTTTCTTGGCATTTCTCTCTATGCACTACCCAGGAAAGATTTTGACATCACTTGACAATTGTCTGTGAGAAAAGCCATTGTCTTCTCTCTGTCACTACTTTATGTAACCATTGTTACCCATGCTCCAGTAGATAGTTCCACATCCTTGACCATGCTGATAGCCCTGGTTGCAAATAGTAGGTGACAAAACAAAACAAGAAGACTAAAAGTCATAAGGAAACTTGAGAGGAGAATGGAGCTTGGAAATGTAGCAGGAGATGGATAAGAGAGGGTATGGGGGTGATTGTGTCTAAAATGTATTAGATACATGAGTGGAATTGTCAGAAGAATAGAATACTTACAAATAGTAATGACAACACAAAATCGATGTTTATAAATATATCATTCCAACTATATCATTCTAAGTATTTATATTATAAAACCAACTAAACAGAAATTATCAGTCAATTAATAAAGGATTTGTGAAACTAAATAAAGCTCACCTAAAGGGATCACAAAAGCAATGGCCATTCCATTTCCCATGTATCTGTAGAGAAAACAGCATCCTGTTCTTTTGACGGAGATGAGTGGAGGAAAATGAGCAGCTGTATCATTTTGTATAGAAGATTCAGAAGGCTTCATGAGTCTTAACTTGTGTTAAGCTAGTGAGAAAGAAGGATTTCTGGATGACTAGCTCAGAAAACCTACTTAGCTCTCTTAAATACTTTTAATGTTTGGCAAGTTCCAACACCCAACAGCTACTAGGAGAGGGGGAGTTCTGCTGTGGAGGTGGTCTGGCTATCATCTGACTTTACTGTCAGTCTCTCTCAAATAAAACAAGTATTAGCTCATAATTTTTGAGCAAATTAGCTCAAAATCTTAAGAATGCATTATACTATCAATTACTATAAAGTAAATATATTCTGGAAATACAGATCATATGTAGAAAAGAACAGAAACAAGTCATGCTTTTAAAATTAAATTTCCAAGTAAAAATGTTTCAAAACACCAAATTATCTTCAAGAACATGAAGGCAGTATAAAATTTGAGGAGAAGTCTCAGGGTCTGGAATAGTCCAGAGGCTGTGTGATGATGCAAATAACTGTAATAAAAGAGAAACAGACTGGAGGCTTAGGCAACAGATGATACAGTTTTAATTCATTGTGACTGTCAACACCAATGGTAAATGTTAAGTTGTGGTAGCCTGCTGCAAAAGATATCTACTCTAAGCTACTAACAGCAAATAATGCCTGAGGAAACTACACAGTGAAGCACTAGTGCAAGCCCATTGTCTCGCTCTCTTTACCTGAAGCAATGAAGAATGTGAAGCCTCAGTGAAAAGAAAGTTATGTTTTAATTTGCCCCATTTATGCATTTTGGGTACTGGGGCTAGGGGTGAGTATGTGCACATCACAGCACATCTGTATAAGTCACAGGGAAGCCTGTAGGAGTTGGTCCTCTCTTTCCATAATGTGGCTCCTAAGGACTGACATCAGGTCCTCAGGCCTGATGGAAAATGTCTTTCCCCACTGAGCCATCTCACTGGACCAGCATTTTATTTTAAACACTGAAAGTCATTTCTCACTTTGTAGTTTGATACGATGTGTAACCACACATCTCTAAAATCAAATCCTACCTCTCCTACTTAAAAGCAGTCAATTTCCTTATAACATAAAGCCTAGCACCTAGATTTGTTGGTGTATCTTCAGAGTCTGCTGCGCATGTACTGTTCTTGTAAGAAATGGCTACTGTATTTACTATTTTACAGTCATTCTTTATAACACTCATGGTGGAATACTAAGCTGAATAGTTTCTAGATTTAGAGAGGTTGCACTGTAGAGCAATATAAGTGCTATAAAGAGGATTAAGACAAAGAAAGGCCTGAAGAGACATAGTGAGAAGGCACGTTATAAATAGAAGGACCAGGAAGAACCATTCAATAAATAACATGGAGTCAAGACTAGAAACAAGTGAGGAGAAAACCCCACAGAGAGGCAGAAAACCCTATAAACTGAGCATGATTTGTTGTCACTCTAATTCATGTTGAGGTTTGGTTCCCACTCTGCTGAGAAATGGCACCTAATGAGAGAAGTCTATGTCATGGGGCAGAGCCTTTATGAACAGAATAATGTCTTTCTCATATAAATGAGTTTTTGCTCTCCTGAGTCCTCCCCTGAGAGGAAGCCATATAAAGCAAGTCATCATGTCATCTCCTTTTTGCAACTATATTTGATTTTTTAAAACTATTTCCAAACGCTAGAAGCCCTTACTTCCTAATGGAACCAACTTCTCAAAGTCAATAAAATTCTGTACACCTATCAGTCAATGTTAATAAAGCTCTTTACATCTACCACTCAGGTTAAATTTAAAAAATAAGTTTAACTGTTTTTTATCACATAACAGTTATAAAACTAATATGTACACAATCTAAATAATTTAAGGAAAATATTGATTGGTATTTTGATTTAAAAATACACATTGACAAACTCTCAAAAATATACATTAAAGGCATATGGATATCAATGACAACTAAACTTCTTTATTCATTCTACCATATAAAACATTTAAATTAAGAATTTGTGACACAGATTATAATATAGTTCATCTACTCTCTTTGTTCTAAAACAATTTGGGAACCAAATCTTGAAATAATTAGACTCCAAACAACAATATTCAAACTGTGTACAATGAAGAATGGAACATGCTTCATGAAGCTTTATGATATTTTTAAATTTACATATTTTAATGAGGATGTCAGCACATAAATTGTAACCTTTGAATAAATGGATTGCTTCTGGAGACTTGAAAAATATAGCTGAAAATAATATAAAATGTAGCTGTAGCTTTTTGCCAAGCAACCTGACTTGATAATAAACAATAATGGAATTTTCAAAATAAAGAAAAAATCTAATTCTTTAAGTTAATGGAATTCAAACTTTAAAATAGAGGAGAGATTTGATGTAGTAAATAATTAGTTCTTCTCTCAGAAAGAAAGCCTCCAGCTAACTACCTTCTGAGTATATTTCATAGTTCTAAAATATGTAACATGAAAATGTAGTGCTTAAAATTACAAGTGCATTTCATAAATTAACATTAGAATATCATGTTTAAATACCACTTAAAATATTAACAGTGGAATATGTTATAATTTATTAGTGAATTTATGTTTTGTTTCTATTACAATTCATAATTAGGCAAACTACAGTTGTAGTTTATGTTAGCATTGAAATGTAAGTATTTCATGTAATTGAATCATAAATTTTACCTATTATACCTGGACTTTACATCTTTATTCTGCATAAGAGTTCTAACATCCTTAATTGCATCCTATGTTGCTTTTTATAAAATGCTTTGTTTTGTAGATTTATTGCACAATTATTTCAGAACAATATGAGCACATAGAGATATCAAATTCACTTCATACATACATTTTTCTTCTCATTTTGTTTTATGGTTGAGTAGGGAACTGTTATTCTATATTTCATGCTTTATATGAATATTAGATGGTACATTAATTTAATTGAAATTGTAAAAATAAAAACTAAAACTTAGCCTTCACAGAACTCTGTAAGTAGGAAACTTTATTCCAGCTCTTGGTGGGAGTAGAGACATACTGCTAGATTCTCCCACATCAGCAAACCCAGTCTTTCTATGACAGAATATCACAGATTACACTGCTTTTCTTCTGCCATACTTTTGTTTAATAGATATAGGGGTTTGCAACCCATAGGAAGAATAACGATATCAACCAACCAGACCCCTAGAGCTCACAGAGACTAAAGCATAAACCAAAGAATACACATGGAGAGACCCATGGCTCCAGCCACATATGTAACAGAGGATAGCCTGTCGGACATCAATGGAAGGAGAGGCCCTGGGTCCTGTGAATGCTCAATGCCCCAGTGTAGGGGAACACCAGGGCTGGGAAGCAGGAGTGGGTGGGTAGCACCCTCCTAGAAACATGGAAAGGGAGAATGGAATAGGGCATTTCCAGAGGGGAAACCAAGAAAGGGGATAACATTCGAAATGTAAATAAATAAAATATCCAATAAAAAACGGTAAGCACAATATTTAGGAAGGAAATAACAGTTATTGATATTTGCTATTGATACAAATGGAACCATGAAAGTAGAATCTAGAAGTGAAATTAAGTCATACTATAGAATATGTGTATATAAGTATCATTAAAAAATAGATATAGGTCAATCTGTAGATGAATGGGTAAGGGCACCAATAGATCTTAACTTCTTCACAGCCTAGCTCAACTCCAGATATCAGATTTTACCTAACTCCCTGGATTTCTCAAAGTGCCTCATCTCATATAAACTGAGAAATCTAAGGATTATGGAAACAAGGTGACGAGATCACTGTAGTCCACCAGAACACAGCAGGCTGTCCTTTCTGGAAGATCTCCCTTCCAGGCTTTCTAGTGAGTTACAATACTCATTTTAGTTTTCCTCTACACAAACAAAAATTCTAGCACTATTAATATCTATGAACATTTTTTATTTTCTCTGATATGAAACCCAAGACATCAAACCCTAAGAAACCAGACCAAACCAGAGCTCCCAGGGACTAAATCACTACCCAAAGAGTACACATGGACAGACCCATGGCTCCAGCTGCATAGGTAACAGAGGATGGCCTTGTTGGGCCCCAAGAGAGGAGATGCCTTTGGTCCTATCAGGCTGTACCCCCAAAGTAGGGGAATATCAGGACAGGGAGGTGGGAAGGGATGGATGGTTCGGGAGGGGGAACACCCTCATAAAAAAAGGGGAGGGGGGAATGGAATAGGGGTTTATGGACAGGAAACCAGGAAAGGGGATAAAATTTGAAATGTAAATAAAAACTATCCAGTAAAAAAAAATGAAAAAAAAAAAAGACTTTTTCAGAACAATGGGGGAAAAAGAGAAAGAAACCCAAGACATGTTTAGTATTTGAAATTTCAGAATCACCAAGTTCCCAGAGTCTGCCTTCCAAACACTAAACAGAACTGAAAAAATAATTTCAGAAGTCTAAACAATAAGATGAGACATGTCTGCCTCTAGCTTCAGGGCATGCCCATCTTCCCTCGAATTTCCTATGACAGAGTATGGACCCATGGTTCTCGTTTTCACTTTCCTTATACAAATATGTTCTGATATTAAACTTTTAAATTTGTAATAAACGCAGATGGACATAGGATGTTTTCGTTGAACTGGGTTTAGTTTCTTATACATCGAGAACGTTTAGTTTAAGAACTTAAATACTGTGAAAATATAGTGTAAAATCATATGGAAGAATGAGAGTTAAGAATAAATTTGAGGAGAGAGAGACCCAACCGCCTGGTCAGGTGGGCACTCCTGAGGCTGCAGAGCGGAAGAGACCACCAACACTGCTCACCCCTGCCCACATCCCTGGCCCAAAAGGAAACAGTATAAGGCCTCTGGGCTCCCGTGGGGGAGGGCCCAGGAGCCGCAGGACACCTGCCTGAGACACCTCCTGAACCTGAAAGAAACAGACCAGATAAACAGTTCTCTGCACCCAAATCCCGTGGGAGGGAGAGCTAAACCTTTAGAGACCTAGACAAGCCTGGGAAACCAGAAGAGACTGCTCCCTGCACACACATCTTGGACGCCAGAGGAAAAAGCCAAAGACCATCTGGAACCCTGGTGCACTGAAGCTCCAGGAAACGGCAGCACAGGTCTTCCTGATTGCTGCCGCTGCAGAGAGCCCCTGGGCAGCACCCCACGAGCGAACTTGAGCCTCAGGACCACAGGTAAGACCAAATTTTCTGCTGCAAGACAGCTGCCTGGTGAACTCAAGACACAGGCCCACAGGAACAGCTGAAGACCTGTAGAGAGGAAAAACTACACGCCCGAAAGCAGAACACTCTGTCCCCATAACTGACTGAAAGAGAGGAAAACAGGTCTACAGCACTCCTGACACACAGGCTTATAGGACAGTCTAGCCACTGTCAGAAATAGCAGAACAAAGTAACACTAGAGATAATCTGATGGCGAGAGGCAAGCGCAGGAACCCAAGCAACAGAAACCAAGACTACATGGCACCATAGGAGCCCAATTCTCCCACCAAAACAAACATGGAATATCAAAACACACCAGAAAAGCAAGATCTAGTTTCAAAACCATATTTGATCATGATGCTGGAGGACTTCAAGAAAGACATGAACACACTTAGGGAAACACAGGAAAACATTAATAAACAAGTAGAAGCCTACAGAGAGGAATCGCAAAAATCCCTGAATGAATTCCAGGAAAACACAATCAAACAGTTGAAGGAATTAAAAATGGAAATAGAAGCAATCAAGAAAGAACACATGGAAACAACCCTGGATATAGAAAACCAAAAGAAGAGACAAGGAGCTGTAGATACAAGCTTCACCAACAGAATACAAGAGATGGAAGAGAGAATCTCAGGAGCAGAAGATTCCATAGAAATCATTGACTCAACTGTCAAAGATAATGTAAAGCGGAAAAAGCTACTGGTCCAAAACATACAGGAAATCCAGGACTCAATGAGAAGATCAAACCTAAGGATAATAGGTATAGAAGAGAGTGAAGACTCACAGCTCAAAGGACCAGTAAATACCTTCAACAAAATCATAGAAGAAAACTTCCCTAACCTAAAAAAAGAGATACCCATAGACATACAAGAAGCCTACAGAACTCCAAATAGATTGGACCAGAAAAGAAACACCTCCCGTCACATAATTGTCAAAACACCAAACGCACAAAATAAAGAAAGAATATTAAAAGCAGTAAGGGAAAAAGGTCAAGTAACATATAAAGGGAGACCTATCAGAATCACACCAGACTTCTCGCCAGAAACTATGAAGGCCAGAAGATCCTGGACTGATGTCATACAGACCCTAAGAGAACACAAATGCCAGCCCAGGTTACTGTATCCAGCAAAACTCTCAATTAACATTGATGGAGAAACCAAGATATTCCATGACAAAACCAAATTTACACAATATCTTTCTACAAATACAGCACTACAAAGGATAATAAATGGTAAAGCCCAACATAAGGAGGCAAGCCATACCCTAGAAGAAGCAAGAAACTAATCGTCTTGGCAACAAAACAAAGAGAATGAAAGCACACAAACATAACCTCACATCCAAATATGAATATAAAGGGAAACAATAATCACTATTCCTTAATATCTCTCAATATCAATGGCCTCAACTCCCCAATAAAAAGACATAAATTAACAAACTGGATACGCAACGAGGACCCTGCATTCTGCTGCCTACAGGAAACACACCTCAGAGACAAAGACAGACACTACCTCAGAGTGAAAGGCTGGGAAACAACTTTCCAAGCAAATGGTCAGAAGAAGCAAGCTGGAGTAGCCATTCTAATATCAAATAAAATCAATTTCCAACTAAAAGTCATCAAAAAAGATAAGGAAGTACACTTCATATTCATCAAAGGAAAAATCCACCAAGATGAACTCTCAATCCTAAATATCTATGCCCCGAATACAAGGGCACCTACATATGTAAAAGAAACCTTACTAAAGCTCAAAACACACATTGCACCTCACACAATAATAGTGGGAGATTTCAACACCCCACTCTCATCAATGGACAGATCATGGAAACAGAAATTAAACAGTGATGTCGACAGACTAAGAGAAGTCATGAGCCAAATGGACTTAACAGATATTTATAGAACATTCTATCCTAAAGCAAAAGGATATACCTTCTTCTCAGCTCCTCATGGTACTTTCTCCAAAATTGACCATATAATTGGTCAAAAAACGGGCCTCAACAGGTACAGAAAGATAGAAATAATCCCATGCGTGCTATCGGACCACCACGGCCTAAAACTGGTCTTCAATAACAATAAGAAAAGAATGCCCACATATACGTGGAAATTGAACAATGCTCTACTCAATGATAACCGGGTCAAGGAAGAAATAAAGAAAGAAATTAAAAACTTTTTAGAATTTAATGAAAATGAAGATACAACATACTCAAACTTATGGGACACAATGAAAGCTGTGCTAAGAGGAAAACTCGTAGCGCTGAGTGCCTGCAGAAAGAAACAGGAAAGAGCATATGTCAGCAGCTTGACAGCACACCTAAAAGCTCTAGAACAAAAAGAAGCAAATACACCCAGGAGGAGTAGAAGGCAGGAAATAATCAAACTCAGAGCTGAAATCAACCAAGTAGAAACAAAAAGGACCATAGAAAGAATCAACAGAACCAAAAGTTGGTTCTTTGACAAAATCAACAAGATAGATAAACCCTTAGCCAGACTAACGAGAGGACACAGAGAGTGCGTCCAAATTAACAAAATCAGAAATGAAAAGGGAGACATAACAACAGATTCAGAGGAAATTCAAAAAATCATCAGATCTTACTATAAAAACCTATATTCAACAAAACTTGAAAATCTTCAGGAAATGGACAATTTCCTAGACAGATACCAGGTATCGAAGTTAAATCAGGAACAGATAAACCAGTTAAACAACCCCATAACTCCTAAGGAAATAGAAGCAGTCATTAAAGGTCTCCCAACCAAAAAGAGCCCAGGTCCAGACGGGTTTAGTGCAGAATTCTATCAAACCTTCATAGAAGACCTCATACCAATATTATCCAAACTATTCCACAAAATTGAAACAGATGGAGTCCTACCGAATTCCTTCTATGAAGCCACAATTACTCTTATACCTAAACCACACAAAGACACAACAAAGAAAGAGAACTTCAGACCAATTTCCCTTATTAATATCGACGCAAAAATACTCAATAAAATTCTGGCAAACCGAATTCAAGAGCATATCAAAACAATCATCCACCATGATCAAGTAGGCTTCATCCCAGGAATGCAGGGATGGTTTAATATACGGAAAACCATCAACGTGATCCATTATATAAACAAACTAAAAGAACAGAACCACATGATCATTTCATTAGATGCTGAGAAAGCATTTGAAAAAATTCAACACCCCTTCATGATAAAAGTCCTGGAAAGAATAGGAATTCAAGGCCCATACCTAAACATAATAAAAGCCATATACAGCAAACCAGTTGCTAACATTAAACTAAATGGAGAGAAACTTGAAGCAATCCCACTAAAATCAGGGACTAGACAAGGCTGCCCACTCTCTCCCTACTTATTCAATATAGTTCTTGAAGTTCTAGCCAGAGCAATCAGACAACAAAAGGAGATCAAAGGGATACAGATCGGAAAAGAAGAGGTCAAAATATCACTATTTGCAGATGACATGATAGTATATTTAAGTGATCCCAAAAGTTCCACCAGAGAACTACTAAAGCTGATAAACAACTTCAGCAAAGTGGCTGGGTATAAAATTAACTCAAATAAATCAGTTGCCTTCCTCTATACAAAAGAGAAACAAGCTGAGAAAGAAATTAGGGAAACGACACCCTTCATAATAGACCCAAATAATATAAAGTACCTCGGTGTGACTTTAACCAAGCAAGTAAAAGATCTGTACAATAAGAACTTCAAGACACTGAGGAAAGAAATTGAAGAAGACCTCAGAAGATGGAAAGATCTCCCATGCTCATGGATTGGCAGGATTAATATAGTAAAATTGGCCATTTTACCAAAAGCAATCTACAGATTCAATGCAATCCCCATCAAAATATCAATCCAATTCTTCAAAGAGTTAGACAGAACAATTTGCAAATTCATCTGGAATAACAAAAAACCCAGGATAGCTAAAGCTATCCTCAACAATAAAAGGACTTCAGGTGGAATCACTATCCCTGAACTCAAGCAGTATTACAGAGCAATAGTGATAAAAACTGCATGGTATTGGTACAGAGACAGACAGATAGACCAATGGAATAGAATTGAAGACCCAGAAATGAACCCACACACCTATGGTCACTTGATTTTTGACAAAGGAGCCAAAACCATCCAATGGAAAAAAGATAGCATTTTCAGCAAATGGTGCTGGTTCAACTGGAGGGCAACATGTAGAAGAATGCAGATCGATCCATGCTTATCACCCTGTACAAAGCTTAAGTCCAAGTGGATCAAGGACCTCCACATCAAACCAGACACACTCAAACTAATAGAAGAAAAACTAGGGAAACATCTGGAACACATGGGCACTGGAAAAAATTTCCTGAACAAAACACCAATGGCTTATGCTCTAAGATCAAGAATCGACAAATGGGATCTCATAAAACTGCAAAGCTTCTGTAAGGCAAAGGACACTGTGGTTAGGACAAAACGGCAACCAACAGATTGGGAAAAGATCTTTACCAATCCTACAACAGATAGAGGCCTTATATCCAAATATACAAAGAACTCAAGAAGTTAGACCGCAGGGAAACAAATAACCCTATTAAAAAATGGGGTTCAGAGCTAAACAAAGAATTCACAGCTGAGGAATGCCGAATGGCTGAGAAACACATAAAGAAATGTTCAACATCTTTAGTCATAAGGGAAATGCAAATCAAAACAACCCTGAGATTTCACCTCACACCAGTGCGATTGGCTAAGGTCAAAAACTCAGGTGACAGCAGATGCTGGCGAGGATGTGGAGAATGAGGAACACTCCTCCATTGTTGGTGGGATTGCAGACTGGTAAAACCATTCTGGAAATCAGTCTGGAGGTTCCTCAGAAAATTGGACATTGAACTGCCTGAGGATCCAGCTATACCTCTCTTGGGCATATACCCAAAAGATGCCTCAACATATAAAAGAGACACGTGCTCCACTATGTTCATCGCAGCCTTATTTATAATAGCCAGAAAATGGAAAGAACCCAGATGCCCTTCAACAGAGGAATGGATACAGAAAATGTGGTACATCTACACAATGGAATATTACTCAGCTATCAAAAACAACGAGTTTATGAAATTCGTAGGCAAATGGTTGGAACTGGAAAATATCATCCTGAGTGAGCTAACCCAATCACAGAAAGACATACATGGTATGCACTCATTGATAAGTGGCTATTAGCCCAAATGCTTGAATTACCCTAGATCCCTAGAACAAACGAAACTCAAGACGGATGATCAAAATGTGAATGCTTCACTCCTCTTTAAATGAGGAAAAAGAATACCCTTGGCAGGGAAGGGAGAGGCAAAGATTAAAACAGAGACTGAAGGAACACCCATTCAGAGCCTGCCCCACATGTGGCCCATACATATACAGCCACCCAATTAGACAAGATGGATGAAGCAAAGAAGTGCAGACCGACAGGAGCCGGATGTAGATCGCTCCTGAGAGACACAGCCAGAATACAGCAAATACAGAGGCGAATGCCAGCAGCAAACCACTGAACTGAGAATAGGTCCCCTATTGAAGGAATCAGAGAAAGAACTGGAAGAGCTTGAAGGGGCTCGAGACCCCAAAAGTACAACAATGCCAAGCAACCAGAGCTTCCAGGGACTAAGCCACTACCTAAAGACTATACATGGACTGACCCTGGACTCTGACCCCATAGGTAGCAATGAATATCCTAGTAAGAGCACCAGTGGAAGGGGAAGCCCTGGGTCCTGCTAAGACTGAACCCCCAGTGAACTAGTCTATGGGGGGAGGGCGGCAATGAGGGGAGGGTTGGGAGGGGAACACCCATAAGGAAGGGGAGGGGGGAGGGGGATGTTTGCCCGGAAACCGGGAAAGGGAATAACACTCAAAATGTATATAAGAAATACTCAAGTTAATAAAAAAAAGAATAAATTTGATAGAAATTCCATACAAGAAGCTAATATGAAATCGATATGCCCAGTGCTGTGAGTCATAGCTAACATCACGCACATTGATTCTTGAGCACCTCCCTTATTCCAGGTTTCTGTCTCATCCTGGAGATGTCCCTTACTCCTCACTACTATCAGTTGCAGATTTCCATCTGTTTTCATGGCCATCTTTCCCTCTCCTGTCCTTCCACCCACCTGATCCTGAACCCTCTCCCCAATTCCATCCCTACCCCCTCCCTTCCAGTTCCCTACCTCCATTTTTTGCTTCTTATGACTATTTTATTCTCCCTTCTAAGGTGGGGAATAATGTTGAATAATTAGTTTTGAAAGGGAAACCTTCACTATTCTCAGCAAACTTTAATGAACTATGGTGGTGAGAGACTGGAAGATAAGAATGCTGGAAGAGACATTGGGTAATAGAGGTGGGGCTCATGAGGTTTCATAGAGAACAAATACTCCATGAGGAGCTTAATGAGTCTTTCCTGTGATATTTCCCAAATAATCTGACTGCATTCTGACTCAAGTCCTGAGAACTTGACTTCAGTTGATAATGTATTCATTTATGTGTCGGATAAAATTTCAAGACAGGGAGTATTTAAGTTGTGCAATGTGTGCTCTTTCCTGCGCTTACTTAAGATTACAATGAAAACCAACGATGAGAACAAAAAGATTTTTAAAACTTACAGTTTGGATAGGAAAATATCTAGTACAATATGAAAGTTGCAAAACCCCAGGAGTTACATATGCCAGCTCATGGGCCTGAGAAATGACTCAATAGCCAATACCTTGCTAGGAGATTTTTGGGATATTTTATGTATTTACATTTCAAATGTTATCCTTTTCTGGTTTCCCCTCTCCTAGCCCCCTTCCCCTGCTTCTATGAGAATGCTCCTACTCCCATCCACCCACTCCCACCTTAATAACCTGGCATTCCCCTACACTTGGAAAATGAGCCTTCACAGGACCAAGGGTTTCTCCTCCTACTGATGCCAGACAATGCCATCCTCTGCTACATATGCAGCTGGAGCCATGAGTCCCACCATGTATATTCTTTTGTTGGTGGTTTAGTCCCTGGAAACTCTGGGAGGTGGGGGTAAGGATCTGGTTGGTTGATATTGTTCTTCCTATGGGATTACAAACCCCTTCAGCTCCTTCAGTCCCTTCTCTAACTCTCCCATTGGGGTCCCTATGCTCTGTCCAATGATTAGCTGCAAGCATCCTCATTTGTATCAGTAGGACTCTGGCAGAGCCTTTCAAGAGACATCCATATCAGGCTCCTGTCAGCAAGCACTTCTTGGCGTAGCAATAGTGTCTGGGTTTGGTGACTGCATATGGGATGGATATCCAGTTGGGGCAGTCTCTGGATGGCCTTTCCTTCAGTCTCTGCTCCACACTTTGTGTCCATATTTCCTCCTGGGAGTATTTTGTTCCCCCATTTAAGAAGGACTGAAGCATCCACATTTTGGTCTTCCTTCTTGAACTTTCTATGGTCTGTGAATTGTATCTTGGGTATTCTGAGCTTTTGGGATAATATCCACTTATCAGTGAGTGCATACCATGTATGTTCTTTTGTGATTGGGTTACCTCACTTAGGATGATATTTCCTAGTTCCACAAATTGCCTAAGAATTTTGTGAAGTCATTGTTTTTAATAGCTGAGTAGAATTCCATTGTGTAGATGTACCACGTTTTCTGTATTCCTCTGCTGAAGGACATCTGGGTTCTTTCCAGCTTCTGGCTATTACAAATAAGGCTAGCATGAATATAGTGGAGCATGTGTCCTTGTTATATATTGGAGCATGTTTTGGGTATATGCCCAGGAGTGGTATAGCTGGGTCCTTAGGTAACACTATGTCAAATTTTCTGAGGAATCACCAGACTGATTTCCAGAGTGGTTGCAATCTTACCAACAATAGAGGAGTGTTTCTCTCTCTCTACATTCTTGCCTCCATCTGCTGTCATCTGAAATTTTTATCTTGGCTATTCTGACTGGTGTGAGGTGGAATCTCAGAGTTGCTGTTTGTGCAGATGATTAGAGTCTAGTTTCTAGGACCCAAATTGGACAGCTAAATATATGACTTGTACTTCCAGCTCCAGAGGATCTTACATGTTCTTCTGGTTTTCTTGGGCATTCAAATATGCATGTGCAAACACACATACATAAATTTTAAAGACTTCAGCTTATGAAAAAGCATATGGATTTGAAAGGAAACACCTATGCTAAGAATACTACTAAGCTGTTCCTTGCTTGAAAACAGGAACCTAAGGAAGTGCTTCTCCGTGGCCACCCTGGAAGGTATGCAAAAGTTGAGCAACTAAGGTTCAAGGAGTCAGGCTTCACAGTCAGATGTGACAGCAGAACTTGGCAGTGTCACCCATACAATACTACTATTGATGGCAAGGAAGATGCAATTATGAGAGGGACATGGAGTCCTGTCACGGTTCCAGAGTACCACTGAGGTAACACAATGTATGGCTGAGTAAAATCTTTGCAAACAGATCATAAGAGAACACTTTATGAAGCTGCAAGGGTGAAGTTTGAAGGTAGATCCTGTATGTAGAAAGGCCAGAATCACAGAACTCCTGACCTGAAAAAGCACTAGGCAAAACGTGTAGCTGACCCCCCCTCCTGCCCCCCAAAAAGGCACCATGCTGCTGATATCAAAGCTCAAGAAATGAGTGTGCTCAGGCTCTTTGGTACGCAGATAATTCCATTACAATATACAAACGCTGGACACAAGATACAAATGCTGGACATGGAAGTGAGGGGTTGAGGAGTTTCATGTTGAGTTTCAGTCTTGCTTTGATCTAGTCTTTATGTGCTTGTGCTTCTGTTTTGAAACTGGAATATTTAGTCTATATCATTGTGTGTGGTGATAGAAAAATTTGGGACTTTTAAATATTTAATTTATTTACTTTTGGGAGATTGCATTTCTTTTGTTAGTAGTTTCTCTTTGTAATACTTATAGTCACAGAACATAGTTTAATTTTATTGATGTACATTGACACTTCTTTGAAGTATTAATTGATTTGAAGGATACTTTATTGAAACCCCTCATACTCTATTTGTCATATGTAGATTATAGTTTAAATTTCATATTTTTGTCATCAAAGATAATAAGAAAAATAAACACTGAGAAATGTGGATTCTGAAGTTACTTTCTTTGAGTTTTCAACTACAATTCCAATTTGAGAATTGTTTAAAAAAGCAATGTTATCTATGTATTTTTTCTTATAATTGAAATAAAAATAGTATTATGAAATTCATATTATGCATTTCAATGTGATTCATTCAAATTAAAATAAGAACTTAGCATCTGGCATACACTCTATTTTTATTTTTCCTATAGCTAAATTTTATCTGATGGAAGCATCAATTGATAAAAAGTAATATGTCAAAATAAGCAATATTCATATTGATTTGTACTCTCCACATAATTGTATCAATTATTATTTATATATCTGGGAGCTATGTTACAAGTGAGGTGGTTAAGCAAAGTTAAAAGGTTGTTAAAATTAGCTTTTTCTATGTAATTCTATATATTCTATTAGTATTTCTATGTAATTAATTTGCTAAATAGCAGTATGGTATGCCACTAATAGCAAATTTAATTTTTAAAAGTTACCATGTATCCTAACAGTATCTAATCCAACCTAGCAAAGAAATGAAGCAATATAATATCTATACAAACAACAATGTGGTAACTACATTACTTATAAACTAAGAAATTGATGTGATTCTGATAAAATGCAAGAAAATTATTTACCTTATGAGCTTTACAAGTTATCGTCTATCAGCAATAAAATGCATAGATTAAAATATGTTTAATACAAGTTAGCAAATGGTATGTGACCTATATTCATTGAAGTAAAATGTCATCCTTATCATGTCTTTGTGAGTCAATAGTCAGAGCCACTCCTCTATTGACTGGCCCCTAACAAATATTGCTAATAGAAATATTCCTATATACTTGCCTCTTCTATTTGTGATAATCATAATATACACCATATGTTTGGGTATGCATTCTTTTACCTAATGTGTTCTTGAAAATTACTCTTTTTCATAGCTATGATTTTTCTTTCACAAGTATTCTATTCTACCTACTCATCAAATGGATTTTACTATTGGAAAAGGTACTGACTTAAATGTCTTTAGAGGATAGTTTATATTTTAATAACTCATTGAAATTACCTAGGTATAAAATGATTAAGTAACATAAATGTTCACTTATCTTTAATGAAAACTGCTAAAATATTTTCCAAAATGTCTGAAAAATTTAAAATGTTTACTATGCAAGTTAGTATCATGACTACTACAACAACACATATGGCCAAGTACATTTTGGCTCCTGGTTCCAGAGATTTTTATTTTGTATTTCTTAGCATCATTCCTGGAAAGGCAGAGCCTCATGGTAAAAGAACATGTGCAGAACAAAACTACCCATCTCTTGATGGACAGAAAGCAGAGGACCATATTTATTAGAAAGGTCCATAACAAGACATATACCCCAAGGACACACCTCCCCTAACCTAATTTCTAGGTCCCACCTCCCACATTTCCATGACCCTTTAATAATGCATCCATACTTGCCAACAACAATACATGAGTTGCTCTTACTCCAAATCCTCAACATGAATGATGTAGACAGTCTTTGTGAATGGCAATAATTCTTCAAAGCTTCAAGTGATATTTCATTATGGCTATCTAGATAGGTACTAATGACTAATATCTTTTCACTTACCTTTTTATTGATCACTTAAATATGGCTAAAGGTAAGGTCATAAGCTTTCTTCACTTTTTATTAAATAATGTTCTTCTAATGGAGTTGCTAGTGTGTTTTTTATATATCTATTTGAGTCTTCTTATGACAAAGGATTGACATTTTTTTCCATCCTGAAACTTCTCTTTGTATTTCCATACAGTGTCTGCTGGAAATGACTATGTGAATCATGGGCTCCCATTTATCCCTTTTCATGCTTATGTCTTAGAGATCATCTAAAAGATCTTTACCTAACCCAATGACACAACACTTTTTTCATTATTTTCTTCTGTAATTCTCATAGTTTTAATTATTAGAATTAATCTTCAATCAATCTTCAATCTTGGATGAAGTATGAGTGGTAAAATTTTCAATTTTTATATTGTGTCTATCTTAAATTGATGTTTAACTTTCTCATAATGTTTCCATTAAATGACTGAATTATACCACAAAATTTCCTTGACATCATTGTCAGTTCTGTAATGACATAGCAGTATAGTTCTGTATCTTAACTCTTCATTTTCTGTCATTGATCTGCATGCCTGAATTTAAGTTTTGCCACATGACTTGATGATAAAACCTGATATCAAATGGTGTAATTTCTTCAGTCCCAAATCCAAATGCTTTTTGCATCTTTTGGGTCTTCAAGGTCTATTGTATCTCATTCCCAATGTTCAAACCAACCTTCAGTCTTGAGAAAATTCACACACTGAGGTCTTAATTATAGCTATTGTTACTTTTTGTGTACTGTTACTTTTAAAATGTTATTGGATCATGAAAAAAATCTTTCTTCAAATTGCTCACCCCAGGAAAACCTAATTTATTATATACTAATATAAAGAAATATCTTAGTCAGTAGTTATTTTTCAATTAATAATTTTTTGGAGGTTGGAGAGACTGCTCATTGGTTATAAAAACTTTTGCTGTTCCTACAGAGGACCAGAGTTCAGTTCTCAGCACCTAAATCTCAGCACCTACAACTCCAGCTGTAGAGGATCTGATGATTTCCTCTGACCTCCATAGACACATGCACAGTGAACATACATACACACCAGCAAACATATATACATAAGTTAAAATAAAATTCATTTTAAAAATAATTTTCTTTATATAAATATTAATCCAGCAATAATAATTATTAAATATAACAATATTTTTCCAATTCTTTTTCAGTTTGTAACTCACTTTCTATAATTATCCAAACTGATAACATAAAAATGTCTTCTTCAGTACATTACAGGTGAAAATTAAAAGTTTGGCAGAAATTAACAAGACTTATTGTGATAGGTAACATACACTCTTCTTAAATTTCTTAATATACATTAATGTGACACCAACACATTTTCTTTACATATAATCATTCATTATAGTCACAATTAACACTCATTTGTTTCACATGCACCACTTAATGAGTTTGATTAAGCAGTTCTCAAGAGAATACAGATATATATGACAGAAAGAAAAGTTTCAGCGGACAGTTTAATTTAGCAGCAGACCTAAAAGTACATTTGGCTCTAAGAAACATATTTAAACTCTGTTTCAATTACAGCATACTGATTTTAAAATAAAAAGTAGAAACAACATAGGTCTGTCGGGGTTAGAGTAACCAAGTAATTATAAAAAAAATTACTTCTTTCTTTTATCTTTTATCTTTTCTGGTCTATTTTTGCCAAGACAGCTATTTAATGATGTGTATTTAGCCTATGCCAGTATGATAACACCTTTGTTAGTAGGAATGACATAAGGAGATTGTGTCAAATAAACACTTGAAGAAATGCATAAGTATGCTATTCTCTGGGAGCCAAAGGCTATGAAATACATCGGTCTAATCAAGGTTCTGCTCAATAGGATGAGCTCAGTGGGTGTTGACAGGTGCAGAAGGCCATCAGCGAGTCTCAAGGTCATTCATTCTCATGCTGTGGATCACAATCCCTTAGGGATCATCAGATAGCCTTCATATCAGATAGTTACATTGCGATTCAGAACAGCAGCATAATTACAGTTATGAAGTAGTATTAAAAATAATCTTATGGTTGGTGGTCACCACATGATGAACTGTTGGTTGGAGCATTAGGGAAGTTGAAGACCAATGTCCTGGATTCTCAGCCTCTCTAATTGATTAATCACCCAGTGTGGTTGGGGTGTGTCTGAACTCTTCTTACCATATCCATGGCAACTGCCGTTTATCAATATTACTTCTCAGATAAATTGCTATGACCATTTCATAACCATCTTTTGCTTATATTTGCGAGGTCTGGTTTCAACTCAAAACCATTGCAGCTTTCTCTCTCTCTCTCTCTCTCTCTCTCTCTCTCTCTCTCTCTCTCTCTCTCTCTCTCTCTCTCTGGCAGAAGTCAAGTTTTTTCCCGTAGTTTATAAAGACCCTAAAAATACTGTGATCCTCAGTAAGGGTTACCTGCTTTATTTGTTGACTTAATTTTTTTCCTTTATATGCAATTGTGTCATATTATCTTTTCTACGTTTTTTTTTAATTTATTTAACACTTAATAATAATTCTTTGGTTTCCGGGCAAACATCCCCGTCCCCCCTCCCCTTCCTTATGGGTGTTCCTCTCCCCATCCTCCCCCCATTGCCGCCCTCCCCCCAACAGTCTAGTTCACTGGGGGTTCAGTCTTAGCAGGACCCAGGGCTTCCTCTTCCACTGGTGCTCTTACTAGGATATTCATTGCTACCTATGAGGTCAGAGTCCAGGGTCAGTCCATGTATAGTCTTTAGGTAGTGGCTTAGTCCCTGGAAGCTCTGGTTGCTTGGCATTGTTGTACATATGGGGTCTCGAGCCCCTTCAAGCTCTTCCAGTTCTTTCCCTGATTCCTTCAACGGGGGTCCTATTCTCAGTTCACTGGTTTGCTGCTGGCATTTGCCTCTGTATTTGCTGTATTCTGGCTGTGTCTCTCAGGAGAGATCTACATCCGGCTTCTGCCGGTCTCCACTTCTTTGCTTCATCCATCTTGTCTAATTGGGGGGCTGTATATGTATGGGTCACATGTGGGGCAGGCTCTGAATGGGTGTTCCTTCAGTCTCTGTTTTAATCTTTGCCTCTCTCTTCCTTGCCAAGGGTATTCTTGTTCCCCTTTTAGAGAAGGAGTGAAGCATTCACATTTTGATCATCCGTCTTGAGTTTCATTTGTTCTAGGCATCTAGGGTAATTCAAGCATTTGAGCTAATAGCCACTTATCAGTGAGTGCATACCATGTATGTCTTTCTGTGATTGGGTTAGCTCACTCAGGATGATATTTTCCAGTTCCAACCATTTGCCTACGAATTTCATAAAGCCATTGTTTTTGATAGCTGAGTAATATTCCATTGTGTAGATGTACCACATTTTCTGTATCCATTCCTCTGTTGAAGGGCATCTGTGTTCTTTCGAGCTTCTGGCTATTATAAATAAGGCTGTGATGAACATAGTGGAGCACGTGTCTTTTTTATATGTTGGGGCATCTTTTGGGTATATGCCCAAGAGAGGTATAGCTGGATCCTCAGGCAGTTCAATGTCCAATTTTCTGAGGAACCTCCAGACTGATTTCCAAAATGGCTTTACCAGTCTGCAATCCCACCAACAATGGAGGAGTGTTCCTCTTTCTCTGCATCCTCGTCAGCATCTGCTGTCACCTGAGTTTTTGATCTTAGCCATTCTCACTGGTGTGAGGTGAAATCTCAGGGTTGTTTTGATTTGCATTTCCCTTATGACTAAAGATATTGAACATTTCTTTACGTGTTTCTCAGCCAATCGGCATTCCTCAGCTGTGAATTCTTTGTTTAGCTCTGAACCCCATTTTTTAATAGGGTTATTTGTCTCCCTGCGGTCTAACTTCTTGAGTTCTTTGTATATTTTGGATACAAGGCCTCTATCTGTTGTAGGATTGGTAAAGATCTTTTCCCAATCTGTTGGTTGCCATTTTTGTCCTAACCACAGTGTCCTTTGCCTTACAGAAGCTTTGCAGTTTTATGACATCCCATTTGTCGATTCTTGATCTTAGAGCATAAGCCATTGGTGTTTTGTTCAGGAAATTTTTTCCAGTGCCCATGTGTTCCAGATGCTTCCCTAGTTTTTCTTCTATTAGTTTGAGTGTGTCTGGTTTGATGTGGAGGTCCTTGATCCACTTGGACTTAAGCTTTGTACAGGGTGATAAGCATGGATCAATCTGCATTCTTCTACATGTTGACCTCCAGTTGAACCAGCACCATTTGCTGAAAATGCTTCTTTTTTCCATTGCATGGTTTTGGCACCTTTGTCAAAAATCAAGTGCCCATAGGTGTGTGGGTTCATTTCTGGGTCTTCAATTCTATTCAATTGGTCTATCTGTCTGTCTCTGTACCAATACCATGCAGTTTTTATCACTATAGCTCTGTAATACTGCTTGAGTTCAGGGATAGTGATTCCCCCTGAAATCCTTTTATTGTTGAGGATAGTTTTAGCTATCCTGGGTTTTTGTTATTCCAGATGAATTTGCAAATTGTTCTGTCTAACTCATTGAAGAATTGGATTGGTATTTTGATGGGGATTGCATTGAATCTGTAGATCGCTTTTGGTAAAATAGCCATTTTTACTATATTAATCCTGCCAATCCATGAGCATGGGAGATCTTTCCATCTTCTGAGGTCTTCTTCAATTTCTTTCTTCAGTGTCTTGAAGTTCTTATTTTACAGATCTTTTATTTGCCTGGTTAAAGTCACACCGAGGTACTTTATATTATTTGGGTGTATTATGAAGGGTGTCGTTTCCCTAATTTCTTTCTTGGCTTGTTTCTCTTTTGTGTAGAGGAAGGCTACTGATTTATTTGAGTTAATTTTATACCCAGCCACTTTGCTGAAGTTGTTTATCAGCTTTAGTAGTTCTCTGGTGGAACTTTTGGAATCACTTAAATAAACTATCATATCATCTGCAAATAATGATATTTTGACTTCTTCTTTTCCGATCTGTATCCCCTTGACCTCCTTTTGTTGTCTGATTGCTCTGGCTAGAACTTCAAGAACTATATTGAATAAGTAGGGAGAGAGTGGGCAGCCTTGTCTAATCCCTGATTTTAGTGGGATTACTTCAAGTTTCTCTCCATTTAGTTTAATATTAGCAACTGGCTTTTACTATGTTCAGGTATGGGCCTTGAATTCCTATTCTTTCCAGGACTTTTATCATGAAGGGATGTTGAATTTTGTCAAATGCTTTCTCAGCATTTGAAATGCATAGTGAAATGATCATGTGGTTTTCTTCTTTCAGTTTGTTTATATAATGGATCACGTTGATGGTTTTCCGTATATTAAACCATCCCTGCATGCCTGGGATGAAGCCTACTTAATCATGGTGGATAATTGTTTTGATGTGCTCTTGGATTCAGTTTGCCAGAATTTTATGAGTATATTTGCATCGATATTCATAAGGGAAATTGGTCTGAAGTTCTCTTTCTTTGTTGGGTCTTTGTGTGGTTTAGGTATAAGAGTAATTGTGGCTTCATAGAAGGAGTGCTCCATTTGTTTGAATTTTGTGGAATAGTTTGGAAAATATTGGTATGAGGTCTTCTATGAAGGTTTGATAGAATTCTGCACTAAACCCCTCTGGACCTGGGCTCTTTTTGGTTGGGAGACCTTTAATGACTGCTTCTATTTCCTTAGGAGTTATGGGGTTGTTTAACTGGTTTATCTGTTCCTGATTTAACTTCGGTACCCGGTATCTGTCTAGGAAATTGTCCATTTCCTGAAGATTTTCAAGTTTTGTTGAATATAGGCTTTTATAGTAAGATCTGATGATTTTTTGAATTTCCTCTGAAGCTGTAGTTATGTCTCCCTTTTCATTTCTGATTTTGTTAATTTGGACACATTCTCTGGGTCCTCTCCTTAGTCTAGCTAAGGGTTTATCTATCTTGTTGATTTTCTCAAAGAACCAACTTTGGGATCTGTTGATTCCTTCTATGGTCCTTTTTGTTTCTACTTGTTTGATTTCAGCTCTGAGTTTGATTATTTCCTGCCTTCTACTCCTCCTGGGTGTATTTGCTTCTTTTTGTTCTAGAGCTTTTAGGTGTGCTGTCACGCTGCTGACATATGCTCTTTCCTGTTTCTTTCTGCAGGCACTCAGCGCTATGAGTTTTCCTCTTAGCACAGCTTTCATTGTGTCCCATAAGTTTGGGTATGTTGTACCTTCATTTTCATTAAATTCTAAAAAGTTTTTAATTTCTTTCTTTATTTCTTCCTTGACTAGGTTATTATTGAGTAGAGCATTGTTCAATTTCAACGTATATGTGGGTATTCTTCCCTTATTGTTATTGAAAACCACTTTTAGGCCATGGTGGTCTGATAGCACGCATGGGATTATTTCTATCTTTCTGTACCTGTTGAGGCCCGTTTTTTGACCAACTATATGGTCAATTTTGGAGAAAGTACCATGAGGAGCTGAGAAGAAGGTATATCCTTTTGCTTTAGGATAGAATGCTCTATAAATATCCGTTAAGTCCATTTGGCTCATGACTTCTCTTAGTCTGTCTACGTCTCTGTTTAATTTCTGTTTCCATGATCTGTGCATTAATGAGAGTGGGGTGTTGAAATCTCCCACTATTATTGTGTGAGGTGCAATGTGTGTTTTGAGCTTTAGTAAGGTTTCTTTTACGTATGTAGGTGCCCTTGTATTCGGGGCATAGATATTTAGGATTGAGAGTTCATCTTGGTGGATTTTTCCTTTGATGAATATGAAGTGTCCTTCCTTATCTTTTTTGATGACTTTTAATTGAAAATTGATTTTAGGGGTTGGGGATTTAGCTCAGTGGTAGAGCGCTTGTCTAGCAACCGCAAGGCCCTGGGTTCGGTCCCCAGCTCCGGGGAAAAAGAAAAAAAGAAAATTGATTTTATTTGATATTAGAATGGCTACTCCAGCTTGCTTCTTCTGACCATTTGCTTGGAAAGTTGTTTTCCAGCCTTTCACTTTGAGGTAGTGTCTGTCTTTGTCTCTGAGGTGTGTTTCCTGTAGGCAGCAGAATGCAGGGTCCTCGTTGCGTATCCAGTTTGTTAATCTATGTCTTTTTATTGGGGAATTGAGGCCATTGATGTTGAGAGATATTAAGGAATAGTGATTATTGCTTCCTGTTATATCCATATTTGGATGTGAGGTTATGTTTGTGTGCTTTCATTCTCTTTGTTTTGTTGCCAAGACGATTAGTTTCTTGCTTCTTCTAGGGTATGGCTTGCCTCCTTATGTTGGGCTTTACCATTTATTATCCTTTGTAGTGCTGGATTTGTAGAAAGATATTGTGTAAATTTGGTTTTGTCATGGAATATCTTGGTTTCTCCATCTATGTTAATTTAGAGTTTTGCAGGATACAGTAACCTGGGCTGGCATTTGTGTTCTCTTAGGGTCTGTATGACATCTGTCCAGGATCTTCTGGCCTTCATAGTTTCTTGTGAAAAGTCTGGTGTGATTTTGATAGGTCTGCTTTATATGTTACTTGACCTTTTTCCCTTATTGCTTTTAATATTCTTTCTTTATTTTGTGCGTTTGGTGTTTTGACTATTATGTGACGGGAGGTGTTTCTTTTCTGGTCCAATCTATTTGGAGTTCTGTAGGCTTCTTTTATGCCTATGGGTATCTCTTTTTTTAGGTTAGGGAAGTTTTCTTCTATGATTTTGTTGAAGATATTTACTGGTCCTTTGAGCTGGGAGTCTTCACTCTCTTCTATACCTATTATCCTTAGGTTTGATCTTCTCATTGAGTCCTGGATTTCCTGTATGTTTTGGACCAGTAGCTTTTTCTGCTTTACATTATCTTTGACAGTTGAGTCAATGATTTCTATGGAATCTTCTGCTCCTGAGATTCTCTCTTCCATCTCTTGTATTCTGTTGGTGAAGCTTGTATCTACAGCTCCTTGTCTCTTCTTTTGGTTTTCTATATCCAGGGTTGTTTCCATGTGTTCTTTCTTGATTGCTTCTATTTCCATTTTTAATTCCTTCAACTGTTTGATTGTGTTTTCCTGGAATTCTTTCAGGGATTTTTGCGAGTCCTCTCTGTAGGCTTCTACTTGTTTATTAATGTTTTCCTGTGTTTCACTAAGGGAGTTCTTCATGTCTTTTTGAAGTCCTCCAGCATCATGATCAAATATGATTTTGAAACTAGATCTTGATTTTCTGGTGTGTTTGGATATCCCATGTTTATTTTGGTGGGAGAATTGGGCTCGATGATGCCATGTAGTCTTGGTTTCTGTTGCTTGGGTTCCTGTGCTTGCCTCTCGCCATCAGATTATCTCTAGTGTTACTTTGTTCTGCTATTTCTGACAGTGGCTAGACTGTCCTATAAGCCTGTGTGTCAGGAGTGCTGTAGTCCTGTTTTCCTGTTTTCTTTCAGCCTGTTATGGGGACAGAGTGTTCTGCTTTCGGGCGTGTAGTTTTTCCTCTCTACAGGTCTTCAGCTGTTCCTGTGGACCTGTGTCTTTAGTTCACCAGGCAGGTCACTTGCAGCAGAAAAGTTGGTCTTACCTGTGGTCCCGAGGCTCAAGTTTGCTCGAGGGGTGCTGCCTACGAGCTCTCTGCGGTGGCAGCAACTCGGAAGATCTGTGCTGCCCTTTCCGGGAGCTTCCATGCACTAGGGTTCCAGATGGCATTTGGTGTTTTCCTCTGGTGTCCGGGATGTGTGTGCAGAGTGCAGTCTCTTCTGGTTTCCCAGGCGTGTCTGCCTCTCTGAAGGTTTAGCTCTCTCTCCCACGGGATTTGGGTGCAGAGAACTGTTTATCCGGTCTGTTTCCTTCAGGTTCCAGCGGTGTCTCAGGCGCAGGGTTCCTGCTGCTCCTGGGCCCTCCCCTAAGGGAACCCAGAGGCCTTATCCAGTTTCCTCTTGGGCCAGGTATGTGGGCAGGCGTGGGCAGTGTTGGTGGTCTCCTCTGCTCTGCAGCCTCAGGAGTGCCCACCTGACCAGGTGGTGAGGTCTCTCTCCCAGGGTGTACGTTTGTTGTTTTAAGTATGTATTTAAAGCCACAAGAATTAGCCAAACCAACTTCTATATCCAGCATTGCTCTATTTAGCTCTTGAAGCTTCCCTCCAAAGGATATTAAGTCACTGCCTTACCACCAAATAGAACTTCAAGTTTCTAGTGATTTTTAGTACATTAAGGTGAATCAAATGTGTAAGACATAATCCCACCTTCAGAATAGAATATAAGATACTATTAAAGGCAAAAAGAACAATAACTCTCAAACTATATCAAATGAAGGGATGTGAACCCAGGTTTGCTCTGTTTTTCATCATAACTTTTCTTGTTACTATGTAGGGCTCCATTCCTAAGTTCCACCCATGTTCTTTCATTACTCAAACACCTGAGAGAAGACAACATTATATAGTTTAACACAATCACAGCGGTGTACCTCCCAAGCCCCTCTGAATTTTTTTTAAAGTTACACAAAGAATATCTCATTAGTGCTGTTAGGGTTTTTGAAAAGTCTTCTTGACAGACACTGAGAGAAAGAGAAACCACAATTTATTTGATATAGGGGAAGGTTGTGCCCCACACCTGGAGGTCTGGGTTCTCAGAGTGACTCATCCAGTTGCTACAATGTGTGGGAAGACGATTCTCTAAAACTCTTGCAAGCTAGGGATAGGTGTGATTGACAAGAGAAAATTTCCAGTTTTGTTTGTTTGTCTTTGATGTTACACATATCTAAAGTGTGATGAAAAGATGTTGAACCTAGTAACATTTATCAAGAGACTAGTTCTATATCTTTACTCATAAAAGGGCTTCTATCCTACAGAAGATGATAATATCCTTGTAGAAGAAATTAACTGCAGGCTCATGGTTGAAATTTTCATCTCAAGAAATGCTGCATTTAGCATACCACAGTGAAGCCTGAGGAAACTGCAGCCTCTATGCAGGTATTACATGACTTAAAGCTACACGCAATTTAAATCAAAACATTTATATTCTTTCATGCAAATGGAAACAAATGGAGTATGTTTAATGGAATAAGGAAATGTCTTGGATTTAATGTATTTATGTATTTGTAGTATTTTAATAGTAAAACAACTAATCATAACATAAAGGCATTTACCTATGAAAATATGTAGAATTTTTACTCATAATTTTAAAACTCCACTGTAAAGGAGATCAAAGGCTGTCTGTATAAATAAAATATAACACCCTAAACAGCAGAAAAAAATAGCTATTTTAATGTAACTATGTGTGATAGAAACACAGTGATAGAAACCACCAGCATTGCAATGTGATGTCATTTTCTTTAAATGAATATAAACACAAATATAGAATTATATAAAGGGCCCTAAAGTTTACACGAGGAAATAGATGCTCAGTCTCTTCGTTTTCTCTCTATGACAAATTTCTGATGGGTGGTGTCGCGAACATGTCTTTCTTACATCTCTTTTAGGGGGCAGACCCAAAAGACTGGAACTTTTCCAACTGGGCCATTTTTCTTTCTCTTCTTTGTTGTCTTCGTCTTCATCTTCTTCTCATTCTCCTGTTCCCCTTCCTCCTCCCCTTCTTTTTCTTCTTCTCTTCCTTTTCTTACTCACACAGAGAAAGTGCTTGCTTATAATTTCAAAGGGTTAGTTTATTATAATCATGGTGGGGCATGAAGTGAGTATGGTAGCACTCTTGGCACAGGAACATTAGCTAAGAGTAATGTCCTAATCCACCCACAAGCAGAGAGATGGGGAGTGGGTCTTTAATACATGAGTTGGAAGGCATGAATCCAAATCACAGACAATAATTTTCAACCTCTAAAAGACCAGGCAGAGAAATAAGATGGATACAAGTATTTCATTTTTGCTTACAAAGCATGGTCTATCAAACTTTTATGTTGGAGATAAACGAGAGTGTCCCTGAAACTGCAATAGAATAGAACATTAAAGCATCACCCATACTCAGAATAAAAGCCATCCATCCACATGAGCTCATCTTGTGCTTAGTAATCAGTTCTTGTTTGGCTGTCTTGAATTTGGCTGCATTGCTAGCCCATCTGCTTCTTAACTAGAATTCTGGAATTTATGACTCCTGGTACTGGTGTAGTTTCAAATTTGTTTCAGTGATGCCAGAAGAGAAGTTGGAACCTCTAAGTACCTGGCATGGTCCTTTTCCACGGAACTCTCAAGCAGCTTTTGTTTAAGACAAAGTGCCAGAGACTGCAGATGTTAGAAAGCTTTTGCAGGGATGCATTAGTGTAAAATTAAAAGCTGCCAGTAGGTGACAGATTTAAATTATTGCATTAACCTAATAGTGATATTTTTAAAGTGGAAGCTCTGATAGGTTTGTATATGGGTGTAATAATATAACTGATAAAATAAGTGGTGTTTCTGGGTTGTGAAATAAGACAGCAAAATCAATCTGGAAGCGCGTTAGACGGAATATCTCCGTTGGCCATACATTAGTAAGCACAATGACTAACCCTACTGTTAAGGATGACTAAAGGTCACATTCAATTTATGAACATACATACATAATTTTAATAATCACAGAAAAACTCTTCAGTCATAAAATATAAAATCCATGAAACATACTATGTCGTGGATATACTCAGGATACAGCTAGAAAATTCCAAGAATGCAACAAGTTGAAAAATAATTTCTAAACCTAAAGCATCATGAATGATTAAGTGATTGATAATTTGATAACTTTACTAGAGGATGGTAGAAATTAAACAGTAGTCTTTGCTAGATGAAATGTATCACTAGGCATTTTCCTGCAAAGATATACCCTGTCCATGGCCCTGATTTTTCTCCTATCCCTGTATTAGATGTTCTTCCTCACCATAGCTGAGAAACAACCTGACCAGCTCACCATGGAACATGGTTGAAAGACTCTGAATTCATGAGCCAAGATAAATCTTTGCCTCCTTTAAAGAGTTTCTTCCAGGTATTTGTCATAGCAATGAAAAATGGACTACAGCAACCATAGATTCAATTTCAATCCAAAATGGAGTTATATGAAAAAACAAGGCAACATGCAGGAAATAAATGTGTCATGGTGACTCATCCAAGTAAACAAGTTGCATTTTATTTTAGTGAAGAAAAGAGGCTCAGGAAACAACCTTTTGCTTATACATTTGTGTGTGTTTATCCCAAATACTCGCTGGGGACTGCTTTGCTTGAGATGGATAGTAACCTTGAGTTACTGAGGAGTCCATATAAGTGTCAATTATTTAGTTGCCATACTTAAAAATTCAAAAATATTGAAGGAAAATCAAGGACAGCATATGTTGGGATTAATGCCACCTTTTCTTGGTCTTTTTGCCTCCTAGAAACAAGCTTCTGGCCACACTCTCAAAACCTATTAGGGTCCAAGAAGATTTAAGTCAGCAATTATGGATTAAGTCTTTGATAATTCAAGATTGCATCCTTACAGAAAAGGAGAGGTTGAAGAGAATAAATGAGTTAATTACATCTAGGGGGTTTATCGATAACATTGGTTGTAATTTCTTATCTAGGGGCAGGAAAAGAGTTCACATGTATGCTAAGAGGCACTGTCTATACCACATCCGTTGCCTCAAAAAAATTACTGTGTGCATGTGCATGCACACACACTCTCCCACAAACATAACACATAGACACAGGCACGCACGCATGCACGCATGCACGCCGCATGCACACGCACACACAAAGTAACTATACATGTTTAAAAATAAAATTATAATTACATTTAAATGAATAAAATGTATAAAATGTATGCAAGGTATGTGGACAGGGTCAATATAACTAAGACACCTAAAGTTAGAAAAAGTACAGTTTCAGGCAAATAATATAACTTAACACTCTCATGGGAAACATTGTGCAGTCTGTTGAAAGTTTCGAAATGTTGACTTTTGTCAAAGTGAGGGTCCATACTTACATTATCACTATTACTTGGGTTAGTATTTCTCCGAAGGCCTGTGGTCATTGGTGGATCATTTTAAGGGGTGAACACATTTGGGAAGTCTAGTCACTGAAGGAATGCCTTTAACGAAAGATATGATAGCCTGGCTTCCTTTACATTTTTCTTCTTCAGCTTAGCTGTGAGCAGTTCTTTCCACCACACAACTGTGATGTGTGGTCTCCTTCAAAAACACAGAGCCTTTTAGTCATGGACTTAAATCACTAAAACCCTGATACAAAATAACCTTTTCCTCTTTTGAATATTTGAGGTGTTTATGTAATAAAAGGAAAAAATAAAAACTAAAACCAAGAAGTGGATTAGTACATGCCTATTTTATATTTTTTCATGAGAATGTGGAAGAGACTTCAATGTTGATATATAAGAGAAATTTGGAAACTTTTGGAGAAAGTAAAAAAAATCCTAGCATGCTCTAACAGACCTTAATCAGCTGTTCAGGTGGTGACTCAGAATACTGCAGGACCATGGCATTAACCATGACCATTGACCATGGGACTACTATGTTATGCTATAGCTGCATTTTCTCCTTCCTTGAGTATCTATGAAAATGTGAGCTTAAATGAGGTAGACCAGTTTACTTAGAAGAAGAAACCCTCAAAGAAGCTCAGCATTCAGTATAGCAGCTGTCAACACCTGTGTTTAGCCAAACAGGAGCACAGGGGCAAGTTTTAAGAATTTGGAACTTCACTGATCTACCTGTCTATCCATGTACAGTTTTTTATCATTATTGCTCTGTAGTACAGCTTGAGGAGAGGGATGGTGATTTCCTCCAGAAGTCCATTCATTGTTGAGAATAATTTTCGCTATCATGAGTTTTTGTTATTCCAAATAAATTTGAGAATTGCTCTTTCTAACTCTATGAAGAATTGAGTTGGAATTTTGATGAGGATTACATTGAATCTATAGATTGCTTTGGGAAAGATGGAAATTTTACTATATTAATCCTGCCAATCCATCAACATGGGAGATCTTTTCATCTTCTGATGTCTTCTTCAATTCTTTCTTCAGAGACTTGAAGTTCTTGTCATACAGGCCTTTCACTTTCTTTGTTAGAATCACATCAAGGCATTTTATATTATTTGTGACTATTTTGAAAGGTGTCTAATTTCTTTCTTAGCCTATTATTCTTTGAGTAGAGGAAGGCTACTGATTGAGTTAATTCTATATGCAGTCAATCTGCTGAAGTTTTTTTTTTATCAACTGTAGGTGTTCTCTGGTGGAATTTTTAGGATCACTTAAGTATACTATCATATCATCTGCAAATAGTGCTATTTTGACTTCTTCTTTCCCAATTTGTATCCCTTTGACCTCTTTTAGTGTTCTAATTACTCTGGGTAGGATGTCAAATACTATATTGAATAGGTAGGGAGAGAGTGGGCAGCCTTGTCTAGTCCCTGATTTTAGTGGGATTTCTTCAAGTTTCTCACCATTTAGTTTGATGGCGGATACTGGTTTGCTGTATAAATTTTTTTTTACTATGTTACAGTATAGGTCTTGAATTCCTGATCATTCCAAGAATTTTAACATGAAGGGGTGCTGAATTTTGACAAATGTTTTCTCAGCATCTAAGGAAATGATCATTTTTTTTCCTTGAGTTTGTTTAGATAGTGGATTATGTTGATAAATTTCCGTTTATTGAATCATCCCTGCATCTCTGGGATGAAGTCTACTTGATCATGGTGAATGATAGTTTTGATGTGTACTTGTATTCTTTTTTGTGAGAATTTTATTGCGTATTTCTGCATCAATATTCATGGTATGAAGTTCTCTTTCTTGGTAGGGTCTTTGTGTGGTTTAGGTATAAGAGTAATTGTGGCTTCATAGAACTAATTGTTCCTCTGTTTCTACTTTGTGGAATAATTTGTAGAGTATTGGTATTAGTTCTTCTTTCAAGGTCTGATAGAATTCTTCATTAAACCTATCTTGTCCTCGGCATTTTTTGATTAGGAAACTTTTAATGACTGTTTCTATTTCTTTCGTGGTTATGGGACTGTTTATATGATTTATCTGATCCTGATTTAACTTTGGTACCTGGTATCTGTCTAGAAAATTGTCCATTTCATCCAGATTTTCCAGTTTTGTTGAGTATAGAGTTTAGTAGTAGGAACTGATAATTTTTTAATTTTTTTCAGTTTCTATTATATATCTTCCCTTACATTTCTGATTTTGTTAATTTGGATACTGTCTCTGTGCCCTCTGGTTAGTCTGGCTAACAGCTTATCTATCTTGTTGATTTTCTCAAAGAACCAGCTCCTGGTTTTGTTGGTTCTCTATTTCTATTTGCTTGATTTCAGCCCTGAATTTGATTATTTCCTGCCAGCCACTCCTCTTGGGTATATTTGCTTCTTTTGGTTCTAGAGATTTCGTGTGTGCTGTCAAGCTGGTTGTGTATGCTTTCTCCAGTTTCTTTTTGGAGGCACTCAGAGATGTGAGTTTTCTTCTTAGCACTGCTTTCATTGTGTCTCATAAGTTTGGGTGTGTTGTGCCTTCATTTTCAATAAATTCTAAAATGTCTTTAATTTCTCTATTTTTTCCAAGTTATCATTGAGAAGAGGGCTCTTTATCTTCCCACACACCTATATGGTCACTTGATCTTTGACAAAGAAGCTAAAACCATCCAGGGAGATGAAAGACAACATTTTCAACAAATGGTGCTGGTTCAACTGGAGGTCAACATGTAGAAGAACACAAATCCATCCATTCTTATAACCCTGTACAAAGCTCAAGTCCAAGTGGATCAAGAATCTCCACAAAAAAAACAGATACCATCAAACTAATAGAATAAAAAGTGGGGAGGTGCCTCATACACATGGAAACTGAGGAAAATTTCCTGAACAGAACCCCAGTACTAGTGCTTTAATATCAAGAATAAGCAATTGGGACCTCATAAAATTACAAAGATTCTGTAAGGCAAAGAACATTATCATTAAGACAAAATAGCAGCCAAGAGATTGGGAAAAGATCTTTACCAATCCTTCATACAATAGAGGGCTACTATCCAATATATACAAAGAACTGAAGAAGTTAGACTCCAGAGAAACAAATAACCATATTAAAAAATGGAGATCGGAGGCAAACAGAGATTTCTCAACTGAGGAAATGTTAAACATCCTTCATCACCAGGGAAAAATGCAAATCAAAACCACCCTGAGATTCTATCTCACACCAGTCACAATGGCTAAGATCAAAAACTCAGGTGACAGAAGATGCTGGCAAGGATGTGGAGAAAGAGGAACACTCTGCCATTGCTGGTGGGATTGCAAGCTGGTACAACCCCTCTCTAAATCAGTCCGACTTGAGTACCCAGCTGTTCTACTCCTGGATATATACCAAAACATTCTCCAATATGTAATAAGGACACATGCTCTACTATGTTCATGGCAGCCATATATATATATATATATATATATATATATATATATATGTCAAAAATTGGAAACAACAGAGATGTCCCTCAATGGAGGAATGGATATAGAAAATGTGGTACATTTACACGATAGAATACCACTCCACTATTAAAAACAATGACTTCATGAAATTCATATTCAAATGGATGCACCTATAAAGTATCATCCTGAGTGAGGTAACCCAGTCACAAAAGAACACACATGGCATGTACTCACTGATAAGTAGATATTCGGCAAAGGGCTTGGAATACCCATGATACAACTCACAGACCACATGGAGGTCAAGAGGAAGGAAGATCAAACAGTGGGTGCTTCAGTCTTAATTAGAAGGGGGACAAAATAATCAAGGGGAGTAGAGGGTGCAAGTTACTTGGGAAGAAGAAGGGTAAAAGCAGGACAGAATCAGGTATGGGGGCGAATGGAGGAGATTTACAGAGGATCAAGAAAATAAACAGAGGTGTGTGGCAATGGGAGATGAGGAAGTGGGGCCAAGCAGAAAGTCCCAGAGCCAGGAAAGCAAGAGTCTCCCAGAACCCCATGAGGATGGAATTAGCTAAAATACCCCACAAAGGGGAGGGAAAATCTGTGGAGACCATATCCAGAGGTTAGGCATGTCCCCCCAGTTGAGAGATGGGGCCACCCACCCATCTCCAAAATTTTAACAAAGAATTGCTCTTGTCTAAAGAAAATGCAGCGATAAAGAGTGGAGCAGAGACTGAAGGAAAGGCCATTCAGAGACTGCCTCACTGGGAATTCATCCCACATGCAGACACCAAACCCAGACTCTTGTTGATGTCAAGAAGTGCTTGCTGATGGGAGCCTGATACAGCTATCCCCTGAGAGGCTCTGCCACATCCTGACCAATACAAATGTGGATGCTCGAAGCCAACCTTCAGACTGATCACAGGGAGTTAGGAGAAGGACTGAAGAAGCTGACGGGGCCTTATCTGGCATCAGTGGGAGGGTATCCCCTTGGTCCTGTGAATGTTTGATGCCCCGGGGTAGAAGAATGCTAGAGTAGTGAGGCAGGAGAGGGATGGTGGTAGAGGAGCATCCTCATAGAGGCAGGATAAGGGGGCATGGAATAGGGGGGTTGCAGAGAGGAAACCGGGACAAGGGAAAGCTTTTGAAATGTAAATAAATAAAATATCCAACTTTAAAAATAAAGAAAAAAATAATTTGGAACTTCTCTAAAACAAGCATAGATGTGGCCAAGGAAAAGTGGGGATAATTTGGGTTCATTAAAAAAGGAAAGAAAAGGCCCAATATTTGCAACAGGGCAGTGAGAGACATATGGGGACTCCTGTGAATCAAGAAAAGGACGATTTTTTTGAAAGATATCCCACGCGAATTTCCTGATTTAAGGTCCTGCAAGCTTCCTTGAGTGACCAGGCAGTTGCAGGAGTTCTGCCTCTATTGTGTGAGCAGGCCCAGACATAGCCTCCAAAAGAGGCTGTTCTCAGCTGAACCCACTTGATGCTGGCATTCCATACTTGCAGAAGGAAGAGCTGGGACTTCATAGAGGTTTCATCTGACTTTTAAAAGGAATATCACTGTGAGAATGTTCACAAAGCAGCCGAGATCATAGAAATGTGTCTAGCAATGCCTGTGGCTCGCATTGTCCGCTAAGGAAAGATTTGAGTGTTGAGAGAGGCGGCTGCAATGATGAGCTAAGTGAACTACTGAACGAATGAAATGTTTCCTTCTGCCACCTGATTCAGCATCTACCTGTTACAAAGAGGGCAAACTCACACAGAGAGTTTGAGAATAAGACAGGAATTTAAATGCCACCTCTCTGAATCATTGTACTGCCATTCTTAAACGATTAAAACAATACTCAAGGCGCCTGAGACACCGCTGGAACCTGAAGGGACAGACCGGATAAACAGTTCTCTGCACCCAAATCCCATGGGAGGGAGAGCTAAACCTTCAGAGAGGCAGACACGCCTGGGAAACCAGAAGAGACTGCACTCTGCACACATCTCTGACGCCAGAGGAAAACACCAAACGCCATCTGGAATCCTGGTGCACGGAGGCTGCCGGAAACGGCGCGGCTCAGATCTTCCTGGGTGCTGCCGCCAGCGGAGAGCTCATAGGCAGCATCCCACTAGCAAACTTGAGCCTCAGGACCACAGGTAAGATAAACCTGTCTGCTGCAAGTGACCTGCCTGGTGAACACCAGACACAGGCCCACAGGAACAGCTGAAGACCTGTAGAGAGGAAAAACTACACGCCCGAAAGCAGAACACTCTGTCCCCATAACTGGCTGAAAGAAAACAGGAAAACAGGTCTACAGCACTCCTGACACACAGGCTTATAGGACAGTCTAGCCACTGTCAGAAATAGCAGAACAAAGTAACACTAGAGATAATCTGATGGCGAGAGGCAAGCGCAGGAACCCAAGCAACAGAAACCAAGACTACATGGCATCATCGGAGCCCAATTCTCCCACCAAAGCAAACATGGAATATCCAAACACACCAGAAAAGGAAGATCTAGTTTAAAATCATATTTGATCAGGATGCTGGAGGGTTCAAGAAGGACGTGAAGAACTCACTTAGAGAAAAAGTAGAAGCCTACAGAGAGGAATCGCAAAAATCCCTGAAAGAATTCCAGGAAATCATAAATAAACAAGTAGAAGCCCAAAGAGAGGAGTCACAAAAATCCCTGAAAGAATTCCAGGAAAACACAATCAAACAGTTGAAGGAATTAAAAATGGAAAAAGAGGCAATCAAGAAAGAACACATGGAAACAACCCTGGATATAGAAAACCAAAAGAAGAGACAAGGAGCTGTAGATACGAGCTTCACCAACAGAATACAAGAGATGGAAGAGAGAATCTCAGGAGCAGAAGATTCCATAGAAATCATTGACTCAACTGTCAAAGATAATGTAATGCAGAAAAAACTACTGGTCCAAAACATACAGGAAATCCAGGACTCAATGAGAAGATCAAACCTAAGGATAATAGGTATAGAAGAGAGTGAAGACTCCCAGCTCAAAGGACCAGTAAATATCTTCAACAAAATCATAGAAGAAAACTTCCCTAACCTAAAAAAAGAGATACCCATAGACATACAAGAAGCCTACAGAACTCCAAATAGATTGGACCAGAAAAGAAACACCTCCCGTCACATAATTGTCAAAACAGCAAACGCACAAAATAAAGAAAGAATATTAAAAGCAGTAAGGGAAAAAGGTCAAGTAACATATAAAGGCAGACCTATCAGAATCACACCAGACTTCTCGCCAGAAACTATGAAGGCCAGAAGATCCTGGACTGATGTCATACAGACCCTAAGAGAACACAAATGCCAGCCCAGGTTACTGTATCCTGCAAAACTCTCAATTAACATAGATGGAGAAACCAAGATATTCCATGACAAAACCAAATTTACACAATATCTTTCTACAAATCCAGCACTACAAAGGATAATAAATGGTAAAGCCCAACATAAGGAGGCAAGCTATACCCTAGAAGAAGCAAGAAACTAATCATCTTGGCAACAAAATAAAGAGAATGAAAGCACACAAATATAACCTCACATCCAAATATGAATATAACGGGAAGCAATAATCACTATTCCTTAATATCTCTCAACATCAATGGCCTCAACTCCCCAATAAAAAGACATAGATTAACAAACTGGATACGCAACGAGACCCTGCATTCTGCTGCCTACAGGAAACACACCTCAGAGAAAAAGACAGACACTACCTCAGAGTGAAAGGCTGGAAAACAACTTTGCAAGCAAATGGTCAGAAGAAGCAAGCTGAAGTAGCCATTCTAATATCAAATAAAATCAATTTTCAACTAAACGTCATCAAAAAAAGATAAGGAAGGACACTTCATATTCATCAAAGGAAAAATCCACCAAGATGAACTCTCAATCCTAAATATCTATGCCCCAAATACAAGGGTACCTACATATGTAAAAGAAAACTTACTAGAGCTCAAAACACACATTGCACCTCACACAATAATGGCAGGAGATTTAAACACCCCACTCTCATCAATGGACAGATTGTGGAAACAGAGACTTAGACAGGGTAGGAGAAGTCAAGAGCCAAATGGACTTAACAGATATTTATAGAATATTCTATCCTAAAGGAAAAGGATATACCTTCTTCTCAGCTCCTCATGGTACTTTCTCCAAAATTGACCATATAGTTGGTCAAAAAACGGGCCTCAACAGGTACAGAAAGATAGAAATAATCCCATGCGTGCTATCGGACCACCACGGCCTAAAACTGGTCTTCAATAACAATAAGGAAAGAATGCCCACATATACGTGGAAATTGAACAATGCTCTACTCAATGATAACCTGGTCAAGCAAGAAATAAAGAAAGAAATTAAAGACTTTTTAGAATTTAATGAAAATGAAGGTACAACATACCCAAACTTATGGGACACAATGAAAGCTGTGCTAAGAGGAAAACTCATAGCGCTGAGTGCAGAAAGAAACAGGAAAGAGCATATGTCAGCAGCATGACAGCACACCTAAAAGCTCTAGAACAAAAAGAAGCAAATACACCCAGGAGGAGTAGAAGGCAGGAAATAATCAAACTCAGAGCTGAAATCAACCAAGTAGAAACAAAAAGGACCATAGAAAGAATCAACAGAACCAAAAGTTGGTTCTTTGAGAAAATCAACAAGATAGATAAACCCTTAGCCAGACTAACGAGAGGACACAGAGAGTGTATCCAAATTAACAAAATCAGAAATGAAAAGGGAGACATAACTACAGATTCAGAGGAAATTCAAAAAATCATCAGATCTTACTATAAAAGCCTATATTCAACAAAACTTGAAAATCTGCAGGAAATGGACAATTTCCTACACAGATACCAGGTACCAAAGTTAAATCAGGAACAGATAAACCAGTTAAACAACCCCATAACTCCTAAGGATAGAAGCAGTCATTAAAGGTCTCCCAACCAAAAAGAGCCCAGGTCCAGACGGGTTTAGTGCAGAATTCTATCAGACCTTCATAGAAGACCTCATACCAATATTATCCAAACTATTCCACAAAATTGAAACAGATGGAGCACTACCGAATTCCTTCCATGAAGCCACAATTACTCTTATACCTAAACCACACAGAGACCCAACAAAGAAAGAGTACTTCAGACCAATTTCCCTTATGAATATCGACGCAAAAATACTCAATAAAATTCTGGCAAACCGAATCCAAGAGCACATCAAAACAATCATCCACCATGATCAAGTAGGCTTCATCCCAGGCATGCAGGGATGGTTTAATATACGGAAAACCATCAATGTGAATCATTATATAAACAAACTGAAAGAACAAAAGCACATGATCATTTCATTAGATGCTGAGAAAGCATTTGACAAAATTCAACACCCCTTCATGATAAAAGTCCTGGAAAGAATAGGAATTCAAGGCCCATACCTAAACATAGTAAAAGCCATATACAGCAAACCAGTTGCTAATATTAAACAAAATGGAGAGAAACTTGAAGTAATCCCACTAAAATTAGGGACTAGAAAAGGCTGCCCACTCTCTCCCTACTTATTCAATATAGTTCTTGAAGTTCTAGCCAGAGCAATCAGACAAGAAAAGAAAATCAAGGGGATACAGATTGGTAAAGAAGAAGTCAAAATATCACTATTTGCAGAAGATATGATAGTATATTTAAGTGATCCCAAAAGTTCCACCAGAGAATTACTAAAGCTGATAAACAACTTCAGCAAAGTGGCTGAGTATAAAATTAACTCAAATAAATCTACACAATAGATTTCCTCTACACAAAAGAGAAACGAGCCGAGAAAGAAATTAGGGAAACGACACCCTTCATAATACACCCAAATAATATAAAGTACCTCAGTGTGACTTTAACCAAGCAAATAAAAGATCTGTGCAATAAGAACTTCAAGACTCTGAAGAAAGAAATTGAAGAAGTCCTCAGAAGATGGAAAGATCTCCCATGCTCATGGATTGGCAGGATTAATATAGTAAAAATGGCCATTTTACCAAAAGCGATCTACAGATTCAATGCAATCCGCATCAAAATACCAATCCAATTCTTCAAAAAGTTAGACAGAACAATTTGGAAATTCATCTGGAATAACAAAAAACCCAGGATAGCTAAAGCTATCCTCAACAATAAAAGGACTTCAGGGGGAATCACTATCCCTGAACTCAAGCAGTATTACAGAGCAATAGTGATAAAAACTGCATGGTATTGGTACAGAGACAGACAGATAGACCAATGGAACAGAATTGAAGACCCAGAAATGAATCCACACACCTATGGTCACTTGATTTTTGACAAAGGAGCCAAAACCATCCAATGGAAAAAAGATAGCATTTTCAGCAAATGGTGCTGGTTTAACTGGAGGTCAACATGTAGAAGAATGCAGATCGATCCATGCTTATCACTCTGTACAAAGCTTAAGTCCAAGTGGAACAAGGACCTCCACATCAAACCAGATACACTCAACCTAATAGAAGAAAAACTAGGGAAGCACCTGGAACACATGGGCACTGGAAAAAATTTGCTGAATAAAACACCAATGGCTTATGCTCTAAGATCAAGAATCGACAAATGGGATGTCATAAAACTGCAAAGCTTCTGTAAGGCAAAGGACACTGTGGTTAGGACAAAAACGGCAACCAACAGATTGGGAAAAGATCTTTACCAATCCTACAACAGATAGAGGCCTTATATCCAACATATACAAAGAACTCAAGAAGTTAGACCGCAGGGAGACAAATAACCCTATTAAAAAATGGGGTTCAGAGCTAAACAAAGAATTCACAGCTGAGGAATGCTGAATGGCTGAGAAACACCTAAAGAAATGTTCAACATCTTTAGTCATAAGGGGCATGCAAATCAAGACAACCCTGAGATTTCACCTCACACCAGTGAGAATGGCTAAGATCAAAAACTCAGGTGACAGCAGATGCTGGCGAGGATTCGGAGAAAGAGGAACACTCCTCCATTGTTGGTGGGATTGCAGACTGGTACAACCATTCTGGAAATCAGTCTGGAGGTTCCTCAGAAAATTGGACATTGAGCTGCCTGAGGATCCAGCTATACGTCTCTTGGGCATATACCCAAAAGATGCCCCAACATATAAAAAAGACACGTGCTCCACTATGTTCATCGCAGCCTTATTTATAATAGCCAGAAGCTGGAAAGAACCCAGATGCCCTTCAACAGAGGAATGGATACAGAAAATGTGGTACATCTACACAATGGAATATTACTCAGCTATCAAAAACAATGCCTTTATGAAATTCGTAGGCAAATGGTCGGAACTGGAAAATATCATCCTGAGTGAGGTAACCCAATCACAGAAAAACACACATGGCATGCACTCATTGATAAGTGGCTATTAGCCCAAATGCTTGAATTACCCTGGATGCCTAGAACAAATGAAACTCAAGACGGATGGTCAAAATGTGAATGCTTCACTCCTTCTTTAAAAGGGGAACAAGAGGGGCTGGGGATTTAGCTCAGTGGTAGAGCGCTTACCTAGGAAGCGCAAGGCCCTGGGTTCGGTCCCCAGCTCCGAAAAAAAGAACCAAAAAAAAAAAAGGGGGTAACAAGTATACCCTTGGCAGGGACTAGAGGTGCAAAGATTAAAACAGACACATAAGGAACACCCATTCAGAGCCTGCCCCACATGTGGCCCATGCATATATAGCCATCCAATTAGACAAGATGGATGAAGCTAAGAAGTGCAGGCCGACAGGAGCCGGATGTAGATCTCTCCTGAGAGACACAGCCAGAATACAGCAAACACAGAGGCGTATGACAGCAGCAAACCACTGAATTGAGAATAGGACCCCCGTTGAAGGAATCAGAGAAAGAACTGGAAGAGCTTGAAGGGGCTCGAGACCCCAAAAGTACAACAATGCCAAGCAACCAGAGCTTCCAGGGACTAAGCCACTACCTAAAGACTATACATGGACTGACCCTGGACTCTAACCTCATAGGTAGCAATGAATATCCTAGTAAGAGCACCAGTGGAAGGGGAAGCCCTGGGTCCTGCTAAGACTGAACCCCCAGTGAACTAGACTGCTGGGGGGAGGGCGGCGATGGGGGGAGGGTTGGGAGGGGAACACCCATAAGGAAGGGGAGGGGGGAGGGGGATGTTTGCCTGGAAACCGGGAAAGGGAATAACACTTGAAATGTATATAAGAAATACTCAAGTTAATAAAAAAAATACTCAAACATGTAAAGATTTTATGATCACTATTGGAGAATTGATGTTTTATTAAAATTCAAACCATACCAAACCCTGCAGCAATAAAAGTTTATATTTACAAAATTACTTTTAGGATAATTTAAAACAGGTTTATTCATAATGATTTAAGAGTGAAACCATGTAAGTGCTGGTTGACAGGTTTTTTTGTTTGTTTGTTTGTTTGTTTGGGATTTTGGGGAGGGTTGGGGTTTTTTTGTTTTTTATTTGTTTTGTTTTGTTTTTGGTATGGTCTTGTTACACTGATAGCACTAAATGGTATAAAATTCCTGATTTTGACACCAAGAAAAAATAACCTTCATAATAAATTTCTAAATGTCAAAAAAAATTAGAGACAACTCAGATGGAAAATATCTTACGATTGAATTTATATATAGTGCAATAAAAGGAAAACTGAACCTATGCTAATAAAAATTCAGATCATTGCCTATCTAGAGTCTTGGGCCTAAGGCTGGTCTCTCAACTATATTTTAGTATTCCAACATGTTGGAACTGCCTACTTATGAACAGATAGGAAACATTTTAGTGGTTATCGGAGTATCTTTAAATGATTGAGATTGTGGTATTTTCGTCATGGCATGGTAGTGCGTGACTATAAACCCAGAACTTGGAAAGCTGAAACAGGAGACAGAACTTGGGAGACTGAGATTTTTTTTTCTTGAGAAAAACCCTGTACTACGAATAGAGAGAAAGAAATGGGGGGTGGAGGGAGAGGGAGAGGGAGAGGGAGAGGGAGAGGGAGAGGGAGAGGGAGAGGGAGAGGGAGAGGGAGAGGGAGAGGGAGAGGGAGAGGGAGAGGGAGAGGGAGAGGGAGAGGGAGAGGGAGAGGGAGAGGGAGAGGGAGAGGGAGAGGGAGAGGGAGAGGGAGAGGGAGAGGGAGAGGACATCATTCTTAATCTGTGTAAAGTTATCAAAACTTGCCAAACTATTTCTTTAAATAATTTCATCATAATTTATACAACTATTAACTCAATTAAACATATTTTAATCAAACTTGAAGCACATTCATATAATGGCTTAATTCTCATGCATAAAAGACATTGACTATTGATTGATGCAGCATTACTGTTTGAAGACCCTGGAGTTAGATCAGACACAATGGCCAGGTACTGTACCATAGCATTTGCATGAATTTCCTCAGTGAGCAAAGGCAAGTCCAGTGACGAAGCGGGAGCAGAGCCTGCCTTTGGATAGTGCTATGAGAGCTGACGCAGTTGAGAATGAGCAATGAAAGGCTTCAGTGATAACCTCTTTCTCCGCCCCACAACTCTCCCAAAAGTAACAGTCTAGACTGGAAGCCATTGAAGATAACTCTTTAAAATTGTGATAGAGATGCTGGAGTGATTTCTTCACAGTTGATGGCTTCTGGCAGAAGTGGGAGTAGGGAAGGACTCACTCAGCTTTTCTTAAGGAGCCTGCCTCTGGGAGTTTGCCCATGCTCCAGTGATTTTCTGGGCAAAGAAAATTATACTTGATACAATTTTTCTTTCTTTCCTTCCTTTCTTTCTTTCTTTCTTTCTTTCTTTCTTTCTTTCTTTCTTTCTTATTCCTTTTTCTTCTTTTTCCTTTGTTTTGAGAAGATTGTGAGGGTGGGGCATTGACCTGGGAAGACACAAATATATATGTGATCAGAATATATTATGAGAAATTTCCAAATAATCAATAAAAATATGTTGTTAAAAATAAAATAAAAAGAGTACTGAGTAGGAAGGAAAAAGGCATACATGTCTGAGATGATGAGAATATGGTCAAACTCATATAATCAAAATTTATAATTTACTCCCTGTTACTTGTAGTTCACCAAGAAAACAGGACATGAGATTCCATGGTTTTCTTTCTGAATATTTTTTCTTTGTAGCTATAAATGTTATTCTGAAGCTTTAGAACACAGAAAAAATCCTGTACAGAAAGAAGCAGAATGAAAATATCAATATACAAACTGTTTTTTGCTAGTTCCAGCATGCAACTATCACAAAATCAACTCACATTTTAGTGTGCAATATGTATTTTTCTGAATACAAATTTAAAATTAAGAAGAGCAAGCAGAAGAATGTATGCACAGCCCTAAGTTTTGGGTGAAAAGCATGCTAGCAATATAAGGAGGAGACGCCCCTTTCCCTAGTAACTGAATAGGTTTGCTACTCTCTAGTAGAAATGAAAAGAAGGCAAAATATCAGTGCACAGCATTTTCCTGATGAGTTCAGATTCATCTTGAGACAGACAAGTGACTGCCGTATGTATCAAGATCTAATCATGCAGCTCAATGGCCTGCATCTGTGCGTCTACCACTGGAGAGTGAAATTTGCCCATAACTATAACTAAAGGCTAAATTGAAGCTCAAGTCAATCCATCATCTGTTTAAACTTTTTTTAACTCATGGTGACATAAAAATTACTAGGCAGATAATGTCTAACTCCTCTAAGACTCCTACACTACTTCTTATTTTATTTAGTGATTTAAAAAATATGTTCATACATCAATCATTCCTCTGCATCCTTCATATTTCAGTTTGGCTTGTTTTTTTCTAAATTTCAGCTCATATTTTTATTTTAGAGAGTCAGATGGAAATAAATTCCAATCTGAACTGGGAACCTCTGCTCATTTCCCAGAAGAGACTGTACCAGACCAAAGACTTTCTTCCTGTCTCTTGAATGTGTCCTTTATATGACCCCACAATTTCAGACTTGTCTCTCAGTTTTCTTTCGATAGTCTAACATGTTAGATTACCTACTTTCAGATCAATGTTAACATAATCTATAGTATACAGAACCTTACATTCTCTAGCTATAGTGAACAGATCTTTGAAAAGTTGCTTTCTATAAATCATTTTTTTGATCATGTTCTGGCTCCAGGAGGCTTTGAAAATGTGACAATAGTATGAAATCTTTATTTGGGAAGACACACACACACACACACACACACACACACACACACACACAAGCACATTTTAAGTATATATGTGTTTACATGTAGGTATATATACAAGCCATCTAATTGTATCAGCTAATAATAAATAATATATACTACTAGCAAGTTCAATCCTCTGTAGATTTTGCATATTTTTCAAGAGACCAGATTGAGATGTTTCCTTCTAGCTGGCTTTTACATTTGTTCTTTTTTTTTTTACTCTCACTATGAGTGATACAAAGGATTTATGTGTCTCATATTATATCAAGTTTGATAAAACTGATAAGGTTTATTAACAGTATGTACACTTAGGATCAAGACCCATGAAAATAAATGTTATATTTTACCACTCTAGGCATAAGAACACCAGAGGTCTTTGGTGGCACATATTCAATTGCTCTCCTACACAAGTTCAAGGTTCTGGACTTTTATCATGACGATCTGGATCTTCTTGATCAAGGGGCACCACATGATGTGATACTGGCAAAATAATCTTAAATTTCTTACTAAAGCTAATTTAATTTGGAAAAGATGATGAGTAGAAGTTGAAGTTGAGAGTTGGAAAATTAAAAAGCCCTAAGGAAGGGTTACTGATGCTTACGTTTGACTCCACCTCTGAGTGGACTTGATGGGTAAAGAACTTGCCACTGAATGTGACTGGGGAGGGGTTGACTCTTATGGGCAACTCTTCTAGACAGACCGTGTGATATCTGGTGACCTTATAGCAAAAGCTCATATTCTATGAACTTTTTAAAAGACAAAGTTTTTTTTTAACTTTGAAAGGAGGAAGATTCTAGAATAAGACACTCCCTGGCCTGGTTTTCTGGTAAGGTCCTTCTGGCTACATCTTAACATGGTGAAGGAAAAGACAGCAAAGCAAATATGGTGAATTTTTAAAGAAATGGCTCAGTTCTCTTCAATATAGAGGACTCTAATGGAGCAATCATCCCAGAAGTGTCTTACTTATAAATACTACCATGTCAGGATCATAATTTAAAAGGGACAGCACCAGACTATAGTACTCTGCCCATGTTGATTCAAAATTCACTGATATTAATTTACTCTTAGATATAGTTTACAAATAGTTTCTCATTTTTGCTTTTACCCTGTTGTTTACTTGGTGATAAAATCAATTTTTTTATTCATGTTGACGCAGTCCTATTTATGTTCCCACATTAGCTCCATGAGGTTTGGGGGCGACAACCAAAAATCTCCTTTGTTACTGTATTTTTTTATTTAAAACAATTCTCAGATTGAAATATACCTTGATCATATTCTTCCCCTTCCCTAAGTCCCTACAGATCTTCTCTGTCTATTCAACCTAAGTTCTTTCTATTCAATAGTAGAAGTTCCCAAAACCTAGAAAACAAAACATAACACCAAAGAGAAAAAAATAACCTTAACCAAATAAAAGCACAAAAAAAAAGAGTCTATCATATGTTGGTTACTCCTGAATAAAAAACTGGCCGTGGGATAGTAGGCTTTCACAGTGTCATTTCACTGCGAAAACCAATCCTCTTTCCTGGCAAACAAACACACCAGCTTGACTCTTCATCCTCACCCTAGTGAAAGGCCCTTATCATTTATTCATATCTAAATAAAATATAAGACAGAACAAAACAATCATGCCATAGTCGGACAAGACAAAGTAACAGAAGGAAAAGAGCCCAAGAAAAGGCGAAAGGGTCAGAGACTCACTCATTCCCATATTCAGGAGTGTCCGAGAAACACTAAACTGGAAGGCAGAATATAAGTTTGGAGGTCCTGGTGTACACCTGTGCAGACCCTGTGCATGCTGCCTCTGTGTCTATGAGTTCATATGAGCTTTATTCATGTTGATTTAGAGGTACTCATATTTTTGGTGGCCACCTTCCTGTCTGCCTCTTACACTCTTTCTGTTTCCTCTCTCAAATGGTTCCCTGATCTCTGAAGGGAGGAATTAAACAGAGACATCCATTCAAATCTGAGTATTCCAAGGTCTCCCATTCTCCACATAATGTCTGGTCACGGTCCTCTATACTTGTCCTCATCTGCTGCAGGAGGAAGCTTCTCTATTGATGATTGAGCGTGGCACTGACCTAGAAGTACAGCCGAATATCATTAGGAATCATTTTATCACTGCCTTTTTATTTTCTTTCTTTTCTGACAAGTCTTATTTGGTTTTGCCTTAAGTCCCTAGGCTATCTAATCTTAGATACTTGGTTACACCCAGATATGGATTAGATATGGGTTTCATCTTGTGGAGTGTTCCTTAAATCAAATTAGTTATCAGTTGGTTATTCCCAGAAGTTTCATATCACTATTGCACTAGTAAACCTTGCAGGTAATACAACATTGTAGAGAAAGGGTTTGCGGTTGGCTTGGTGCTTACATTTCTCCTTTGAGAGTGAATAGAGTACCTTCCTCTACCAAAGATACCAGAGAATAGGGTTAAAGAGTCTATGTAGGCACCATTTTGACATCTCCATGTTTGCTGTCTTGTGTAGGTTTTGTCTTCAGTAATGGGGATTTGCTGTCAGTATAGTCTTGGCAGCAGCCTTGCTGTTTGGAAATTCCCTTGGGACTCCTGTGGCCAACAGCTCAATTAGCTGTAATACAAAACTGGGATTGGAAGATTCTTTTGGTGTCAAGAGACAGCCAGTTGGAACACTCGCTGTAAAAGAATTCTTAACTACATCACCAACATATTGGTTGCCTCTATACTTTTTTTTGTAGCAGTTGTACAGTTTGAGTCTCTGGTCCATTTTTAGTTGATATTTGTTGTGCTGTGAGACAATTATTTATTTGGTTGTATGATACACCAAATTTATTTAACTTATCACTCTATTCTTTTGGTTTCATTTCTGATTTGAGATATAGTAAACATTAATGTAGTTTACAGAACTAATATTGGTAGAGTTTATCACAGTCCATTCACAATGGCTCACTACAGGCCTCATCTATTCTAAAAGACTGGCCACTCGATTTGATTGATCAGTTCCATTACAGTACTGGCTCCAAGCATTCTTATGTGTTGTACTTATCTATATGATAAATTTCTAAGAGAGAAATTGCTTGTTAAGTCTATTCTTACCACAGAAAACTTTAAATTAGCTTTAATACTTAGAAATAATCATTCCTTATTACATTTTATATAATTTTATTTAAATCTTTGCCCATGTTTTTTTTAAATTTAGAATCAGTTTTCTAGTTTAAATTTAAACTGCCATATCATAAGAAATCTGTCAAAATTATAAATAAGACTTGACATTTGTGGTGCTTTGTGATATTGAACTGTTTCAAGATCATAACATGGGTAATTTTCCAAGATGTGTCAAAAGTTTTTTATGCAAATTTAAATAGTTCTGATTAAATTTTAAGCTTAATTTTATTGTGTAGCCTTTGCTAATTAAATGTGTTCTTCTACTGTATTGTCTACTTACAGTAAAAGTTTTAACATTGATTCACATATTTTAAAGTTCTTTTCTACAAAGTATGACCAAATTTACTATGTTGACAGCTTGTAGTGTTTTCCCTGAATACACAGAAAATCCTGTGTGTTCACATCACAGGCCTCTGCATGTGCTCATACCCAGGAGCTACTTTGAAATTAATGTGGGGGATTAAGTTGTGACAACCATACTGAGGAGTAGACATGTAGTAAAAAGATAAAAAGTGTTTTCAGGATCTATCCATGAACATCACCTACATAATTCTGCATTTCCTTTCTGCCTACCTATCCCCTTTCATCCAGTCTGGTGTAGAGGTTCTCAGAGTCAGACTCTGAGGGAGTTGTCAGTAGTCTACTAAGGCAGAAGACTAACCCTTAAACTACGGTGGGGGAAGTTACAGAGAAAGGTAGAAGAATAAAGACCAGGGCCTGGAGAGTTGGATAATAAAATCCATCACTGCTTGTCCAACAACAGTACATTTGGAATGACTAATATTTCTTATTATACAGAAATGTGTTTTCCAAGGTAATCTTCCACTAGTCTATGAATAAAAATATTATTTTCTTTGCTAGTAATTAGTGATCGTTTTTATTTAATTGCATTAGATAGTAGTTCACAATTGTCAAAGGAAAAGTGAAAGATAGCTAGAAGATAAATAGATCATATATGTACGGCCTTGTTTCGATGTTACATCCATTAAATCATATAATTTTTATAATTTCATCCAGACTACTGAAAATAAATAATGGAAAGAAAATGTTACCTCAAGTGAAATGGCATTTTGTGGCCTCTTACTTTTGTACCATATGTTAAAGAATCAGGAATTTTAAGTATTTAGTTACCTTGTTCTTTGTTGGTCATTTTAAGTATTATACAATATTCTCTAACTGATAGAAATAAAATTCTCCAATTAAAGCTCAAATAAAGTTTTGTAAACAAAAGGTTATTTTGCTCTCAAAATCATCTTTCCTCCTTTTATTTCATGACAAGTTCTCTTACTTTATGATGGCTGAAACAGCTTTTATTATGCAGATTTTAAAATATTATTTGATAAACAAACATCTGAGTCTACCTGTGTTCTTCATGAGATATTAAAGCAATCAGTTGTGCAGTTGTGATAGCATGTTTTGGGAACTTGGTGAGGTTTATTAGTTCATAAACCCCACTGCCTCTAACGCTCCTAAAACAAAGAGCTCCCACATGATTTTCTATCGTCTTTCTCCTCTATTTTTTATAGTCTTTTAATTGATATTTCTAGCAAGACCTCTGAAAAAATTTTCCAGCTTCAATAGTACTCATAAATGTGCTTAATTGGTTTCTAAACATACTTATGATTTATTTTATTTTATTAATATGATAGTATTTCGCTCAACTTCAATTGTATTTATACTAGAATGATTATATGAAAAGGGCTGAATGGAAATTATATTTTTGTTTATTTATTTTTCTTTGAACTTTTCTATTTATTTAAATTAATATTAAGAGGAATTATTTTTCTTCAAATACTAATATCCACTTCTGCACTTAGTAGCAATTAAAAGAAATGACACTGGTAACTTTTCTATATAAATTTTTTAAGGTGTTTTAAACACTAATATGGAGTGGGGTAAATTGTATATAACTGCTAAAGCAGATAATGAACATTTCCATTTTCCTTTATGCTAAAGTACAGGAGGCTCCTTGCATTTCAGAAAAACCTAAAATTTGTTTATGTCTGAGCCATCAATACAGTCACAGTATTTATTCATTGCTTTACGTTCTTTTCTGTAGTAAAGATGGGCTGTGTTCATAAACGAGTAGGAGACAAAAGGAAAGAGGTTTGCCTGTGTCTCCACCTATTTTTTTTTCTTTACAGCTTTATTACTTTACAATCATAGAATACAGCCCACAGTGTTTATGATTTATGAGCATTTCAGAGTCTCTCTAAGATAAAATCATTTAAAAATATTTAATTCTTACACATAACTTCAGAGAAACAATAAAGACAGACACAGGCAGTAGACAGCTTTATAAAGATATTTGGGGATTTAACGGGGGCAGCACAAAGGGAAAAAAACAGATTGAAGCATTTGTATTTCTTAAAAAATCAAACAAACAAAATAAATAAACACTCAAGTTAAGGAAGAAGCATGATTAAGGGCTGGGGATACAGTTGAATGGGATTCACACACACACACACACACACACACACACACACACACACACACACACAGAAACCCAAAGCATAAATAACAAAATGGGATATACCCATGAAATTTTGATGAAAGAAATAAAATGCAAATGATATACTTAAAATGTTTACAACCAGTACAAAAAGCCAAATGTCAGTTTGTTGGCTGCCAAAGCCTGCTGTAAAATAGATAAGCCATTAGTTCATCTAATTAAGGGAAAGGCAAAAAGCACAAGCACACAAAAGAAAAATAGAAATACTGAAATCCATAAAGAAACATTCTTAAATTTTTCAACTGTTTATCCAGGTTGACTATGAGTTAACAGTGGTGATGGTTAAAAAAAAAAAGGAAAATAAAAAAAAGAGGTGAACAGAGCTATAAATTCTCTATCTGCAAGCATCAAATAACAGAAAGTGTGTGTTGTTTAGTTCTGTCTTAGGCCTTACATGTTCAGCATTGCTGTATTTTCAGCTCTAAAACCAACATGTAAAATTGAGACCATAGAGAAAAGGTAAAGGCTAAAAATTACTGATGTCAAAGAATTCATATTCCAAAATGTACAGAGATGAGACGTGGGATTCAACCAAAAGAAATCTAAGACAAACACAGAACTGATTGCAGGCAACACCAGCCTCCTCACCTTGAGGAGGTTCCATTTTTGGTATGCTAAGTTGCTGTAGAAAGAGAAAGTCTCTCCCTTTCACGCAGCAGGCAACCGGAAACTTACTTCAGACTGACTTCCTCCAAGGAGTCCTCCAGCTGCCAGCTGGTTTCAGAAGTAAGCTGGGTGTTGTCTACATTTCAGTGGATAGTTTTCTGCATATACTGTGGCAAGGAATGTTCCCAAACCAAGTGTTGGAGCTATGCAGAATTCCTTAAAAACTCTCAGAATCTCTCATTTAAGTTTATAGTTTTGTTTAAGAAAAAAAATATGAAACACGTGTCTCAATTTTCACACAGAATTGATTAAATGTATTTTCACATTATGTCTGTGTAATGACATCAATAGATTTGATCCTTTGTTTGCCACAGAACAAAGAGGTTAGAAACAATACATCCCTTTGCTTCTGTAATCCTGTTTTCCCTGTCACCACAGGTTTTACCCCTGGAACTGTGAGCAAAATAAACCCTTTCTTCCTTCCTTTCATTTGTTGCTTATCAAGTATTTGTTCACAGCAATGAACAAAGTAACTAATGGATTCACTGGTTAAAATTGTAGTATAATAAAAAAAATATACTTCTATCACTGAGCAAATTAAGTAGCTAGTCAGCCTCAATAATGGGCAAGAGAAAAATAGATTTTCATATTTCATATCTTAATGAGAATGGGACTTTATAACTTTTTAATATAATGGAAATTATCCTTTCAGAGTGGGCTTCAACATCGGATAATTATTTTTAACAAATACTTAAATTTTCAAAATGACGGGCAGAAAAAGTTTCATGTTTAATCATGCATTTCTTATAATGAAAATAATTTCTTGCACTTAGTTCAGATGATAATAGCAAATCTTCTCCAGTTGTTAGATTTTTGAGCAGGAAGAAAAATATAACATTTCAGATCTCTAGGCAAATCAGCTGAGCTCGGCTTTCAGGGACATTTTCTTTCCCACCTAAAAGAATAGTGTGTTTTTAAGTTTAAAAAAAAATGATCATTTAGGCAAACGAAGACAGAGGTTATTCTAGGAAAATAACTTTGTTTACTTATTCTGATATTATATACCTTTTCCATTTAAAGAAATATCAAAGAAGACAATAGCTCATCTAGATTTTTTTTAATCAAATGATCTATGCAAAGAATTTTAGATTTAAATTGTTGTAGTTGGAAAGAGGCTTTCTGGGTAGGTCACTGATTATTCAGATTTTGCGTGTATTTGTGAGGACTTGTCAATGCCCACATGCAAAATGAAACTTTTAGTTTTTGTTTCCATAGGGAGAGCTCATCTAGTGTGTGCTCTTCACAGCTGAAGGTAAAAGAAATCATCATACTGATTCGTAAATCCCTACACAGCTCTACTTATAAATAATTTTGTAGTACTTCATTAATAACTTACTTATTATGAGGCAATTGGCAAATATCTGGGTACCGCTCATTATCTACCTTCCCATCTTGTTAACTAAGTGTCTTCTTTTCTTTTGATATTCATGAATAACCACCCCCCATTCAACCCCAATTTTCAATTCATGACATAGCATAAAAGTTGGCTTCATTCGGCAACTGATGAGAACAGACACAGAGATCCAAAGCCAAACATTAGTCCAGACTCAGGGAACACCATAAGAGTCAGAGAACACAACCCACAGAATCAACTAAGCAAGGCTCACAGGGGCTCACAGTGACTGCAGTGACAATCACAGGCCCTGTATGGATCTGAGCTAGCCAATATATATATATATTTGTGTGTGTGTGTGTGTGTGTGTGTGTGTGTGTGTGTGTGTGTTCTGGTCGTGTAGCTTGGTGGTTTTGTGGAACTCTTAACATCATGGGGGTGAGGCTCTGATTCTTTTGCCTGCTCTTGGGACCCCTTTCCTCCCACTGAGGTGGCTCGCTAAGCCTTGGTGTGAGAGTTTGTACCTAAATCAATTGCCTATTTTTATGTCGTGTTCAGTTGCTATCTTTGGGAGGCCTGCTCTTTTCTGAAGGGAAACAGTTGAGGAGTGAATCTGGGGGAGAATCAAAATGGGTGGGAGACTGGGAAGAAAGGAAGGAATGGAAACTTTAGTCAGTATGTAAGGTCTGAGAGAAGAATAAATTTTTAAAGGGTCGTAAAAACTGTGGAAACTACATTTTCTTTTGTTTCAATAGAATTGGTTTTGTAGATTCTGGTGAAACTATTACTTCCTCAGTGTTAAACTTTCATTTGAAAAAAAAGAGAATTTTTTTTTTTATTAACTTGAGTATTTCTTATATACATTTCGAGTGTTATTCCCTTTCCCAATTTCCGGGCAAACATCCCCCTCCCCCCTCCCCTTTCTTATCGGTGTTCCCCTCCCCACCCTCCCCCCATTGTCCCCCTCCCCCCAACAGTCTAGTTCACTGGGGGTTCAGTCTTAGCAGGACCCAGGGCTTCCCCTTCCACTGGTGCTCTTACTAGGATATTCATTGCTACCTATGAGGTCAGAGTCCAGGGTCAGTCCATGTATAGTCTTTAGGTAGTGGCTTAGTCCCTGGAAGCTCTGGTTGCTTGGCATTGTTGTACATATGGGGTCTCGAGCCCCTTCAAGCTCTTCCAGTTCTTTCTCTGATTCCTTCAACAGGGGTCCTATTCTCAGTTCAGTGGTTTGCTGCTGGTATTCGCCTCTGTATTTGCTGTATTCTGGCTGTGTCTCTCAGGAGCGATCTACATCCGGCTCCTGTCAGTCTGCACTTCTTTGCTTCATCCATCTTGTCTAATTGGATGGCTGTATATGCATGGGCCACATGTGGGGCAGACTCTGAATGGGTGTTCCTTCAGTCTCTGTTTTAATCTTTGCCTCTCTCTTCCCTGCCAAGGGTATTCTTGTTCCCCTTTTAAAGAAGGAGTGAACCATTCACATTTTGATCATCTGTCTTGAGTTTCATTTGTTCTAGGCATTTAGGGTAATTCAAGCATTTGGGCTAATAGCCACTTATCAGTGAGTGCATACCATGTATGTCTTTCTGTGTTTGGGTTAGCTCACTCAGGATGATATTTTCCAGTTCCAGCCATTTGCCTACGAATTTCATAAAGTCGTTGTTTTTGATAGCTGAGTAATATTCCATTGTGTAGATGTACCACATTTTCTGTATCCATTCCTCTGTTGAAGGGCATCTGGGTTCTTTCCAGCTTCTGGCTATTATAAATAAGGCTGCAATGAACATAGTGGAGCACGTGTCTTTTTTATATGTTGGGGCATCTTTTGGGTATATGCCCAAGAGAGGTATAGCTGGATCCTCAGGCAGTTCAATGTCCAATTTTCTGAGGATCCTCCAGACTGATTTCCAGAATGGTTGTACCAGTTTGCAATCCCACCAACAATGGAGGAGTGTTCCTCTTTCTCCACATCCTCGCCAGCATCTGTTTTCCCCTGAGTTTTTGATCTTAGCCATTCTCACTGGTGTGAGGTGAAATCTCAGGGTTGTTTTGATTTGCATTTCCCTTATGACTAAAGATGTTGAACATTTCTTTAGGTGTTTCTCCGCCATTCGGCATTCCTCAGCTGTGAATTCTTTGTTTAGCTCTGAGCCCACTTTTGTGGTTTTGCTATTGTTTGGGTTTTGTTTTATTTTACTTTATAAAGAACAAAACTTGTAAGTGACCTATCAAGATAGTTGTGAGAAGGGAAGTTTCTTCCACCCTCTCAGGGGTCATGTGCTCTCTCCAGAACAGAAAAGGCATCTTAGACTGACAGCTGGCTGAGGTATACACTTCTTCCCTCCCCAGAGGCAGCACCCTGCACCTATAGTGTTTGTGTACTAGAAGCCTTACAGACTCCATTTCCCACAGAACACATCATGATATGAAAACACCGACTCATCCTGATGTGATATGGTTCACAAGAAGACAACTGAATCAGCAACATGGTGGGCCTGTGAGTTACATCTAACACTGTGGAAATGAGCCCATTTGTCTGACTGGTTGACCTCTACAATTTCTGTGAAAACTATCGGAGTGAACAATAAAGGGTTTTAGGAGAATTTTGACTGATGATTTGGACTAAGTGGTGATGACAACTGAGTTTATTTATCTCTTCAGCAACTATTTGTTACTAGCTCTGGAGATCAATCTTGGGGATCTATGCATGCTACTCAAGTCTTCTTCTAAGCTATATCCCAATTCTTGAATACTTCTCAGTAATCTTTAATAAATTATAAAGTGACTACTGAATCAAAGTTTCAACTTTAGAATAAAATAATTATATTTTAAAATATGCCATGAAAAACTGTTGCTACTATATTAAAATCTTTTCATTTCCCTTGTTATTAATTACTCTTTTTCTTTTCTCTTTATTTACTTTTTACTTATTCGCTTTACATCCTGCTCACTGGTCCCCTTCTGGTTACCCCCTCTCACAATCCTTCACCCATCTCCTCTCCCTTTCTTCTCCGAGCTGATGAGTCTCCCCCGGGTATCGCCCCCCAACCCTGGCACTTCAAGTCTCTGTGAGTTAGATGCTCCCTTTTCCACTGGGGCCAGGCAAGGCAGCCCAGAGAGAAGAATACATCCCAGATACAGTCAACAGCTTTTGGGATAACCCCTAGTCCCCTGGAAATAACCTCGATGCCCTTCACTGAAGAATAGTAAAGAAAAGGTGGTGCATCTGCACAATGGGATACTATTCCGCTAGGAAAAACAAAGGCAGCCTACGTTTTTCAGGAAGATGGAACTTGAGAACATCACGCTGAGTGAGGTAGTCCATCCCAAATGCATGGTATGTATTCACTGAAATTGGATGTTAACTATAAAATACAGGATGTCCGTGCTACACTCCACAGACACAAGGAGTCTGGACAGAAAGGACATGAGCCGTAATTCTTATTTCCGCTATATGCTGTTGCTAATGCTTTGAATTAGTAAAATAACATCAGATTTACGGCTCAAAGATGACAGATAATATTAGTAAATATTGTTCCCTTAGCCTTACCTTGCACTTCACTGTGATCTCTAATGTTACTTTCTGCATGATATTTAGGGTTTATGTGATTTGTAGTCTAACCTACAAGTTGATTAACTCTGCTTTCATTCATTGTTAACGTTATCATGTAATATTTTAAATTTCTTTCCAAAGATCTCCTTTTACGTATAAAAGGTGTATAGTCTAAGATCCCAACCAGGGGATGGTACTACACTCAGGGAGCAGGTTTTAATCAAGACAATCTCCAGCAGGCTTTTCCAATGGCCAGTCCCCTAAAAGATTCTACATTCTGTCAAATCAACAGCAGACCCATCCCTGGGGGGTCCCAGTTACCTCTGAGAAGCCCTGCCTCCTAAGGCAATCACATAGTGGATTAAAGATTCACTATGAGTTTGGAGGGGATGGGCAAGCAACTCCTTTTAACAATTATCCAATACTAAAGTAAACTTTCTAATGTTATCAAATGTATTACTTGATATGTGTCTCTTTGTCCTTACAACACAAGGAGATTTTTTAATTATCCTTTTAATCATTGAGTTATATCTTAATTGTGTTGTTGGCAGTATATTGGATTTTAAGAGTATTTTACAGTTCAATAGATGGCAAACTTTTCAATTTTACAGGGTTATTTAGAAAGAATATGTTATTCCTGCATCCTGAGGTACAATGATAAACAGATAGTAGTGTTCTCTAAATACAAAATGTTCCTATGTGATGGAACTTTAGGAGATGGGGTCATGCTTGAGGAAGTGTGGCTAGAAACAAGCCTTTGAAGATATACTGTCTGTGGGCCCTCCTTATCGCTCTCATTTTGTTACATGATTAATGTGAAGTAAACAGCTATCCACTGCAGTGCCCTTTATATAGCCGACTGACAACAATCCGAACCTGTGAACCAAAATAAGTCCTATCTCAAAGCTGTTTTATCTATATCTGCACACGGATGATAGAGCAATGGAGATATAAACCAAAGGTAGAGATAAACGTCTCTGCACTATCCATACAATAAATTATCTACAGTAATGATTTTTCTTTAAGTTGTAGCCACTCGTTATATGTGAATAATAAATGCAATGAGTGAAGTTTGTAAAATATCACTTCTGAGAAGTTGTTTCTTGTGTTTAAATCTTTTATTTTTTATTATATTAATAACATGCATATTCCTTTGAGATGTTGTTAATAGTCCGGATATGTGGTTTTATTTATTCATTTATTTATATAGGAATTTGGCATATGTATATATATATATATATATATATATATATATATTTCAAAAGGTTTGAATCTTTATTTATCATTTAGGACATAGAATAGAACTAATAAAAGTGATACACCTTACAATTTACTTGTCCACCTTCTGTGCTCCTCGCCTGTATGTTTCAGTTCAGAACATTTGGTATAGGGTAGTGGTTACTTGATGTGTTTTTCCTTGGGGAAGGCTATTCCTCAACAGTCAGGGGCCCTTCCTTACTCATGAATATAAAGTGCCCCACTTCTCTTTCTGTGCCTTGTTTTATGGCATATTAATAGCTTGTTTTAATTTTTGTTGAAGAAATATATATGTAACTAAACCAATATGCAATAAATTGATGTGGAATTATTTTCTAAAAGTTGAATATAGTTATATAACCAACACGCATTAAATGACGTGAAGATAAGTCTGGAATGTTCTCTGCTCCTTGCACTGATTCTTTCCACCTCTGAGTGCCTGGCGCCCTGGATTTAAAGACTGTAGACTACTTTTATCCAGTTTAAGGATTTTTATGTGTGTATGCTGTTATATTCATACTGGCCAATAAGCATATATGAATATTTATATACATATATGTTGAATCAAGTCAATAATATTATTTTGGGTCTGGCCTATTACTCGAAACATGTTTGTGAGAATCTACATTACTTGTGTAGCTTTAGTTTTTGTTGTTGTATTGTTTTGGTTTTTGTTTTATTTTTGGTTTTTGTTTGTTTTGTTGTTGTTGTTGTTGCTGCTGTTTTGCTTGTTTTGATTTGTTTTTGACTATTCCATTGTGATGGAAATTTGGGTTGTTTCCAGTCTTTTACACACATATATATTCATTCAAGTACACTGGTTATTTTTATAAATATATGCATGATTTCAGCTGAGTTTGAATTACTGAAGGAAATAAGTTACTGAGCCTAAGAAATACTTAGCTTCATTTTGATAGGTACTGTCAAATTATTTAATCCTCCACTACACTTTATATTTCAGCATAGTAGCACTAAGGGATGCACACGAAAATGATCGGTTTCCGATGAAGCTCTCCCATTCTCGCATTATGCGCCAGAGCTAACTTCACCTTGTGGTTTGAGGTGTCATTGCAGTTTATTCAGGCACTCCTCACTGTGCCTGGAAAGCCCTGAATACTTAGGTGGATGTTTAACTTTGAGTCCACTCCAACCTTTAATTTGACCCTTGACAAAACAAGTCCCTCTATTGCAAATTTCCACTTCTAAACAAGTTTTGGTCTGAGGTGATTGAAATTCAATTAAGTGATTTACTAAGTTAAGATGATAAAAGAAATGATTCACATTTCCAACAGTTGATTGTTGCCCTGTATATTGTAACTATACAAAAATGATCTGCTTTGTAATATGAAACCACTACAAATACTGAAACTTTTGAGGAGGGAATCTGTATGGTGAGGGAAATGTCTTCAATTGACTGCTCTTGTAGTCAATTTGACAATTTAATGCCAAATGCTTTTACTTGACAGCATTTGCAACAGGACTGGTGAGTGTCATTATCATATGCTCATTTCTGGATGGATCCTGCTGTAATGTGGTAACCATGATGAGATGCAGGGCTCTGTGAGGCAATTTGCTAGTGAATAGCATTTCATATGTATTGAATAGTACAGCTGCCAGAAACATTACCCCCGAAAAGGTAATACCTTATGTAGGCTAAGTGCTATTTCACTGAAACAAATAACCACTCCTTTCTAATTAAAGTGATTTAAACTGACATTTTAATTCTACAAGTAGTAATCAAGTTTTGGATTTGATTACCAACTGCAACGGCCTTTTAGCTCTTGCTATCTGCCTATCTGCCTTAGTTGTATGAGTGATGAGTGAAATTCTGCATACTTAACGTATTTACTTTCTCCTGTAAATTCCTTAATGTAGTCAAGTTTTGCTAATTGCTGAACATTATGGAGAAATGAGAGATCTATGAATAGCCTGGGTGGGGGATCATGAATGCAGGTGTGGGTGTGGAAGCTGGCAAGTGTCTTTGGTACCACAGAATAAAATATCACCTCCCAAACTCTTAACTTTTACCCAACCACTCTTTCTTTTACCATAGCAGAAATTAGAGAGTAGCCTCTATTTTACAAAGCCCAGAAGTGCTGGACCTACCAAAAGAGGAAAGGGATTCCTCATCTCAAGAAATGAACAATAGAGTTTACATGTACCAGAGACTGATAGCATGGCTTTGGTCCCTAAAATTGCCAAGCCAAAAAGAGTAGAACATAAATCTCTCCAACAGATACAAGACCTATCCTTTTCCCTTGTAGAAGAGGTAGCACCCTGAACAGGGCTAGATCTTGGAAACTTGATGAACCTTATGATCTGCAGTAAAAAGTAAACATGATAGTATAATTGGAAAGATTGTAGAAGAGAAATGAAAGGCTCAAAAATCGAGGAAGCAACAGACTGTATGCAGCTAAGAAGTCCAGCACACAATTATATTCTGCAGGAGAATGTAGCAACAGTCAAGAGAAAACCATTCTTATCAGCAAAGTGGGAAACTGTGCCTGTAGGATATTATGCTCTTTGTAGATAAAGAATGACCTCAGCCAATTTAACCCACCTGAAAGCACTGGGAGACTTAACGCCTGAAACTAAAGAAGTCAGGTGGTACCAATCTACACCCCACCCCCCCCCCACCTCATCTGCTGCTGGTTCACACCTGAGTGTCTTTCTAGAAACTTTCCAGATCCCAAGATCATGGCCATGCCAACATGATACGGATTCCCAGAGGCATGTTACATGAGGTACTTCCTGGTAAGGAAGAACAGCCTGCAGTTTCAGCTTGGAGACATCAGTGAGACACACCAAGGACTCAGTATGCACCAAGTAGCCAATCCATAGCAACACTGTTGCACACATGGCACATAGATTTTCATTCTGTGTACCTTTCTCATGACTTAAAGCAAAGACTGAGAAAATGACACTATACTGGGAATATATAATTCAGTATATAAATATCACTTGGTTCATCTAATATTATAATACAGGAAATTCTTAACTGTCCAGTTAATTTATGAATATATTACATGTGTGCAAAAAATGGCAAATGAGATACAGAGCTAGACATTTTGTTCTTTATACTTCAGAAAATATTTCTGAATTCGTAAGAGTTTACAATCTGTCTTTTAACTGCTGAGTGGGATAAGATATTTCATTGCATCTATAAATTTGAGATAATCTTATATGCAAAATGATAAATTTGAAATTTGTGATTAATCTATTGATTTCAAATATAATTTTAAAATTTGTGATTAACTCAAAATGTTTCTAACTGATCCATTATGAAAGCAAATGCAATATAAAGCAAAAATATATTTGAATTTATTTCAACCTACTTATCTATAAATATAATTTACTGGTTCTATATTTTTATGATAAAAATAATTTTACCTATGTGCAGTATATAAATGGTTTTATATTACACAAAGTGATATACTAAAGCTCAAAGTACTTTCCAAATAGCATCTATAAGTCACTTATATGAATTTTATTATTATTATATTCAGAATTTTACAGTGTTTAAATAAAATGTAAGAAATAAAAAGGTTGTATTTCTTTGTCATGTCTAATATACTCGCTAAAAAAAAGAAACAAATTAAAATTGAACAAAACCTATAAGAATTTGTAACCACTGAAGTTACCTTTATAACAGAAAAATGTACACAGTTATAAAATATATCCCACCAATGACAGGGTAAGGCTTGCAAACTCATCATTTTTGAAGACATATAACAATCGTTATAGTTCTAGAGGAGATCTTGCATTGTAAAAAGGAAAATTTTCTCACCAAGAAAGAGCCAAGAAAAGTGAGATTTTATTCAAAACACACTAATCTTCAAAACACAGTCCCTGGTAAGCTTGGTAACTATTTCCTATTATCTAAGCTTTTCCCCAGAAGTCCCTGTCTCTCTGAGAATTGTTCATATTTTTTTCTCTTTTATTTCTCAGTTGGTCTGCTGTCACCCATTCATCCATTATAAATCTTATACCTCCCATCTAAGATGCACACCACTCAAGCTTCCTTCTGTCCCTCCAATTACAGTTCAGTTTTCCTGGATCCTCTCTATGGGGAGTGCATAAGCAATGATACCTCATCAGACCAAGATTGATCCATATGTCCATAAAAATAGTCCATGTTCATGTAGTACTAAGGTCTCAACAGGGCATTCTGTACTATAAGGAGTGATCTATTAGAAACAAAAGTAGACATAGTGTATAGAATACATTCTGAGATATACGGTGGTTGTTTTTAATACCTACTGTTTTTTAGCTATTGTTTCAGACATTGAGGAAAGTCTGTCAGTTTGAACCTCTTTATTATCATATACTTATTAATATAGACATTGTAAATAAGTCCAAAACATGAATAGGAAAAAGTGGCAATTGTCAAAAAGAGTTACAAAGTACAATCTAGTTCCCAGGAGAGGAACAGTCCCTCCGGGGTCCCCTAAAGACAGCTCCAGGACCCCAATGTGCTACAGTACATTCCCAAGATGGGAAGTCATGTTGTTGATGTTGTTGTTGCTGTTGTTGTTGTTGTTGGCTTGTGTGTTTTTATCTTAGCCGGATAGAGAAACCAAGCCTCAGATGAATAGGCTAATAAGACATTAGAAGGTGTCTCCTTTGACCCAGTTCCCATACATAAGTTAGGGGTTCAATCATACGTGTAACACAAGGGTTCTCAGTCTACCTTTAGTCTGGTTTACCTTGAGGTTGGAAGTTCCATGCCAGGACACACAAGCTAATAAGATCAGATGCTGCCATGCCTGCCCAATGTCACTCACAGAAAAAGAAACCATTCTCTACATCTGAAATTCAAGCCAAAGTTTATTTTAACCACATAAGATTCAGGCTCTAAAAACATTGCTGTGATGTTCAGTCAGGGAAAGTGATTTTAGGCAAAGTGGCCTGTAGGGGACATTAAAGAGAATTACACTCTCAAAAGCAGTAAAACGATTACAGTTTAGAAGTAAACAATTGGAGGGGCAGCTTAGCAGATAACAATCCTGACTCATTACATGGAATAAGTTATACAGACCACAAACAAGAGTGTTTTTCTCAGTCCCAGACAAGGTGGCTCACACTTTTAATTTCAGCACTGAATATGCTTTCACAGGAGGATTCCTTTGAATTTAAGACCAATTTGGCTACGTAGTGAGTTCTGGAACCACCTTAACTATACTGTAAGACCCTGTCTCTAGAAACAAACAAAAATCTATAAGCACACAAGCATGCGCGCGTGCGTGTGTGCACGTGCGTGTGTGCGCGTGCGTACACACATGCACACACACGCACACATATACACACACAAAGCAAAAATCAGAGTAATGTCAATCACCGGTCTGCTTTTAGCTGGGTCAGACTATGAAGCAATTTTATGCAGAGCAATGAAAAACAACACAGCAATGAAGCAACCCTCTCCCCCACCCCCCAAAATAAATCATCACCTCAGAGAGAAAGTACATATAGCCAAGATTTCACCTTCTTTGTTCCATGAAAGCTTTATACTGCAGGAGAAATAGACATTACCAAAACTCTCCATGCAGTCATTAAAGATGCAAACAAAACAGTCTCAAAGGACTGATGAAGTGAATTGGTACCCAGAGCTGCTGCAGTGAGTGATGGAGAGTCCACTTCAGAACCAGCAGAACATTGCACAAATAAAACAGCACAATGTGATGCACAAAAGCACAAACACAGTTTAGACGAGCACAAATTCAGAGCAGCTTCTATTTCAAGGCTTACTGCCAAAAGCCTGGGTGACCATTGTGCAATGTGAGTGTACACAGGTTATGGTTTACGTGTGACATGTGCAGAAATGGACCCTTTTAAACATTCCAGCTGATGTGCCAACTGGGGTGATTGTGACACCTTTCTGAGGAGAGTCCAATGGAACAGAGAGCCAGCCTTATAGATTATGGCCAACTGTGTTCCACAATGAGCTCTCTGCTTCCAGTCTTTGATAATGTAATCAGCCACCATGAGTTCCTGCTCCCACATGCCTGAACTGCCCCCTGACAGCCTTGCCTTTTCCACCATGAAGTCCTGAACCAAAATTCTTCTTCCCAAAAGTGGTTCCCGTAAGGTATTTGTTACAAAGAGGAAAGTGGCTCACACAAGGAACACGAGAACAGAGTTGAGAAACTAGAGATAAATGTTTCTCATTAGTTGATTTTATCAAGGATACCCTGCAAAGGAAAGAGAAAACATTTCAAAAAGTTATTCTGCAATAATCTTCATGTTCAAAGGAAGGAAAGTGGAGCCCTACATTACACACCACTCAAAATTAACCCAAAAAGTACCCAGGACTGAACACTGAGTAGTAAAATTATGTATAACATAGAAGAATGAAGAAGTTCAAACCTGAATGAATTTTAATTTATCCATAATAGGCCATGCTAGGGATATATCAGGAAAATAGCAAGTCAGGGGAAAAGTTATTAGATGTTGCCAGAATCTTGCAATTCAGAGTCCATATACAGAAAAATAAAGCTTGGAGATGAAAAAGTGTTTGCTCCCCTGACACTGAAGAACTAGCACTTTGTAGTTTCTTTTAATTAAAAAGGTAAAAACATCTCTGTAAGATAATGCCTTTTTTATAGAGGAACAATGTAGGTTAATTTGAAATACATGCCAATGTCTTCATTATATTTAATACAGAGAACCTAGAAAAATTGAAATATTGCAGGTTTTGAAAAAAAGTATTTGCCTAAAAATAAAATACCTATAAATTTAGACAATCATGACATTTTTATTTCAAGAGTTCTCCCTCCCCCAATGCCAATGGGAACCTTAGATACTGATTAGAGCTAAGAAAAATCAAGACCTCCACAGAAGTCTTCCAAGCATGCAGTGAGATTTGGATACAAGTCAACAGTAGAGAGAACATGAGGATGATAAACAGATGAATCTGTTCTCTGATCTTAAAGAAAGTGGGAGAAAGAGGCATTCCATGTTCTTACTCTGAGAAATGTTGTTTCTTAAAAGCTGGCGTGAATTCCTAACTTCATTACATTGAATATGCCTTCGACCTTGAGGCACTTTGTATACGTAATGAGATGTTAATATATGGTAGAAGAGTGTGTGGTCAAACTACAAATCTTACACCTAACTAAAGGTTATGGTAAGCTAAGATCTGGCAAATTCATGTGTTCAAAGGCAATATTTGTAAACCTGTTTCAGGAATCCTAGGTTTGATTTATTACTAAATTGTAACTTCTTAAACTGCTACTTTCTAACTTTTAAAATTCATCTTTTACTCAACCCTCTCTTTTAAATACATACATACTCATACACATACACAAAAGGAGACACATACACTCATACAAACACATGGATATATATCCATACTCAAACCACAGACACAGACATTCACATACACTAACACAGACACAATAATACAATACTAACAGACACACATTCACTGACTCAAAAACATGCACAATTATCTAAAAATTATAGCTATGTGTGTGAATGTGTATGTGCATGCATTTCTTAAACAAATTGGAAATTTTAACTCCATAAGGATTTTGTGTTTCCTTAAGATCTATTTCAATGATCCTTTAAAATATCTAGCTGCTGATTTTAATGTTTTTCTTTTCCTTTTTTGGTCTAAAAGGTGGTTTGCTAGCATGTATTTTATACTATACATTTTATAGTGTACTAAAACTGTAAGCCAATGACTCTAAAAGTTAACTTTTATATTTTATGAAGGAAACATGTTATTCATCATTATAAGCTTTTCTATACACTTTCACTTGATTATTCAATTTTGCAAGAATTGGCAATGCTTATGTTTCTCTGTTTTCTAATATTTTAACAATAATATTGTTGATTTTTATGAACAAAAAAAGGACTGAGAAGTTTATTTGCATTTTTAATGAACTTTGGTTTCAGTTGGTAGAAAGTTTTCCTGGAAAATTGCCTTGCATTTTCATTATATGATGCTGTGACTTTATTCTTTACTACTATGTCTTCTTTCTAGGTCAGAAGTTCAGTTTTTGTGCCCTGATGCATTATTAATTTGTGTGAGTATTTCAATAGCCTTCAAAGAAAACTGCATGTACTGTTTGCAGGACATAATTTTCAATGTATTCAATTTGCTCTGTCTCATTGTTATTCATTTTTATCATCTTTAGTTTTATCAATGTTGTGTCTACTTTGTATTTCATTATGTGTGAAAGGAAACTTTAATCTCCTTCTTAAGAACTTTGATCTATTTCCAAACACATTGTATGGTGTTTTCCTTTTAGAGTGTGGTTATATTGTGTGATACATAAGTGCTTTATAAGTTTTCATCATAAGACACCCATGACATATTGACCTCTGTTCCATTGAATACTTTTGTTCTGATTTCAATGGTGTCTATTCATAACATTTAGCCATTCATTAATTCATGTCACCATGAAATTTGCCACTCTTCTTTCTAAACATAATGAATTAATTCAAAACAAAAGGCCCACAATTTTCCCTGTCTTGAAATGGGATATAAAAGAACAGAAAGTAGCATGATAAATGGAAACAAATGTGGCGTTAGACAAGGTCAAGTTCTAAGATGGAAAGGCTACCATTCATCTGTTCACTAGCAGCAAGATGAAGCCCTGTTGTTCCACTTTCTCTAATATTTTTTCTACTTTTCTTTCACTCTTCCTAATTTAATTTCTTTTATGATTGGTTATAACATAAATACAGATCAATTTCTGTCATAGATTTTTAAAAGTTTTGAATCTTGATGTAAACAAGAACAAATTAGCTACCACACTTAACTATGACCCAGACTATGGAAAAGGGCATAAAACAAACTACCCCATCACTATAGCTGAAGAAAGCATAAATAAGTATACTACTATTGTCAGAAGAGTGGCCCCATAGAACTCAAAGAAGAGTGAAAGCTTATTTAGAAGAAGTCTTTGCATATTAGATTGAGGTAAGTTTTTCAAAAAACCAGAAATATTTCAAATTGTGCAGATAAGACACCAACCTTATATCCTCGTAAGAGATACCAGAAAGAAATTTTGCAAAGGAACACACACACACACACACACACACACACACACACACACACACACACATCCTCCATGGAGACATGGCAGAGGTATGACTAAAGAAGCCATTATCCAGGAAGTCCAACATCTACAAGCTGTAACAGACAAGACTCAGCCCAGTTTTCCAATATCTTGTTTGCAGGTCAGAAATCTTAATTTAACCATGTCTACCAAATGGTGAATGAATATTTCTGATTATCTTAAGCCAGCAAATTGTAATGTGTAACCTCTAACACAGGAAATCAATGAATACTTTGTATAATCATGGGTTTATATCATAACTAACTTGTTCAATTATTAGTAACTTAGAAAATGTTCTAGCTATACTTCCTTTCCTCAAATTATCTTAGATATTATAATCATCACCAAACATCAGCATCATAGTTGTCCTCTGTACTTAATAGCACCAAAATCTAGAACATCTGAGTAACTTTGAAATGTCACCCAAAACAACAAACATGAGCCCAAAACTACAAGCCCCACCCAGTTTTACACATTTCTTTTTAACTGGCCTTAGTGTTGTAAATGTAGGCACCCTTTCTTCCTGTAACACTTAGCAAGCAGAAGTTCAAGATGCATATGTGAATATGTATGGCTGGTAGCAGGAAAACAGGTCTCACTGTGTTTTTATTATGTCTATCCTTTGATCATTTTGCAATATTAAATAAGTCAAAATAAATAATGAATATTTATTCAATTCATATTTGAATTTAACTTAGTGTAAAACAGCATTAGAATGTGTATTATTAATGATGAAATTCCTATTTTAAAATGTATAATATTTTGATAGTATATCTAAACTCTTGAATCTTTTTTAAATTGGACATTTTATTTATTTACATTTCACATGTTATCCCCTTTCCCTGTTTCCCCTCCACAAACCCCCTATGCCGTCCCCTCACCCCCTGCTTCTATGAAGGTTCTCACCCACCCACTCACCCATTCCATCTCCCAACCTTGTCATTCTCCTACACTGGGGCATCAAGCCTTGACAGAACCAAGGGCCTCACCTCCCATTGATGCCTGACAAAGCCATCCTCTGATACATACATGGCTGGAACCATGGGTCACTCCATGTATATCCTTTGATTGGTGGTTTAGTTCATGGGAGCTCTGGGGAGTCTGGTTGGTTGATATTATTGTTCTTCCTATGGGGTTGCAAACCACTTCAACTCATTTAGTCCTTTCTCTAATTCCTCCGTTGGGGTCCCCATGCTCAGTTCAATGGTTGGCTGCAAGCATCTGCATCTGTATATTAATTAGCTGAACATGTCACCAAAATATCTATGAATATTGTAAGCCCTTGTAATTTTCTTTTGGCTTTGTCCAATTCTGCAGTTATTCCTTTCTATATAAAACAAGCAAGATAAACAGAGTTTGAGCCATGTATTATGATAAAAATCTCAAAATACTCCCAGAAAATCAAAGTAAAATATAAAATCTAATTGTAACTGCAATAGGTATTTATGGGTACTTTAATGCATATTAAATAGACTCATTCAGGTAGATCTATTTCCACTTTTCGAAGGTACCTCCAGATTGATTTCCAAAGTGGTTTTATCAGTTTGCAATCCCACCAGCAATGGAGGAGTGTTCCTCTTTCTCCACATCCTTGTCAACCTGTGCTGTCACTTGAGTTTTTATCTTAGCCATTCTGATTGGTGTGAGGTGGAATCTCAGAGTCATTTTGATTTGCATTTCCCTGATGACTATGACTTTGAACATTTCTTTAAGTGTTTCTCAGCTATTCAAGATTCCTTTGTCGTGAATTCTCTGTTTAGTTCTATACCTCATCTTTGATTAGGTTGTTTGGTTTCTTGGTGGTTGGGTATTTACCCAACAGATGCCTCACCGTGCCACAGAGGCACCTGTTATACTATGTTCATAGCAGCCTTGCTTGTGATAACCAGAAGCTGGAAACAACCCAGATGTTCCACAACTGAAGAATGGATACAGAAAATGTGGTTTACTTACACAATGGAATACTCCTCAGCTATTAAGAACAAGGATATCCTGAGTTTTGCAGGCAAATGGATGGAACTAGAAAATATTATCCTGAGTGAGGTAACTCAGACCCAAAAGAATGCATGGTGTGTACTCACTAATAAGTTGATATTAGCCAAAAGGTACAGAATTCCTAGGATTCAATCTATAGAACTCAAGAAGGCTAACAAGCTGAAGGGCCCAAGTGAGGATGCCTCAATCCCACTAGAGAGGGAGAAGAAAGCAGACACAGGAAGCAGGGGAGGGAGGAGCCTGGGTGGGAAAGGGGAAGACGGAACATGACCAAATATCGAAGTGAACAGTAATGAAGCCATGAGGGCTAGCAGAAATAATTGAAACTGGCAACTTTGAAAGATATGTTGTGGGGGGCACTCTGGACTGTATCAGAGACCTGGGAGGTGAGGGACTCTCAAGATTCAAAGGGAATGATACTAGATGGAATGACCTACAGTGGGGAAAGGAAACTTGTAGAGTCTACCTCCAGTAGAAATACAGGGCATCAAGTGGAGGGATATGGTTGCCTTCCCATAGTCAAATTTTCTGACCCAGAATTGTTCCTCTCTGAAAGAACTGCAGGAACAAAAATGGAGAAAAGCCTGAGGAAAAGGAGGTCCAGTAACAGACCCAAATTGGGATCTAGCTCAAGAGGAAGCTCCAAGGCCTGACACTATTAATGATGCTGTGGTGTGCCTACAGACAGGAACCTAGCGTGATTGCCCAACACGAAACTGAAAGAATCAGACGCAGATATTTACACCCAACCAATGAACTGAAGCTGCTGACCCCTGTGGTTGAATTAAGGAAAAGTTAGAAGAAGCTGAGGAGGAGGGCATCCCAACAGGAAAACTAGAGGAGCTTGGGGCCCCAGGGAGTGTGGAAGTCTGATGGGGTAGGGTCAGGACATCCTATTGGAGATGGGTAGTCAGTGGGTAAGAGGTGTGGGATGTGGAACAGTCCAAGGGTGAACTAGGACGGGAATAAAGTCTGGAATGTAAGGAAAGATTAAAAAATAAGTAAAAATAAAAATAAAATGGACTCATTCACAAACATGTTTTGAAAAGAACTTATTATCCTCGCAATTCTTGTCTTAGTAGGCAATGCCTCGTCACCCAACTATGAGGTCATTTAAGAGGTAAAACATGTATTTCCTGTCTTTATCTTCCCCTGTTTCTCTCTCACACACTCTTCCTTTCTCCAGTAAAAGCTACATTTTAGAAATCTTATGGAAAGAATTCTACAATCATAAGCTTTCATTCTAATCAGTACTTAAATCAAATTGAATACATCCCAGGAATGTTATTGTAATTACAGATGACTTTACAATACACTGAAAATATTTGCCTTCTGATTGAGAAATGCTTTTCAGTAGTTCCTCAGGCACTACATTTTTCAACCTATTCATTAAAGAATAATTTTTATTAAAGGTGTAACTTAGTGTTGAAATTGTTACCTCTGTCTTTGTTTAAGAAATATGCTCAATTATTTTATGAATAATTTATGAATTCAATGAAACTTATTCAGTGGCCCTGTACTCTGGTCACATTCACAGAGTAGACTGTATGGATTTAGCACATCTTCATTTATAAGTCCTCACCTTCACACCATTCATGCTCTAGGTAGTCATGATTGCACAATATAGACTCAAGCTCTATTGGATTCCAACAGACAAACACACACACACACACACACACACACACACACACACACACCACACACATACACACACCACACACACACACACACCACACACACACACCACACACACACACACACACACACACACACACACACACACACACACACACCACACACACACACACAAATGACTGGTTTTTCTCAGAAAAATGGGAAGATCTGAGAATCAGACTGAATTATTTCTTGAAATAGACGGCAGGGACATGAGTCTGCCTGTAAAGTATAGAATGAAGCTAGCTGCAGTGGGAAAAAAAGAGATCAGACAGCAGACCAACTGTAAGAGAAGTGCTCCTTGGAGCACACTCACCTCAAGGGCACGACTGAGCTCAGACTGCATCCTGATTCTGTGACTGTTAGAGGCATTCAGACCCTTAAAACAAGTTATCCTTGGTATTGGACAACAAATGGAGAACTCTTTCAGGGGAAAGGCCTTTGTCTTCTGCTCTTAGCATTCCTCAGTGAAACTTAGTTATTTGTCTGTGTTTGAGTCCCTGTAAGTTACTAGTCAGTCCTGAAATACATATACAGGTAACATATATTTAGGGATATATGTAATAGCAATTTTTAAAAAGATGCTATGAATTTGAAAGAAAGCAGGAGCAAGTGCATGGGGAGCACTGGAGAGAAGAAAGGCAAGGGGGAAATTAGAGGATATTTTGCTGAAGCAGACATGTGGGAGAATGTTTTGCTGAGAATAGACATGGGGTGTTTTCCTGGAAGCTGTCTGGTAAAAGGGCATGTGATGTTTTGCTGGAGTGGATGCTTAAGAGGAAACATGATGTTTGGAAAGAATAAGTGTATCCCAACAGACAGTAGACAGGGCTCTGGCATGGGTCTGCCTTGTTGGTCTTCTCTAAGCTTCCCTGGTTATGACTTCATAGAGGGAAATGCACCAAAGCTGTTTCTTGCCACTTCAGCACATTGGTGCTGATCTTCACAGCCTCACGGTTTCTTCTGGATTAAGCTTCTGATGCTGATTCATTTTTAATGTTTGGCAAGTGGACTGGACTGCTGACAAACAGAACTGCGCCAAAGAACTGCTTCTAAACAGGTCCATGCCCCCCTTGTCTTACTGGCCATCTTCCTCCCCTATCTTTGGTCAGTGGGCTAAAAGGAAGGTTGAAGAACACTTATTAAAGTAGGTTTTGAAAAATGTAAGGCTACAAACAAGTCAGTGTTTTACAATATACTGTACAGAGAGACTTCTTAAAACTTTCACAACACAGTGTATTAGTTAATTCAGCTCTGTTCTTACCTGTGAAAATCCTTCACAATAAAAATAGCAGGACTCATCCCAAGAGTCATAAATTCAACTTGAGTTTGCATGAGAGAGGATAAGTTGACTGGCCTCCCTCACTGTGGATTTTAGATCTTCCTGGACAATGTTGGTACTCAGCTATGTTGGAAAACGAATGTAGAGTAGAAAACTGCCAAGGAGAAGAGAGCATTTGCTCAGGACTTCAAAGATTTCAATAATTGCACTAGCATGCATTTATCCTTAAATATTTTCAGAAGTACAGTGAGTGTTTTCATTAATTTTGTTCAGAAATATTAAGTAGGTAGTGTGAAGAGAAACAAAATTATAATTATAACAATATTCCTCTTTAAATATTTATATAAAGTCTCCAGAACCCTGTCGATACTATACATTAGAAAACTTCATTTTCTTAAGAACACGAAAAATTGTGGTCATTTAGGGAAGATGGCATAACTTAACTATTAAATCAAAGGTTCAGGAGTTCAAGTCATGCAAATAAATTTTAAATTAAGCTCATCTTCTTGGAATAGTTAAGGTCATAAGGTGAGAATGTGTTTGATTTATTGTACGATGAATCTGTCCTGTGTTACTTCTGCATGTTTGCTCCGGGCAGTTCTCTGAGTTGTGTGTTATTCATCATCCTGACATTATCAAAACAGCAGAAACTGCCATTGATGCAGATAATGCATTTAAAATATCATCGCTGACAGTTCAGTTTATATTTCCATGCACACTAAAACATTAAAAATTCTGAATATGCAAACAGCATATTGGTCAATATCCATTTGATTTCAGAGCTTAAAAATAGATGTGTGATGTTTCCAGGAAAACTATAATTTTATTCATCATAGAATTCTTTTTAAATGAGCAAATGTACATAAAATGCTAATTCCAGCTTAAAGTAATGCTGAGCTCTAAACATATAGGCTACACTCATGCTTGCAAGCAAGCATGCATCTGTATTTATAGACAGTCAAATCAAGGCATCCATTCTGGATGGTTAGGAAAACAGACATTCTTGCTGTCTTTAAATCGTCTTATGGCTTTCAATTTCAATAGCATTTATCATATTCAGTGATTTCATGTATTTTGAAGTTAAATCAAGGAAAGCTTTATTCTTTGATAAATTTTTGTTTATTTTTATTATTTTGTTTACTTCACAGATTTTCCAGAATAGATGGTGGAAAGGTAAATGTATGAATAAGTTTGAATGTCTAAAACATACTAACTTAGAGAATTTCTTTCTAAAGTACTTTTCTATATTAAAATTAATCTACTTTTGTTAAGAGTTCTTTGTTTCAGTAGCTATCGTGCCTAAAACCATGACCACTATTTGAAAAGTTTAATGGAACTCCATCCTTTTCTTTGTATTTCTTTTGCTTTCTTTTTTATTGGATATTTTTTATTTACATTTCAAATGTTACTCCCTTTTCCTCACCCAACCGCCCACCCTTCCCGCTTCCCAGCCCCCTACACTGGGTGGTCCAGCCTTGGCAGGACCAAGAGCTTCTCCTTTCTTTTTTTTTTTTTTGTTTGGTTTTTTTTTTTTTATTAACTTGAGTATTTCTTATATACATTTCAAGTGTTATTCCCTTTCCCGGTTTCCGGGCAAACATCCCCCTCCCCCCTCCCCTTCCTTATGGGTGTTCCCCTCCCAACCCTCCCCCCATTGCCGCCCTCCCCCCATAGTCTAGTTCACTGGGGGTTCAGTCTTAGCAGGACCCAGGGCTTCCCCTTCCACTGGTGCTCTTACTAGGATATTCATTGCTACCTATGGGGTCAGAGTCCAGGGTCAGTCCATGTATAGTCTTTAGGTAGTGGCTTAGTCCCTGGAAGCTCTGGTTGGTTGGCATTGTTGTACATATGGGGTCTCGAGCCCCTTCAAGCTCTTCCAGTTCTTTCTCTGATTCCTTCAACGGGGGTCCTATTCTCAGTTCAGTGGTTTGCTGCTGGCATTCGCCTCTGTATTTGCTGTATTCTGGCTGTGTCTCTCAGGAGCAATCTACATCTGGCTCCTGTCTGTCTGCACTTCTTTGCTTCATCCATCTTGTCTAATTGGGTGGCTCTATATGTTGGTGCTGAACAAGGCCATCCTCCGCTACATAGGCAGCTGGAGCTATGGGTCTGCCCATGTGTACTCCTTGGATGGTGGTTTAGTTCATGGGAGCTCTGGTTGGTTGCTATTTTTGTTCTTATAGGGTTGCAACCCCTTCAACTCCTTCAATTCTTTCTCTAAATCCTCCAATGGGGACCCCGTTCTCAGTTCAATGGTTGGCTGAGAGCATTTGCCTCTGTATTTGTCATGTTGTGGCGATGACTCTCAGGAGACAGCTATATCAGGCTCCTGTCAGCATGCACTTCTTAGCATCAGCAATAGTGTCTGGGTTTGGTGGCTGTATGTATATGGGCTGGTTTTTTTTCCTTTTCTTTTATTGGATATTTCTTTACTTACATTTCAAATGTTATTCCCTTTCCTGATTCCATGTCCACAAATCCCATTCCTTCTCCCCCTGATTCTATAAGGGTGCTTGCCCACCCACTCCCTCCCTCCATCCTGCCCACCCTGGCACTCCCCTTCACTGGAGCATTCAGAGGACCAAGGGCCTCTCCTCCCATTGATGCCTGACAAGTCCATCCTCTGCTACATATGCAGCTGGAATGATAGGTACTCTCTGCTTGGTGGTTAAGTTCCTTGGAGCTCTGGAGGCTAGGGGGAGGTCTGGTTGGTTGATATTGTTCTTCCTATGGGGTTGCAAACCCCTTCAGTTCCTTCAGCTTCTTCAGTCCTTTCTCTAACTCCTCCACTGGGGACTTCATTCTCAGTCCAGTGGTTGGCTTCCGGCATCTGCCTCTGTATTTGTCAGGCTCTGGCAATGACTCTCAGGAGACAGCTATATCAGGCTCCTGTCAGCATGCACTTCTTGGCATCTGCGTGGGTTTGGTGACTCTTTAGGTTGGATCTCTAGGCGGGGCAGTCTCTGGGTGGCCTTTCCCTCAGTCTTCGCTCCACCCTTTGTCTCCAATTTTTTTAAATAAGCTATAATTATACAAAATGTTTATCCTCCAGAAAGACCTCACTGCTTGAGAATTTCAGTCCATAGAAACTGATTGTACAAGTAAGCAACTAGTATCGGTTTGTGCCAGAGGCAGAACAAGTATATCTTCTAAATATGGTGTCAGCTTCTTTCAGGGTCTCCCGATAATTTGCTGAAGCTTTATTTTCAAGTTTGCTAATAATATCCAAGTCTTTTCCTAAAACTTTCCTTCTTCTCTCAATTCTCCTTTTCTGTCTTTCACCATGACCATCATGTTTTGTTTAAGCAACAAATGCTTAAATCTCTTAAAATTGGGAAGATAGAATTATATTATTATTTGTACCTTACCATCATACATTTCACCCACCCTAATGATTTCAACTGCTGTTGATGGTCCTGAGTTTGCTCATGTTTTGGATTTCTCTGACTTTACATACTCTCGCCTGTTTAATATATGTATTTGTATACCTCAACAGGACTTCAGGCTCAACTTGTACAAACTGAATCCATACTGACCTTAGAAGTTAATAAAACCTTCTTTGATGCCTTCTTCCCTTCTCTACATATCTGATATACTGCTAAATGAAGGTGTGATTCTGTCTCTTTTACTCAACCATTTGTCTGTGATCAGCTCTTGCTTGACCTCTGATTGGATGAAATCAAGGATTCAGTATTTCAGATGGATTCAGTGTATCCTCCATAAATTGATGCAATGGAAGCTTGATTCTAGACATGGGAGATTGTGAAGTAGGCAAAAATACAAAACTAAGTTTTACATTTAGAATATAAAAAAGCAAATATCAAGACTGGCATTGGCCTATAGTTCTCTTGGGCATTTGCTCCCAGTCTATGCACGTCTCTCTTTCATGGATATCTTTGAAACATCCTTTTGGAATCTCAGGCATGCAGGTGTTGGGTAACTCTTTACTAGTGATGCCAAACAGGAGTTTACCCACTTGCTTTTCTCTATGCTTAAGATAAATTTAAGTCTTCCTTGTGTGCTTTACGCACCTGTAGACTTAGACTCCTTTCTTCTTCCTATTTTTACACCATCTTAATGACTCCTTCATCTCATGGCCCAAGCTGCTCTCCCAGAATGTGATTTTCATTGTGCCCATGCCATAGGTTACAAGAAATAAACTGTAAGAACTGAACAACGTATTGTTGTCTGGAAACCAGATGTCACATGACCCTACAGTCATTCTCTTCCTTAGTTTTTGAGAAAGGGTCTGACTGACACTAAAACTGATCAGTTTAGCTACATTGGTGTTCAGAAAGCCCCTGGAATACTTCTGTTTGTGTTTCAGAGACAAATTATAGGCGTGAATCACTACTCCTGGCTTTTCATATGGGTCTTGCAGATCTAAACTTCGGTCTTCCTGCTCTCTCGACTGAGCCATCTATGTAGCCTACATAATTTAATATTGCTTAATGTCGATATAAATAATAGTTTGGATAACAAGTAGCCAGAAATCTACTAAAATCGATAATAAAGAAGGAGATATAACACTCAGCAAAACATAAAGATTCCCATAGGAACTATACAAGTTTGCCTTAATTAATGACTTCGAGTACCATTGTCTTTCTGTCATCTCCCTCAGCCCCTGTCAGAGCATTTTCTTGCCAGCTTCATTCAAGTCCACACAATAGTTTCTACAGCCCCAAGTATCACAATAAAATATGACAGTATAGACTAAGTACCCATATCACACTTATCTTAGAGGCCAAAATTCATGTGTCACCTTATACATTTTTTTTCTTAAAAGTGTCATATACCTATAGGAAGTATCAGAAGTAATGAAGTTTTCATAGGTAAGTGAAACATGAAACCTCAATAAAATCCTTCTTCTCTAGTTCTCTAGGTGTGTTCTCATGTGTGTGGGTGGCGGGGGAGGGTATGTGTGCCTATGCATACAGGGAGCAGAACATATCATCAGGTATCTTCCTTTATTGATTTCTGCCTTATTGACATGAGAGAAAAGATGACTCATTAAACCAAAACATCAAAGTTTGGGCTAGGCTGGCTTCGCAAGGCTTCTTGAGATCTATTTCCCACTGCCCTGTGACAATGCTGGGCTTGCAGGTCTATGCAGCAATTTTTATCTTGACATGGGTGCTGGGAACTAGAACACAGTTATCATGCTTTCAGGAAACCCCTCTAACCACTGAGCGTCTCTCAGTCACTTGCCCTAAGTTTTATTTTTAAATTAATACTGAATGGTGTCATTGAGACAACTTGGCCATGTCTTTGCAAAATTGAATATATTCTTACCATACACCCAGCAATCTCTTTACTTAGTATTAATTCAAATACATTAAAAACTTGAAGTGAATAATTTCCAAAACATACCCTTTCTCTCTTTCTCTCTCTCTGTCTCTCTCTGTCTCTCTGTCTCTCTGTCTCTCTCTGTCTCTCTCTCTCTCTCTCACACACACACACACTTATATAATATATATATGTATTATATATACATATATAAGTATTATATATATAATATATATATAAGCTTTTTTATATCTACCAAACCTTTGAACCACTGAAAACAATAAATACAGTACTGATGGGGCTGGGATGCTATATAGTGGGAGTTGTGGGTGTGGGGTGCATGGGAAATTATTTCTACTCTTAATTCTTCTATAAACCTAAAACTACCTAAAACGTAAAGTGTTTTTTAAAGAAAGTTGCACAAAGATATTTTAAAACTAAATTTTGTATGTAGAAACTAATTCTAAATTATAAAGATGAGTAAAAATGTAAAATGAGTAAAAATATAAAATTAAAACTCAAATGGAGTACATGCTCTGCTTTTTAAAAATATCAGTATCATAATGAGTTCATCAAATCTATTTCTTTTAGATTGATCATCTTTCTCTCTTATTCTTAAGAGCCCCAAGATCTTTCTACAAATTGCTTTTGAAAATTTAAGAAAGCTAATTTCTTTTTTATTGACTCAATGAACCAATTATTGAAGCCTACACAGATTTTGAACAGAGTGCCCTTTTCCTTGCAATGATGAATAACAATAAGTTGTTAATTATTTCACCATATCCAATTGCTCTCATTAACATGAAGAGACAATTAATGAATAATCATATATGATTGTATCAAATAACTCCAGACTTAAAAATAGATGAGTAAAATAACCAAGAACTTAATTCCAGGATGTTGAATACAGATACTACATTCAATAAATGAGACATTTATTTGACACATTATTGTGAAGAACACTGTACTAGAATCATTTTGACAAAATAAATAAGTAAAAATACACTCATGGAACAAAGTTATACATATAACTATTATTGTTATTATTATTGTTCCTATTGTTTAGTCTCTAGGGATGACAAAACAGAGAGAGAAGGGCTTGCCATTTTTAACTTTGTTTTTGACCACAGTTAAAGTAGTTTTTTTTTCACAGAAGGTATAAAACCAAAATAGCATAAAGGGTGAGAGAAACAATTTCAAAAATATTGTAATAGAGACTAAGTAAGTGTTATACAACTTTGACATACACAGGGCAATGCTTTAGGCAATCATGACAACATGATGAAAGTTACTTGGATATAAATGATTGCATCAAGATTAATCATTAAATTCACAGCAAATCCTGCTGTTGGTTACATTTTTTCTTCACATGAAATTATGGAACAAAAAAAAGAATATTTATAATAATGTATACCCTTCATTGGCAATTTCTGTTATCCTCAGTTTTGAGTATTTCGTAGCCATGCCTTAGAATCACAAACTGATCTTCTAGAAAAATTGGACCTTTGTTCATTTATTCTCCTCCATATTTTTAATTTTATTTATGTATGTGTGTAAACATGCATACTTGACATGGATTGGTACATGGGGGTATATTGGGGGGCACAAAACAACTTGCAGGGTTGGTTCTGTCCGTCTGCAAAGTGGGTTCTAGAGATTGAATACTAGTAGTCGGGCTTGGCTGCAAGTGGCTTTACCTGCTGTGCTGTCTTACTGGCCCTGTTTATAGCTGTGAGGAACTTCCCTGCCTTTGTGAATTTGACTTAGTGCTGTCTTTTGCACATTGACTTAGATACCTTGTTTGTAATTTTATTGCTTATTTGTTCTGATGGCTCCTTTCTCACCATTATTGAAATGTCAATTTGTGTTCCTAATGAACTCAAATAAAAGGTTTACCTTGGATTTTTATTCTTTTCTTAAAGCATTATTAAAAATGCTTTCTAAAATGTTTATATTTACACTCTAAGATCAAGAATTGATAAATGGGACTTCAAGAAACTGGAAAGCTTCTGTAAGGCAAAGGACACAGTCAATAAGAAAAATCAATATCCTACAGATTGAGAAAAAAATCTTAACTAACCCCACATCTGATAGAGGGCTAACACTCAAAATATATAAAGAACTCAAGAAGCAAACGACCAAAAAGGAAAAAAAACTCAATCAAAAAAGTAGGGTATAGAACTAAACTAAAAATTCACAAGAGGAATCTCGAATGGCTGAGAAGCACCTAAAGAAATGTTCAAAGTCCTTAGTGATCAGAGAAATGAAAATCAAAATGACCCTGAGATTCCACCTTAAACCAGTCAGAATGGCTAAGATCAAAACCTCAAGCAACAACACATGTTGGCAAGGATGTGGAAAAAGAGGAACACTCCTTCATTGTTGGTGGGATTGCAAATTGCTAAAACCACTCTGGAAATCATTTTGGAGGTTTTTCAGAAAATTGGAAACAGACCTACCTAAGACCCAGCAATACCACTCTTTCCAAAAGATGACCCACCATGCCACTGGGGCATGTGTTCCACTATATTCATAGCAGTCTTATTTGTGGTAGCCAGAAGCTGGAAACAACCCACATGTCCCATGAAAGAAAATAGATATAGAAAATGTGGTTCATTTACACAATGGAATACTACTCAGTATTCAGTATTTAAAGAAGGGCTGAAGGTATAGCTCTGTGACAGAACGCTTGACATGCATGTTCAGGGCCCTGGAAAAGAAGCAAATTGTACTTGTGGTGGCTAAAGCATAGAAATTAAATAAAGTTAGTCACAAAACTACCACAGATTCTTGCCTTGAGGCAATTTCCAGCCTACAGAAATATGAGATGTAGACATAAAAGTTTTGTGTCCTAGTTGAACTTGGAGAAAAAAAGAGTTGCTGCTTGCAAAATCTTCCATCCTCCTCAAACGTACTCTCCTTCTGTCCCATCAGAGCTGAAAGTGAGCCCATAGGAATCTACAGTTGACAAGAACTGGAATTTCTCTTCCATCTCAGCATTCTAACACATCCAAATGCACACACTCACAAGTTTGAACATAACAAATAGTAACATAACAGAATTGTAAATGTTCAAAACCAGAAAGACATAACTTCTTATCTGAATAAAAATCAGCTAATGGAAAGAGACACAGAATAAGTCTGGTGTGACACCGTGGGCAGGACAGAGCACTCTGAACAGCAACTGGAATCGTTCCACCTGCTCAAGAGATCAGGGTATTAGTTAACACAAAACAGAGATTCAAACACTGAAAAAATGTGAGTCCTAAAGGTGGAAGCTCATCATCGGAAAGGAAGATGCTGTCCCAGGTGAGAACAGACAGAAAGGCTGGAAAATAGAGACCGCTGAAAATATCAGAGTAGCAAATAATACAGAATTCTAGTTATACATTATACAAATCATAACACCACGAAATGACATGAGTCGAATCCTGAAATAAAATGAAGCCACCGAATAGCTCATTGCTCTCTGCGAGAAAAACAAAAATGTCTTTTTTTAAAAAAGAATATAACAAACTTTACTTAGTGAAAAAACTGACAACTGAAAGGATTATTTGATATCAGAGTCAAATCAAAGAAATGTTAATAGTCTCCAGGACAAGGCGAATCATTTAAAGTAGGAATTCAGGTGAACTTAAAGAAATGCAAAGAAGACTCAGTAAATATAGATAAATCTAAAAAGTAGTTATTTTTTCTTTTAACGTTTTAAAATTCAAATTTTGCAAATGTCGAAAATGTTTAAATGGAATGATACTGGAAATATAAGTATTTGTCAACCACAAGTAGGTGCCTGTATGTACTCCCCAGCACCACAATAAAACAAAATAAATAAAATTACTGAAAATGTTTGAAGTTACTCTGACCAGGGAGGCTAACTGCAGATCTTCACCCCTTTCTCCTCTACTTCAAATCCAATCCTCTAGTCTTATTCTAGACTTTGTAGCAGACACCTCCCGCAGCTTCCCTTCTCCAGACTCCCCGTGGCTCACATGGGTCTTTCTTTCTCTCCAATCAACTCACTGTTTACCCCAGACACTGACTACAGAAGGCAATCACAAGTGTTAGATAACCCCAGAGGAGCAAATGAAAGAAGGGAGACCACACCTTGAAATTCTACAGCCCACCTCCATTTTCTGTACACTCTCTGCTTCCTGCCGTGGATGCCATGTGGCCAACTGTCTCCCACTCCTGACAGCATAAGCTATCAGCCAAGTCGAGCCCTTTGTCTCTTTAGTTTCGCTCATTGTTTTAACAACGGGAACTAGAACTAATACATGGGTCCTACCAAGTGTCAACAAAATAACTAAAAATAGTGTCAAGAGGCAAGTAAGATATGCAGGCGAGAAACATTAACTATGATAAATACAAAACTCCAAGAAGATGAAGGGGGCAATTCAACTGGATGATAAAACAACCCTAAATGTGTATTAGAATTTAAATTACAAGACTGAGAAGCCAAATAGATCTAACAGATTAAAGCACATAACTGTGGCAGTTAAAAGTAAGGAAGCAATGTTTTCGGTCTTTATTGAAAAAATGAGCATTGTCATCGATCCATTTGCACACATTTCTATGTGATAACAAAACTAGGAGATGGATGTACATGAAAATGTCTGCTAAAGTATCATCCTTCTGTCTGGGCAAAGGCGATTGCTCACCTTCAATCCCAGTCCTTGGGAGACAGAAGCAGATGGATCTCTATGAGTTCAAGGCCAGCCTGGTCTACAGAACAAGTTCTATCACAGCCAGAGTTACAAAGAGAAACCCTGTCACGAAAAACCGTAAAAAAAAAAAATCCTCTTTCAGGGAATTTAACATCTAATACAAGATAATCTCAACATATTTTGATAGAGTTCCATTTCTTGCAGATATTTAGATGAAAAAATAGGAAGTATTATGAATTTATCTTCTCTACTAATAATGCATAACATAAATGTAAAATGTAAAAAGTTAAAGAATATACATGTTTGCCTAAATATTACATAAATATTAAAACATTAATTTTTGACATTCATTTTACATCTAGTTATCATTTTTGATACATGAGTTTCACAACTAAAATATATAAAATATATTTAAAAACTATAGCACATTGTTTTTATTTAGAGTTAGATACATACATATATACATATATGCATATGCACATTCTGAAACAAAATGCCTCAGACTGAATCACAGAAAAAAGGTACAGCATGAATTATATTATTTTTTAAGGCTTATTAAAGTCATATATGTATCAGGTGAAACACAGTGAAATTAAAGAAAAGTCAAATTGGAAGATGTTTACTCACAAGTACCAAAGAAATTAGTGATGCTGGCAGAAGGCTAGTGAGAAACCTGGAGACTAATGACACAAAGTTATGTTTAGCATTATACACTGAGTATGATAGTTTATAATCCATGTCTTCTATTAGAAACCAGATTCCCACACAAATTTTACCTAAGTTTCTTCCCTTTTTTATAAGTCACATGGGCTTTAGCTCTAACGTTGTACTTTTTTCAGTTTCCAGGTGTTGCACATTTCTCTCCAGAAGGTCACAGTGAAATGTTCTCTTTCATGCCTTCTCCTACCCTCTATAGAGGAGGTGCTTCCCCACATATTAAAACCACTAGTGGCCTCAGTGTCACACTGTAATTTTCCCCGCACTCTCAAGTCTTGATGTGATATACGAAAAAGCAACAAAATGTTCCATGCCCAAAGTCTGTATGTCTTTCTCACTGAGGTTAAATATAAACCCTATAACATCATTGAACCTGTCTTCTGCCCTTTCCATTAACCCACTGATGGAGCTCACCAAGGGAATAAACGACACTCCTTTATACCTCTACTAGGTATTCCCTCCACCCTGCATCTTCATGTAGGTCTTTGCAAAGGTCCTCAGAGTCCCTTTGTATCATGGAAGAGGATTGTGGTCCTTACAGTCACTCCTTTCACAGTGCTACTTGCAGTTAGGTTTATCTGGGCTCCAATTCAAGTTAAGGCTCTTACGTATTGAGAACTTGGAAAAAAACTTCCCTTACTTTTCTGAAGTTTAAAGTCTTAATTCCAAGAAAAAAATGTGGAGATGTGATCCCTGATATTATTAGGTTTTCAGGAGATTGGTAATGATTATGCACATAAACCAATTAGTCCCCTCACTGTGCTTACAAAATATATTAGTAACATGGAAAATATTTCCTTCTGTATTCCATGATTTTGACAAAATGACCTAATGGACTAACTTAAAAGGGATTTATTTTGGATCACAGCTGAAGACCTTTTCATCTGTGGTCAGTGGTTCCATTGCATTAGGCCTTAGATGAGACTGCATATCATGGTGGTAGCAGCATGTGTGGGAGGGGGAGGGGGAGGGGATGTTTACTTCCCAGGGGACAAGAATCAGACAGGAAAAAGCCCCAGAAAAACTACTCTAAAGACCAGCTACCTGTGACCTACTTCTCGGTAGTCCCACATCTTAACATTTTAAGTACCTCCCCAAGAGTACCATTAGCCAAAGAACAAATTTTCAACACATGAACTGTTGGAGGGACACTTTGTATGCTAAACTTATCACTTTCCTACCTATAATCTCTGTCAGTTAGGTCTTAACCCCTCCAGAACTATTTACTATATCTTTAAGTGCAATACACCCTTTATGCTTCTGTTTTCAAATTTAGGCTTCGTTTTCCTATTTATGTTCCTGAAGTGCATAGTGTCTAATAACAAGGCAGTTAAACTTCATTTAGACTCGGAAAAATATCCTGCTTCTTAAAAGCCCACCACTCTGTGGTATGTTATTTCTAGCCCCATTTAGGAAGAAAAACTTGCGCAATTGAGCATAATATTATAGATACACTTTTGTGGCTTCCAGCAAGGTCTCAAGGTTGTCAATCACAGTCTAGTATATCAGCAAGATGGCTCTCCAGAGGCATTGCACAAGGAAAATCTTTTAATATTTTATTAGCGGCTGTTGGTAGGAGGCACTTGAGCTTAGTGAGTCTTTTTATTACTTCCTTTCATTTATTCTGGATAAGCTTTTATGACTGTTTATTGATTGCTACCTTTGAAACCCTCATTTAACATCAGTAAACAGAGAGATGATTAAAATTTTTGATTAAATTCTTTTCAGTAGGAAATCACTTTAAACATGGTTTCCCAAATTTAATGTAGTGGTCTTCGGACAGTCCTATTTTGTATGTATTTTTATCCATTCCTTTGTTAGACTAGTTCTCTGAAGACTGACAATCAAGTGTTGAAGAAAACTAGAATTTCAACAAAAGAGAAGTTCTGCAGAAGTCCTGGAAAATTCTTTTACATGAGTTTTCTTTTTTCATGGCAGTACCCAGAGGACTTATGCCAAGGATCAATCATCAACCTCAAATAACCAAAATAACAGTTACAAATATATAGAGAATATTTATGCCCCAAATTATTGAATATTTCTTGTGCTTCCTCCTCACCATATGAAACCTCAAATAACAACCAATTGTCACAAGAGAAATTTGCTAAGTAGGCGGAAAAAATATTCAAAAGCCACTTTTAGCTTATTCCCAGTCAGGAACTTGCTGATTTCAGTGTTTCCCTTATTAGCAACTATGAAAGGACCAAAGCAAGAGACTCTTTGCAAAGCTGAGAAAAGTTTGCTGGATTCAAGACACTCGAAGTTTCTTAAGGGGATGTCACTGCTGAGGCCATCATGGCACCTTTCCAACCACTGTGGTGAGTGGGTTTCACCAGGCGTACCTATGAGACCCATCGATCCTATGCTGACCAGTGCTTCTCTGACTGCCTGGAATGAGGCTGAGAGATCTGGTTTGCTATGTCGCAGCATGGTTTCTTTTCATTAATAGAGTAGCAGGTAATTCTGACTGCTATGAAACTGGGAGACGTTGTACTCATTCTTATTACAATAATACTTGTGACAGAACAAGTATATTTTTCACATAGTGTAAAAAATCAGCCTGTCAAGATAAAAGATAACCTGAGAGGTTGATCCTTCCATACCTACTTTCCTGGTAAATACGCAGGTGACCCACATCCAAAGTGACAGCATGAGTCTATGGGAAAGGAGATGAAGTCAACCATAACTTGATTCCAAACACACTTCAGCCCATGGAGAAAGAAAAGGCCATTAGCTGTAATTTAGTAATCCAAATAAGCAATGTGAAAGAACTCATTCTCTAGAGATGACTTTTATATCTCTTGGAAGCTTTCTGAATGAAAGGCTAATTAAGCCAGGGTTCTGGTGGATTGCCTCTCATATCCAGAGACTTATTCCATGAAATGATGGGGTTGTCTAGAATCATATATCAAAAGAAATTGCCATGGTGGGTGGTTGGGGAGGGGCAACACCCTTATAGAAGAAGGGGAAGGGAATGAGATAGGGGGCTTATGGCCGGGAAACCGGGAAAGGGAATAACATTTGAAATGTAAATAAAAATATCCAATAATAGTAATAATAATAATAATAATAATAACTGCAAAAAAGAAAGAAATTGCTTTAATCTAAAAGACTAAGTTCTAAACTCTCAACGTCAGCTTATATTAGAACCAGATTGGAAGAAGTCACATGTCTTGACATCCAGACAACATATAAATACAATTTAGTCATTGTATTCTAGACATTGAATCACACAATTGCATTTATAAAACACTCTCAGATGCTCAAAATACAGACCCGAAGTAGAAAATAATTATTTAATCTGCACATCTTTCCTTCTGTCAGCACTGAGATACTTTTATTCCTGAAAGCTTATAAATTCTTGCACACAAGTATACTTAAATTGTTGTTAGCAATTTACTATAATGATTTATACTCAGGTTTCTCTGTGCTCTAATTACTCCTGTATTACTCCTGTAAGTGCAACCATTCTCTTCTAAAAAGAAATTTGGTATTCTCGGAAATGTAGCTGACTGAAGCAGTGAAATTATAAAATGGGCCTGAACAGTCTTAATGTGCCAGAAAAAAGAGAGGGAGAGAACCTAAGGAGTCCTTGGGACATGACAAAACGTTGGAAGATCCAACTGGGAGAGTTTCCTTTTAACCAAATGTAAGACAAGTGAGCACCAAAAGAAAGAAGTCTACCAGCTTGAAGAAATAAGTGGAAGAACAAAACTTCAATAGTGAGATCTTTATGCAGCGTAAAGGTGTATCTTCAAGACATTCTCACTCATCCCAACCGTAATATGTTATTGCCATGAAGCCAGGCAGAGAAAACCTCACATATATAGTCAAACTGACAGAAATTAAGTTGAACCAAAGCTTCCTGACCCCTGTCAGGAGGTAGACTCACTGCTGAGTGTGCACAACCAAACCTGTTAATGGGAAATGTTGGAAAAGCTCAAATGAAGAGACACGTAAGAAACAACAAGCATGATATCTACGAACTTTTCAGTTATGGGCATGAGGAAACTGGCATTTTCATAGAGTTCCAGATTTAAAAAAAAAAAGAACATTATATTCTGTCAGATGTAACAGATCATAAAATAATACCTAAAATAAAAACATTTGAGTTTTAGTAATTTACAATATGGCTCTAATCTCACATCTGCAAATAAGAATATTTAGTTGGCAGCCTTTAATTGAAAGTTTTTACTATCAAAACCTTACACGGTCACAATCTATCCATCATCAAAGCCAAAGCAAAAGTTTTAAAGGGGACAATTTTTGTGATTATTATTATTACTATTACTGAAATGATTCAGAAAAATAAAGTATTTCAGTCCATTCGTATCTAAATGTCAGGTATACGGTTAGTTTAAGCCTTCGGTTATAGTTAACTTCAATGTAACAAAATATCTCAACCAAGGATGGCTTATTTGAGCTTATCTGGCCTTAGAAACATGAACTTTTAAAGCGAAAAAGTGATTCGGCAGCTGCTAACCACAGCAGGGATTCAGTTTTATACAATGCTGGGCACAGGAGTGATTTCCATGTGTCTCAATGGCATTAACAGTAACAGCTAAGGGCCATGAGCCTTTTCCGCATCAGTATCTGTTATCAAGCAGAGTGATTTAAAAGGGAGAACTGTTTTCATAGTGATCAACGACATGAGGACATGCCATTTCCCATCACATGAGGTAAGCTGCTCAAATCCAACATCCTCACTTGGTCTCTGCTGGACCACATATGTGGATCAAGATGTCTATAAGACATCTTCCTGATGTCTTATAGAGCACCTAAAAGCATTTTATCCATAACCTGTATGTCAAGCATATATAAATAAATAAATAAATAAATAAATAAATAAATAAATAAATAAATAAATAAATAATCTACCATGCTCTGGTTTGTGCTTCCCCAGAGTGGGGGAAAACAGTTTGATGTAATTTGTCAAAGGCTAGAGTGGTACTTTAATGGACAATTTACTTTAAATGGCTGCAGTTATTGCTAAACAAAGGCCCAAAGCATGAAATAAAAAAGCTCTCCCAATTGGTTTTACTCAGATAGACTTAATTTCCTAAGAGTAACTAAGGATGCCTAACCTTTTATGCTCCCTCTCCCTCTCCCTCTCCCCTCTCCCTCTCCCTCTCCCTCTCCCCTCTCCCTCTCCCTCTCCCTCTCCCCTCTCCCTCTCCCTCTCCCTCTTTCTCTCCGACAGTAAAAGTCTGCATTTCTAAAATTAATTTATTTTAATATGTTAATTATAGTTAATTACCCAAATCTGGAAACATATTATGACATTTGTATATGTCAGTCTCTCCATGACTATGGAAATTAACATAAAAACAAACATTTCATTTTTGTACTTGGTTTTCATGATTTAATTCATGACTAGTTTACCAAATTGCTTTTGGCTGTGATAAGACAACACATCAGAGTTGTAGTGTGTAGTGGATAAGAACCAGGTATCCATGGAGCAAAAGAAAGGAAGGAGGTGTCCTTCCTTCCTTCACAATCCTCTTCAAAGAATTCTCGGGAAGGTTCTGGTACTTCTCCATAGAATCTGCCTGAAAACCAAGTCTCCAAAGGAAATTTGTAGAATATTAAATGTTTAAACTATAGTAGCACCTAAAGTGAGAAAAAATAATAAAAAATAGTAATAATAAGATGCCTACAACTCACAGCATGTTTCAGCTCTTTAACATAAAAATGACCTTAAAATAAATCAGTACATCAGGATGCACATATATGCTTATGTATGTTTATATATGTTCATTTCTTCACTGTGTAATTATCTGTTGGAACCAAGATAAGTATTAACATTTAGAAATTTAAGAATATTCTTTTCTACTTTTTTACACGCATATGTACAAACCACTGCAACATATTTCTTAATTTCCATGGCATTTTTTTAATGAATGCTTACTAAGTTCATATTTTCCTGTTACTATTATTGTAAGAATTCTTTAAATAAGGGTTCATTAGTAGGGATACGCAAAATTTTACGAGGAGATATATTAGATTGGTTTACAAAATTGGGGCCAACAGAATCCCAAAACAGATGTCTACTCAAGGTGGGAGCCAAAGAAATCATCAGCAGCTAATGACCAATCAGAGGTGAAGACCTAGACACTCCCCTAGGGTACAGAGCGCTGGTGTGGGTTCTTGTTGAATAGTGAAGAAGCTGGAGACTTGTATGCATAGACCAAGAAGGAGCAGTTGACGTAACTTTCACAATCTGGATCCATTTCCTCCTATTTATCCTGCATTGAAATCCCCAGTCTAATCTCATTCCTGTTGGGTCCTGGGAGCCTCTTGCTTTAGCTGAAATGCCCCCAAAAGGGGAGGGAGAACCTGTAGAGACCGTATCCAGAGGTTAGGGGGATGGAACCACCAACTCATCTTCAAATTTTTACCCAGAATTGTTTCTGTCTAAAAAAAATAAGGAGACAAAGTGTGGAATAGAGACTTAAGGAGAGGCCATCCAGAGACTGCCCAATACCCTCACAGACGCAGCAGAAATATGGATTAGAAATCTCCTAGCTATCACCTAATCTAGTCAAAATTTAGCATCACATAATGAACTCCAAGTTAATGATTATTAATGATATTGAATATTTTGCTGAGTAGAATATATTCATATATAACATATATGTAAAACATTAAGTCTGTGTGTGTGTGCGTGCGTGCGTGTGTGTGTGCACGTGTGTGAATCTGTGTCTCTGTCTGATGAGTATCTTATCTTCCCATTCTAGATATACTAACTGGTTCAGTATTTAACCCTAAGTGGCAAGGGATAATAAACACCGTGTGTAGACATCTTTGCACTAAATGTACACATGCACATTAGCCTACAGTTGATTAGAGTCACACAGAGGAATTCAAATTTAATAAAATCTCTCGTGATGGTAGTGACCCAGAGCTGGAATGAAGAAGCTATTTTAAACTAAAATATCTGGACTAAAACACAGTTTGAAACAATTTTTCTATTTTTGTATAATATGTCTCATACTAAATACTTATCTGTAACCCAGAGATAAACAGGGTCATAAATAATTAAACATGTTAAAAACTTGAGTCAAATACAATAAGTGAAAGTAATTCGAAATTTCAGTGTGTTTTTATACATATCTCTACACACAATGTAAAATTTTACCTTTTGTGAGTTTTTCAAGGAGAAAATCTCAGCATATCATCACCAGCAATATTTTCAATCTGACTCCTGCTAATTGACCATTGCTTTAGAACCAGGAGCTGAGACATGAGCATCAAGTGGATATGATAATTTAATATTATTTCTTATGAACACTCCATAAATTGATTTACAGTAACGTGTATCCACACTTTATTATGTTCAAAATAATGGTCAAAGGTAGCTCAGAAAGGAGCTGGAGATATGGCTCAGGCTGTTAAGAGCATTTGCTGTTGCAGAGTGCTGGGTTATAGTCCCAAAATGCACACGGTGGTTGAAAACGCTAGTTTCAAGGATTCTGATATCCTTTCTCTGCACATACACACATCCAGTCATACATTCATACACATAAAAAGTAAAATATAATAAATATCTTAAATGTTAGCTAATAGAACAATAAGAGAACATTTCATATATCACCAAGTTCTCTACCCAGCATATGAATATATATGTTTTAAATTTTATTAGTTTGAGACATCCTGAAGAGACTCAAATGCTCAGGAAACTTTCACTTTAAAAATGAAACTTTTCTGTTTATTAAATTGAATTCTAATCCAATTGAAAGAGAAAAAACCACTAATGTCTCATAACATCAAAGAATCAGCAGCAATTTTGCTGAGTGAAAGATACAAGACAAAAGGCCCAGAGACTATAATTCCATTTCTATAAAATGCTACATTGGCAAATGCATGAGACAGAAGAGTGCATGCGGTGGATAACAAAGGAACACTAGAAAGCTTTCTGAATTGCACTCTTCATATGTGAACAGCGTTTTGTCTATCACTGATTTTTAAATAAAGTTGTTAAATTAAAAATCTAAAGAACCATTATTAGTCCTTTTATTGCTACTTCATGGCAAACAGTTATTTATTCTGTTTTATAATGGATTTTGGTGTTGCCATTGAACCCAGCTTGGGCTTTGTACATATTAATGAGCACTCTTCCACAAGCTCTATACTCCAGCCCTCACATAATAGTAAATATTATAATGAATATTTATAATTGTAATTGATTTTGAATTTGAATTATAATTTGAAATATAATTAATTCAAAATGCTTAAATTAAAAGTGTATTAAATAAAATCATATACTTAAATTAAGCTTTATATACACAATATTTAAAATATACATGCACATGTTTATTAAAATCTTTGAATATAAGACAACAAAATTCTCTAAGCCCTTTAAATTCTAAAGCTCAGACTTTACCAGTATGCTGAGTGCTTCATGTTTGTCATTGAGAACCAAGGTACTTACTTATATAGAGTTTGTAATTCTGTTCTATTTTCCTAAAGTCTGATGTTACATAGTTTTCTCTTGAATGTCAACATTTTAGGCACAATGAAAACCCTCAGAACTCCTTGCTGTGATTCTTAAATGTCCTCTGAAACATTCCTTCTTACATTAAAATAGGTCAAAATAAAACACTAAAATATGCTACAGATAATTTTCTTTATATTTTAAAAATGTTAAACATATGTTTATTCTAAAAGTACACATGCTTGCTAGAATGACAAACTAGATGCTTGGTAATTTTTGAAGAAAACTCATCTTAAGTGTATTCTTTCTGGTCGAGAGCTCATTTTTATTATAAAAAAATGGTTGTCTTGGGAGTATAAATGATATGAAAAAGTTTTGAGTGCTGCACCATTCTTGCCTGCTTTACTCTGTGAAAATACAACCACCAATACATTCACGTGGTGGCTTTTCCTGGTATGAAAATTGTTTCAAATTGTGTTTTCCTCCTGATGCCGTTTCCAATAGTTTCATTACTCCAGTTCTGGTTCTCTACTTAGCCAAGACATTTTATTAAATTCGATTCCCCCTAAATTCTTGATTTGTTATCTATATTGACTTTTTACTTTTATATTAACCTATGTTTAAAAATTCAAATCCCCTGTATCAATTGATATTATCCATATAAGTCATTTAGTCAATAGCATTTTGATGAATTTCCAAGAGTATTTCTTTGGTATGCCACATAGCAAGGAGATTAAGTACGTAATAATAGCGTTGTGTAGCACTGAGGATGGAAAACACTAGGCTCTCCCATGCCTCGGTGATGTGTGATATGTGCACTTTACAAACGATTTAGCCTGACCTCATCATGTAACTCATTGCTTGGTTGTTAACACAAATAAGCAATAAACTTGTACCCACCTAGACACCTACACACAATCCTAATTTTTAATATGTATTTATTGCTTGATTGTTGGTTTGTTATCTGAGTGTGTGTGTGTGTGTGTGTGTGTGTGTGTGTGTGTGTATGCAAGTACACAAGTGCTCTTTTTATGGAAGTTAAAGGATAACTTCCAGAAGTTTTTTTAACTCCTACCACTATGTGCATGCATTCCAGTGTTAGAGCTCAGGTTGTCCAACTTGGAGGCAAACATCTTCATGCCCTATTGTTTTTCCTAGCCCTATAACTGAATCTTTATGCAGCTATATTTATTAATCCTGCACTCGGGTGAACGACTGCAATCCCTGAATTCCCTTTTTCTTCAGGCACAAGCTAAGGTCATCTTGCAGGAAGAAATTTTAATCATGAAAATATCTCCATGGGATTGGCCTGTAATCAAGTCATTGAGGGCATTTTAATATATTTTAATTGATGATTTATGTGAGAGGGTCTAGATCATTGTAGATGTTTGTTCTTGATGCTCTGGGAGGGGGAGGGATCTGAGTGAGCCACGGGGAGCTAGCCAGTGAGCAGCATTCCTTGCATGACCTCTACTTCCATTTCTGCCCCCAGCTTCCTGCCTTCATTCCCTGCCCTGAATTCTTTTGATGATGAACCATGAACCAGTATTTGTATACTGGAGTAAATCTGTTTCTCTACATGTTGTCTTTGGTCATGGTGTTTTTACCACAATAGTAACGAAGACAGAAATTGGTACCAGGCCATGGGTTTTGCCTTGACAGACCACATGTTTATTAGAAGATTGTGATGGTACTTTAACTTTGGGTTAGAAGGAATACTGACTGCTCATAATTCAATTGACTGTTTTTTGGGGAGCTTGGAAGATGACGGTGCTAAAAGAAACGCAGACAATGGTGACCTAGTTTGTGAGATTTCAGAAGGAACTTTTTGAGGAATCCCTCAAAGACTCTATTAGGGCTGTTCATGTAGTGTCTTGAATAAAGAACCACTAGTGTGAAAACTTTGCTTTACGAGGACAATTGATGCTGGTCAGCTAGGGTTGCAGAATCAGTTGAGATTAAGAGAAGACCACCAGCACTGAGGCAAAACCATCTGTGATGTGTTTCTTTGGGACAACACACAGATGCAGTGGTCTGGAAGGGGGTTACAGTAGCAACCAACTTTGATGGGTAAGAGTCATCAAGGTGATAGTGTTTCTGAAAGTATAAAGAGGTCATGGAGAAAAATGGAGACAAATGAAGGCTTGACACCATGTGTCAGGGTCAGACATTATTGTTTAACATGCAACACGGTTACGAAGACCCCAACATTTTGGAGATGTCAGTACCATGGGATGACCACCAAGAACAGCAACATCCATGGAGCAGAGCTGTTATGAGCCTAAGAAGCAAGCTGAATATGCTGCTGGGGTGGGGCTGAAAAAGTGACCTGGGGAGGAGCCCAGAAAATCATGAGTGAATCCCAGACATTGGACACTGAGCTATTCAGTATGATAGCTTGCTGTTGCTTTGTTCAGCTTGAGACTACGCCCGGGCTCTTCTTTGAATAAGAAAGTATTAGACTTATTTTTATTTTAAAGAATCCCAATTAAGACACTCTAACTTTTAAGGAGATTTTAGATTTATACACACTTTGGAATTTTATAGGTGCTACGGATGTTTGAAGTCTTGAATATTTTGAAGTCTGTGGGTTTATAAGAGTTGAGATGTTTTATATTGTCACATGAATATAATATTTAGGGACAACAAAAAAGCAAAAGTTATCGATTAATAATTGATTTGTTTGTGTGTTGGGGTAACAAGAGGTTCACAGTCCTAGCTAGTTATTATGTCAACTTGACACAAGCTTAGGTCATTTGGGAAGAAGAAATCTTTTTTTAAATGTACATATACACACAGTGGAATTTTATTCAGCCACAAAAGAAATTGAATACACTTTGGGAATTATGATCGCATACTCCCTGTAGCTTGATTTACAATTAACTAAGACCAGATCTAATTCACTGATTCGACTTCTTAGGCTCAGTGAATGGAGGGAAAGGACAGTAGCAAGGATATACTACAACCAGGTGCAAGAGGACGTAGTGACTGTTTTGGCTTCTTTTAAAGATACAGAAATAAGGGAAGAAGAAATCTTACTTGAGAAAAGTGTCTTATAGGATTCACCTGAAGGTAAATCTATAGAACGTTTTCTTGATTCATGATCGATGTAGGCCACTCACTCTAAGAAGTGCTGTTTCTGGGCTGATGGTCTTGGGTGATATGAGAAAACAAGCTAAGTGTGCCATAAACAGGAAGCCAGTATGCAGAGTTCCTCCACGACCACTGTGTCAGTTCTTAATCCAGTTTTCTGCCCTGAGTTCCCTCAGTGACGGACTGTTATCTGTAAGTGTAAGGTTGCTTTTGGCCTTGTTTACCACAGCCATAGAAACCCTAACTGAGACAACGTGCTCTCAAACATGGAAGAAAATGAATTACCACCTGGGTGGATTTTTTAGCACTAGGTGAGTAAATGATGAAAGACAGCAGAAGATTTTCTGTGCAAAATCTGTGACGTGTGACCTTGCTAGTCACCTCTGACGTATGTTCCCAGGCAGCAATGGTATTAACACTAAGTCTTGAAAAATGCAGAAACCTGGGCACTATCCTAAGGCTATGACTCTCCATAGAAGCTTTTGTAAGAGTTCCATGTTACCCATGTGTGTGTTGAAACTTGCAGTGCACTGCCTTAAGCAACTGAAATCCTCAAGGAGGAGCTAAAAGAAAAAAAAGAAAACATTAGCATCAAAATAATATATCTGGCAGTTTCTGGTTTATCTTTTCCAGATAGCAAAATTCATTTCTTGGTATGTCATTTTTATTCTACCAACAAGCTAATCTGAGAAGGAAGATATCCGATGGGATGCGCACAGCCAATGTAATCAATCTAAGTAAACCACTGGGAAAATTTTCCACTTTATTACACACTATATACCAGAAATTTTTATTCAGCCAGACCACATTTAATTCATTTAATGTACAGTCTCAAAATCAGTTTTGTCTGACTTCAGTTCAGAGTTGGCTGGAAAGCTTTCAACAACACCCTAATCTTCACCTGGCAGTGATGAAACCCCACAGTTATTAGACACAAAGTTTTGTTGCTTCTAAACAGTTGCTCATCTACAGACTAAAAAAGCCTCGCTTATGAGGAAATAGTGCTTAACAGCATATGAGACCTGGGTTCACCAGATTCAGGTTTCAGGAGATAATTAAAATGGTACCTGATTAATTTCATATCCTACATCTCACAGTGGTAAAGTTACAAACATATACACATTATTTTTCTGATTAAAGAATAATATTCCATTTTCAAGTGTGTAATAAACATAGGCATCTTTGAGAAAATATCAAAATAGGGAAAAAAATCAATAAATTATTTTGAAATTCAGGTGACATTTGTAGGCCATGCTTGCAACATAGTACAGAAGCAAATCAAATGCAGGGTATTTGCAGAAATATATCTATTTATTTATTTTTTAAATAACCTACCACTTTTAAATTTAATTTATGACTGTTGTTATAAGAATTCATTTCCCAAATAATACATAGTTATTGACACTCATTAAACCAAGGACAACCACCACAAAATCCCTAGAAATGATCCCCAGCACTGTTTCAATCCTGCTAAATAAATGACAACAAAGGATTCCCAGGCAAGAACACAACATTGTCAGAAACAAAATTGCTCTTAAAACTGAAGCTAAAAGGCCTTTAGCAGAAAAATTGGGGTCAGGCCCTTTAGCATGTAGCAGATAAATCCAGAATCAGTTTAATATGTTCTGTGCTTGGAGAGTAAAAAATAATTGATACCTGATCAATGGCAGTGTTGAGAGCACAAAGGGTTTTCAGGCATTCACAGCAGGAAATCAATAGATAATAAAGTTTCTAACTTGCCGAGCATAACAAATGACAACAAAGACAATGAAACCCACGTGGTTGTGGCTGGAGTTCGGGCAGAACATGAAGTTTATTATCAAGGAATCATATGGTACATTTAACATCACTGCTAACTCCATTTCTCCTTGGGTAATGGCCAACACGGTTGAGTGGCTCATGGAAATATAAACAAGTGATTTTCTGTGTCATAACAGGACTTTCACTTTACAGTTTCATGGTCAGAATTGTCCTATTATATGACCTGCATGAAAGTTAAGTGGACAACACAATGAAAAACACTGTATGTGAATTTCTACATGACAAATGATGGCCACGCCCCTCCACAATCTTATGCTTAATAGGACCAGCCTCAACAATTTCAACCTGTCTTTTCTCTTTTTTTTTTTTTTTTTTTTTTTTTTTGGCCAGGCATGGCAGCATGAAATTACTATTCTAGCACCTAAGGAACCGAGTACAGAGTTCGTTCCAGGCTTATTTGGGTAGCAGAGTGAGACTCTCGGCAAGAGAAGAGGCTCCATACATCATGAAATTCTTTTATTCCTTTATAAGGGAACTAATATTATTCAGGAGGGTTTTACGGCCATATCTAAGCCAATTTCCAAAAGAACCCCAACCCTATTCAAATACCACTACATGAACAGTCAAGACTGCAACGGATGAAGAAGCACAGAGCAAACATGGAGTCACGGTATAAACTTTCTTCATTGATACTGGAACCTTGTTATTCACAACTGTCTCGTCAGTATCTATAGACTGCATTTAATAAATAAATCTTGATCTCAAAAAGATAAGAAGGGTTCCATTGCCCAACGCTCTTAAATAACAAATACGATATTAAATATATTTACAAAAATTAGAAGTCTTCAACTAAAATGCAAAGTGATTTTTAAAAAATGTTGATGATTTTTTAATTTTTATTTTAACAATCTGATCCATAGGTTAGTAAATAATAAGAAAATGCATACCATTAACAATTATTTTAATAAACTGGCAAGAAACTCCTATAAAATGCTGAAATTAAAAAGAAACTTTGATTTGCTAAGATCAAGAGGAGTTCTTTTTCTAAATGTGACATTAGGAAATTTTTAATTAAAAAGAAAAATATAGTGGTAGATACAAGTCCTGAGAGTCCACTATGTACAAAGCACTGTGGAAGCAGAAATTTTAACATGGGGGAAGTATATTTTCTAATCTCCAGAAAGTGAAATCAAATTGGGAGGAGTACTCTTTTGAGTGGAGGAAGAGAGAAAATGAAACTTGTATTTGAGGCATCATGGCCACATTAATACAAAGGAAAGAAACAGTACTTCTGGGAGATGAACAAAATAATGAAAGGAGGAAGGATTTAACAAATGTTTTTCTCAAAACAAAAGGAGCCTGCTTCGCTGGACATCAAAGCGCTGCAAGAGATGGAAAAGGCGGCCGTCAGTGTAGGATTCTAACTTATATGTGTATTTTTCTAACTCAGGCAAGAAGAAGGAAAAAGAGAAAAGTTTGAACATAAAGGAACTAAGGGTACGACTATTTTTCCTTTTAAGCTTTAGTGTTCAAAAGCAGCTCAATAAAATTCTTACCCTCAGGAGATACTTTCACTTAAGTCCAACTGAAAATCGGCACAGCTAATAGCTTAAAATTAATAAGAACATCCTCGGCCTCAAAACACTGAGATGGGAACTGACTGAGAATCCACATGATGGTCTGGCCGGGCTTTCTCCGGCCTGGCAAGGCTCTCACAGTGGACAGTCCACTTCTGACATTTCTTGACACATTTTTGTTTAAATGTTCATACACATTTTTACTCCAAAGATGAAAATTCTGGCTCCGTCAGGCTTGTCAAGGCTTTTACTTTCCTTCAACTTCAAAGTCTTTGTTTGTTCAGTTAGTTCTTTGTTTAGTTTGTTTTCCAAGACAGGGTTTCTATGTGCAGCCCTGGTTGTCTTAGAACTGGCACTGTAGATGAGGCTGGCCCAAACTGCCTCTACCTCCTTAGTGCTTGGATCAAAGGCATGCACCACCACACCCAGTGTGAGAAATTCATTATTACTGGTAAATGCCTTCAATCAAGAGGTCAGAGACTTGATATGATTTGTGAATTACTTCACACCAAAGACACCATATTATTATATAGTTTAGGATTTGGAGTGAATACAAATACACTCCTCAGGAAGGCAGTATCCATACAATCACCCTGCCCCTCTGTTATTCACTATTTTCCCAGCAAAATAATGAAGAGATTTTAATAAAAAGAAAACTTCTTAAACTAAAAATATGAATGAAAAGTTTTGTCTTCTAAAATCTTTTGCCTGAGGATTATTTGATTATTTGATTCCTTGCTAATCTTGACTTTCATCTCTTCCTAATAAAATCCAAACACAATATCAAGGTCATTACCACCCTTACTGAAAAGCTAATTTTGAAGTTTAATCAAACATTATTTCTTTGAAAACTATACTACTCAACACACTAAATTAGATCCTGCTACTGCTACACTAGAAATGTGTAGAGATGGTGGTAATTTTCTACCTAAATTGGTGATTTTAAGAATATTACAACTTTTCTGGCTCTTGATATGAATGACATTTCAGATATCATATTCAGAATTTGTTTTAGCTATCTTCTATGGTCATAATCCTATTAGAGAGAATGCCAATAAGAACCGAACCTGAAACAGCCTAAAGGTCATGCCCAATGGAAGTAGCTAATTTTCATAACTAAAAAGTAGTCTCAAAGGTTAAAATGGATGACATGTAAGCTAGAAGCTAGGACAAAAAATCTATAAGGGGTCAAAATATACAGCAGTACTATTTCTTTTTTATTTAAAAAAAACTTGAACTTTTTTGGTTTTGTTTTGTTTGAGTATATGTACTCACCAATATAGCAGCTAGAAGAATACTTAAATGGATTAATTGTAGAGTGCTAATTAGCAATGTTAATACATAGTAAGTACTGAAATGCTTGTTAATTTTTATGAGAATATTCCATGAGCATAGACAGACAGTGATGAACATGAGGAACAACCACCTTGATACAAAGAACAGGAACTAAAATGGAAATTTATTTTTCAATTAACGCTTGCTGTGTAGCCACAGTTGAGGATGAGGCCATATATAGAGCAAGACAATCCTCAAGTACCTAAAACAGAAAGTACTTGCTTGGCATCAAAAACGAGAGGTTTAATTGCCAGAGAAAGTTAATGAAGAGTAGCTTGATGGGGTAACTTGTTACTACCATCAGTGACTTTGTTCCTACTGCTAGCAACTTTGTGACTGCTATCAGTGACTTTGTTACTACCATCAGTAATGTTGTTACTACTGTCAGTAACTTTATTACTACCCTCAGTAACCTGGACAATGAAGGACACCTGTGAGGCAGAATTGGAGAATGAACAGCAAGTCTACAGTAGACTTGAGGAAAGAAGCTCTGCCAATGTAATGGACTGAACACAGAAATTTTGGGAAGGTAGAGATGTTGTGTAAGCAGTAAAATCCCAGGCTAGTGGCCATGCACATACTAGCTTCTGTAAGGGAAAGGATACTGTCATTTGGACAAAACAACAACCAACAAATTGGGAAAAGATCTTTTCCAATCCTACATCCCATAGAGGGCTAATATCCAAAATATACAAAGAATTCAAGAAGTTACACTCCAGAGAGACAAATAACCCTATTTAAAAAATTGGATACAGAACTATATAAAACATTCTCAGCTGAGGAATATCGAATGGCCATAAAGCACCTAAAGAAATGTTCTATATCCTTAGTCATCAGGGAAATGCATTTCAAAACAACCCTGAGATTCTGCCTCACACCAGTCAGAATGGCTAAAATAAAAAACAAAACAAAACAAAACACAACAACAAAAAAAAACCCCAAAAAAACCCTCAGGTGACAACAAATGCTGGCAAGGATATGGAGAAAGAGGAACACACCCCCATTGTTGGTGGGACTGCAAGCTGGTACAGACAATGTAGAAATCAATCTGGAGGTTCCCCAGAAAATTGGACATAGTCCTACCTGAGGACCCAACTATACCATTCAAAGACATATACCCAAAAGATGCTTCAACATATAACAAGGACACATGCTCCACTGTGTTCATAGCAGTCTTATTTATAATAGCCAGAAGCTGGAAAGGATCCAGATGTCCTTCACCAGAAGAATGGATACAAAAAGTGTGGTACATTTACACAATGGAGTATATTCAGCTATTAAAAACAATGGCTTTGAAATTTACACTCAAGTGTATGGAGCTAGAAAATATCAACCTGAGTGAGGTAACTCAATCTCAAATAAACACACATGGTATGCACTCAGTGATAAGTGGATATTAGCACCAAACCTTGGCTTACCCAAGACACAATCCACAGGCCACATGAAGCTCAAGAAGGACAACCAAAATCCTGTGGAGAAGAGAGCTGAACACCCAGGAGTGCAGACATCCTGAGGCTGCAGGACAGACTGCCACCTCTGCACACCATAGACCACATCCCTGGTCCAAGGGGAAACTGCACAGTGCCTCCGGGCACAGGGATATAGGAACAGACAGCTGCCACTACCTGCGGTTCTGGTTTGCACCCAGGACTGAACTGAACCAGCCAGATAGCTCCCTGCACCCAAATCCCGTGGAGGAGAAAACTGGACCTGCATAAGCACGGATACTCCTGAGAAGTCAGAGGAGACTACCCTCTGCCCACAGTCCAGACCCAAGAGGGAATCCCGTAGTGCCAACTGTGCCCACTGGGTACAAGGACTTAGGAGCAATCCGGGGTTAGGACCTTTTGACTCCTGTCCACACCTAGAGCTGGAAGACAGTCTCCAGAAGCACCTACACACCTGAAATCAGAGCACCTGTTCTCAGGAAAGGCTGAAAGAAAACAGGAAAACAGTTCTACAGGAGTGCTGACACAGGCCTACAGCAGGGCCAAGTCACTCTCAGAAACAGCAAGACAAGCAAACACCAGAGACAACCCAATGGCTAGAGGCAAGCACAGGAACCAAAGCAACAGAAACCAAGACTACTTGGCACCATCAGAGGCCAGTTCTCCCACCAAAGAAAATACTGGATATCCGAACACACCAGAAAAGCAAGATTTAGATTTAAAATTACATTTTATGATAATGGTGGAGGACTTTAAGAAAGACATAAAGAACTCCCTTAAAGAAATGCAGGAAAACACAAGTAAACAAGTAGAAGCCCTTAGAGAGGAAACACAAATATCCCTGAAAGAATTATGGGAAATCACAACCAAACAGGTAAAGGAATTGAAAATGGAAATAGAAACAATAAGAAAGCATAAAGGGAGACAACCCTGGATATAGAAAACAAAGAAGAGACAAGGAGCGATAGATACAAGCCTCACCAACAGAATACAAGAGAGAAGAGAGAAACTCAGGGACAGAAGATACCATAAAAACATCGACACAACCGTCAAAGATAATGTAAAACGCAAAAAGCTAATCCAAAACATACGGGAAAGCCAGGACACAATTAGAAGATCAAGGATAATAGGTATAGAAGAAAATAAGACTCCCAACTTAAAGGACCAGTAAATATATTCAACAAAATTATAGAAGAAAACTTCCCTAACCTAGAGAAAGAGATGCCCATAAACATACAAGAAGCCTACAGAATTCCAAATAGATTGGACCAGAAGAGAAATTCCTCCCATCACATAATAGTTAAAACACCAAATGTACAAAACAAAGAATATTAAAAGCAGTAAGAGAAAAAGGTCAAGTGACATATAAAGGCAGACCTATAAGAATTACACCAGACTTCTCACCAGAGACTATGAAAGCCAGAACATCCTGAACAGATGTCATACAGACCCCAAGAGAACACAAATGCCAGCCCAAGTTACTGTATCCTGCAAAACTCTCAATTAAAATAGATGGAGAAACCAAGATAAAAGCAAATTTACACAATATCCCTACAAATCTAGGATACAAAGAATATCCCTACAAAGGATAATAGATGGAAAACTCCAACACAGGAGAGAAACTATACCATACAGAAAGCAAGAATATTTCCTTGCAATGAAACCAAAAGAGAAACAAACAAACATAATTCCACCTCTAACAATGAAAATAACAGGAAGCGAAAATCACTATTTATGGTGGAGGGGGAAGGGAGGCAAATGGGAGCTTGTGGACAGGAAACTGGGAAGGGGAATAACATTTGAAATGTATGTAAAGAACTGCATAGTATTGGTACAGAGACAGACAGATAGACCAATGGAACAGAATTGAAGACCCAGAAATGAAGCCACACACCTATGGGCACTTGATTTTTGACAAAGGAGCCAAAACCATCCAATGGAAAAAAGATAGTATTTTCAGCAAATGGTGCTGGTTCAACTGGAGGTCAACATGTAGAAGAATGCAAATCTATCCATGCTTATCACCCTGTACAAAGCTTAAGTCCAAGTGGATCAAGGACCTCCACATCAAACCAGATACACTCAAACTAATAGAAGAAAAACTAGGGAAGCATCTCAAACACATGGGCACTGGAAAAAATTTCCTGAACAAAACACCAATGGCTTATGCTCTAAGATCAAGAATTGACAAATGGGATCTCATAAAACTGCAAAGCTTCTGTAAGGCAAAGGACACTGTGGTTAGGACAAAATGGCAACCAACAGATTGGGAAAAGATCTTTACCAATCCTACAACAGATAGAGGCCTTATATCCAAAATATACAAAGAACTCAAGAAGTTAGACCACAGGGAGACAAATAACCCTATTAAAAATGGGGTTCAGAGCTAAACAAAGAATTCACAGCTGAGGAATGCTCAATGGCTGAGAAACACCTAAAGAAATGTTCAACATCTTTAGTCATAAGGGAAATGCAAATCAAAACAACCCTGAGATTTCACCTCACACCAGTGAGAATGGCTAAGATCAAAAACTCCGGTAACAGCAAATGCTGGCGAGGATGTGGAGAATGAGGAACACTCCTCCATTGTTGGTGGGATTGCAGAGTGGTAAAACCATTCTGGAAATCAGTCTGGAGGTTCCTCAGAAAATTGGACATTAAACTACCTGAGGATCCAGCTATACCTCTCTTGGGCATATACCCAAAAGATGCCTCAACATATAAAAAAGACACGTGCTCCACTATGTTCATAGCAGCCTTATTTATAATAGCCAGAAGCTGGAAAGAACCCAGATGCCCTTTAACAGAGGAATGGATACAGAAAATGTGGAACATCTGCACAATGGAATATTACTCAGCTATCAAAAACAATGACTTTATGAAAGTCATAGGCAAATGGATGGAACTGGAAAATATCATCCTGAGTGAGGTAACCCAATCACAGAAAAACACACATGGTATGCACTCATTGATAAGTGGATATTAGCCCAAATGCTTGAGTTACCCTAGATGCCTAGAACACATGAAACTCAAGACGGATGATCAAAATGTGAATGCTTCACTCCTTCTTTAAAAGGGGAACAAGAATACCCTTGCCAGGGAAGAGAGAGGCAAAGATTAAAACAGACACAGAAGGAACACCCATTCAGAGCCTGCCCCACATGTGGCGAATACATATACAGCCACCCAATTAGATAATATGGATGAAGCAAAGAAGTGCAGGCTGACAGGAGCTGGATGTAGACCTCTCCTGAGAGACACAGCCAGAATACAGCAATACAGAGGTGAATGCCAGCAGCAAACCACTGAACTGAGAACAGGACCCCCGTTGAAGGAATCAGAGAAAGAACTGGAAGAGCTTGAAGGGGCTTGAGACCCCATATGAACAACAATGCCAAGCAACCAGAGCTTCCAGGGACTAAGCCACTACCCAAAGACTATACATGAACTGACCCTGGACTCTGACCTCATAAGTAGCAGTGAATATCCTAGTAAGATCATCAGTGGAAGGGGAAGCCCTTGATCCTGCTAAGACTGAACCCCCAGTGAACGTGATTGTTGGGGGGAGGGTGGCAATGGGGGGAGGATGGGGAGGGGAACACCCATAAAGAAGGGAAGGGGAAGAAGGGGTTAGGGGGATGTTGGCCCAGAAACCGGGAAAGGGAATAACACTCGAAATGTAAATAAGAAATACTCAAGTTAATAAAAAAAAAAGAAAGAAAGAAATGTATCTAATAAAACATTTTAAAAAAAAAACAAACAGAAGGACAACCAAAGTGCAAATGCTTCAGTCCTTCTTAGTAGAGGTAACCAAAGTATTCATAGGAGGAGATGCAGAGACAAAGTTTGGAGCAGAGAATAAAGGAAAGGCCATTCAGAGCCTGTCCCACCTGGGGAGCCAGCCCATATACATACAGCAACCAAACTCAGACAATATTGCTGATGCCAAAAAGTGCTGACAGGAGCCTGATATAGCTGTCTCCTGAAAGGCTCTGCCCAGCATGAGAAATACAGAGGAAAAAGCTCCCAGACAAGCTTTGAACTGAGAACAGGGTCCTCACTGGAGGAATTAGAGGAAGAATTGAAGGAGCTGAAGGGGCTTGCAACCCCATAATAATAACAATACCAACCAACCAGAGCTGGGGACTAAACCACCATCCAAAGACTATACATGTACAGAACCTTGATTCCAGCTGCATATGTAGCAGAGGATGGCCTTATTGGGCACCAGTGGAAGGAGAAGACCTTGGACCTGCCAAGACTGAACCCTCCAGTGTAGGGGAATGTCAGGGCGGGAAGTCAGGAAGGGGTGGGGGAATGGCTGGGGGAATACCCTCATAGAAGAAGGGAGGAGGGGTTATGGATGGAAAACCAGGAAAGGGGATAACATATGAAATGTAAATAAAAATTCCAAATAAAAAAAACTATAGTGATCATAGCAAATGAGTATTAAAAAAATGATGATTTGTAACTAAAACATCATCTTTGAATAACAATATATAGTTACTCATTCTCTGACAAAAATATTCATTATCCTCAGTGTTTCTCTTTGTTGTTGTTGTGATTTTGATGTTCTTTGCAGCAAAATAAAAACAATAATGATCACAATACAATTATACAGAGAGAGATAGTTTTTAAAGCAGAATTCATTCTGTTTGAATGTGATGATATTTGACAAGATAAATAGTAAGAGTAATACAAACCAAATTATGAGTCAAGAAACCAAACCTGTGCAGATAATTTTTTAGCCTTGTTGACTTCTGCCACTCACAGAGATAATAAAAAGCAGGTAATTTTTAAATAAAAGAAAATAGAAGATAAACATAAGATATAATGAGAAAACTAAATAACATAAATTTTCAATTTTTAAGAATGTCCACCTTCCTTTTGTGAAGGGATGCTGAATAAAACAAAGAACAGTCTTTCCTGGCAACAATGTACAATCATGAAAAAGCCAAACTAAACACATTTTCAATTTTCATTACATGCTAGGTATTTGTAACTATTTGGTTTTCTCTTTGACTGTTTTTGAAGATTTTGTCATTTACAATGGGGTATTTAGATGGCCATAGACAAAGGAATATGGAAAACACTGAATAAACATGTATAAATTTATTTCGTCCTCCAAGGAAACATCCATCCTTTCAAGTATGAACTAGGCCTGAAAAGACACACACATACACACAAAATTTACTGAATCTTATGAGGTCTTTTTCTTTTCTCATTATCTCTGACTTATTATAAAGTGAATTCAGATTTATCCCTGGGAGAATTTCAAGTGCTCTGCTGCATGTGTCTTTGTGCACAAAGATAAAATATTATATTTTGAATCATGAACTTCTACTGAAGACAATATGGAAAGTTATGTCTTCCACTCATACCCTCCCTATCCCCAAGTGTTCTTTATAAGACTGGTTCCACTTCCCAATACACTGACCTTCACACCCCTAAGACAAGACTGATGGCAGGCTACAGAACACCAGGTCCTGTTGTCACTGCTCAGCTCATCCCTCGGCAGCTGTACCAATTCATGCTATCTTTAATGACCATCTAGAAGTTCCACAGAGACCTATATTTAAAGCTAGACCTTCCAAAACTGCCCATTCTAATGCCTCCCTCTATCATTCTGTAACAGTAGGTTACACTCCAAATAAGACCAGCATTCCCCCACATTAAAACACTATCAGCCTTACTCTGATAACTGCTAAAAGACTAATTCCAGGAAAAAATATTTAGTTAGGGTTTATTAACCACAACTCCCCAAAGGTCTGCAAGCCTAATGCAGACTTTGTTTACTTCAGATCATAACACAAGCATGAGTCTCCCCGATCTCATTCTGTGTTAATCACTGTACATCCCACCGGCTGTGTTACAGTTAACTATGCCCTCCTGAACGGACTTTTCTCTCTTCACACGTATCACTTTCCCAGATCCCGGGTCACTTTCTCAACTTCCCCTTCACAGCTGATGCCTCTTCCTGTCAGGTTCCTTAGAACTGAAATGGTTCATTTCAACATTTGAGACTTTACTCTCTTTACTTGGGCTCTGTCTCCATACCAAGGATGTAAAGATGAATATCAAATTTCCAAAGTTTGATTGTGAATTAAGATTCATTTATCCACTTTTCTGGGCAACATGACCACTTAATTACCAAATCAAGTAATTCTGTAAGAGAACTTTTAATTTAATCATTTGTAGAAAGTGTCCTCCATCCCCCTGCTTCCCATCATTTCATCAAATTGTACCGCTATTGCTTAAGCCAGTAAGAAAATATTATAAAAAGTTATTTCATATTTCCATGGCTTATATCAATTCTGTTATCAAATTAAAGCCAGACATACCTTTAACATGTAGATTGGATCAAGCCAATAACACTAACCTTTACAAGCAACCATTACCTGAGCTCAAGTCAGCAGCAACTCCTTTGAGAATCACTGGAACAACAGGCTGCCCTTACTCACTTGCTCACTCTACTCATTTGTATCTGTTCCTTCACGCCCTTACCAGGCTCACATCTGTTAACTTCAGATCTTTGTTGCTCCAAGTATTTAACTTTCACAAATGGACAGAATATTGACATTTTCTCCTGAGTGTGTTGTGAGAGAGGAGAAACTAATTCTTTTTCTTTTTCTTTTTCTTTTCTCTGCACAGATGTTTTGTTGGTGTATATGACATCTGCATGCCTAGCACTGGAAGAAGCCAGAAGAGGGTATCAGACTAAGGACCTGCAGTTGCAGCTGTGAGCCATCATGTAGATGTTGGAAATGCAACACAGGTCTGCTGAAGGAGTGGCCAGTGCTCTTAGTCTCTGACCAATCTTTTCAGCTCCAGAAAAAAATTTCTTGTAACTTCATCACCTACCAAGTATATTTAATGTCCTTTTTTCCGTTAAAAAACGATGTTCTGGCAGTGTCCATAATTTCTTAGGTTTGTAAAACATTGTTATTTCGTTTGTTTTTTCTTCCTTCCTTTCCTGTTCCTCTGCTCTCAGTATGCACATTAACTTCTAACGTAGTCCTCACCCTTATTTCTTCTCAAAGGTTTTCTCTTTTCTTCAGCTTTGAGAAGTACCATACCATCTGCTTCACACTCATTCCTCACTGAATCCTTTCCTTCTGCCAAACTCTATGCCGCTTTCTTAACACATCAACTTAATTAAATCCCATACATGAACTACCCTCTATTGTAAAACTAGAGAAGATTTAAAATCACTGAGTGATGGCGGCACATGCCTTCAATCTCAGCACTCAGAGTCAAAGGCATGTGGATCTGTGAGTTCGAGGCCAGCCTGGTCTACAGAGTGATGAGTTCCAGGATAGCCAGGACTAAACAAAGAAATTCTACCTCAAAAAGCCATGAAAGAGAGACAGAGAGAGAGAGAGAGAGAGAGAGAGAGAGAGAGAGAGAGAGAGAGATCTTAAAGTTTAGAAAAATTTAAACCCTGCTCCCAAACCCTGTGGGAAAGTGTGGGAGAGAGAGCTCATCGCCCAGACCAGTGGGCATTCCTGAGACTGTAGGGCAGGAGAGACCGCCAGTACTGCCCACTCTTGCCCACATCCCTGGTCCAAGAGGAAAATACATAGGGTCTCTGGGAACTGGAAGATAGGGGCACTCAAGCTTCAGGAATACTGTGGTCCAGACTCCGCCCCGACCTGAGGGAACCTGGTCAAATAGCTCCCTGCACCCAAATCAAGTGGGAGGGAGAGCTAGACCTTCAGAGGGGCAGACACGCCTGGGAAGCCAGAGGAGACTACTCTCTGCCCACATTTCTGACTCTAAATGAAAAGGCCTAGCGCCATCTGGGCCCTCTGTGAACAGGGACCCGAGAGAAGGTAGGGCAGGCCCTTCTGGTTGCAGCTCTCATGGAGCTGTCTACAGGAAACATATTTCAGTGACAAAGACAGTCACTACCTCAGAGTAAAAGGCTGGAAGACAACTTTCCAAGCAAATGGTCTGAAGAAGCAAGCTGGAGTAGCCATTGTAATATTGAATAAAATCGATTTTCAACCAAAAGTCATCAAAAAAGATAAGGAAGGACACTTCTTATTAATCAAAGGAAAAATCCACCAAGATGAACTCTCGATCCTAAATATCAATGTTCCAAATACAAGGGCACCTACATACACAAAAGAAACCTTACTAAAGCTCAAAGCACACATTGCGCCCCAAAATATACAGAGTCCAAAGAGCGACTTCAGGCCAGAGAGAAGAGGTAAGACCAACTTTTCTGCTCCAAGTGTCCTGCCTGGTGTACACAGGACACATGTTCACAGGAACACCTGAAGATCGGTAGACAGGAACGACTACACACCTGAAAGCAGAACACTCTTTTCCCATAACTTGCTGAAAGAAAACAGGAAAACAGGTCTACAGCACTCCTGACACACAGGCCTATAGGACGGTCTAACCACTGTCAGAAATAGCGGAACAAGGTAACACCAGAGACAACATGATGGCAAGAGGCAAGCATAGGAATCCAAGCAACAGAAACCAAGACTACATGGCATCATCAGAGCCCAATTCTCCCACCAAAACAAACACTGAATATCCAAACACACCAGAAAAGCAAGACCTGGATTTAAAATCACATTTGGTCATGATGATGGAGGACTCAAGAAAGACATAAAGAATTCCCTTAGAGAAATGCAGGAAAACACAAATAAACAAGCAGAAGCCTATAGAGAGGAAATGCAAAAATCCCTGAAAGAATTCCAGGAAATCACAATCCAACAGGTGAAGGAATTAAAAATGGAAATAGAAGCAATAAAGAAAGAACAAAGGGAGACAACGCTGGATATAGAAAACCAAAGGAAGAGACAAGAAGCCGTAGATACAAGCATCACCAGCAGAATACAAGAGGTAGAAGAGAGAATCTAAGGAGCAGAAGATTCCATAGAAATGATTAGAATAACTGTCAAAGATAATGTAAAACAGAAAAAGCTACTAGTCCAAAATATACAGGAAATCCAGGACCCAGTGAGAAGATCAAACCTAAGGAAATAGGTATAGAAGAGAGGGAAGACTCACAACTCAAAGGTCCAGTAAATATCTTCAACAAAATCATAGAAGAAAACTTCCCTAACCTAAAGAAAGAGCTGCCCATAAACATACAAGAAGCCTACAGAACTCCAAATAGATTGGACCAGAAAAGAAACTCCTCCTGTCACATAAGAGTCAAAACACGAAATGCACAAAACCAAAAAAGAATATTAAAGGCAGTTAAGGGGAAAAGATCAAGTAACATATAAAGGCAGACCTATCAGAATTACACCAGACTTCTCACCAGACACTATGAAAGCCAGAAGATCCTGGACAGATGTCATATAGACCCTAAGAGAACACAAATGCCAGCCCAGGTTACTGCATCCAGCAAAACTCTCAATTAACATAGATATAGAAACCAAGAGTCAAAACCCAATTTACACAATATCTTTCTACAAATCCAGCTTTGCAAAGGAAAATAAATGGTAAAGGCCAACACAAGGAGGCAAGTTAGACCCTACAAAAAGCAAGAAATTAATTGTTTTGAAACAAAACAAAAAGAAGACAAGCACACAAACATAATCTCACATCCAAATATGAATAAACAGGAAGCAACAATCACTGTTCCTTAATATCTCTCGACATCAATGGACTCAGTTCCCCAATAAAGAGACACAGATTAACAAACTGGATATGCAATGAGGACCCAACATTTTGCTGTCTACAGGAAACATATTTCAGTGACAAAGACAGTCACTACCTCAGAGTAAAAGGCTGGAAGACAACTTTCCAAGCAAATGGTCTGAAGAAGCAAGCTGGAGTAGCCATTGTAATATTGAATAAAATCGATTTTCAACCAAAAGTCATCAAAAAAGATAAGGAAGGACACTTCTTATTAATCAAAGGAAAAATCCACCAAGATGAACTCTCGATCCTAAATATCAATGTTCCAAATACAAGGGCACCTACATACACAAAAGAAACCTTACTAAAGCTCAAAGCACACATTGCGCCTCACACAATAATAGTGGGAGATTTCAACACCCAACTCTCATTAATGGACAGATCATGGAAAGAGAAAATAAACAGAGACATATACTAAGAGAAGTCATGAACCAAAAGGATTTAACAGATATTTATAGAACATTCTCTCCTAAAGCATAAGGATATACAATCTTCTCACCAGCTCATGGTACTTTCTCCAAAATTGATCAAATAATTGGTCATAAAACAGGCCTCAACATACAATGAAAGATAGACATAATCCCATGCATCCTATCAGACCACCACTGGCTAAAGCTGGTCTTCAATAAAAATAAGGAAAGAACGCTCACATATACATGGAAGTTGAACAATGATCTACTCAATGATAACCTGGTCAAGGAAGAAATAAAGAAAGAAATTAAAGACTTCTTAGAATTTAATGAAAATGAAGATACAACATACCCAAACTTATGGGACACAATGAAAGCTGTGCTAAGAGTAAAACTCATAGCGCTGAGTGCCTGCAGAAAGAAACAGGAAAGAGCATATGTCAGCAGCTTGACAGCACACCTAAAAGCTCTAGAACAAAAAGAAGCAAATACACCCAGGAGGAGTAGAAGGTAGGAAATCAAACTCAGAACTGAAATGAACCAAGTAGAAACCAAAAGGACCATAGAAAGAATCAACAGAACCAAAAGTTGGTTCTTTGAGAAAAACAAGATATATAAACCCTTAGCCAGACTAACAAGAGGGCACAGAGAGTGTGTCCAAATTAACAAAATCAGAAATGAAAAGGGAGACATAACTACAGAATCAGAGGAAATTCAAAAAATCATCAGATCCTACTACAAAAGCCTATATTCAGCAAAACTTGAAAGTCTGGAGGAAATGAACAATTTCCTAGGCAGATACCAGGTACCAAAGTTAAATCAGGAACAGATAAACCATTTAAACAACCCCATAACTCCTAAAGAAATAGAAGCAGTCATTAAAAGTCTCCCAACCAAAAAGAGCCCAGGACCTGATGGGTTCAGTGCAGAATTCTAACAGACCATCATAGAAGAACTTATACCAATACTATCCAAACTATTCCACAAAATAGAAACAGATGGATCACTACCGAATACCTTCAATGAAGTCACAATTACTCTTATACCTAAACCACACAAAGACACAACAAAGAAAGAGAACTTCAGACCAATTTCCCTTATTAATATCGACACAAAAATATGGAATAAAATTGTTGCAAACCGAATACAAGAGCACATCAAAACAATCATTCGTCATGATCAAGTAGGCTTCATTCCAGGGATGCAGGGATGGTTTAATATATGGAAAAGGATCAACGTAATCCATTATATAAACAAAGTGAAAGATAAAAACCACATGATCATTTCATTAGATGCTGAGAAAGCATTTGACAAAATTGAACAACCGTTAATGATAAAAGTCCTGGAAAGAACAGGAACTCAAGGATCATACCTAAGCATATTAAAAGTCATTTACAACAAACCAGTAGCTAATATTAAACTAAATGGAGAGAAACTTGAAGCAATCCCACTAAAATCAGGGACTAGACAAGGCTGCCCACTTTCTCCCTACTTATTCAATATAGTTCTCGAAATCCTAGCCAGAGCAATCAGACAACAAAAGGAGATCAAGAAGATACAGATTGGAAAGGAAGAAGTCAAAATATCACTATTTGCAGATGATTTGATAGTGTATTTAAGTGATCTCAAAAGTTCCACCAGAGAACTACTAAAGCTGATAAACACCTCCAGAAAAGTGGCTGGGTATAATATTGACTCAAATAAATCAGTAGCCTTCCTCTATACAAAACAGAAACGAGCCGAGAAAGAAATTAGGGAAATGACACACTCATAATAGTTCCAAATAATATAAAATACCTCTGTGTGACTTTAACCAAGCAAGTGAAAGATCTGTACCGTAAGAACTTCAAGCCTTCTGAAGAAAGAAATTGAAGAAGATCTCAGAAGATGAAAAGATCCTCCATGCTCATGGATTGGCAGGATTAATATAGTAAAAATGGCCAATTTTTCCAAAAGCGATCAACAGATTCAATGCAATCCCCATCAAAATTCCAATCCAAATCTTCATAGAGTTAGACAGAACAATTTGCAAATTCATCTGGAATAATAAAAAAACCAGGATAGCTAAAATTATCCTCAACAATAAAAGGACTTCAGGGGGAATCACTATCCCTGAACTCAAACAGTATTTCAGAGCAATAGTGATAAAAACTGCATGGTATTGGTACAGAGACAGAAAGATAGACCAGTGGAATAGGATGAAGATGCAGAAATGAACCCACACACCTATGGGCACTTGATTTTTGAAAAAGGAGCCAAAACCATCCAATGGAAAAAAGATAGCATTTTCAGCAAATGGTGCTGGTTCAACTGGAGGTCAGCATGTAGAACAATGCAGATCGATCCATGCTTATCACCCTGTACACAGCTTTAGTCCAAGTGGATCAAGGACATCCACATCAAACTAGACACACTCAGACTAATAGAAGAAAAAGTGGGGAAGCATCTCGAACACATGGGCACTGGAGAAAACTTCCTGAAAAAAACACTAATGGCTTATGCTCTAAGATCAAGATTTGACAAATGTGATCTCATAAAACCACAAAGCTTCTGTAAGGCAAAGGACACTGTGGTTAGGACAAAACAGCAACCAACAGACTGGGAAAAGATCTTTACCAATCCTACAACTGATAGAGGACTCATATCCAAAATATACAAAGAATTCATGAAGGCAGACTGCAGGGAGACAAATAACCCTAATAAAAATGGGGTTCACAGACACACTCAAACTAATAGAAGAAAAACTAGGGAAGCATCTGGAACACATGGGCACTGGAAAAAATTTCCTGAACAAAAAACCAATGGCTTATGCTCTAAGATCAAGAATCAACAAATGGGATCTCATAAAACTGCAAAGCTTCTGTAAGGCAAAGGACACTGTGGTTAGGACAAAACGGCAACCAACAGATTGGGAAAAGATCTTTACCAATCCTACAACAGATAGAGGCCTTATATCCAAAATATACAAAGAAATCAAGAAGTTAGACCGCAGGGAGACAAATAACCCTATTAAAAAATGGGGTTCAGAGCTAAACAAAGAATTCACAGCTGAGGAATGCCGAATGGCTGAGAAACACCTAAAGAAATGTTCAACATCTTTAGTCATAAGGGAAATGCAAATCAAAACAACCCTGAGATTTCACCTCACACCAGTGAGAATGGCTAAGATCAAAAACTCAGGTGACAGCAAATGCTGGCGAGGATGCGGAGGAAGAGGAACACTCCTCCATTGTTGGTGGGGTTGCAGACATGTACAACCATTCTGGAAATCAGTCTGGAGGTTCCTCAGAAAATTGGACATTGAACTGCCTGAGGATCCAGCTATACCTCTCTTGGGCATATACCCAAAAGATGCCCCAACATATAAAAAAGACACGTGCTCCACTATGTTCATCACAGCCTTATTTATAATAGGCAGAAGCTGGAAAGAACCCAGATGCCCATCAACAGAGCAATGGATACAGAAAATGTGGTACATCTACACAATGGAATATTACTCAGCTATCAAAAACAATGACTTTATGAAATTCGTAGGCAAATGGTGGGAACTGGAAAATATCATCCTGAGTGAGCTAACCCAATCACAGAAAGACATACATGGTATGCACTCATTGATAAGTGGCTATTAGCCCAAATGCTTGAATTACTCTAGATGCCTAGAACAAATGAAACTCAAGACGGATGATCAAAATGTGAATGCTTCACTCCTTCTTTAAAAGGGGAACAAGAATACCCTTGCCAGGGAAGAGAGAAGCAAAGATTAAAACAGAGACTGAAGGAACACCCATTCAGAGCCTGCCCCACATGTGGCCCATACATATACAGCCACCCAATTAGACAAGATGGATGAAGCAAAGAAGTGCAGACCGACAGGAGCCGGATGTAGATCTCTCCTGAGAGACACAGCCAGAATACAGCACATACAGAGGCCAATGCCAGCAGCAAACCACTGAACTGAGAATAGGACCCCCGTTGAAGGAATCAGAGAAAGAACTGGAAGAGCTTGAAGGGGCCTGAGACCCCATATGTACAACAAAGCCAAGCAACCAGAGCTTCCAGGGACTAAGCCACTACCTAAAGACTATACATGGACTGACCCTGGACTCTGACCTCATAGGTAGCAATGAATAGCCTAGTAAGATCACCAGTGGAAGGGGAAGCCCTGGGTCCTGCTAAGACTGAACCCCCAGTGAACTAGACTGTTGGCGGGAGGGCGGCAATGGGGGGAGGGTGGGGAGGTGGAGGGGCTAGGGGGATGTTGGCCCAGAAACCGGGAAAGGGAATAACATTCGAAATGTAAATAAGAAATGCTCAAGTTAATTAAAAAAATAAAAAAAATAGGATTCAGAGCTAAACAAAGAATTCACAGCTGAGGAATGCCCAATGGCTGAGAAACACCTAAAGAAACGTTCAACATCTTTAGTCATAAGGAAAATGCAAATCAAAACAACCCTGAGATTCCACCTCATACCAGTGAGAATGGCTAAGATCAAAAACTCCAGTGACAGCAGATGCTGTCCAGAATGTGGAGAAAGAGGAACACTCCTCCCTTGTTGGTGGAATTGCAGACTGGTACAGCCATTCTGGAAATCAGTCTGGAGGTTCCTCAGAGAATTGGACATTGAACTACCTGAGGACCCAGCTATACCTCTCTTGGGCATATACCCAAAAGATGCCCCAACATATAAAAAAGACACGTGCTCCACTATGTTCAAGGCAGCCTTATTTATAATAGCCAGAAGCTGGAAAGAACCCAGATGCCCTTCAAGACAAAAATGGATACAGAAAATGTGGTACATCGATTCAATGGAATATTACTCAGTTATCACAAACAATGACTTCATGAAATTCATAGGCAAATGGTCGGAACTGGAAAATATCATCCTGAGTGAGGTAACCCAATCACAGAAAAACACATATGGTATGCACTCACTGATAAGTGGATATTAGCCCAAATGCTCGAAGTACCCTAAATGCACAGAACACATGAAACTCAAGAAGGATGACCAATATGTGGATTCTTTACTCCTTCCTAAAAGGTGAAGAAGAATACCCTTGGGAGGTCATAGGGGGGCAAAGTTTAGAACAGAGACTGAAGGAACGCCCATTCAGAGCCTGCCCCACATGTGGCCCATACATATACAGCCTCCATACTAGATAAGATGGGTGAAGCAAAGAAGTGCAGGCTGACAGGAACCGGATGTAGATCTCTCCTGAGAGACACAGCCAGGACCCCCATTGAAGGATTCAGAGAAAGGAGTGAAAGAGCTTGAAGGGGCTTGAGACCCCATATGAACAACAATGCCAACCAACCAGAGCTTCCAGGGACTAAGCCACTACCCAAAGACTATACATAGACTGACCCTGGGCTCCAACCTCATAGGTAGCAGTGAATAGCCTAGTAAGGACACCAGTGGAAGGGGAAGTCCTTGGTCCTGCCAAGACTGAACCCCCAGTGAACGGGATTGTTGCGGGGAGGGCGGTAATGGGTGGAGGATGGGGAGGGGAACACCCATATACTGGGAGGGGTAGGGTTTAGGGCGATGTTTGCCTGGAAACCAGGAAAGGGAATAACAATTGAAATGTAAATAAGAAATATCCAATTTAATAAAGGTGGAGAAAAAAGAAAAACAAAGAACAATTTAACATTAAAGAAAGTATTTAACATATGCCACAATTCTCTATATTGATTACATTTTATATAGGTATATATTTTCAAATAATACACATTACAAAAATACATATTTTTATCTCAATACCTATCCTAATGTTCCAAAATACATTTCCTGTCTCCGGAATGGTTGCAGTTAATTGGTCACATCCATCTCTAAGGATGGATTGCTCTAAGGCCCCATTTCCAATCAATGAATTTTCCATTTCAGTGCTTCTTACAACTTCCCATTTTTTCCCATTTTTATCCAGCCTCTTATGTCCTCTAAATCAGATTTCTTCGGCAGAGTTGTAATTGGTCTCTAGGTTTCAAACACTTCTCCTTATTTCTGATCCTGCTCACTATTGACAGATTAATCTTCCTAAAAGTTTCACATCACTGTTTGTCGTGTTATCTCTGTCAGAACTTTTAAATAAGGGAACAAATGCAAAGATAGAACAGATTGTTTACTTGTGGAACAGATTTGAAAGCAAGAAGGTTTTTGTATTTATTTTAATATCTTATGCTATTGTGCAATGATTTAATAATTAATCATCTAATAGTGGTCATTTGTAATTAGTATAATTAAATTACTTACAGTTGAAGTAACCCCTATAACATGATTCCAACATCTTGTATGCTACTTATTCCATCAATTAAAATTCCTACTTTTTCTATACTGTCTCTAATTTTACACTATTAAAATTATATCCCTGTATTACTTTAAACCTAAATTCCAATCTTCTATAACTTCACAATTATATAAACAACTAATTTTACTGTGTATAAAATCTTGCTTCTTATGACAACAAATGACTTTTAGCTCATCAACGTTTTCCACTGAACTATCTGCTTAACTTCCCCCCTCACATTAAATAAAAACATTATTTTTTAAGCCTAAGATCCTTTTTCTTTGCAGTAAAGAAAACAATAGCTTGGAAACACAAAATGATCCTTAAATAGATATTTATGTCTCCTTTAGGCCAACACTGTAATGTTCCACAGATAATATTTTGTGGGATAATTTTTCCTTTGCTTCAAAATTAAGGCAAAGCCCAGATTGTGGCAGCCCTTGAAGACCTTGCAAGAGAATCCCCACTGCTGCAGTGTTTGAATCTGGGACAGGGAGCTTAGTTTGAATGCTATTCACTAGCTGGGTATATGCATGACTCTCTTTCCAATCCGGGTAAATTGCTGGGTACCACTCTCAGCATGTAGGTCTTCAACTTGACTTCAAGCTATAAAGACTGTGAACAGCTGTGTAAGTGTCCCTTTGTTCAGCTTCATTTCTATGTGCAACACTCAGAAGTCGACGTTTTCTTGAACTACTATCATTGTGCAGCCTGCATAAGAAAAATTCAAGAGGCGACGCCATTAATGATTTTTTAATGAAAGAGTAAATTGCTGTGTCACAGAGTACATGAAACGAGCCAGCTTAACCACCGACTAAGCAAAACAGAAATAAAAATCTTGTAAACACATACATAATTTGGACACCATTCCTCTTTCCCTTTCCCTGCAAATGACAGAATGAAACTGGATCAAAGAAAACAAATGAATATATCCAGCTTCTTGGGCAGATTAACTGATATTTTTACTACATGTTTGATCCAAGTTTCACTGCGGTAAGCAATTCAGGCAAAGATCTGATTACTCTATTTATCATTTGATGGTCTTTACAAAAGCTGAAAATTACACTCTCCCTAAATCTTATATTAGCTGGCAGTAAGCACAGAAATGATGGCCAAGACTTTCCTTGCATAATGCTGGTACATTGCCAAGACATACACAACAGCTCTTTTGGCCTTTGCTTTCCCTCATAGCTGATGACACAGGAGAGAGGTAGAGATGCGGTCTTTACTTCAGCTTCCAGCTGCGGCTTCTGTCAGTTTCCCCAGTAAACTACACAGTCACCCGCAGCCACAGCAGTCATTTACCAACCGTGTCCCTGTGAACAAGGGAGTGGAGCTTTCAGCTCAGTGGGTGTAACACTAGCGATTAAGTAAGGTTACCATTAAAAGATTTTAAAAGATAGGGGAGAGGGGAAACTAAATAGGAAATTATACATTTTTTAAATTAGACACAATAAATAATGCATATATAAAATAAGATAGAGAAAATTTAATTTTTCTCTTTCTGTCCATATTGGCATTGCACTCAAGTGAAAAACCCATCCAAAAGAAAAACTCCTTTTTACTCTATTTATTATATTTGGTCTCTCTTAAACATATACCTGAAACAATGTATTTTTAAATTCTGCCTCTGCCTTTTGATCCCAAATCAAGTGCCACTGCCAGTCCTAGCTACTGTTGCTCTTTGTTGCAAGAAGTGCTTATAACAGTCACACACATAGGACACTGTCATTTATGCTGTCAATTTCCATCTGTATAAATGTCAATTTCATCCGAATAAATCTGTAATCAGGATGATTATGAACTCATGATGGTTCCTGTTGTCAATATGCTGGAGGCTAAAATCACTTGGGAGTTGGGTCTCTGGGTATGTCTAAGGGGTGGTGTCTTGATTTTGTTAAATAATGTGGGAAGACCCATCTTGACTGTAAACAGATACAGTCCTTCAGTAGGGATTTTGGTCTCTATAAAAAGGAAAGCACAGCGATAACAACCAGAATTCACTGCCTTTACTCACTGTGTAACATACTCAGTTCCTGCAGATTTGACTCCAAGGTCACGATGGCCTGGACCTTGAACTGTGAGTAAGAATAAACCTTTTCTCCCTCAAGTTGCCTGTTTATTTTTATTACAGCAATAGTTAAAAAACCAAGACAACACACACATGCACACGCGCACACATATGTCTTTGTGGCTATCTAATGGTTATCTCCAAAGATTTGTTTAGTAAAGTTTCTGGAGTAATGATTGGTTCATTTTCTTTTTCTTCTGCACCCTTCATTCTCCTAACTGATTCAGGTTAAGACGTCTTTCAAGACCTCACTAACAGTATCATCTTCCACATCTCTCATGTTTTTTTAATCACCATTTTCTCTAAAGAATGACAGAACTAGGCCTTTAAAAATTATATTTAATGATAGGAACACACAATCTTCTGAAAACAGGAGGCCAATAGTAAGGAGACATATCTACAGAGGAAATCAACACGACACTATGGAAGCATTTCCATGGAGAAAGTTGCATCTTATTCTTCATTGAGAAAGTTGGTGTGTTAGCAACACCTTGAAGGAGAGTGACCTGAAGTAGAATGACTCTTTGACATAATAATTTCATCATCCATTTGGTTTCAATCTAAATCCACTGGTAAGGTACCAAACTTTTTACAGATATCATTTTATACTCATATCCTGAAAACCTGATCATTATCCAGAACATATCACACTGACATGTATTAACCAAATGAGTAAATCTGTAATTTTGAGTCTTAAGGTCTCAGCAAATGCATGGTGCCTTGGCATGCTGAGTACTTTGAGATCAAAGACATCATAGGTACCTCAGATGACTTCCATATGACCTGCTTTTTATTGTCTCATGCCTCTCTCTCTCTCCTCAAAGCAATTCATAGACACCAGAATTCCTCTTCTCCAGTATGTATTTTAACACAATGCACATGCCAAATTGGACAGGGAAAAGTCCATGAAAACTCAACCCTACACAAAGAACTACAGGCAACTGAGAAAACACAACTGGTTGTCTATCGTCAAACAGTATATACAAGTACTAATACAAAAGATTCATACAAGTAGCATTATACAGACTGAATAAGTAATGCTAAGGAATGAATATGTGTATATACAGATGAATGTGATAATAAGTAGTGAAAGAAGAGGACATTAATTTGGAGAAAAGTAAAGAGGGGTATATAGGAGGGTTTGCAGAAAAGAAAGGGAAAATGATGTATTTATACTTTAATCCAAAAACAAAATAAAGCATCTAGAAATACTTTCTATCCTCCCTTGATACTTTCTGAGTATGACCTAGCCATTAAAAAACAATCTCAAATCTACCTTGTCAAAGGACCATACTGCAAAAAATCTCTTTCCTCATATTCAGGAAGAAAGAGGATTCTATACAAAGACCTCAGGAAGAATGTGAATGGGTGTCCCTTTCGGTCTCTTGTCGTCTAGACATGTGCTCTGTCTGATCACATTTCTAAAGTGGCATCTATTGTTCATCAAAGATAAGCAGAACAATTATTATCTCTTTACTGAGTCTTCAAGTCTCCATTTCTGAATGTTCACATATCATATCAAACATGGATGAAATATGTCATTTATGCCTTTCTTTTCACCATGACATATGCAATGGATAGGCAAGGCTTCATACTTTGCTGGCCCCACATCCTTATACAAGCCAATATTTATGTGTTACCATCATCTAAAGCTACATAAATCCAAGAACTAGTTTCTCCCAGATATTCTTTAATCTTTCCAATGTTCACATGACCAGAAATTGATCACAGGACTCTTCAAATGCTATTGCTTGCACTCAGAAAATTATTGCAATATTTTTGTTTGCTCTGTAATTCTGAAGCTTCAACATGTTAGGATAGTAGACATTTTGTTTTGTTAGAATTTTTGGTCTCATAGGCAAAGTAAGGGTTAACAAATCAACTTTAAATCTATGTTATCTGAAGAGCATATGTAGAATCTATTATGTTTAAAACAGTTTGTCTCTAAAGAACTTCAACTGGTGATTTTAAAGAAATAAACTGTGTGCATCAGCAAACATATGAAATCTATCAACTATGTTATTCTTATTAAAATACAACTCCATTTGCCCCATGTATGCATATGTAACTTCTAAAATTTCAGGTTTATGAATTTCCAGATGCTGGATTTACATCGAGATTAAGCCCTGAACCCAGTTAATTAAAGTCACAGTGGTTTAATTGCTTCCCTTCCCTTCCGTACTCCATAAGACTGTGCTCTGTTCCAGCAATACTCTCCTACTCAAATTCTAGAGAAAAAACGTTTTTTTATTTCAACTGTCAATATAGACAGAAACCTATGATTAAGATGCATGCCACATATACATCTATATTGCTTTTAAGTGCCTTCAACAACCCTATTTCAAACCCTAATCGCCTTTTATCTGTAGTGCATCAAAAGTCTTCTGTCAAAACCTGACCCTTATCTCCTTTTCTCTTACTCCAATTGATCAAATTTGCCTCAATCCAAGTGAAACATATCCATTTTTAAGAGCTGCTGGGAGCAAACTCACTAGATCGCATCTTCCTGGATACAGTGCTGCTTCTATGGTGACGCTACCTAAATACTCTGGCCTGAATCCATCTTGGGAAACTCATTACTAGTGAGAGAAACAGAGAAATATTTCTCATGTTCTAGTTACACATTTCTTGTCTGATTGAACTTATTTAAATCATTTTTTTAAAAATCCTCTGGTTGTCAGCTGATAGTCATAAAATTGAAGTATTAGCTCATTATCATCATCTCTTTTATGATTCGTCTGTCAACTAGCCTTACCCCTTATTTTGTATTTTATATAATTCTGTATATGCTTCTTCAACATGCGTTACAGTGGTTACAGATGAATTAAATGTTGTTAATCCAAGACTTCGACTGGCTACTGTCTGCTGCTGCTTAGTGACTTAATTATGTTAGACAAACTAAATTGTTTCAAATGAACCTTCACAAAGGTCCTTAATAAAATAAAGCAGTGATTTTATTTTGTGTTATCTGCTTTCTGCCAGAAGGCTCTCTTGGGGTTTCTGCAGTTTGCCTTTCTCTCCTATTAGCTAGCAAGCACAATCTACTGAGCCTGTGAACCTTGCAGGAGCTTACTCTGAAAATATTTCTCTCTTTGACAGGCACTGTGGTAAAATTTGGAGGTGCTGTGTAAGCAGCAAGATTTAGTGGTTTTCTCTTAAGGGAGCTGGTTACAGAAGTGACTTAGAATGCCCGGGGAAAGAAAGAAGAACTTTCATATTGATAGTGTATGGAGGGTATAACTTTATATACAATTCTGAGTTGAGTGGATATTTGAAATAGAGAGGCAGTTTTCACAGTAGAATTTAAAATGTCAGCAAATTCATAGAGGGCCTGCCTTAGACAGCAGGCAGTAAAAGGTATTAAATTTTAAAATAGGAGGTTCTATTATTTCTTCAGTTGGCTCTGTGCATGGCAGAAGTTCAGCAGCAAGGGGAGATCTTGGTCTGTTATCTCTAAGATCGCCCATATTAGCCATGATTTCCTCAGAATGAGGCCCCTCACCCTGTGTCTGTGATGAGAGGTTGGTGTGCACGCTACAGTTCTCATGCTGCCTACAGCAGTCTGACAAGCAGGTCAAATAAATGAAAACTATAATAGGATAATACAGTTACTACCCTTCTGAGCAAGCTATGCACTGTGTAGCAACTAGAGTGGGGACCTTTGTGGAAGGGGTCAGACAAAAGAAACTCTCTGTGGGAAGAGCTGCATGGGACAGGGTAAGCTTTCCTGACTTCATGTTGCTATTCTTAGCGTTCCCTCAGCATGAAGCCTGAGCTCAGCAGAACTGGTCTATTGTATAGAATTCTTTCTTTCTCCTCATGTGCACATTCCCATAGGAAAACACCAGCACACCAACCCTATATAAGATTCTGGTATTTCAAAACTGTTCCATCTTCACAACTCTTCTTGCTTATCAAATACCAAACCACAGTGGGACTTGCTGGTGTTTTAATCCTTTTGTTTTGCTAGAGCACAGTGATGCTGACACAACAGAACTAGAGGAGAAGCAGCATCTCAGTTACGGTTATTGCAAAGTTTTATCTTTGCAAGAGGGACCTTAGGTTCTAACTGGTGGGCATCTATTAAAAATACGTCTCTAGATCTCTCTTTACAGATTTTACATGGACAGAGTCAGGAAACATAAAGAATATGCATTAAATAGAAATCATTAGAAATCGATTAAGGGTTGACAAAGGTGGTGCAGCAGGCTATGGCTCTTGTTACATAGGCCTAATGGCCGCCAACAATCCCCTGAACACGAGTAAAGTTTGAAGAAAAGAAGTACACACAGACACACAAACATCATATACATATACACACAGAGATCACACAAACACATTCCCACAAACCTCACACACACCAGCACACACACATCACACACATACACACACACACACATACATATCACATACACATATACATACACACACATACATATCACACACACACACATCACACACACATCACACACACACATCACACACATATAAACATCACATACATACAAAACTATCACACACAAACACACAGGCAAATAAATGTCTCACACACACACATACACAAATACACATGTATGTTTCAATCATCCAAATGAGCAGTTTTTATCCAAATAAGAGTTGTATTGTATTCTTTACTAGAAAAAAAAGGAAACACAACACAAAGAGCTATATTCTACATACATAAAGTAGAACACAGAGCGAAAATAAACAGCATCTTTCCAGCAAGCTTGGGGAAATATTAACAAAGAACTCCCAGGAATTTAAAGCTTCCTAGCACCCAGAAGTCTAGCAGGAATCTGTAATTAGGCCCTTGGGGAAGCATAAGAAAGGGATGTAAAGCTGAAAAGGAATAAAGAAAAGAATGTTTAAAAAATACAGTTTGGATAGTAATGGGACCTAGTTTCATTTTTAAAATATGAACTCTCCAAAAGCCAGGCATGATGCAGAATCTTTGAATGTCCAACACTAAATGCAAGGATTTTGCAAGAAAACAAACGACAACTAAAAGAATTCCCAGAACCATCTCAGTACCATGACCAACAATGAATTTACAGCAGTAATCTGGAGGAAGGAGCACTAATTTATGTTAAAATGCACTATGAATCAATCATATTCCTCAGACTTTGAGTGAATTTCTTAGCAAAATTTGACATTAGGAGTCTATATACCTTTGGTTCTCTAGGTTTTTCTAGACAGGTAAATGCAAAATTCTTTAAGTCATAAAATGGTCATCTCTTTTACTTCTTTCAAGCAACTTGGCATCTGTCTCCCCTTTGTAGTTATTCCTTTTTTTTTTTTTTTTTTTTTTTTTGGAGCTGGGGACCGAACCCAGGGCCTTGCGCTTGCTAGGCAAGCGCTCTACCACTGAGCTAAATCCCCAACCCTTGTAGTTATTTTCATTCTCTCTTACCTTTTTTTAAAAATCCTAACCCCAAATTTCCCAGAAAAGGATGATTTAAAAAGTCAGCAAGGAAGGGAATATATAAATAGGTTGTCTTCTTAACATAATACTTTAAAAAAATGATTAAATTTGCTTTTGACTATTTTACATAATGTTCATCACACTTGCACCTCCACCCTCACCCATCTCCCTGCTATCCCTGTCTACTCCCTGTCTTCCCTAAAAGTCACTTCTTTTCATTCATAGTTACTTGTGTTATTTTGTGACATTGAGTTTAACCAGAGCCATCAGTATGAACATGGGTTTGGAGCTCTCTGTTGGGAGTTGGGTTGACTCAGCAGTACATACAAAACTGCACTATGGAACGCATTATATATATGGTCTCATAATGCAAAATTCTGATTTAACTTGTAAAGATTGCTGCATCATTAGCAACAAGAGTCTCAAACAATTGTCAGCAAATAGTGATGATTACATCCTGTTCAAAAAAACGTCACTGCCTATCGTGTTGACTATGGCTATTCATAACACATGTTTTAGACTGAATTCTATGAACACATCCTTTCTACAAGCAGAATACTGACAATTAAAAAGCAATCTCTTTTCAACCCCATAGGAAGAACAATATCAACCAAACAGACCACCCAAAGCTCCGAGGGACTAAACCACCAACCAAAGAGTATACATGGAGAGACCCAAGACTCCAGCTGCATATGGAGCAGAGGGTGGCCTTGCCAGGCATCAGTGGGAGGAGAGGTCCTTGATTCTGTCAAGGCTAGATGCTCTAGGGTAGGTGAATGTCAGGGCAGGAAGGTAGGAGGGAGAGGGTGGATGGGTGGATAGGGAGCACCCTCATAGAAGCAGGGTTGGAGACATGGGATAGTAGGTTTCTGGAGGGGAAACCAGGAAAGGGGATAACATTTAAAATGTAAACAAAAAATTAAATAAAAGTATTGAAGCAAAAAAAAAAGATTTTGATTATATAGAGTTCCTCCGTTAAAATTTTTATTAATTTATTTATTCACGTCACATCCCAATATCAGCCCCCATCTCTTCCCAGGACCCCCTCACATGGATCCTCTTCCAATTCCCTGATCCCCTTCTCCGCTGAGAAGGGGGTGACTCTGTATCACACCCCTCACTCTCCGTACCCTCTGTAACCTCCCTACCCATCCTCCCTACCCACCCTTCTCCCATCCCCTGGCATCAAGTCATTGCAGAACTAGTGGTGCATCCTCTCCCACTGAGGCCAGACAAGACAGCCTAGTTAGGAAAGTGAGATACACCGGCAGGCAACAGATTCAGGGACGGCTCCTGCTCCAGTTGTTGTTGGGATCCACGTGAAGACCAAGCTGAATATCTCCTACATATATGCAGGGGACCTAGTTCCAGCCTATGTATGCTTTTTGTTGGTGGGAGCCCCCAAGGCACTACATTAGCTGACTCTTTCGATCTTCCTGTGGAGTTCCTGTCCCCTTCCAGTCCCACAGAACTTTCAGGAACTCACATGGAAGATCCTTGATGAATGGTACCAATTATTTAATTCACTATAAACACTGCCATAATGCAAATGTCAGAAAAAACTACCTTTCAATTCTAAGCATATAGAGAAATGTACTATATTTGTATACATTAATATATCTAGTCTAAAATGTGATTTATTAAATATCTCCCCATAAAAATAGCTTAAAGTAAAGGGAATTTAATTACAACTTCTCAGCTCTAGCTTGCTAATAATATATATTATGGAGATTTAGAAAATATTACCTTACCACAATTACCACTGCATCCTTGGTGATCATAAAATCATGCATATTTCCTACACATATGTATATATACACCACTTACACTACTCCCCAACACACACACACACACACACACACACACACACACACGCATATATAGCAAAACATATTCTTACAGCAAAAAGCATATAATTTTATCTCAAGGCTTAGGAGAAATTATGGATGAATTAAAACGTAGGAAAAGTAAGTCAACAATTGCTATTAATTATATCTCATAACTCTTAATTTTCCATAATATGAAGCCTATACAGTGATTCTGAAAATGAGTTTTCTGGTGTGTGTATCTTTTCCAAAATGTTTTAAAGTAATACATAGAAAATACTCTAAATCAATGTTCTTACTAATTAAAGGGATAAATGTCATAAAGATGAGTTTTACCAAAACTGTTATAAACACAATGAGCCTCTGATCAAAATCTCAACAATTATTTTGTTAGAATAACTTTGATTTGAAACATACATGCAAGGAATGGATCACAACAATCCTGAAAAAATATTTAAGGATCACTATACAAATATCAGGAATGAAAATGTGAATATTGGTGCCAAGAGAAACAAATGTATTGAGAAACAAAACAGACCTAAGAAATGAGCTTATACATCCTATGCACCTACCATTCATGAGCTAAAATTATCTGAGCCATCAAATCATGATGTAGTCAATAGATACACTATACAACTGGCTCGGTTACCAGCCCACTAGCTAGTAGTTACAGAAAAACCGCGGTGTCAGGCACTGTTATGGAAGTTTATTCCTTTCGTTTAGTTTCCACAATGACTTAGAAGATTAAATGACCCACTTCGTTGATGAAAAAACTATGCTACAGGAAGTAATATACCACTAATAGATGGCAGAGTCACCATATGTGTTTGAAAGGAGATTAATAAAATCCCTACCTAATGCCATAAAGACAAAGAATTCATTTAAAAGATAAGAACTTTATGAGGTCAGTGAGATGACTCGGTGAGTGGAAACACTTTTTCCAACAAGCCTGACAAGATAATCCCCCTGCTGTCCTCTGACTTCCACAAGTGCACTGTGGCCCACTAACATTCATTCACGCAGACACACATGCACACATAGATACAGACAGACAGACAGACAGACAGACAGACAGACAGACAGACAGATGGACAGATGGACAGACAGACGGACAGACAAGAGTTTTTAAAATAAAAGAAATGGAAAGCCTGAAGGACTAGGGCGTGGCTCAGCCAGCAGTAAAGTCCTAGCCAGGAGAGGCTGTTTGAGACCAGTTTGAAACATGAAACCTTGTCTAAGAAAGGGAAAAGGAATAACAAAATTTTTGAAAAGAAAAAGCAACTTGAAAAAATAAATAAAAGCATTAACATCTACTTTGAATGGAAATACTTGATTAGCAAAAGACTTCTTGATTAAGGTAACAAAAGCATTGATCATAAAGAAAACAGGATCCATCCTGTGTCAGGAAACAAAAGTTCATATTCTCCAAATTGTTGAAGTATACAAAGGATATTATTCAACAGACAAAAAGAGCAACAAGTGACTGAGAAAGAATATTTAAAATTCAGGCTAATCTTCAAACAGCACACAACGAAGGTCATGGTCACCTTCAAAACAGCCCATTCCCGTTATAATTAACGACCGTGGCTCTGTGCCTTGCTCATGGCCCTCTGAACACTTTCAGGAGTTCTACGCTCACTCATCATAATGCAAGCAGAAAACCTCCGGTCACCCCTACCAAACTCATGCTAATTTATGATGAGTTTTGCCTTTGCTTGTAATTCACGTGACCAATAAAAAGCAGAAGGAGCACTAGAAAGGGTTATTATGCATATCATAATCCATTATTTAAAAACACAAGGGTGACTGTTATGAAAATAACAAAATGCTTACATGATAGCTTTATTGATGCTCTTTTCAACTGAGCATGTTTGAAATAGTAATTAGAAATAAAAAATAAATGGACATAAATATCTCCTATCAAAAGAGTGGATATTTCTAGATTTTGATTCTCAAATCTTATTGCCATATAAAGCAACAAGCTGCAATCATTTAATACTTCAAGATCCACAGCATAAAGCTGGAAAGGTCCACTGTTTTACATTACACCTTACATCAAGTGACAGAACTAATTTCTCCCTGAGGAATTTTTAGCCCCTGACTTCTGAGTGTCTCCACAAACCATTGCTTTCTTAAGTATCTAGTGTTAACTGTCTTTAGAAAACTTGATGTTTGATAATATGCCACGTGCAGTACATAAAATAATCCTTCTGGGACTCCAGCCTTCCACTAACTTTGGTGTGCAAGAGGAGGTCAGGCAATTGATTTCATCGCTTACCATTCTCAATCCCCAAATAAAATGATATCCACAACCATTTGGAAGTCTGTAACTGTGGACCAGCAATTTGGTGTTTCACTGCTGCTTTTGAGATATGTGCTGGGGTCACCGCACTGACTATGCTGCTTTGATGACTTATGTGAGCTCTGGTATTTGAAATACTTCCACCCACAATGCTTGGAAGTTGTTATTGGCTGTTGGAAGACCATGTCTCTAGCACTCTGGTCTGGACAAATCCATGAAGTATCAGCTTACCAACAAGTACAAAGGGAAACTAATCTTGAAAGCAACTACTTGAACACTTGCTAAAATTGTATTATTCATACTTATGTCAACCATTTATAGGATTAATTAATGAATGAATTGAATTAGTGAGACAGTTGTTATGTTATTTATTAAACTATCACATTATAATTATTATGCAGCCTTTAATAATCAAAATTATATGTCTGTGGAACAACAAAACAAAAACTACTTAAAGAGTGTCAATGAAATGATTGTTTGAAAACTAAGTATGAAAATCCATTTCTAAAACAGGAATAGAAGAGAAAACGACAATAATTGCTAGGATAATTTGATTTGTTTTTTCACTCTAATTTTTTTTGTTTTATAGATCATTTTATAAAAGTAAACCTTAAATATTTGATCTTAGGTATTCTTAAGTCTCAGCTGCATCTACACGAGAGAATTATTTTTCCCCGGTAAATCTGGTTTAAACCAAGCTAGTCAGAGATTACTTTTAATTTTCTTGTGTGAACTGATTGTATTGACCTTTTCAAAGACAGCTGATGACTGGCTTGTATGAGTTAATTTCCTCTTCTGCTCCTCCGTTCATTGTTAATATTAAGGGTAAGGTTGGAGGAGGACACGTGAATTAATCCAAGGGAATCTTCGGTTTCTCTATGTATGATCTTTCATTTCATGAGAACCTTATATAACACCAGTCAAGAACAGAACAAATTTGAACAGCTCACCAAAGTGATTAACCAGAACCTTCAGCTCCTTCAAAATCCTCCGACATTTGCAAATGTATCAGACCTTCATGATAAATGTCAGCATATGAATGTACTTTAAATATAGTTATACTTTATTGAAACATAAGTGCTATTTTAAATTTTATCCCCAGGTAATAAATAAAATAATGATGTCATGCATTAAGAATTGTAATCTACAGTAAATAAAAAATAACCAATAAATTTTAAAAAAATAATAAAAATAATTGTAATCTATGAAACAGTTTTCGCTTGCATTTATTTTGTTTATTAATATAGTAATATGACAGATGTGATTGCATTTGCAGTTTTAGGCTTGGAACATTTCACTGTAGGTTAGAAAACTAACACTATTATGTGGCGGAAAAAGCTCAAAAGACCACTCTCCTAACTTGTGTGAGGCCTAGAATTCAGTCCCAGCAACTGATAGAAGCAAACAAAACCACCAAGCATCTCATTTAAGAAACCATGTGTCTCTCCCTCCATCCTCTCCTGACCTGATTCTGACCCTTCCTGCTTCCATCCCCCGCAGACCTCCAGTTCACCCACAATAAATATCCTATTTGCCATTCTGAGGGAGATCCACACACCACACCATGACCACCATTGAACACTCCTTGCTACTTAGCCAATGAGGAGTGCCCCCCACACCCACCTTGTTCCACATCCTTGTTCATATGAGCTGGCACTGGCAGCCATTCTGACAGGTGTTGAGATGGAATATCAGAGTCATTTTGATTTACTAAAGATGTTGAATATTTCTCCAAGTGTTTGTTGGCCATTTGATATTCCTCAGTTGAGAATTTTCTACTTAGATCTATACCTCATTTTTTTAACTAAGTTCTTTTTTATTGGATAGTTTATGTAGTTACATTTCAAATGTTATCCCAGTTCCAGTTTCCCCTCTCCAATCCCCCTGGGGGACCTGCTTTTATGAGGATGACCCCCCTCCCACCCACCCACTCCCAACTCAACACCCTGGCATTCCCCTACACTGGAGAAAAGAGCCTCTATAGGACCAAGGACTTCTCCAATTGATGCCAGAAAATGCCATCTTCTGCTACATATGCAGCTGGAGCCATGTGTACCATTTTGTTGGTGGTTTAGACCCTGGGAGCTCTGGAGGGTCTGGTTGGTTGATATTGTTCTTCCTATGGGTTTGAAAACATCTTTAGCCCTTTCGGTCCTTTCTCTAACTCCTCCATTGGGATCCCCATGCTCTCAGTCTGATAGTTAGCTGCAAGCATCCTCATCTGTATCAGTAAGGCTTTGGCAGAGCCTCTCAGGAGACATCCATATCAGGCTCCTGTCAGCAAAGCACTTCTTCACATCAGCAATAGTGACTGAGTTTGGTGGTTGCATATAGGATGGATCTCAGGTAGGGCAGTCTCTGGATGGCCTTTCCTTCACTCTGTGCACCACACTTTGTTGCTGTATTTCCTCCTGTGGGTATTTTGTTCCCCCTTCTAAGAAGGTCTAATGAATCCTCATTTGGGTCTTCCTTCTTCTTGAGCTTCATGGGGTCTGTGAATTGTATCTTGGGTATTCCAAACTTTTGGGCTAATATCCACTTATCAGTAAGTGCATACCATGTGTGCTCTTTTGTTACTAGGTTGCCTTACTTATTGTCTAGTTCCATCCATTTGCCTATGAATTTCATGAAGTCATTGTTTTTGATAGCTGAGTAGTACTTCATTGTGTAGATGTACCACATTTTCTGTATCCATTCCTCTGTTTAGGGACATCTGGATTCTTTCCAGCTCCTGGCTATTATAAAAAAAAAGGCTGCTATGAACATAGTGGAGCATGTGTCCTTGTTTTATGTTGGAACATCTTTTGGGTATATGCCCAGGAGTGGTCTAGCTGGGTCCTCAAGTACCATTGTGACCAATTTTCTGAAGAACCTCCAGACTGATTTCCAGAATGGTTGTACCAGTTTTCAATCCCACCAACAATGGAAAGAGTGTTCCTCTTTCTCCACATCCTCACCAGCATCTGTTGTCACCTGAGTTTTTGATCTTAGCCATTCTGACTGGTGTAAGGTGGACTCTCAGGGTTGTTTTGATTTGCATTTCCCAGATGACTAAGGATGTTGGACATTTCTTTAAGTGATGCTCAGCCATTCAATATTCCTCAGCTGAGAATTCTTTATTTAGCTCTGCACCCCATTTTAATAGGATTATTTGGCTCTCTGGAGTCTAAATTCTCGGGTTCTTTGTATATTTTGGATATTAGCTCTCTATCAAATGTAGGATTGGTAAAGATCTTTTCCCAATCTTTTGGTTGCCATTTTGTCCTATTGACAGTGTCCTTTGCCTTACAAAAGCTTTTCAATTTTATGAGGTCCTATTTGTCGGTTCTTGATCTTAGGTCACATAAAACATAGCTGTCATATACTTGAAAATAGATATCCTTATCCTTCTGTAGCAGAAATTGATGTTTTTATGCTTTGTTGTTGTTGTTATTCATGAAGTCACAGTGTCCTTAACTACTCAGCATTCAATTTTGTGACCTGTCCAGATTGTTACCATACTACACACAAAGAGAAAACAAAGATGCTGAAATCATACTGTCCTGAAATCATATTGTCCAGATTTCAAAGTAATATAGGAAGGTCATTTCCTTCTGGATACACACACACACACACACACACACACACACACACACACACAAATGTTAGCACAATAGAGTGACATTTAACCTGATCTTCTGACCTGTAAGTTAGTCACATGTTATAAACCAACTGGCCAAGACATGTTAAGGGCTCTGATTGACATGCCACACCTGAGAAGCCCTAAGAAATGGGTGCAGGATGTCAGCACATTCTCATGATGGGTGAAGGTACTATTTTCTCTACAACAAGACACACACAAATGAAAATGTAAACACTGAAGAAAGAATGTGTTGTAAATGCAATAACTGGCTCTAATTTTCATGTTCCAATAGAGAAAAGAAGAAATACTCCCCCATATAACATGTAAATAGCAATTATACTTAGCTCTGAAAGTTACAAATGAATCTTTGTTTCAAATATCTTTATGCAGTATGTGAACATTCTTATGCAGAGAGAAGGGAAGGTACTCCAGATACTACCTGTTCCATGGCTGAAGGCTACAACTTCCGTATAAAATTCCAGGCACGGGTAATTGAAAATTGATTCTACATATATGATTTACTACCATGAGTTTAGGTAAGTATAAATAAGAATGCAACATATTCAAAATGGTAATTTAACTTCAACAGGGTGAGCATAGTACCTAGAGGAAATAATAGCATTCTTCATACACCCTGTCCTAACAGACTAGGTAGTATCCTCGTAGTAATGCAAGACACAAAGAACATGCAGACAGAGGATAATGATCTGGATTGTGAAAAAATACGCATTCATACTACTAGGTGCAGCAAATATTTGACTTGCCAAATAGACATAGAGGACAAGGGTGATGCACCAGAGTGCAGATCTGCAAGTGCCATAGACATAAGAAAAGGATGCTGTACAGACAGGAGGACACAGGACAATCCAAGACAGAGCAGTTAGAGAGAGGACTGTGCTAATGAGGTAGTTGAATGTCCAACAAGGTTGTTGATCTCATAAGATGGAAGGTTGTGTGTAGCAGTGCCTTGGGGAATTTCAGCCAGAAGTCTTCTCTTTTTAAAAAATATACCTTAATTCAAATAAAATATTTCACTTTTCCCCTCCTTTTCTTTCTCAAACCCCTTCCATATATATATATATATATATATATATATGTGTGTGTGTGTGTGTGTGTGTGTGTGTGTGTGTGTGTGTGTGTGTGTGTGTAGTATGTATGTGTATTAATCTTTCTTGGAAAAATATCACTACCACCCTTGTTAAAGAAACCTCTCTTCACAGCAAGTAGAAACCATTACAGAAAACCTAGAATGAAAGAACACAATGAAGAGGTCAACAGATTATGGAGAGCTCAGCCCTAAGGGATATCTCTGCATTACAGTTTCTGCATACATGGCTCAGGGAATATCATAGAAAAGAGGAGGGAAAGATTATAAAGGACAGACTACCAGACACTGCTGTGACACTGTCTCTCCTAGAAATGGCTTCATATACAAGAATTAAACAGTGGCAATTTCACTGAACATTTTATCATGAAAGGTTGAAAATTTCAAAGGGCCCTACCCCTAGACAAAGCACTAAAAGCAACTAATGCCTGTCCATAAGCCTGGCTCCAAACCTGCAGCCTCGAACCCTCTTTGTACACAAGCCACCTTTCCTTCCTGTTCAGAGTCTGAGTCTACAAGTGACCTGAGAAACTAAATGTCTTAGTTGAGGTGTTGGTGTTGGGCTATTTCCTCAATGCAAAGCAGACTTAAATGCCACCTTTGGGGTTGAGAGATGCTTCAGTGGTGTTGTGTGTAACTCTCCTTTGATGGAGTATTATGAAAGACCTTAAGACTACGTTTCATTAGGTCAATTATAAAGCATTACAGAAGGGATAATTATTTGGGAGTTTGTCTTTTTCGTGGTGATATTGGATCTGTGCAACCATGTTAGTTTGTCACATCCGCAAACTACTCGTGATGCTAGAAGATGTGTTTTCAGAAACCAGCATCATTCCTGCATTAATTTCTCCCAATCTCCATTCAGTCCTGAAAAAGAAAGTGCTATTATTCTTTATGCTATTCAGCTTCTAATCTGGAACTCTGGTATTATCCATTCGCCTGGATGAGAATCCCCATGCAGCTGTTGTTCAAAAACATGCTGACTCCTCATAGAGAGGTTACATTGTCAAGCTTCATTAGCAGAGACATTACTCCCAGATTTGAATGAAAATGTGGGACACAGGTGTCCACAAATGTAATGTCACCAAGTTATGACCAAAATGTTGTTTTCAATTTATTTCTGCCTCCATGAGAAACTCATTTGTGCAATTATGTGTCTTTGTGAGTCTGGTTTATTTTCTTACAATGCACTGTAGTTTCATCCATTTCCCTAAGCAACATAAATTTGTTCTTTTTTATAATCTGAATTAAACTCAATTAGGTAAATATGTCCATTTTTCTTTAACTATTCACTGATTAATGGTCACCTAGGTGGATTCTACAGGATTTTGAACTTTTATTTTACTTTTAAATTTTAATTAGCATGTAAGTTTCCTACGGCAGTTTCATACATAACGTGGTCTAGATTGATATCTGCTGCCTGCTTCTCTCCCAGTGCTTAGCCTGTTGCTTCCTGACCCCAGTTATGGCCTTTAACCCACAGTGTCCCCTTCCTACTTTCATGTCATGTGGTCCATTTCCCTCATCCCTTCCTAAAACCTTCTTTTACCTTTTATGGCCCATACTTTTAATCACCCACACAAATACAAATACACACAAATAAGGTAGGATCTGCATATGAGAAAACACGTGCTACTGTCTTTCTGAGATATTCATGTGGTTTTTCTATTATTAGTTCATCCTCTCAATGACTTGACAGAATCCATAGGACAATGTATTCATTAGAGATAGCAGCTATCATACAATATAATTTCAAATACAAAGTCTTGGATGAATGTGTGTGTGTGTGTGTGTGTGTGTGAGAGAGAGAGAGAGAGAGAGAGAGAGAGAGAGAGAGAGACAGAGACAGAGACAGAGACAGAGACAGAGAGAAGAGAGAGAGAGACAGAGAGAGAGAGAGAGAGAAATAATGAGGTTTAAATGTTGCTGTATCGTAATCTAGAATTAGTAGGGAAGAAAGTATGTATATATCATTAAAATATCTAATTATCCTTTTCTCTCCTCATCCAACCACATCCATCTACCCCTATTCATTTATTCCAAATTCTTCTTTACCCACTGCAGTTACACATACATAAATAAACATATAAATATATTCTGCTAGGCACATTTAGTGTTGACTGAAAAGATATTTTCTAGGTCTGACTACTTGATATTAAATAACCAGTCAAGATACTCACCCCTGTAGAATACTCATTCTCCCTCTCTCAGTAGGTGATTTCCTGTACTACTTCATCTAGGGTGGGCCGCCATGTGATTTCCCACTTCTGCATTAGGATGTCAGCTGGTATTGGAATTATTCAGATTCTGTTTAACAACCATGTTGTTGATAATTAATAGATGTAACGTTGCTACTGTAGAGAGAAAGTACAGCTGCACGGCAATTTATCTGATCCTCTGGCTCTCAGTCTTTCTACCCCTTTATTATGCAATATCCCCTGAGTTTGAACAAAGGAATTATATATATCAATATATATATATCAATTAACCAGAGTCAGTCCTCTGAATTTTGACTAGTTGCACATTTCCACAATAGTTTTCTCCTATTACTGCTAAAGAAGCTTTTTTGATGAGGGGTGAGATATAGACTTAACTGGGTAAGGATAAATACTTAGGAAGGAGTTAAGAGTTATATGGATTTAGCAAAGTAGAGGTAATAATTTCTCCTCTAAAATCCAGGACCTCAATAGCTACATGTAGTTGGCTTGGATTAAAGTGCCAGCCACAATTTTCTTCCTGTTCTTCAGGCTTGGAATCCAATTAAACAGGTTTGATTATGACTAGAATAGAAGGCCACTATTGCACCTTGGAAATACATTGCATGGTTGTCATTGTTATGGTTTAGAGGCCTCACAGATAGGTAGACCGTTTTCCACTTTACATTCCCAATAACATCACATCCCCTCTTCCTCCCAGTCCTCTTTACACAGTCCCTCCTCCTAGTCCTCCTCCCTTTTTTCCTCTGAGAAGGGCGACCCCCACACTGGGAACCAATCCATTCTGGCACATTGAGTCACTGCAGGACTAGGCATATCCTCTCCCACTGAGACCAGAGAAGGTGGCCCAGTTAGAGGAACTGGATCCACAGGCAGGCAACAGAATCAGGGACAGCCCCTGTTCCAGTTGTTAGGGAACCTTCATGAAGACCAAACTGCACATATGTTATATATGTGAGGCAGGCCTAGGTCCAGGTGTGCTCTTTTTGTTGTTAGCTCACTCTCCAAGGCCCCTAAGCGTCTGGTTAGTTGACTCTACTGGTCTTCCTACGGAGACCCTACAACTTTCTGGTCTCTCAATACTTCCCTTCACTCTTCCACAAGACTCCCTGAGCTCCAGTGTTTGGCTGTGGATCTCTGCATCTGTTTCAATCAGCTACTGGGTGAAGCCTCACAGAAGTCAGTTATGCACCTGATAAACACCTTCAGCAAAGTAGCTGGGTATAAAATTAACTCAAATAAATCAGTAGCCTTCCTCTACACAAAAGAGAAACAAACCAAGAATGAAATTAGGGAAACGACACCCTTCATAATAGTCCCAAATAATATAAAATACCTTGGTGTAACTTTAACCAAGCAAGTAAAAGATCTGTATCATAAGAACTTCAAGCCTCTGAAGAAAGAAATTTAAGAAGACCTCAGAAGATGGAAAGATCTCCCCTGCTCATGAATTGGCAGGATTAATATAATAAAACTGGCCATTTTACCAAAAGCAATCTATAGATTCAATGCAATCCCCATCAAAATACCAATCCAATTCTTCAGAGAGTTAGACAGAACAATTTACAAATTCATCTGGAATAACAAAAAACCCAGGATAGCTAAAACAACAATGAAAGGACTTCCGGGGGTATCACTATCCTGAAATCAAGCAGTATTACAGAGCAATAGTGATAAAACTGCATGGTATTGGTACAGAGACAGACAGATAGACCAGTGGAATAGAATTGAAGACCCAGAAATGAACCCACACACCTATGGTCACTTGATTTTTGACAGAGGAGCCAAAACCATCAAATGGAAAAATGATAGCATTTTCAGCAAATGGTGCTGGTTCAACTGGAGGTCAGCATGTAGAAGAATTAAGATCAATACATGCTTATCTCCCTGTACAAAGCTTAAGTCCAAGTGGATCAAGGACCTCCACATCAAACCAGATACACTCAAACTAATAGAAGAAAAAGTGGGAAAGCATCTCGAACACATGGGCACTAGAGAAAATTTCCTGAACAAAACACCAATGGCTTATGCTCTAAGATCAAGAATTGACAAATGGGATCTCATAAAACTGCAAAGCTTCTGTAAGACAAAGGACACTGTTGGTAGGACAAAACGGCAACCAACAGATTGGCAAAGATCTTTACAAATCCTACAACAGATAGAGGGCTTATATCCAAAATATACAAAGAGCTCAAGAAGTTAGACCTCAGGGAGACAAATAACCCTATTAAAAGATGGGATTCAGAGCTAAACAAAGAATTCACAGCTGAGGAATGCTGAATGGCTGAGAAACACCTAAAGAAATGTTCAACATCTTTAGTCATAAGAAATGCAAATCAAAACAACCCTGAGATTTCACCTCACACCAGTGAGAATGGCTAAGATCAAAAACTCAGGTGACAGCAAATGCTGGTGAGGATGTGGAGAAAGAGGAACACTCCTCCATTCTTTCTTGGTGGGATTGCAGACTGGTACAACCATTCTGGAAATCAGTCTGGAGGTTCCTCAGAAAATTGGACATTAAACTACCTGAGGACCCAGCTATACCAAGATGCCCCAACATATAACAAAGACACGTGCTCCACTATGTTCATAGCAGCCTTATTTATAATAGCCAGAAGCTGGAAAGAACCCAGATGCCCTTCAAGAGAGGAATGGATACAGAAAATATGGTACATCTACACAATGGAATATTACTCAGCTATCAAAAACAATGACTTTATGAAATTCATAGGAAATGGATGGAACCGGAAAATATCATCCTGAGTGAGGTAACCCAATCACAGAAAAACACACATGGTATGCACTCATTGATAAGTGGCTATTAGCCCAAATGCTTGAATTGCCCTATATGAACACAAGAAACTCAAGAGAGATGACCAAAATGTGAATGCTTCACTCCTTCTTTAAAAGGGGAACAAGAATACCCTTGGGAGGGAATAGGGAGACAAAGTTTAGAACAGAGGCAGAAGGAACACCCATTCAGAGCCTGCCCCACATGTGGCCCATACATATACAGCCACCCAATTAGACAAGATGGATGAAGCAAAGAAGTGCAGGCCGACAGGAACCAGATGTAGATCTCTCCTGAGAGACACAGCCAGAATACAGCAAATACAGAGGCCAATGCCAGCAGCAAACCACTGAACTGAGAACGGGACCCTCGTTGAAGGAATCAGAGAAAAGACTGGAAGAGCTTGAAGGGGCTTGAGGCCCCATATGAACAACAATGCCAACCAACCAGAGCTTCCAGGGACTAAGCCACTACCTAAAGACTATACATGGACTGACCCTGGACTCTGACCTCATAGGTAGCAATGAATATCCTAGTAAGAGCACTAGTGGAAGGGGAAGCCCTGGGTCCTGCCAATACTGAACCCCCAGTGAATGTGATTGTTGGGGGGAGGGCGGTAATGGGGGGGAGGATGGGAAGGGGAACAACTATATTGAAGGGAAGGGGGAGAGGTTGACCTGGAAACCGGGAAGGGGAATAACAATCGAAATGTAAATAAAAAAAAAAGAAGAAGACAGTTATGCTAGGCTCCTGTCTGTAAGCATAAAAGACTATCATTAACAGTGTCAGGGATTAGTTTTTGCCAGTAGGATGGATCTCAAGTGTTCCCAGTGATTGGTTCCCTAGTCTCTGCTCCATCTTTCTCCTACTTCTTATAAACAGGATACATTTTGTGTCGAAGAATTTGTGTTCCTATCCCTACAATGAAAGTCCTGCCTTGGACTTTTCTTAAAGAGGAATTATGGTGATCAAACTAGCCTGTTTACATGTTGATGTGTAATTACCATGAGTGATCATTGATGTGGGAAAACTCAGTCAGTTGTGGACTTTACCATTTGATGGGCTGGGAGTTTGACTGTATGAGAGTGAAGAATCCTAGCACAGCAAAAGCAAGCAGGAATAATAACCACATTTGTCTCTCTTTGCTCTTGAATGTGACTGGTATGTGTGATAGGTATTCAAGTTTCTGTCTTGGCTTCATTAAAATGATATACCTGGATATAGCTTGGAATTTCTAAATAAATCCTAAATTATTCCCCATGCTGCTTTTGGTGAATGTATTATATCACAGCAACAGAAATGCAACTTGAACATATGAAATTGTATAAAGTATATTTGATTTATAATCCCAAAACATGTGCTCAAAATTTAATTTTTGGTATTTATGAGTTTGGTGAACTTGAATAATTGACACTATGTCTCCATGATACTGCAAAAGAAAATATCATGCAAATTATTTTAAAAAATAGAAATAAGTATGTTTGGAATGACTTAAAATATTATAGAATATCTGGAGAGTAATAATGTTTTGATTTTTTTTCTCTTCTGGTATTTGTAGTCATTTGAGTACGGCACATTTTGCCCATTTTAGTGAATCAGTGAGGTTTAGTATACTATAGCAGAAATCTGTGGTAAGAAGAAAAAAAAAAACTTCTGGTATTTAAATAGCTCTGAAAACTGAAAAGAAAGGGTCTTCCTTAAGTCAAGGTCTTAGAATTACCAAGGGTCCCTGATACATGCAACCTGAAGCCAGCAGAAGGAATGAAAACAGGCAATCTCAGAGGCAGGAGGTAAGGGGACCCTCTGAAATATACCAGAGACCTGGGAGGTAAGACATACTCAGGACTCAAAGGAATAAAATATCCTGCAGCGGGGAGAGGGAGATTGTAGAAACCATCCTGGGAGGGGTGGCAGGCAGTGAAAGGTACCCTGATTTCTGGTTGAGACAGCCTGAATCCCAGGAACGGGGTTGTGGGGGTGTGCTAAAAGGAATGGCAGGTGCATTCCAAGCCCCCCAGATCAGGGTGTCACTAGCTGCAGTCCCCCACAAACCCCTGTAGAGAGGTTTGAGACAGACCAGTCCCATAGAGCAATGCCCCAAGTCCCTCCTCCACAGGTGAGGATGTGACCACAGGGAGGCTTAAGACAGATCAGTCATAGAAACAGGACCACACCCCTGAATATGGAGATGAGGTCTTCCCAAGCTCTCAGGCCAAACCAATAGGAAGTACCTGCAGTCAGACACTGACCCATCCAAATAATTATTTAACTGTCCAGTTCAGAATTAAAAGTGCGCAGGAATTATTCCATTTCTGAGAGCTTCTGTCGTATGAGCTGTAACACTGGCGATTGGGGAACAGATCTGCTCTCCCAAAATCGGTACCAGAAGCTCCCATGCACCCCATACCCAAAATTTATCCTGTTTATAAGAAGTAGGAGAAAGATGGAGCAGAGACTAGGGAACCAATCACTGGGAACACTTGAGATCCATCCTACTGGCAAAAACTAATCCCTGACACTGTTAATGATACTCTTTTATGCTTACAGACAGGAGCCTAATCAGTCTCCTGCTGGCTCAGCCCAGCCCAGGCAACCCAAGAAGCAGTGGAGGCTCAAAGGAGAAGGACTGGCAGCTGGGGGCAGCAAAATTAGTTCCCCCTCCCTGCCCACGTTCTCTCTCCACCTTGCCCAAACCCACTCACCTAGTCTGGTGAGAGATCTCTGTGGGAGAGCACCCCTGCACCAGAGTCCTACAAAAGAGGACATCAAATGGAGAAATGGAGTTATACCTCCTGGGAATATACCCAAAAGAAGCTCCAACATACAACAAAGACACATGCTCCACTATGTTCATAGCAGCCTTATTTATAATAGTCAGAAGCTCAAAAGAACCCAGATGTCCTTCAACAGAGGAATGGATACAGAAAATGTGGTACATCTACACAATGGAATATTACTCAGCTATCAAAAACAATGACTTTATGAAATTCATAGGCAAAAGGAATGAACTAGAAAATATCATCCTGAGTGAGATAACTCAATCACAGAAAAACACACTTGGTATGAACTCATTGATAAGTAGATATTAGCCCAAAAGCTCGACTTACACAAGATGCAATCCACAGACCACAGGAAACTCAAGAAGGATAACTCAAAATGTGGATACTCCCACTCCTTCTTAAAGGGGGAAAAAATATCCATAGGAGGGGATATGGAAGCAAAGTTTAGAGCAGCAACTCAAGGAACAGCCATTCAGAGCCTGCCCCGCATGTGGACCATATACATACATATATATATATATATATATATATATATATATATATATATATATACACACACACACATATATATATATATATACACATACATATCCACCAAAACTAGATAAGATTGATGAAGCTAAAAAATGGATGCTGAAAGAGACCGGATATAGATCTCTCCTGAGAGACACATCCAGAGCATGTCCAATACAGGGGTCAGTGCTAGCAGCAAACCACTGAACTGAGAACAGGACCCCCTTGGAGGGAATTAGAAGAAGAATTGAAACAGTTGAAGCAGCTTGCAATCCCATAAAAACAACAATGCCAACCAACTAGAGCTTCCAGGGACTAAACCACTATCAAAAGACTATACATGGACTGACCCAGAGCTCCAACTGCATAGGTAGCAGAGAATAGCCTTGTTGGGGCACCAGGGGAAGGGGAAGCCCTTGGTCTTGCCAAGGTTGGACCTCCAGTTCAGGGGAATATGGTGGGGGGGGAGCACTAAGAGGGATGGAAGGGGGGAATACCAGTATGGGGGAGGGGGAAGGGAGGGGATAGGGGCTTATGGACAGAAAACCAGGGAGCGGAATAACATTTGAAATGTAAGCAAAGAAATATATCTAATTAAAAAAATTGAAAAATAGTCCATAAGTTCCCTTTAAAAACAAAAAACAAAACTCTGACCCAGAATTGTTCCTGTCTAAAAGAACTGCAGGGACAAAAATGGAGAAGATATTGAAGGAAAGGAGGTCCAGTGATAGGCCCAACTTGGGACCCATATCAAGGGGATGCTGCAAGACCACACTATTACTGATGCTATGGTGTACTTACAGACAGGAGCCTAGCATGACTGTCCTCTAAGAAGTCCGAAAACAGCTGAAAGAGTCAGATGTAGATACTTAGACCCAACCAAAGAACAGAAGTGGGGACCCCTGTGGTTGAATTAGGGAAAAAATAGAAGATGAGGAGGTCAACCACTTAAGAAGACCAGCAGTCTCAACTAACCAGGACCCCTGAGAACTTTCAGACACTGAGCTACCAACCAGACAGAATACACCAACTGATATGACCCACCCCACCCCCACCCCTGACACATATACAGCAGATGACTTCCTGGTCTGGCCTTAGTGAGACAGGATGCACCTAAACCTCAAGAGACTCGAAGCCCCAGAGAATGAGGAGGTCCGTTGGGGTCGGGATGGTAAGGTGGGCGTGGGAGGATGGGGCCATCCTCTTGAAGATGGGAGAGGAGGTATGGGATGAGGAACTGTCAGAGGGCAAAACGGGAGGAGGATACTGTAAAAAAGATTAAAGATTAATTTTTTTTAAAGAAGGCAAAATGTAAAGGTGTTGTGCAATCTTGCTGCAACGATGCTTAACAGAACAATAAGGCCATAGCAGCAGTTGGAGTGTATCTTACTCATTTTTTAGTAATGAATCATAAATGCTAAGTATTTAATACTGTGCCCTTGTCTGTAAGACAGAACACAGGGCATGAACATACCTTATGGTTTTATACTGTTCTAATCTTGTTCATTTCCAGATACAGAACTTACAATAATAAGTAATGCTCCACAAAGCACAGAAAGCATCTTCAGTTCCGTGTTTCTATCACAGATGACACTTGTTTATCTCGAGTCAGAGCTCAGACACTAATTATAGTTTTCGATAATATAAAAAACTGGAAGAGCTAAAAGAGGCAGGAAATGAAAGGTTTTAAAGAAAACAAGCACAAAGTTAAAGAAGAATGGATGTCCACTGTGAGTGTAGAAGTCTCTTTTCATTTTCCAGTGAAGACTAACCACCATGTACGAAGTCTGACTGTCATACATTAACTTTCTATGGTTGTTATTACCATGTGCTTGGCATGGATAACTTTGTAATAATCACTCCTGCATAATAACAAAGTGAGGTGTGCATTTGAAAAGTCTGAGAGCTTGAAACAGGAGCCTACACTTCCTTACAGCTAAGAATAATGATGACCAATGCTCCTTTTTAATTTTTTGTTCTTTGTGGCAGTAACTACATCTAATGTGTATTTCTCTGTTTCCTTAGTTTGTACTTTATAAGGTGTCTCACATATGTACAATACCGCTGCCCAATATGGCTAATACATTTTCTATATTCCAGCCCACTGGACCGAAGTTTCTAAATGCTTTTCCTACCACTGAGAATTCCTGTTCTCTAATTTATCTATCATGAACCATAATGTACCTTCGCTTTTCTTTTTTTTACATGCTTAAATTTGAGAGGCAACCATTAAAATAATTTCATTCAATAAATTTTCCATTTCCATCACATTTTCACCACCTTTCTTACATTATGACCCAAAATACCACTGAGTTCTTCCATCCTCGTAATTGAAAATTCTCTGGATAAAAATTTCATACATCATCAGTATTAAAAAAGTAGTCAGAAGAGCCATGAATGTTATCCAATTTTCACCACAGATAACAAAGTACTGATATCAATGTCTTTGTCAATGCATTCACTGCTGTAACCAAATATCTCCTCTCTTGTTTCTTTCTTGTCATCTGGTCACCTCACCTACAGCTTGACTACATAATGGATCTTGAACCATTAGATGGGACTTCATCATATCTCTTCATCAAATAGAATTTGTCATTAATCTGCCTCAGCTCTCTCTTCATGGATGCTACCTTTGGGATTTTATTTCTTCTAAAAGGTACCATGGCCATAGGATTTTTATACTGAATTGTCACAGTCTTAAGGTCACTGATTGTAGCTGCTTTTTATAAAGTCATTCCTTCGAATATCCAAACAGCATTGGACATTCTCACATTAAGGAAAAGCAAATTTCTCCTTTAATGTCATATATTCCTAAACATAGCTATAGTATTTTCTCATATTTTTCAAGTCAATTTCTGACAACTTTTCACATGCTATTTTATCAGCCCACACTGGATATGCACTCACTCTTCATCCGGCTCTTACATCAAATCTCTAAGATGTTAAGAGATTAACAATTATGTTCCACTTCCACAAAATCCTTCACCTACATAACATTTATTCACCTTCCACGTGGTCACAAGATATGTATTCTCAAACACTTCTTCATAACCTGTGTAGTTATGCTATCCCAATACCATGCACTAAGTCCTTTTTTGGATTTATCAATGGAAATTGTAACATAATTCATTGTTCTTCTGCTTCAAGGTGTATCACTGTATGGTGCCAGAACTAAATGAAAAATCTGACCCGAAAGCATCACCAAGAATAATACCCAGAAAAGCCATTTTTAAAAAATCTATTGCAGCTTTTTCTATAAAGACTCATTCAACAACAAAATTGCTCTAAAAACTTTTTTCTTTGTCTCTGCTTAAAACACCTTGAATTCTACCTCCAGCTAATCAGCTATCTTGCTCATCTTGCAAAGTTATTTTGATACCCATTATTAGATAAATAAATGTAGTTATTTGAAGCAGAATGAATAACACATCTTTTGAGAAGAAACCAGTTAATAAGGAAACACTTAAACCATATCTATAATGTGTGTTTTATCAACTTTTATTTCTTGGATCTTTTATATAAAAGAACGAAGGAATGAATAAATATGGGGGAAAACAGGACTAAAACCTACTTTTTAGTTCACTGAGAATATGCTACGGAAGAAGAATAAGCATTGTTAGAATGAGATATTTATGTCACTTTATGGCTTTAAAATTCTGCCCTTTCTTTTAGAGGTCCAAGTAATTAGAATTTCAATATCTTTATTTAATTTTGCTTTGCTGAAGAACTACAAAGAACATAGCTATGACATGCCATATAATTACTTTTTGATTTGATGTGCCATTTTAATTAATTTGGAGTTAAGTTCCCTCAGTATAAGATAAAATGGTAGAGTTTATATTATCCCCTCAACTTTCCTATTACTCTAGGGAAGGGGAAAAGAATATTAAATAGTTTAATACAAAACCCTATGAGCTATTAAAAATTTAAGATTAGCACAGATTCTTTTGGGGCTTAGGTACACATGCACTATCTGAGAAATTCCTAGGCACTGAATATATTTTTAGGTTATCACAAAGATGTTTTTATTCTTGAAAAATGAATAGTTTCTCAGTGAACCACTGTCAGATTAATTTTAAACCAGTTTCATTGTTATTATCTTTTAATTCAATTATTATTTATCCTTTGGTAAAGTATTTCTCTGTTCAAATTAAGAATTATGCTTCTAATTCATTATCAAAATCAAAATCAAAAGTTACCACTGCCTATATCTAGATTATCAAGTGGTTAACATTGTCTTTGTCCACTATCTTTAGTTAATATTTCTTTCTCACTTAGCCAATGACCCACTAAGTCTGTTTTACATTTGGTAGATATATTCATGATTTTTCTTTGCAGGTTACATACATCATTTCCAAATGAATGTCATTATTTCCTCTACTGCTTTGGATCATTCCAGAATACCTTCCTTTTCATGACCAAAATTGCTGCCCAATTGCCTATGTTCAGAGTATCACTACATAAATCTCCCGTAAAATACTCATATGTTTTCTTTCCAAAATAACATTTTTATGCTGTGCATACTATTTGCCGTGTATTAATAGATTTAAGCAACTATTCTCTCCCTATAGGTTAGCAAAAGGAGATAGTAAATAGTGTTGGCATTGCCAAATATATTCTTTGTCAATGCTACTGTGATGGTTGGCATATGCTTGGCCCGGGGAATGGCACTAATAGAAAGTGTGGTCTTGTTGGAGGAAGTGTGTCACCATGGAGGTGAGCTTGGAGACCCTCCTCCTAGCTGCTTGGGGATGCTCAGTCTGTTATTGGCTTTCTTCGGGTGAGGATGTAGAACTCAGCTCCTTCCGCACCATGTCTGCCTGGATGCTGCAATGCTGCCATGCTCTTATCTTGATGATAATGGGCTGAATATCTGAACCTGTAAGCCAGCCCCAATTAAATGTTATCCTTTAGAAAACTTACATTGGTCATGGTATCTGTTCACAGCAATAAAACCCTAACTAAGATAGCTACCATCCTCTGCCACTGTACAATGTAACTCAAAAACAGCTACACACAATCCATAAATAGATGATTCTAGCTATGTAGCAATATTTTGAATATTTTAAAACCACTGGTACAACAAATTTGATCTACAACTCCTGGTTTTTCGGCCCCTATCTTAAACCCACACTTAATAGACAGCAAAGCAGACAGAATAGAAGAAAAAATATGGTTATTGAAGTCAGAACAAAAAATAAATGCATTGATACTCTGCAGCTAACAATTCACATAAAAATCAGAGTAAGATATAATTTATTTTTATTTTATTGTGTTACTTGTTAAAAGATCATTGTGGAGACTACTACAGAAACTTATAACTATCAAAATGCCAAGAACAAGTATTCATATGTCCAACCACAATGGTACATCTATAACGAAGCCTCTACAACCAAGGTTCAGTAAACATCAGAAAAGGGAAAACAAAGGGGATCAAAGATACAGAGGACTCCTATGGGACAGTCCCTTCTAGACAAGACAAGTAGGCTCTACCAATGTAATCTCAACAATATGCTTTCCTAAACAGGGCCTGTATAATGACAACACCAGGCCACATGCCAATGAGGATAGAGAAATCTAGAAATCTCACAAGACCACACTTCTAGTTGAGGAGCTACAATCAATTTTAGGTTAGAAAGAGACAGTGTGTGTGTGTGTGTGTGTGTGTGTGTGTGTGTGTGTGTGTGTTTGTATGTGTGTGTAAGACAGAGACAGAGAGAAACAGAGAGAGAGAGAGAAAGAGACCGAGAGACAGAGACAGAGAGACAGAGACAGACAGACAGACAGACAGAGACAGAGACAGAGACAGAGACAGAGACAGAGACAGAGAGACGGTTTTCCTCAGGGACCAGGCCTCTGATAGGTTATACAATCCTAAGGGGTCAGGCCTAAATGCATGCCCATAAAAGCAACACTAAATGGACTCATTGTGTATTTCTGTGTGTGTGAAATAATAATTAAAAATAAAGATGTCATGAATTTGAGAGTATGTATGGGTACATGGAAGAAGTTAAACAGAAGGAATCAAGGGGAAGAAATTATATAAATACAGTATTTATGAATAAAATTCTCAAATATAAAACTATTGTGCTTGAAGACAGGAAAGAGCCTTGCATGGCTGTCCTCTGAGAGATTCTTCCAGCAGAGACAGATGCACATAGTTATTGCCAAGCACTGGACTGAGGTTAGGGACCCCTATAAAAGAGCTAGGGGCTGAAGGGGATTGCAGCAGTGTCAAGTAACCCAGAAACCTGGGACCTCTCAGAGACTAAGCACCAACTTACACTGCATACATGGGTTGGTCTGAGCCCCTACAGCCTCACCTCCACCCCTGGCACATATGAAGCAGAGGTCTGCCTTGTCTGGCCTCAGTAGGAGAGGACGTGCCTTATCCTTTAGTGACTTGATTCCCCCCAGGGAATGGGAATGCCTGGGATTGGCGGATGAGGAGCATTGTCTCAGAAGAAAAGGGGAGAGGATATGGCGTAAAGAAGTCTGGGAGGTGGAACCAGCATGGGGGCAACATCTGGGATATAAATGAATAAAAATAATTTTAAAAATTAATAAGAAAAAAACTAAAAGAAAAATGTAAAAGATTTTACATATTTCCCACAGTCTATAAGCATTAAATGTCAAAAAAAAGCATGGGAATATATTGGATATAATTTTTATAATAAGGAAAGCAGCATCACTACTTTTGTGATTAGCACCCATTATTTCTAGTTCTGTGAAACTTATTTAAATCCATTCATCTACTTTAAACAGTGTATCATAGTTTGAATATGATGTGATTGTACTTTCCCAAAGGTTCATCTTTTGCAACTTAAGCCCTAAAATAGCTGTACTGAGAGATAGTGGGGAGGAATACCTGAGAGGTGAGGCCTAATGAAAGGTAGTTTAATCCAGTGAAGGGCCTCTACTGGTAGGGAACTTAGTTCTTTTGAAATCACTTACTAGTTCCTCTGGGAGGTTGGTTATGAAGTCCTGAGTGCAGCTCAATCCAGATCTGTCTGGCTCTGTAGCGTTATCATGCAATCTCGTTTTCATGCCCACACTCCTGCAGTTGCTCTTGCCTTCGTCAGAACTGTAGCCGTGCTGCAACCTTTGAACTTCCAAATTTGGAAGCTAACTAAAACCGGAAGCTAACTAAAACCGGAAGCTAACTAAAACACCGGAAGCTAACTAAAACACCGGAAGCTAACTAAAACCGGAAGCTAACTAAAACTGGAAGCTTACTTTCTTTGTACTTATGCTTCCCGAAACATTTCATTATAGTAATGAGAAGTAGACTAAACGCAAGAAATATGAGATTTCAATTACTCAAATGGATATCAAAAGTGTTTACTTGTAGTCATTTGCACATCTTATACTTTAAAGTGAACCTAAATGCTTTATAAATTTCCACTAAAAATATATCTTAATGACCAAGATAGATGTCACACAATATTTCTTAATGACTGAGATAAATGTCATGCAATATAATTTGACCAAATGTTTCCAGTGTGGTTATTCTGACAAAATAATTTTTTCAGTGCTAGGAAGCAGATTCAGGGATGTGTACAAGAAAGGAAACCATTCTACAACTGAAATGTACCATAACATGAATGAAACTTTGTAGTAAAAACATTTCATTGCAAACCTACTTTCATTTACATCTTTTTATAACAATTTTTATTATTTTATTTGTGTGTCTGTGTGCATGTACAAATTTATATGCAGGTGCCAAAAGAAGACATAGACCATTAAGTGAAAAGTCTACCACCCTACTGCCAAATTAAAACCCACCTGGAGAGAAAAAAAGGGTCTTTGTCAAACTAAAGACAACTGACCCTCCTCCCTACGTCACTGGGTTGCTTAGGTCCTGGTTGCATTGATGGCATCTAAGCATCCTCGGTGTTCAGAAATACTGGAAAACAAGGTTTCAGCACCAAAGTGAGTGCTACGCTGACATCTAGGACTCAAGGTTGGTCAGTTAAAATTTAAAAATGAAAGTGACAAAAGAAATGAGAGATGGTCAATGATGATGAGTTTGTGTTCCATCATAAAAAGAAAATAATCAAAGACAAATAGAGAAAACCAGTCGGAGCTCCTAAATGTCAGTTTCTTCCCAGGAGACATTGCAAGAAGAGTCAAGGGAAGGCACTAGGGCAGGTACCTAAACAGGACCAGTGGTGTAAAAATAGAAGTCCCTAAATGTGTCTTGGAAGTTAGATTCTTTAGGATGTATGCTAGAGCTGGGCCTAGTGAAACAAAATCCCAGCCTCTCAGGAGGCAGAGACAAGAGGATTGTAAGGTCCAGGTCTGTCTGGACTACAGAGAGCTGAAGGCAGTTTGGGCAACCCAGTTAAGACTATGTCTTCAAATGCAAAGTACAGCAAGGGCTAGGGATGTGTATAGCTCAGTGGTAGAGCACTTACTGCTGAGTACGTCCCCACTCTGCCATGAGAGGAGTGATGTAATCCTCAGCAAGCAGCATCATTCAGACCCAAATCTCCTTTACAACCTTCTGTGGTAGAGGAAAGACTCATGTTGAACTTGACCACTGCACAACTGAAATATGGCTAGTATCACTGAAAAAAATGTAGGTTTGAATAATTGTAATCTTATCCATATATCTGTATTTAGGCTAATATTTTGTACAGTACAGATCTAGATAATATACAATTCATTGCTCACTATATCTAGTCAGAAATGAACAAAGGGCAAAATGAAAAATACAGTCACTAGAAGTTAATCCCTAAGTATTAGGAAGACAATTATACTTGCAAATACACTCGACCCCTCTATTGCACTGACCTAATGACCATTCCCCAAATTTTGTGTGAACTATCTTTATTAATGTCAAGTCTGTGTCTGTGAGATTTATAGGCTTATTTAAACCAAAAAAAAAATAATTATTTTCTCATGTCACATTGAAAGTCTAAAAGTTTGAAATTGTCCCTGAAAATGCAAAGTCACTAGAGAAAAATGACTACACTATGGACTCCACTGTGGTAATTTGCCTGTGTGAAAACAGTAAGCATGTGGTGACTTAGAAAAGCAAACTGTGTGCTGGAATTATACTCCACCTTACATGGTGCTGCTCAAGGACAGAATTCAGATGCAGAAAGCAACAGGCTGTGTTCACTGTCCTCTGCACAGCACACACTTCCTTTCACCCAGAAAACACTTCTTCACTGCTCCCTTTTCCACTAGAAACAACTCCCTTGCTGAAGTTAAATTCATAACGCCTCAACACTGTTTTAAAGCTTCCACTTGAAGTGGAGTAAAAAGCTAAAACTAAAAACAAAGCAGAAAATTCAAATTTAGGAATTCATTTCATCCATGTGGGTTTGTTTATCTCTCTTTCAAAGCTTTGTGGGTTGTTTCCTTTGAATGTAAAACTTCTCAAGCATATGCAACATTAATATTCCATATTTCACATTCTATATTCCATATCTGGGTAGAAGAAGCTCCCCTAACAAATCTGTGTGACACTGGTAACCTTATTATAGTGAAAGGATATGAAATGGTTCCTTCATACACTGTGGACTTAGCTCAGTTTAAATTCGCATAGATGTTATCACTAGGAATCATCTAAGATTTCCCATTAAAATGTAAATATTTCTAATTTGATATTGTCCTAGTTTCATTTCGGTTGCCATAGTAAAATAGCGAGACAAAAAGCAACTTAAGTGGAAAGGGTTTGCTTGGCTTAGAATTCTAGGTTACAATCTGACACAGCAGACTAGCAGGAGCTTAAAGCAGCTGAACACATCCTTTCCATAGGTAAGAGCAAAGAGAAATGAATAGGCCGCTGTACATTCGTTTTCTTACTAGGTCATTTTCTACTCTAATGGAGTCCAGAACTCCCTGCCAAGGCAATGGTGCCAATCACACTGGGCTAAGTCTTCCCTCATCAATTAACTTAATAAAGACAATCACTCACAGATGTACCCAGGGGACAACCCAAGTTCCTCACTGAGTCTCT